>NW_020192012.1:0-666481 GCF_002263795.3 Bos taurus | reverse complement strand
GGGGGAAAAAGTTAAATGCTTTCCAAGAATTTTCTTTTAGTGTCACTGCGATAAACGTTCAGGCCCCTACTGGATGGACTAAAATTGTGGTAGGCTGGAAACTCCATTACTTTGGCCACCTAATGGGAAAGAGGGCTGGACTTCACTTTGCCAAAAAGACCCTGATGCTGGGAAAAGGATGAGGCAGTGGAGAGACAAAGGGGGGACAACAGAGGATGAGATTGTTGGTTTGATGGCCATCAGCAATTCAAATGGAACATTGGAAGGTTGATCCAAATTCCAGTTAAAGTAGTGTAAAGGACAGGGGGAAGTTCTGGAATGCTGCAGTTTCCATGGGGGTGGCAAACAGTTCGGAAAAAACTGACAGACCTGAGCGACTGAACAACCACGAGGGCAGAACCCCTCTTGGTCCAAGAGGTTTAAAGATTTGCTTCTGGGACGTTTGGCATGTGGGTTGTAAAGTTATATTTTATGAGAGGTGGGAAAGGCTGGCAAAAAAAGAGCTGTTATATAGATGCAGCTTTTGCAGAATTGCTCTGCACAGAAGGCATTTCTAGAAATGCAGTTTTCTTTTGGGTAAGGACATAAAAACCAAATAAGAAATTGAGCTCCAAACTGAAGCAGTCACAGCCTGCACAGCAACTAGGGCAGCCCAACCTGAACTGCCTAGGATCTGAATCTGTTTTCACAATTAATTTATTTGCTTTTTTCTCTTTCTTTGTTAAGCTGCCTGTCTTTCACCCCTTTTATTGCTCATTAATAAACTGCTAATTGGAATTGAAGGGAGAGGAAGGGGCTCTTAAGTTTGCCTTTCTACTTATGCCTTGGTTAATGGTTATGGAGGAGGAAAAATACCTGAAATAATGTATCCAAATAATAGAACTACAAAAACAAAGTTCTGTATTATACTGCTGCTGCTGCTAAGTCGCTTCAGCCCTGTACCGACTCTGTGCTACCCATAGACGGCAGCCACCAGGCTCCGCCATTCCTGGGATTTTCCAGGCAAGAACACTGGAGTGGGTGTTCCATTTCCTTCTCCAATCCATGAAAGTGAAAGTGAAAGTGAAGTCACTCAGGCGTGTCCAACTCTTCACAACCCCATGGACTGCAGCCAACCAGCTCCTCATCCATGGGATTTCCAGGCAAGAGTACTGAGTGGGGTGCCATTGCCTTCTCCGGTTCTGATGTTAAGTGGATTAATTATTCATTTAGGTCATATTTAAAGTAAATGCATCTAAAGAGAATATGTGTTATGGGCTTACCTGGTGGCTCAATGGTAAAGAGTCGCCTGCCAATGCAGGAGTCATAGGTTGATCCCTAATCCAGGAAGACCCCACATGCTGTGGAGCAAATAAGTTCATGCACCACAACTACTGAGCCCACATGTCACAACTACTGAAGCCTGAGCGCCTAGAGCCTGTGCTCCACAACACAGAAGCCTCTGCAAGGAGAAGTCTGCACATTTGTGCAACTAGAGAAAAAGCCACACAGCAACGAAGACCCAGTACAGCCAAAATAAATTAATAAAATTATTTTTTTAAAAGAAGAGAATATGCTGGAACTCTAAACAAGACACAAGTTATTTTTTCCACAGTAGGTATTGCAGTTAACTCATCCTTTTTATTTAATTGAAACATTTTTTAAGTCTCACAAAGGGATATTTCTATTAATCTTTGTTTTACTGTGAATCATTGTTAAGAGCAGCTTCTCAAAAGAGTCAAGAATAATTGAATGTCTCATCTACATAATTAATTTTCTGTATGCCAATTGAGCATGCCAATTTAGATGCCCTGAATGTGCAATTTACTTAAGCATAGCATAATAGAACATAACTGCTCCTCCTGAAGTTGAAGAAGAAAAACTGCAGTTTTAAAACACAGGTCTCAAAATATCTATGTTCAATTAATCTATGAAAGATTAGGTAAGAGTATATATTGAACAAAGACAGTCTCTTTGCTAGGTAGTACTGGAAAGCTTCATACCTGGAAATAATGAAATTAGAAAACTCTCTCATCCCACACATAAAATAAACTCAAAATAGTTTAAAGACCTAAGATAAGACTGGGGCCATTATAACCAAAAAGGAAAACACAAGGGCAAAAACCTACTTTGACAAAATGCAAGCAATATTTTCCTTATATCAGTCTGCCCCAAGCCAAAGAAATAAAAGCCAAAAATAAACCTGGATCTAATTAACCGTAAAAGGCAAGACTCACATTAGGGGATTCAAGAGCTAAGATGGGACATAGACTGAAAATGGCCGGAACCAGAATTTTACCAACTTAGCCTTTACATTTACTGGCTTGATCAAAGATTTTAAGTATATTTCAGAATTAAATAAACATAAAGCCAATCTAAATTCGTCTTTGTGTTCAAAAAATAGGTATAGTTTAGATTTTAACATCCCTTATAAAATAACATTGCTATCATTTTCGGAACTATGGTCCTTCGACCCTTGCATGTAAACCACTAGTTTAAACTATGATTACTAAATCAACACATTCAAATTTGGTGTGATAATAATCCCTGAACCCCAGGATCTCTCCAGGAACCCCCAACCTTGAATTACTTATCAAGCTCTAGTAGGTTAAGTAAAAAAACATTATGTTGGACAAGTAAGTGAGTTACATAAGCTCAATGAAGATGTGTTTATCAAACCTGTTTATGTGCAGATATTCCTGGTAGCTGTCTAGACATAAAAATTAAATGGACCCACTGCAAGATAACTTGATCCATTCATTGGCAAGATGCCATCAGTGAAAAAGAGGAATGCAAGGAGAGGTGGGTGAGTGCATGGAGAGGTGGGGGGCAGGAGAGGATGGAGTTAAAGCCCGATAAGAAATGATGACAACAATAGAGATAGACCTCCACTTATCGACAAGTAGAGTTGCAAGGGGAAGGTCTGTGTCATATCTCTGTTTCTGGTCGCCAGGTGATGACAAAGGGACAGTTGTCCAAACTTGCATAGTGGGTCCCTCATTGGTAAAATGGGTGCCCGTGATTTTCTCAGTGACTGGGCAACATGGCAAGTATTAATTCAAAATCCTTTCCTAGACCTTTAAATAATAAATTAGTCTCTCACCAGGGGGGTGATTAAGGCTGGGTTATAGTCACCTCCATAGTCACTTTCCCAAATCTGCTGCCTTTGCTCATAAGCACTCCCCTCTTAAAGTATCTCTTCTTCCCAACTGTGCTTTCTACATCCATATTAGTTATTTTCCTCTGAAAACTTGAGTGAAATCTTTTGGAGTTTTTGAAGGAGTTTTCTCTTCTGAAATATTCTAATTACAGCCATGTAGGCTTCTGAAAGAAATGTTCCATGAAGGTGAAAAACAGAATTTAAGTAAAAGTCTAGTCAGACATGAGTTGTTTTGTGCTTTCCAGGTGGGGATGTTACAACAGTTTCTGGTTTTGACTTCCCTGGGGAAAATTCTACTGAGAAGAGGTTTGTGTTGAGGAAGAAACAAAAAACAAAATCATAAGATTGACTGTAAACAAAAGAGGTGGAATCTGAGTTTCCTGTCCCTGGTTTTGGTTCTTCATCATTCATTTCCAAACAATTCTCTAACTGCAGACAGTGAAAATGTTGACCACAGACAACAATACTGTTAATGCAAGTGCAGATTATCACATGCTTCTTTGTCATGGTTCTAGGGAGAATTCAGGTGACATGAAGACTGAAATGTTCAGGAATTAGAGGCAACAGCTGTACTATTGGCTGCAGAGAAAGCAGGTCACAAGCACCCAGCTAATCCTAAAATCTATAGGAAGAACCCTCTAATATAGACAGTAGTGAGTATAAGGACAAAAAGGATTTCTAATTTGTCTGTCTCACTGCACTATTTTGGAGCAAATGAGGATGATTAATTTAGTTGCTGTTATGACTTTTATGCTTAATCATAACTTAGATGCTGTTATGACATCTTTAAGATACTTAAAATTCAGAAAATTTCTTTGGAAAATAAAATTCTGAAATGGTTTAACGAACCAAAACTAGGTAAATCCCTTCAGAGAGCCAACACATACACAAAGCTATTAACTGGGTCACAGTTGTTTCCCAACAAGCCTTTTGTCTTGTTCACTTACACTAAGCAAAACCATATCCATCTAATCATTTCAAGATTTTTGAATAAAAGTGACAATTTAAAAAATATATAATCTCTAAAGTGAAAGTGTTAGTTGCTCAGTCATGTCCGACTCTTTGTGACCCCATGGACTGTAGCCTGCTAGGTTCCTCTGTCCATGGAATTTTCCAGGCAAGAATACTGGAGTGGGTAGCCTTCCCTTCTGCAGGGGATCTTCTTGATCCAGGGATCAAACCTGGGTCTCCTGCATTGCAGGCAGATTCTTAACAGTCTGAGCCTCCAGGGAAGCCCATATTATGTCAAAGTTTCAGATTAATGATACTCGATCTCTAAGATGAAATTTTAGGCAGCTATTAAAACCGTGCTATAGAAAATTAATTAATGACATGGGGGATTTTAAGAATATATTGTTGCTATAAAAATTCTGCTGATGAAATACTCTGTTTTGCATAAGACTAATTATCAAACTATTAATAGTTCTTAATTTTAATCCAATAATATTATAGCACTATACAACTGTTACTTTCTGGTGGTGCGTATTTTGTAATCTTCCCTTTATGAGATTTTAAAAAATTTTCTTATTTGTACCTTGCACATTTATTGCCTTTTTGTAACAAAATATATGTTTTTATGAGTTAGGCTCTTTATTTTAAAAAACAGAATAAAAGAAAATATTCATCTATTTTTGTGCCGAAGTGTTCATCAGTACAACAATATGTAATTATTACACCTTAACACTTGCAGTGACAGGACTTTATGATGACAGCACTGTTGGTTATGCCCTTCGTCAGCATCTGTCACTTCCCCAAGCTCCTCCCCCAGGCTAGCAGCCCTCCCTGTGAAGCATCAGGCTTTGTAGCAGATTGACTCTGACTTGTCTTTATATCCTTAAAGCTTTCAGAACAAACAATCACTTGCTTTCCAGAAAGGAACTGGTATAGGTATCCCTCTGAGCTATTGCAGGTTCAGTTTCAGAACACCAGAATACACTGAATACTGCAGTAAAGTGAGTCATGTGAATTTTCTGGTTTTCCAGGGCATATAGAAGTTATGTTTACACTATACTATACCCAAGCATGTGTGCAATAGCATTATGTCTGAAAAAAAAAAGTACAGAACTTAACTTAAAAATAAGGCATTGCTAAAAAATATTAACCATCATCAGAGACTTCAGTAAATCATAGTAGTAATATCAAAGATCGTTGATGTTACAGATCACCAAAGCAACTGCACTGATAGTGAAAATGTCTGATATATTGTGAGAATTACCAAAAGGTGACATAGAGACATGGAATAAGCAGATACTGATGGAAAAACAGTGCCTATAGACTTGCTCAACGCAGGTTTATGACAAGCTCTCAATTTGTAAAAAACGCAGTATCTGGGAAGCACAATAAAACAAGGTATGTCTATAGTTCTAAAGCAAACAATAAAAATGAGATTGCCTCAAAAATTGAAGGTTTGAGAAAGAACATTATTTGTGATGTTTTCACTACATTGAAAGCCAACTGGTAATTAGAAGCTCTAGAATAACATACAAGCTTTACACCTGGGGTGAATGGAGCACAGAGGACAATCCCCAACCCTGAAGCTGGGGGATGCCTGTCTCTTGGTGCCCTGAGGTCTAATCCTGTTATTCCTACCAGAGGAGTCAGCAACTACAACCAGCTCAGACTGAGATGTAAACACAGGGCCAAGCTTACATCTCCTGGTGGGACCTCCCCATGACATCACTGAGGACCTCAACCATGAAACCTTAAACTGAAGGTTTCCCAACACAAGAGTGGGAAGAGCAGCTCCACAGTGAAGCGTGAGATCCTTTCTGGAAACAAGGTCATTCATCACAATGATGACAGACTACAAACAGAACCCTTGCCTTTCCCTTCTCCCTCCATCTTCCCCATTCACCCCGATGCTCAGTCTCTGCACCCAGAAACCAGCATCAACTTGTCTCTCTGCCCTCAGATCCCATGTTCAATCCATCACACAGTCCACTTGGCTCCACTTCCTTATCTAGCCCAGGTCCCACCATCTCACCATTTCCACGGCAGGCACCTTAGACTAAGCCAGCAGTCTACAGAGAGCACATTGTAAGAGAGTGAACATTGAATTTGGAGAACTGAAAGACCATCAGTGTGGTTTTAGCTGTAAAGGAAGGAGGGAGAAGAGAGTGAGACAAAACTAGAAAGTTGGGGAGGGACTGGCCGTACATTGCTTCATAAAAGTCCTTTAAAGATTTGTTCACAGACATTGACCAAGAGAGAAAAAATTGAGGTTATAGAAATTTACCAGGAGATATTGATAAGATATTCCAAGATGCTTATTTCTTGGAAAAAAAAAGTTATGACAAACCTAGAGAGTGTATTAAAAAGGAGAGACATTGCTTTGCTGACAAAGGCCCATATAGTCAAAGCTATGATTTTTCCAAAAGTCATGTATAGATATGAGATTTGGACCATAAAGAAGGCTGAGTGCCAGCCAATGAATTGATGCTTTTGAACTATGGTGATGGAGAAGACTTTTGAGAGTTCCCTGGACAGCAAGGAGATCAAACAATCAATCCCAAAGGAAATCAACCCTGTATATTCACTGGAAGGACTGATGGTGAAGCTGAAGCCCCAGTACTTTGGCCACCTGATGTGAAGAGCCAACTCACTGGAAAAGACCCTGATGATGGGAACGATTGAGGGCAGGAGGAGAAGGGGATGACAGAGGATGAGATGGTTGGATGGCATCACTGACTCAATGGACATGGGTTTGAGTAGGCTCTGGGAGATAGCTGCAGTCCATAGGGTCACAAAGAGTCAGACACAACTGAATGACTGAACAACAAACTGATAAGTAAAGCATTAAAATAAATGAGCATATTTTGATAATAGCAACAAAGCTGACTGGTTCAGAGGATATAGATGTTCACATCTGCAGATCAGGTGCTGAGTGATAACAGTTTAGGACTGATCAGGAGACATGTCCTCTATTTCTGTGCTTCTTCAGTTTCCCTAACCAGCCACACATTCCAAGGTGACAGTATTTCTAAGAATTAGATAACAAAAAGAATCTGTTACCATGAATGTCGTTAATACTATAATACCGAAAAACCAAAAATAAATCTTTAGGGTACATTTAGGAACAAAGAATTTAATTGAACAGACCCTTAACTGAGCTGGAGATCAAGCCATCGTTCTGCTGCTATGTCTAAACCCTGACAAAGGGCTTGAAACAGGTACATTTCACAGCATCATTTATTTATTATGGAAAAATGGTGCTTTGGGGGACAGTCTTTGAAATACAGTGTTGAGAGGTAAGAACAACAAAGTGACAGGTAAAAACTAGAAATAAAAGGTTACTTTTCCAATTAGCATTCAAGAACACAAAATGAAGGACTGACACAAAACATTTCTACAAATTAAGAGTCACTGTTGGGCAATCTTGAATGTCACCCCATCTTTCATGAAAGTCTGCAGGTAGAGCCTGCTTCCTACTGTGATATCTAGTACACGTGACCAGACACACTGCTTGGAGCCTAGATGACAGGATGTCTCACTCCTTTCGTCTGCCTCCCCAGAGCTCACTCCTGAGCACATCCAGCTTGGGGAGTGAGGCTACAGGTACTGCCTCAATGCTAACAGCCTGGTATCTTCTCAGTGTCCCACTGATGATCCCATCTGGCAATGCATGTGAAGTAGGATAGGAGGTGATATTCCAGAAGCCGCCCAAGAAGTCAAAGAGATGGTACTAATATCCTTAGACGTAAGGAACTGTGGGTATTACTGACCACTCATTAGTGATTATTACTTGTTTTGTATGAACCATCAAAATACCTTAAAGTATCTTGCATTCCCTGAGATTATTTGCTGCCAAAGTTTTTCCTTTGAGGAATGCTTTTCTTGTTTTATAAAGCCACATCCTAACATTTATTGAAACTGAGAAAACAACAGAGGGAAAGGACAGGAAAGAGATAAAATGAAAAAGAGAGAGAAAAGGAATAGTTAGAGGAAGGAAATAAAGCTAAGGCAGGAAATATTAAATTGCTAAGGAAGAAAGAGCCAACCAAACCTGGAAGGAATATACTAGACAGATAACCAGAGACCAAAGCCTGGAACTTGCCATGTGTGCAGAACAGAGATATTGTGTAAGAGACTTGCTGGTTGTTTAGTTAGTCTCTCATCCCTGATTTGCCTTTCTTTCCAAACTCTCATCTGTGATGCAGAAGCTGGGTCTCTGCAAGTAACTGCAAGAGTTCAGACTCTTTTGCCAGGTGGCCTTTGTTAGGTCCTGCCAGTAGGGGGCACTAGAAGGAGACTGAAGGTGGAAACAGCTAATGTGCTACCTGATTCTGCTACTAGCATCACCTCAGCACTGGTACCTGACTCCAGCTCCCATCTATTAGCACTTGGAGAACCAGCCCCATCCTGCCCCCTCACAAATATGACCAGCAACCGGGCAGTGACCTCTCCTTGGAGGTCTGAGCATCAATTTTTTAGGGCCTCTCTTTTGAATTCTCAGGTCTGGAGATCTGTCCGAGGATATGGTAGCTGCTTTCTAAGATCATTACCCCCGTGTTTCATTTTTCTAGCCCTCTAATCCATATGTAATACATTTCTTATATGAAATCCTTTCAGTTAAAGTACTGTTTTTCTCACTAGGCTTTTTCTTCTCATGGACTCCTGAGAAATTCTACAACTTTAGCCATCAACCTCCTGGCAGTCTAAATTAGAGCCAAATTTTTTGATAAGAGAATCCAAAAATGCTGAAATTTCTATGATACAGTGAAAATGATGGTGTTCTGCCCCACTAAAATATGGAGCTATAAGTTAGGTTTGAAATATTTTAATGGTTGGTGATCATAAAAAAATGACAATTCAAATAAACTTTTAATATGAAAATATAAGATCATTGGATATATTATTTAATAGTGCATTCTAAAAGTATAGTTAAGTACTTGAGTAATTTTCAGGAATGAGAGAAAAAACTAAGAGAAAAATTAATGGACGTTCCTATCAAATTTTACATAGAAGGATATATTGAAAATTGAACATAAATGGAAACAGCTAAAATGGAGAGGGTCTTACCATTATCCATTCACAGTCAATAACAGTGCTCAACCTGTGTGCAATGGTCAGCACAGTGCACTGGGCAAATCTCTCACGAATTCTTTTTTGTATGAACTCATCAGTTCTAGAAACAAAGAAGTTGATTTAGTTCAGTAAAGACAGGAAAAGCAGGCTTAAGACTTAAAAATATTCTATGATATTTTTACAATGTTTTTAAAAATCAATACTTTAACATACAGTCTTGTTCCTAAAAAACTAAGTATAAAAAGTCTACTTAGAAATTTAATGTTTTTTATAAAATGATGGAAAATTAGTCTTCCCTCAAAATTGCTTGAAACTATCAGGAGCTGGATTTAGGAATTCAGCTCTCTTATTGTGCTTCAAAACAATATTAACACCATATAACATGTCTTGGTTTTTTCATTTGTTTTCTGGAATTAATATTATCAACAGATATCCATGAGGCCAAAAGAGCACTTAGAAACATTTCGAAGATTCACTAAATGTTTTCCATTTACCACATTTACAAGTCAGTTCAAGATTTCCTGGGGCTCAGCTCCATACCTTGGATCCACGTTTGATGTGGCTTTGTCAATAATCAATATCTGATTCTTCCTGAGAAGAGCCCTGGCAAGGCACACCAGTTGTTTCTGACCAACACTCAAGTTCAACCCAGATTCTGCTAATTCGGTATTCATTTTAGCAGGAAGACCTTCGATGGATTCTTTAAGTTGTACCTATGGATACAGAAAGAATGACATTTTTCTAAGCAAACTGTTCCTGAAGTAGACAAGCCTCTTAGACATTAACTTTGACATCCTCAGGACTTCTTATGTATCTTACATGTACAGCCAGGTGATGGGGAGAGATCCTTCCAGTGAATGTTCACTGAGAAAGATGGTGGAGTCAACTCAGGACAGAAAGATCTCAGTGTCCCCCATTCCCATCACAGGACATCCACCAGAAACCTCACCTAGGGGTTAGTTACGGAAGTCTCACAAAAAGTGAAGCTATTTCTCCCAATGTGACTTAAACAGAAAAGTTAAAAGGATCTTTATGGTTGAGTCAAGTTTCCCAATGTACATTTTGCATAGGAGTTGGTATACTAAAGAAAAACTTTCAAAAATTTTACAGAAAAACTGGTTCTCTGAAGATATAAGCTTATTGGCCCTTTATTATTTTCTAAAGTTTAATATATGCAAGTTCAAGCAATGACAAACTGCCCCTTATACATTAGTAATCCTGGAACCCATTCTGATGATGGTTCTTTCCCAAGTTTAATCCTATTAATAGTGGACCAATCAAGTGCATTTTCTTCAGTGTCATAAATGCATTGTAGTGAATAAAAACACATGAAAAATAAAACACAACATCTTATTTCCCAAAGCATATGGATACAGGTTATTGTCATCCAGTCACTGAGTCATGCCCAACACTTTGCAACCCCATGGACAGCAGCACACCAGTGTTCCCAGTCCTTCACTATTGCTTGGAGTTTGCTCAAACTCAGGTCCATTAAGTTGGTGATGCCATCCACCCATCTTGTCTTCTTTTGTACCCTTATCCACCTGCCTTCCATCTTTCCCAGCATCAGGGTCTTTTTCAGTGAGTTGGCTCTTCACATCAGGTGGCCAAAGTATTGGAGCTTCAGCTTCATCATCAGTCCATCCAAGGAAAATTCAGGGTTGATTTCCTTTAGGATTGACTGGTTTCATCTCCTTGCTGTCCAAGGGACTCTCAACAATTTTCTCCAGAACCACAGTTCAAGCATCAGTTCTTCAATACTCAGCCTTCTTTATGGTCAAACCCTCACATTGGTACATGACTACTGGGAAAACCATAGGTTTGACTACATGGACTTTGTTGGTAAAGTGATGTCTCTGCTTTTTAATATTCTGTCTAGGTTTCTTGCAACTCCTCTTCCCAGGAGCAAGCATCTTTTAATTTCATGGCTGCAGTCACCATCTGCAGTGATTTTGGAAATAAAGTCTGTCATTGTTTCCACTGTTTCCCCATCTACTGCAATGTAGTGATGAGACAGGATAGAATGATCTTAGTTTCTTGAATGTTGAGTTTTAAGCCAGGTTTTTCACACTCTTCTTTCACTTTTATCAAGAGGCTCTGTAGTCCTCTTCACTTTCTATGATTAGAGTGGTATCAGATGCATATCTGAGGTTATTGATATTTCTCCCAGAAATCTTGATGCCAGCTTGTGCTTCATCCAGCCCGGCATTTTGCATGATGTACTCTGCATATAAGTCAAATAAGCAAGGTGACAACATATAGCCTTGACGTACTCCTTTCCCAATTTGGAACCAGTCCAAATTGTTGCTTTGGAACAACTGTTCCATGTCCGGTTCTAACTGTTGCTTCTTGACTAGCATATAGGTTTCACAGGATGCAGGTAAGGTGGTCTGGTATTCCTATCTCTTAAAGAATTTTCCACAATTTGTTGTGATCCACACAGTGAAAGGCTTTAGTGTAGTCAATGAAGTAGATTTTTTTTTTTTTTATGGAATTCTGTTGCTTTTTTGATGACACAATGGATGTTGGCAATTTGATCTCTGGTTCCTCTGGCTTTTCTAAATACAGTTTGTACATTTGGAAGTTCTTGCTTCATGTACTATTGAAGCCTAGCGTGAAGGATTTTGAGTATTGCTTTGCTAGCATGTGAAATGAGTGCAATTGTGTGGTAATTTAAACATTCTTTAGTACTGCCCTTCTTTAGGATGGAAATGAAGACTGACTTTTTTCCAGTCCTGTGGACACTGCTGAGTCTTCCAAATTTGCTGGCATATTGAGTGCAACACTTTCATGGCATCATCTTTTAGGATTTGAAATAGATCAGCTAGAATTCTGTCACCACTAGCTTTCTTCATTATGATGCTTTCTAAAGCCCACTTGACTTTGTGTTCCAGGATGTCTGGCTTTAAGTGAGTGATCACATCATTGTAGCTATTTGGGTCATTAAGACCTTTTTAAAAAATAGTTCTTCCCTGTATTCTTGCCACCACTTCTTAATCTCTTCTGCTTCTGTTAGGTCCATACTGTTTCTGTCCTTTATTGTGCCCATCCTTGCAGGAAATGTTCTCTTGGTATTGCTAATTTTATTGAAGGAATCTCTGGTCTTTCCTTTTCTATTGTTTTCCTCTATTTCTTTGCATTGATCACTTAGAAAGGCTGTCTTATCTCTCTGTGCTATTCTTTGGAACTCAATATTGAGATGGGTATATCTTTCCTTTTCTCCTTTGCCTTTAGCTTCTCTTCTTTTCTCAGCTATTTGTAAGGCCTTCTCAGACAACCATTTTGCCTTGTTGCATTTCTTTTTCTTGGGGATGGTTTTGTTCACCACCTCCTGTAGAGTGTTACAAACCTCTGTCCATAGATCTTCAGGCACTTCAGAACTAATCCCTTGAATCTACTTGTCACTTCCACTGTATAATTTGTAAGGGATTTGTTTTAGGTCATGTCGGAATTGCCTTGTGGTTTCCCCTACTTTCTTCAATTTATGCCTGAGTTTTGTAACAAGGAGTTCATGATCTGAGCCATAGTCAGCTGCCATCTTGTTTTTGCTGACTGTATAGAGCTTTTCCATCTTTGGCTGCAATGAATATAATCAATCTGATTTCAGTATTGACCATCTGGTGATGTCCATGTGTAGAGTTGTCTCTTGTGTTGTTGGAAGAGGGTATTTGCTATGACCAGAACGTTCTCTTGACAAAACTCTGTTAGCCTTTGTCCTGCTTCATTTTGTACTCCAAGGCCAAACTTGCCTGTTACTCCAGGTATCTCTTGACTTCCTACTTTCACATTTCAGTTTCCTATGATTAAGAAGACATCTTTTTTGGTTTTAGTTCTAGTAAGTCTTCTAGCTCTTCACTGAACTGTTCAACTTCAGCTTTTTTAGCATTAGTGGTTGAGTCATAGACTTGGATTACTGTGATACTGAATGGTTTCCCTTGGAAATGAACTGAGATCATTCTGTCATTTTTGAGATTGCACCAAAGTACCGCATTTTAGACTTTTGTTGGCTATTTTTTTTTCCAGCCAAACAAAAATAAATTGGAGACTTGAAGCCAGGCAGCCTGAGCATAAGTCTTGCCTGGCTGTGCCAACTGGGCAAGTTCCTGAACCTACTCTATCTTATCTTCCTAAACTCTAAGTAAGAATATAATATCATAATTATAAAGGTGTGTACCTCTGAAGATCGTTAAGAATATTAAATATGTCAGTGCATGTAGAATTTGTAACAGATCAATAGATATTGCCCATTATTAATAATGCCATCAGCTCACCCCTCCTCAAGTTCTGCTTCACTTTTCTCCTTTGCATGTATCAGCACTGAGATTTTGTTATATATGTACATTTTGTTACATATGATTGGCTTGATTTTCAACTTCTCCAGGAGAATTTCAGCTCCAGAAGGACAGACATTTTATCTCTTGATGATTGTGACAGGCTCAGAATCTGCAGCATTGCCTAACAAGCTCTTAGTAGATATTTGTTGGCTGGATGAAGGTGGGCTTCCCTGGTGGCTCAGTGGTAAAGAATCCACCTGCCAAACAGGAGACTTGGGTTCAATCCTGGGTGAGATCCCCTGGCTAAGGAAATCGCAATCCACTCCAGTATTCTAACACTGTTTCCTTAGTAAGTATAATTGTAAAAATGATATATTCTTATAACAATTAACTGACTCCAAGATATCATATCACACTTTAAACAAAGGAAAGCACTGAAAAAGTTATAATTTAAGGAAAATAGAACAAATAATAATTATACAAACCATACATCTCTGTATAGAATACTTCAGATTATTTTTGAACTTGGGAAAATAATAGAGTACAGCAAAACTGAAAAATAATAAACTGGACTCATAAGGCACCCTGTCTCCATCATTGCCATGTGCACTCTGTGTAGTAGGTGCTGATGCCCCTCACATGAGGTGAACACAGATGTCAGGTGCTTTCCAAATTTTGTGGAACTTTATTACTTTTCAAAGAGAAAATCTGGTGTGGGCCAGAAAGAGACACTGAAATGCAATCAACAGATGGGGAAGAACTTTTGCTAGAGCAGGGCCAGCAGTAAAGGAATTTCATCTAACACAAGGCCCGGGGAAATGGACATGTGACCTGTTGCCACCTCAAGGACTGAACCACGTGGTTCCTGATGCATTGGCTGCTGACGCCCAGATTTCTGTATCTCGGTTTCCTGTGTGATGTGACACACTTGTGTCCTAACAGAGACACTATCAATGTCAGACATTTAACAACACAATTTCTTCCCAGTTTTGACAGGACATTTTTGTTATTGTTTAGTTGCTAAGTTGTGAAACTTATGGACTGTAGCCCACCAGGTTCCTCTGTCCATGGGATTTCCCAGGCAATAATATTGGAGCAGGTTACCATTTCTTCTTCTAGGTAATTCTCCCAACTCAGGGATCAATCCCACTTCTCCCCCATTATAGGCAGACTCTTTATCACTGAGAAACTGGGGAAGCCCCCATACTCTACCCTTAATTCCAAATCCCAGTATCTAAGGTGTTTTGTTTTTGCTTTTTAACAAAAGCAACACATCAATGATTCATTCCCAGAGTTTTATCTACTATGACGTTTTAACCTCTGGGTGATAAAGTGCTTCATCTTCAGGTACTACTCATGTTATATTTTTAGAGCTGCCTTTGCTTTTTAGCACCCCAATAGCACTAATTTCTGATGAACTTTTATCAGTTTACAGTAAGTTGGCAAGTTTTCAGTACATGAAAAATGTACTTTCAGCATATTTAGAAAAATAAACAAAATGAAACAGGCAGCATCTATAGGACTGTCTTCCTTCTGAATGTCCATCTCTGCTAAGGAAGAAGGAGGAAAGAGAACTAGAGGACCTTAAAAAAATTTTAAGCCATATTTTCCTTTTAATTGAAGTTTATAAAGAGGAAAACATAGTGGTTCTCTCCTACTCATTCTCAGGTTAACTCTGTGAGTTTGGGTTCACATATCCAGTTAGGCATCATACACAAATTAATTTTGGTTCACTTAAAAACTGACTTCATTGATTTAGTGATACCTCTTGATGAGGGTGAAGAAGGAGAGTGAAAAAGTTGGCTTAAAACTCAACATTAATAAAACTAAGATCATGGCATTCAGTCCCATCATTTCATGGCAAATAGAAGGGGAAAAGATAGAAGCAGTGACAGATTTCCTTTTCTTGGACTCTAAATTCAGTGCAGATGGTAACTGTAGCCTTGAGATTAGAAGGTGAATTCTTCTTGGCAGGAAAGCTATGACAAAACTAGACAGTGTGTTAAAAAGCAAAGATATCACTTTGCTGACAAAGGTCTGTATAATCAAACCTATGGTCTTTCCAATAGTCATGTACAGATGTGAGAGCTGGACAATAACAGAGCACTGAAGAATCGATTAGATTATGGACTGTTCCATCTCTGGGTTGGGGAGATCCCCTGAAGAATGGGATGGCTACCCACTCCAGTATTCAGGCCTGGAGAATTTCATGGACTGTATAGTCCTTGGATGCAATCTATAGTAATTGGATGCAATCTCAAAAATGACAGAATGATCTCTGTTTGTTTCCAAGGCAAACCATTCAATATCACAGTAATCCAAGTCTATGCCCCAACCAGTAATGCTGAAGAAGCTGAAGTTAAATGGTTCTATGAAGACCTACAAGACCTTTTAGAACTAGCACCCAAAAAAGATGTCCTTTTCATTATAGGGGACTGGAATGCAAAAGTAGGAAGTCAAGAAACACCTGGAGTAACAGGCAAATTTGGCCTTGGAATACAGAATGAAGCAGGGCAAAGACTAATAGAGTTTTGCCAAGAGAAAACACTGGTCATAGCAAACACCCTCTTCCAACAACACAAGAGAAGACTGTATACATGGATATCACCAGATGGTCAACACTGAAATCAGATTGATTATATTCTTTGCAGTCAAAGAGGGAGAAGCTCTATACAGTCAGAAAAAAAAAAAAAAAGATCAGGAGCTGACTGTGGTTCAGATCATGCACTCCTTAATGGCAAATTCAGAATTAAATTGAAGAAAGTAGGGAAAGTCACTAGACCTTTCAAGTATGAACTAAATCAAATTCCTTATGGGTATACAGTGGAAGTGAGAAATAGATTTAAGGGACTAGATCTGATAGAGTGCCTGATGAAGTATGGACGGAGGTTCGTGACATTGTACAGGAGACAGGGATCAACACCATCCCCATGGAAAAGAAATGAAAAAAAGAAAAATGGCTGTCTGGGGAGGCCTTACAAATAGCTTTGAAAAGAAGAGAAGTGAAAAACAAAGGGTAAAAGGAAAGATATACGCATCTGAATGCAGAGTTTCAAAGAATAGCAAGGAGAGATAAGAAAGCCTTCCTCAGCGATCAATGCAAAGAAATAGAGGAAAACAACAGAATGGGAAAGACCAGAGATCTCTCCAAGAAAATTAGAGATACCAAGGGAACATTTCATGCAAAGATGGGCTTGATAAAGGACAGAAATGGTATGGACCTACAGAAGCAGCAGATATTAAGAAGAGGTGGTAAAAATACACAGAAGGACTGAACAAATAAGATCTTTATGACGCATATAATCATGATGGTGTGATCACTCACCTAGAGCCAGACATCCTGGAATGTGAAGTCAAGTGGGTCTTAGAAAGCATCACTATGAACAAAGCTAGTGGAGGTGATGGAATTCCAGTTGAGCTATTTCAAATCCTGAAAGATGATACTGTGAAAGTGCTGCATTCAATATGCCAGCAAATTTGGAAAACTCAACAGTGGCCACAAGACTGGAAAAGATCAGTTTTCACTCTAATCCCAAAGAAAGGCAATGCCAAAGAATGCTCAAACTACCACACAATTGCACTCGTCTCACACGCTAGTAAAGTAATGCTCAAAAGTCTCCAAGCCAGACTTCAACAGTACATGAACTGCAAACTTCCTGATGTTCAAGCAGGTTTTAGAAAAGGCAGAGGAACCAGAGATCAAATTCTGAACATCTGCTGGATCATGGAAAAAGCAAGAGAGTTCCATAAAAACATCTATTTCTGTTTATTGACTATGCCAAAGCCTTTGACTGTGTGGATCACAATAATAAACTGTGGAAAATTCTGAAAGAGATGGGAATACCAGACCACCTGACCTGCCTCTTGAGAAACCTATATGCAGGTCAGGAAGCAACAGTTAGAACTGGACATGGAACAACAGACTGATTCCATATAGGGAAAGGAGTACATCAAGAATGTACATTGTCAGCCTGCTTAATTAACTTATATGCAGAGTACATCATGAGAAATGCTGGACTGGGAGAAACACAAGCTGGAATCAAGATTGCTGTGAGAAATATCAATAACCTCAGATATGCAGATGACACCACCCTTATGGCAGAAAGTGAAGAGGAACTAAAAAGCCTCTTGATGAAGGTGAAAGAGGAGAGTGGAAAAGTTGGCTTAAAGCTCAACATTCAGAAAACGAAGATCATGGCATCTGGTGCCATCACTTCGTGGGAAATAGATGGGTAAATAGTGGATACAGTGTCAGACTTTATTTTTTGGGGCTCCAAAATCACTGCAGATGGTGACTGCAGCCATGAAATTAAAAGACGCTTACTCCTTGGAAGGAAAGTTATGACCAACCTAGATAGCATATTCAAAAACAGAGACATTACTTTTCTAACAAAAGTCCTTCTAGTTAAGGCTATGGTTTTTCCAGTGGTCATGTACTGATGTGAGAGTTGGACTGTGAAGAAAGCTGAACACTGAAGAATTGATGTGTTTGAACTGTGGTGTTGGAGACTTTTGAGAGTCCCTTGGACTGCAAGGAGATCCAACCAGTCCATTCCAAAGAATATCAGTCCTGGGTTTTCTTTGGAAGGATTGATGCTAAAGCTGAAATTCCAGTACTTTGGCTACCTCATGCGAACAGACTCATTGGAAAAGACTCTGATGCTGGGAGGGATTGGGGGCAGGAGGAGGAGGGGACGACAGAGGATGTGATGCCTGGACGGCATCACTGACTCTATGGACATGAATTTGGGTGAACTCCGGGAGTTGGTGATGGACAGGGAGGCCTGGCGTCTGCAATTCCATGCTGCAATTCATGGGGTTGCAAGGAGTCAGACACGACTGAACAACTGAACTGAACTGAGCTGAAGAATCGATGCTTTTGAACTGGGCCTGGAGAACACTATTCAGAGTCCCTTGGAAAACAAGGAGATCAAACTAGTCAGTCTTAAAGGAAATCAACCCTGAATATTCTCTGGAAAGGCTGATGCTGAAGCTGAAATTCCAATATTTTGGCCACCTGATGCAAACAGTTGACTCTTTGGAAAAGACTCTGATGCTGGGAAACATTGAAGGCAAAAGGAGAAGAGGAATCAGACAATCAGATGCCTGGATGGTATCATCGACTCAATGGACATGAACTTGGGCAAACTCCAAGAGATTGTGAGGGACAGGGAAGCCTGGTGTGCTGTAATCCATGGGGTCACAAAGAGTCAGAGGTGACTTAGCAACTGAACAACAATAACTTAGAGTGATAAATCACCCCTTTATCCAGATCCTCGAGGAATGATTTCTTTATCACATTTGTATGTTTTTCAACGAATGATTTGGTAAGTTTTCTTTTAAAATAGTCATAAGGAATCAATTCCTAGAGAAGCATAATAATGGGATGATTTCTTTAAGTAATATCACCAAAATTAACAGGGTTAATTCCAGAAGCAATACATGGAAATCACACAGTTCACTTCGTGAAATAAACTCACATTTCTTTCTTTTATAGAAAATTCCAAATGTAGTTTAAATAGAAGTAGATCTTAGCATTATCTACTACTTCAGCATTTTTATAATTTAGATTGCCTCTCTGTCCATGAAACAATGTGTTCTAAAATTCTAGAGTAATGCTACCTGTGAATCTGTGAAAAAAGGTCTCAATCTGGGAAACAAATAGAAAAATAATTTACCAGTACTTCCTGTTTTTTTCTTTTTTAAGATGTGTCCCAATTTCACCATTAAATTTGTCCTATGAATTCAAGAATAATGGATCATCCTATCGTTCTTTGCTTTTAATGGTTAAATGCTCTACACACTTCTTCTCTTGTAGAATTTTACTGCAAAAGTGTCATTAGCCGTGTTAGGCATTACTGACAAAATGGAGGCATGGCCCCAACCCCCTCTCCTTGTCCTGCAGGCACGGACCCAGGATGAAGGAGTTAGGCCTTGTGATTCTGACTTGTTTTTTTCCTCTCCTTGGCTGAGTTGACTGAAAAGGAATATTAAGCTTCTTATTGTTCTTGAGAGGAGCATGAGAAGGCACAAAGCCTTCTGCAACTGTTTTCAGAGAATAATTCATAAAGTTAATCACTGACATTTGTTCAAAGACTTTTACAAAAGAGTGTTCCAGGATGAGCACATAGGCCACAGCTTGAGGCCATGGGAGCGATTGCTATCTGAAGCCTATTTGTGAGGAAAATGTTTATGGCAAAAGGGTTTATGGAATTTAGGTCTTAGGAATAATTAAAATAGTTAGAAGTTAAAGATTTAAGAAATGTTGTAATGTTAGCATATTTTATTATAGCTTATAGAGGTTAGGAATTTTAGAGATACTAATAGAAGTCTTTTTAAGAGATAGTGAGCTCAGGATGTTAGGGGCAAACAGGATTTAGAAAGATAAGAAATAAACTGAGGAATGTAGCATGAGTTACAATGTAATCACAAGTTAACTATAGGACACATAAGATGAAGTAGATAATAGATGGTAAAGCTGATTCTGAGAGAATCGCTGAAGCAGGAACTGTGTTTGAAGGGCAACGATGATTTATGGAGATAACAAATCTGGGTGAGGGGAAATATAAAATGTCAAATCTCCAACCTAATGCTTTTGTAAAAGTATAAAAGAGAATCATAAGTTTGAAATAAATACACAGTCCAAGAAAATTGAGAGGCTGCATCATTTCTCACTGACACCGTTCACCCCTTCAGGTTGAATCCCTGGCTGCTGGAGCTGGACTCTGGCATAAAAGACTCACAAACTTAAATGAAATCAGAGGTGCACTGTTTTTCAGGCAGGAAAAGGTGAAGCAATCGACCCAATTTAAGAAAACAAAATCCACATGCTGCTGAAAAGCAGGGTGGGTGTATAAAGACTCAGTGGTGACATCCTTCAGAAACCAGAATTACTGGCTAGAAATGGTCATACTTCCAAATCTGCCTGCTTACAGTCAAGGCTCATCTGCATATTATGGATTTCAGAGCTTCCCTGGAAGCGTGACACTAAATGACAAATACACCAATTCAAACCAACATGAACAATAAATCTCTCAGATTTGTGTAACAACAACAACAAAGATTAAAACATATATATGCCACACTTCTCTGAAATGAAAAGATCAATCAAACACTTAGTAGTTATTTAGGTAGAGTGTTTTCCCTATGTTGTCTTCTAAGAGTGTTATAGTATCTGGTCTTCCATTTAGATTTTCAATCTACTTTGAGTTTAGTTTTGTATATGGTATCAGGGAGTGTTCTAATTTTATTCTTTTACACATAGCTATCCAGTTTTACTACACCACTTACTGAAGAGACTGCCTTTTCTCCATTGTATATTCTTGCTTCCTTTGTCATAGGTTAGGTGACCACAGGTATGTGAGTTCATCTCTGAGCTTTCCATCCTGTTCCATTGATCTATATTTCTGTTTTTGTGCCAGTGCCATACCATCTTGATTACTCTAGCTCTGTATTAAACTAGTGAAAAAGTTCATTTAAGTTTTCCATAAAATCTTATGTAACAAACGTTTTGGTCAACTCAATAATATATTCTGAAGTCAGGGAACCTAATTTCTCCAGCTTCATTTTTATTTCTTAAGACTGCTTTGGCTACTTGGGATCTTTTGTGTTTCCATTAAAACGGTAAAATTTTTGGCTCTAATTCCATGAAAAATGCCACTGGTAGTTTGACAGGGATTGTATTGAGTCTGTAGATTCTTTGGGTGTATAGTCATTTTCACAATATTGTTTCTTCCAATCCAAGAACATGGTATATCCCTCCATCTGTTTTGTGTCATCTTTGATTTCTTTTGTCAGTATCTTGTAGTTTTACGAGCACAGGTCTTTTGTCTCCTTAGGTAGGTTTATTCCTAGGTATTTTATTCTTTTTGTTGCAATGGTAAATGAGATTGTTTTCTTAATTCCTCTTTCTGATCTTTCATCGTTAATGTATAGGAATGCTCATTCTTACTTTTTAAAAGCAAAAGACTATGTATGGAAAAACCACTGCAATATTGTAAAGTAATTAGCCTCCAATTAAAATAAATAAATTACAAAAAAGAAGTCTACGGTTTCTGCCATCAGTAGAACTGATTTGTAAAAGGAGTGCAAAATCACAAACTAGTCTGTATTAAAATACAAACTGACAACAACTTAATAGTCATATTTTCTTTTCATGCAAGGGTGAAGAAATTCAAAGAAATGGAGCAAGGGAAAACATGACACAAATAACAAAAAATTCTCTAGAAATGAACCTACCCATATAAAAGCTGAGCAGATGTTCCAGGGTTCTGTTATCTGCATTCATGCTACAGCGTTAAAATGACATAATTGCCAACAAATAATCATCATTAATTCTGACTATATAATTTACCTTTATAAACACTTTCCTATGAAACTTCTACATTTTATTAGTATGATCTTGTTTATATCTTTTAGTTAATAAGGAAAAAAAACTATTGTCTCTACTTAGGAGATGTTTCCTAAGACCAGAGGAATAAAATGAATATTGGAGTGTAATGGAGTAATTAATTCACTAGGTCACTAGTAGAATTTGATCCCACAGTTTCAACATCTAATTGAGTACTCTGCTAAGGACAAGATAATGTGTCTATTTGTTCAGGGTTCTAGGAAGTAGCTAAAATGAAAACATGTCACATTATATTGTTGATTTTCATCATCATCAATACACACATTTTTAAGCATACCCATGTCATCAGTGTTTTCCTACTACTGAAGTCAGTGAAACTGACATGCTCCCCTTAATTATATGCAATGCTCTAAATGTAAATACACATATACAGATGCTAACAAGTTAATTACCTCTTCTAAGGCATTCCACAATTCATTATCCGTATGATCATTAAAGGGATCCAGATTTTCCCTCATTGTTCCAGTGAATAAAACAGGTTCCTAAATATGCCAAAACAGTGAGTGTTATTACCTTAACCTCTTTATTTTATTCTAATGTGTACAGACTGTCAAAATTGAAATACAAAAAAACATCTAAATCCATTAATTATTAATAATAAAGTTGCAAATGTATGTTTACAAAACAGTATCTCTAAAATAATTTTCCATTGTACAAAGTGTGCTACAAAATATCTTCTGAACTACTGAACACTAACAGAAGAAAGTGTTGAAGAAGTTTTTTTCATCTTAAGGAAAAAACTGAAGACAAAGGAAGACTTTATTTAAAAAAAAAAATACCACCCTGGTAATAAATATCTGTTTAAACACTCACACAAACTGAGGAAATAATTACATGAGAAACTTAACATCAAGATGTTAACTGTCAATCCTGGTGTGACTGGGAAATACCAACAGCATGATTAGTAGAGGTTTGTGCCTCAAAGCAAACCATTAAATATTTACAGATTAGCACTGAAGAATAAACTAGGCTATTTTCTCCATTGGTCAGACTGTCTTCTAGGATCTGGAATCTCTCCACATGTGTGAAATGAACATCCCCACGTGTGCAAGGGGAATGTCAGCTCCTGGGGTCTGCAGCACCTCTGTCCATGGAGAGATCACCTCTGATTTTGGCAATATCAGCTGGCCCCCACATTCTCTCACATGTGTGTTAGGGTGGCCTGCCTCACAGAACTTCATTATTAACTGCAAGGACAGGAGGACCTGAAACCCACTGTGACCTGTGTCATGATACTTTAATTTAAATAGTTCTTCCTATTCCTCTGCTTCAGGAGGAGCCACAAGTAAATTAATCTGGGAATATATGTCTCTTCTTGGCCTCAAGAGAGAATCCTGTACATAAGCTAATGTAGGCCATTTACATTTTCTTCTGGAAGGCTCAGTAAGCCAGGTCATAAGAATATGGGCAGAAGAGAAGAGCCCAATTGGCTCCTTTCAGTGAAGGGGGCAGGACAAGTGGAGGCACATGTGTGGGAACAAGAGGAGACATGACTCCTCCACAAGTGCCCAGAACTGCTTGGAATCCCCACGTTCAAATCCTGGCTGGCATTGGGGCTGGACTTTCCTCCTCACTTCACAAAAACCTGATAGGAAAGATGAAGAAGACAGACATTTCTTTTCCCTAATCATGAGGAAGAATGATACTCAGGAAGCCTTCCAATCCTTCCTTCAGTATGGTCTCAGTTTTAAGTCTAGTGAGAGAGAAATGAATACAGAAAACTCAGGGTGTGCCACCAAAAAAAGACATACTCCTGAGCAAAATCCACAATTAAAAAGACATTATAAAGGGAGATTTAATTGCACAAAGTTAATTAATAGGCCAATATGCTTCCAAAGCACTGAAAATCACTACTCATACAATATTTCAGAATGAGTACTTGTCGGGAGCCACATTAGGCATTGCTAACAAAATGGAGGCATGGCCCCAACCCCCTCTCCTCATACTGCAGGCACGGTCCTGGGATGAAGGAGTTAGGCCCTGTGATTCTGACTTATTTTTTCCTTTCTTCAGTTGAATTGGCTGCAAAGAATGTTAAGGTGGTTATTGTTCTTGAGAGGAGCATGAGAAGGCACAAAGCCTTCTGCAGTTGTGCCCAGAGAATAATCCATAAAGTTAACCACTGACATTTGTTCAAGGATCTTTACAAAGAGCATTCCAGGATGAGCATGTAGGCCACAGCTTGAGGCCATGGGAAGGATTATTATCTGAGACCTCTTTGTGAGGGAAATGTTTATGGCAAAGGAAGTTTGCTGAGTTTAGGGTTTAGGAATAATTAAGAATAGTTAGAAGCTAAAAGTTTAAGGAATGTTGTAGTGTTAGCATATTTTACTATAGCTTGTAGGGATTAGGAATTTTAGAATTAATAGCTAGAAGCCTTTTTAGGAGATAGCGAGTTTAGGAAATTAGGGGCAAGCAGGATTTAGAAAGATAAGAAATAAACTGAGGAATGTGGTATGCAGCCCAGACATAAGCATGAGTTACAATGTAATCACAAGTAATCACATTCTGAGAGAATCACTGAGGCAGGAACTCTGTTTGAAGGGCAACAATGAGACAATTAATTTGGGTGAGGGGGAACTGAAAATGTCAAACCTCTGACCTAATGCTTTTGTCAAAGTATAAAAGAGAACCTGGAGCTTGAAATAAACATGTTCCTTTTCAGGGGAATAACCATAATTCTACTTCAGATTTTTATAAAAACTTGTTAGTCTTTGTAATTATCAACCTTAAGATTCCCACATGCAGGTGATTTCTCATCCTTCAGCTGTCTCCATGAGTTTTACACAAGCCACATAGCCAGGCGAGGGGAGGCTGGTCCCCAATATTCTTCCTCCTTCCCTTCTCCATCTTCCCTTCATTTTCCAGTTTCTTTCAAGTAAGCAGGCTACTCCCTGCATATAATCTCAATCTGAATTGAACTACTTCAGATCCTGAGCACAAAGAACACACATACTTCAGCTACCTGTTGTGGTTCTGGAAATTTGTTAAGAAGAACTTTCATTTTAGATTATTCCTAAAATTTTGAACAGAAGTTGAGGAGTATCTTCTTAAAAACACAGAATTCATCTTTGAAAGTTCACCCCAGGACTGATGGTCTATGTCCCCACTCCCCTGTCTCTGCTCCTACCCAGGTCCTTGTTACCATCACAACTCCCCAGTTCTGACCTCTTCATGCAGGGTAAGCAGTGACGGGGATGAGCCTGGGAGGAAGAGAGAACACCATGGAAGCTCCCTGCTTCCTGGATCACAAGGACCTGGGATCCAGGGAAGATGGTGTGGGCCTGGCTCAGCTAAGAGGGGCAACTCAAAGAAAGAGCACTGGGCTCCCCCTCTGCAGAGTCTGCTCTCAGCTTCCTAAGTTTCCTATATTGGGGTGTTGAGACACAAGCATCACTGCTTCCTACTCATTTGTGGGGAAGACAAATGTAAGTTTTTGCACTTAGACAAGTAAATTCAGGCAACCAAACTAACAGACTTTCTCCACCTCTGCAGCTAGCAAGATGCTGTAAAGACAAAGGGCTCTTGGTTGGAGGGGGATAACATTTTGAGTATCTTCTCCTGACACATATCAGCCCATAACATACAAGTGCATAAACCCATTTCTAAATTGATATTGTCCAAATGAGGGACAGAGCAATAGGAGTAGTATCTTCTGGCTTTGTTCTATACTTATTCATTCTTTCTATGGTTTGGGGAGTCCTTTCAAGTGGGATGGTAGGGAAAATGGCAAAAATATCTGATGAGTACAACACAGTTGAAGAATTGATGCTTTTAATTGTGGTGTTGGAGAAGATTCTTAAGAGGCCCTTGGACTGCAAGGAGATCAAACCAGTCACTCCTAAAGGAAATCAACCTTGAATATTCACTGGAAGGACTGATACTGAAGCTGAAGCTTCAATACTTTGGCCATCTGATGTGAAGAGCTGACTCACTGGAAAAGACCCTGATGCTGGGAAAGATTGAACACAGGAGGAGAGGCGGATGGTTGGATGGCATCACCGACTCGATGGACATGAGTTCGAGTAAGCTCCATGAGTTGGTGATGGACAGGGAATCCTGGTGTGCTGCAGTCCATGGGGTCACAAAGAGTCGGACATGACTGAGAAGTGGACAAGGTGGAGACTGGAGAGCGTAGGTCTCTGTTATATGACTAGTACTTTGGATTTTACTCTGCTGCAATGGGAGTCTTTGGAGACAAAACTGAAACTCTTCGCTATACAACTGAAACACTGTGAATCAACTATACTTCAATTTAAAAAAATAGACACACATAAAATTTGAATCCTGGTTCTGCCCCTTACTTGAAAAATAGGATAAGCTCCCAGTAACTCAGTTTTTAAATCTGTCAGATAAAGATAACAACAAATTGTGAGGATTAAGCAGGAAATGGTGGGATAAGAAACTAAAATGTATTAACAATTCCATAAACTTTAGGAATTATTATTAATATTCTTGTAACTTGTCAGGGACTGTAACAAGCACTAGAGGAACAGAAATGAGAGATATAGGCCCTGTCCTCAAAGAGAGAAAGAAAATAGTCAAGAGTGTGGAGAGGGCTGAGAAAAGGGCTGGAGGTTTTGGTGGGGGATTGGAAAGTAAGATCATGTACAAGGTGATAGTCAGGAAAGAAGCTGGTGGGAGGAAAGCCAGAAATCAAAATACAAAAAAATTTTAGTCTGAATTCTTGCTCTTGGTGGAAAATGTTAGATATATTTCTCTGTTATGCTTTTCCCCAAAATTCCTATTGTGTTTTTTTGTTTGTTTGTTTTTGTTTCTTTGCCCTACTATTAATATTTATGTAACAATTCAGTTTTTATTATTAAGCAATAAATATAAAGAAAATCACCAAAGACCATGAACACATAAACAGAAATTAAAGAGAAAAGTCATTTCAGAAGGTGTTACTGTTTTTACTTAAGTAGAAACAATACCCAAAAGGCCAGTGCCCTGATTCTTAAGAATAATAACAGTTCCTGATGACTGAACATTCCTAAGAATGAGACATGCGCACAAACATTATCTCACTAAGTTACATCTTCACAAATCTGTGGGTCCATGATTTCCAGAATGGGTTTAAGGACGAGGATGTTGACGCTTGGCAGCCAAGTTACATCATCAAGGCCTCACAGTCGACGAGGCAGAGCAGGAATAAACTGTGGGTCACACTGACACTGGGTCTACACTACCATTCTATCCCCGTGTGCTTCCTGAATGGCTTACTGGGAATCTTTACACTGAAATTTCTCTCCAGATTCTTTTTCTTTAATCAACCAACACTGCACCTTGGAGACCAAGGCATAAAAAGTGGAATCTACATGGATACAAAGCTTAGCACTATTCTGTAAACACACTCTCTGGAATATGTACCTAGAACATGCTCCAAGGAAGGATGGAACCCAACAGAACAGAACCAAAACATGCTGAGGTCAAGGCATGTTTAGTCCTTGCTCAGATGTGCTTCCAAATATTATTGGCAGAGCCAAGAATCATCCAATGTTATTTATTTACAGAGTTATTTTATGTATACAAGCATGCAACTTTTTCCTATTAAGAAGCATTAAAAATAACTCAGGGCATGTTTCTAAAGCTTTGCATCCAATGATATGAAAGGAATTTACAGACATGCCCTTTATTTCTACTAACTAATCTCACATGACCATTTTAGCGATGAGTACCATCAAAACATAAAACTTGGGAATCTAAGCTCATTTATTTTCTACTGTAACCATAAGTCATAAATCTAATAGCCAGAGGAAATCTTTAAATATGGGGACTGAATGTGCTGAAACATTCTTCCCATTTTTCCTGAAAGGGATACCTTTGAAAAAAAATTTTTTTCAATTGTGATAAAATATACATAAAATTTGCTGGATTAACCACTTTAAGTGCACAGTCCAGTGATGCTAAATACATTCATATTGTTGTACAGCCATCACCACCACCAAGCCGCAGATCTCCTTTCATCTTAAGGAACTGAAACTCTGTACCCATTAAACAACTCCCTTCTCCTGGCCACTCCTGGCCACTCCTGGCACCCACCATTCTACATCCTGTATCCATGAATTTGCTATTCTAGGTAACTCCTTTTAGTAGAATCATACAGTATTTGTCCTTTGTAAATGGCTTATTTCACTTAGCCTAATTTTTTAAAGGTTCATCTGTGCTGTAGCAAGTATCAGAATTTTCTTCTTTATTAAGGCTGAGTAATATTCTACTGTATGTGTATGCACCACATTTTGTTTGTTGACTCATCTGTCAATGGACCCTTGCGTGCCTCCACCTTTTTGCTGTTGAGAATAATGTTGCTATAACAAACATATTCCAGTATCTCTTCAAGACCTTTCTTCCAATTCTTTTGGGTTTATACTCTAAAGTAGAATTGCTAGGTAATAGACTATGGTTTTTCCAGTGGTCATGTATGGATTTGAGAGTTGGACGGTGAAGAAGCCTTAGCACCAAAATATTGATACTTTTGAACTGTGGTGTTGGAGAAGACTCTTGAGAGTCCCTTGGACTGCAAGGAAATCCAACCAGTCCATTCTAAAGGAGATCAGTCCTCGGTGTTCATTGGAAGGACTGATGCTGAAGCTGAAACTCCAATACTTTGGCCACCTGATGCAAAGAGTTGACTCATTGGAAAAGGCCCTGATGCTGGGAGGGATTGGGGGCAGGAGGAGAAGGGGACGACAGAGGATGAGATGGCTGGATGGCATCACCGACTCGATGGACAAGAGTTTGAGTAAACTCTGGGAGTCGGTGATGGACAGGGAGGCCTAGCCTGCTGCGATTCATGGGGTCGCAAAGAGTCGGACATGACTGAAAGACTGAACTGAACTGCACTGATGATAATTCCATCATTAACTTTTCAGAGCAACCACCAAGTTGATTTCCATAGTAGCTGGACTATTTTACATTCCTATCAGCAATGAACAAGGATTCTAATTTCTCTACATCCTTGCCAATGCTTATCATTTTCATTTTTCTCTCTCTTTTCTTTGATAACAGACATCTTAAGGGGTGTGAGGTGGCATTTCACTAGAGCCTGAAAAGAATATCTTGGTTTTAAAATTACTTAGAGTAATTCCAGGTATTTTTGAGGTCACGGGTAGATAGCAACACTTGTACCCAAGTTCACATTCGCCTTCCTTTGGGAGCCATGTTGTACATGCTTCCTGATAAACAGGTATTTCAGGACATATTGCACCCACATTCCAGGAAGCACATTTGCCTGGCTCATTCTCTCTCCTCTCTTCTCTGTTTCTCATCTCAAGAGGGTATTTTTCTGAGCTTCCTTTGATGGGCAAATGATTATTAAGTATATAAATAAAAAACTCATTTTTTTTTTTTTAATAAGCAAGTCTGTCAAAGCAGTGGGCAGGATGATAGATGAGGACACAGGAACTAGGTTGCCCTTGGCTATACACTTGGAGGATAGTAATTTCTCAGTAAATATCATGGAATTATGTTCAGTGAATGAACCACAAGGAAAGACAGGAGCGTCTACCCGTCCATATAATCCGGTCTCCAAAACTCTCCCTGAAAGTTATACTACTTTACGAAGAAGAAGAAAAGAAAACAGAATCAGAGCCTAGGAAGAGATGGCCAACTCAACACTCCACCATCCCAGCAGGCACATATGGGTCTACATGAAGCACTTCACACTCACTGACCTATTTTGTCCTCACAACAGATTGAGGGGTTGGTCCTGTTATCTGCCTTGTAAGACAGAGAAAACCAAGATACACAGACAGAATTCTGAGTCCCCTGCTCTTCCTTATTATTCTGTACTGCCTCCCTGGTGAAAATTATTCATTAATGGCTAAATTGTCAGTCTCCCCAAAGCATCTATATATCCTATAATTCTCAAAGCCCCACAATTTCACAGAAAGTTCTCCGAGGAGATATCACTTTTTAAAAGATGCCCTCATTTCCCACAGCAAAATTATATCTATAAGACACTTATTAATAAAATTCATGTTTCCCTATAGGAAACTCTCTGGTGCTAAGCAAACCATTTATCCTTCTGTTCTCAGATTTATGTGATTATCAGTCGATAACATTGTGGAAACTGAGGAAGTCTGAGTCCAGAAATCTATCTCAGTAAGTTATTAAATCACATACACACAAAACTAACAGATGAAAACAAAACAAAACAAAACCTGGTATCCAATGAAAGTGTTTGTTGAAAATACCTCCTGCTAAAAATATGCTCTATTGGGTAAAAAAGGATCAACTCATTCCTTAATTTGAAAAGACTAATCAAATTAAAAGCACTTAAACTTTAGATATCTTATGAAAAGAATATGTGAGAGTGCTCTGCTATGCATACCTGAAGTGCAACTGACATTTTCTTCCTTAAATCGTGCAGTCCAATACTGGTTGTCAAGATGTCATCAATATAAATTCTACCTCCAGGTTCTGACAATCTAAAAAGGGCAGCAATGAGGGAACTTTTTCCAGCTCCTGTTCTTCCCACAATGCCAACCTGTAAAGAGACCCAGGGGGATGAAGAATTAACAGGACGCACAAAACCCAGGAGAACCCTGATTGTTGAAGATGAATTTTAAAAGTTCTATTATATGTAAAGAATAGTCTATAAGTTTCTCAAGCAAGGCCCTGTTGACATTTTGGACCAGATAATTCATTGTTGAGGGTCGGGGGCCTGTCCTGTATATTTTAGGATGATTAACAGCAGCCATGAACCCACTAGATATCAGATGCAACGCCCAAAACTGTGGCAACCAAAAATGACAGAAATTCACAAATGTCCCTAAATGAGACCACCATCATCTCTAGAATACACAATATAAAGTATAATGACTTTTATGCCTTCTATTCAGATTTCCCTAAGTAAATGCTTAATATGCAGAAAACTGTTTGTTTTCTACAATTATCACATAGTATCCATTATGTGGTATGTTAGAGGGGGAGACATGTATGTGTATGTGTTATATATGTGTGTTTGTTTGTGTTTATGTATGTAACTAACATCCATAAATAAAGGAAGAAGATGACTTAAATAACCTGACTGTGGTGAAAACCCAGTAGTCTCCTAAGTAGTCCATAAGAAGTCAATTTTAAATTAGTTTTATGGAACTGGAGGAATCAACCTACCTGAATTCAGGCTCTACTACAAAGCCACAGTCATCAAGACAGTATGGTACTGGCACAAAGACAGAAATATAGATCAATGGAACAAAATAGAAAGCCCAGAGATAAATCCACGCACATATGGACACCTTATCTTTGACAAAGGAGGCAAGAATATACAATGGATTAAAGACAATCTCTTTAACAAGTGGTGCTGGGAAAACTGGTCAACCACTTGTAAAAGAATGAAACTAGAACACTTTCTAACACCATACACAAAAATAAACTCAAAATGGATTCAAGATCTAAACGTAAGACCAGAAACTATAAAACTCCTAGAGGAGAACATAGGCAAAACACTCTGCGACATAGCAGGATCCTCTATGACCCACCTCCCAGAATATTGGAAATAAAAGCAAAAACGAACAAATGGGACTTAATTAAACTTAAAAGCTTCTGCACATCAAAGGAAACTATTAGCAAGGTGAAAAGACAGCCTTCAGAATGGGAGAAAATAATAGCAAATGAAGCAACTGACAAACAACTAATCTCAAAAATATACAAGCAACTCCTACAGCTCAACTCCAGAAAAATAAATGACCCAATCAAAAAATGGGCCAAAGAACTAAATAGACATTTCTCCAAAGAAGACATACAGATGGCTAATAAACACATGAAAAGATGCTCAACATCACTCATTATCAGAGAAATGCAAATCAAAACCACTATAAGGTACCCTTTCATGCCAGTCAGAATGGCTGCATCCAAAAGTCTACAAGCAATAAATGCTGGAGAGGGTGTGGAGAAAAGGGAACCCTCTTACACTGTTGGTGGGAATGCAAACTAGTACAGCCACTATGGAGAACAGTGTGGAGATTCTTTTAAAAACTGGAAATAGAACTGCCTTTTGATCCAGCAATCTCACTGCTGGGCATACACACTGAGGAAACCATAAGGGAAAGAGACACGTGTTCCCCAATGTTCATCGCAGCACTGTTTATAATAGCCAGGACATGGAAGCAACCTAGATGCCCATCAGCAGATGAATGGATAAGAAAGCAGTGGTACATATACACAATGGAGTATTACTCAGCCATTAAAAAGAATTCATTTGAATCAGTTCTAATGAGATGGATGAAACCGGAGCCTATTATACAGAGTGAAGTAAGCCAGAAAGAAAAACACCAATACAGTATACTAACACATATATATGGAATTTAGAAAGACAGTAACAATAACCCTGTATACAAGAGAGCAAAAGAGACACTGATGTATAGAACAGTGTTATGGACTCTGTGGGAGAGGGAGAAGGTGGGAAGATTTGGGAGAATGGCTTTGAAACATGTATACTATCATGTATGAAACGAGTCGCTAGTCCAGGTTTGATGCACAATACTGGATGCTTGGGGCTGGTGCACTGGGACGACCCAGAGGGATGGTATGGGGAGGGAGGAGGGAAGAGGGTTCAGAATGGGGAACACATGTATACCTGTGGCGGATTCATTTCGATATTTGGCAAAACCAATACAACATTGTAAAGTTAAAAAATAAAATAAAATTTTTAAAAAAAGAAAAAATTTAAATTAGTTTTATTCCTACTCCCTGTGTAATTTGACCTTGAGAATTACATGGGTAATTTTACAGAGATATCAACAAGTCAAGTCAGAAGGATTATACACAAACAAGTATTCACTTTCTCAGGGGTATGTTATTTATTTAAGAGGAATTATTCTTTGGCAGAAAAATGAAATCACTTCCTGATATTAAATACCTTAATTACATTTTATCTTGAAAGGAAACATCTTCACATATAAAATGCAGGTCTCAGTCTTGAAAGACAGAGGCCAGTAGACAAAATGTACATAATGAGACCAAGAACAACACAGACAGTATTTGATATTTACATTGGACCTTTCATCGGAGCAGTTCAAAAGACATTTTATTAATACGTTAATACTTAAAATTGAACCTTGGAAAAACACATGTCAAGCGTCAGTCTATTTATTAAAAGCAAAGCAGAGAGAAACTAAATGCACTAACAGTAAGGTTAAAGAATCAATACAATGTAGGTAAAATGCTGGTGGTTGGTAGTTTAGTTGCTAAGTCGTGTCTGACTCCTGCGACCGATGGACTGTCACCTGCCAGACTCCTCTGTCCATGGGATTCTCCAGGCAAGAATACTGGAGTGGGTTGCTATTTCCTTTTCCTAGGTAAAATGCTGGTGGGGGATAAAACCACATTTAAATACTTATGCAGAAACTGGCCTTTTTTACCAATGAATTTTAAAGTGAAAGAAAGCATTAGACGATCAGTCGTGTCCAATTTTTTGCAACCCCATGGACTGTGGCCTGCCAGGCTCCTCTGTCCATGGAATTCTCCAGGAAAGAATACTAGAGTGGGTTGACATTTCCTACTCCAGGGGATCTTTCTGACCTAGGGATGGAACCTGGGTCTCCTACTTTGCAGGCAGATTCTCTACCATCTACCCAGGAAGCCCAACTGCAAATTTTCTGAAGGAAGCTTTCCAAGAGATGATGTCATCTCTACGTAAAATCTGGAATTGATGAGAGTGTAAGATATGCTTGAATCATGTGTAAATCAGTAAAGTTTTAAAACTCCTGGCTTTAAATAAAGAAGAAATAAATCTTTCTGAGTAATATAATCAGAATGCTTAGAACTTTTCATGTTTCCTGATTTGAAAACCTCTGAAGTTTCACATCTTAGTCTGTAAAATCAATCATGGCACTTCAAAAAAGAATTTATCTTTATAGAGATTAAACGTAAGAAAAGTGGGTTCAGCTAATTTTATTATCTTATAAAGACAATGCAATGACTATAAGATATTTTGATATTGTTCAGTAGTGTCTGACTCTTTGCAACCCCATGGACTGCAGCATGCCAGGTTTCCCTGTCCTTCCCTATATCCTGGAGTTTGCTCAAACTCATGTCCATTGAATCGTGATGCCACCCAACCATTTCATCCTTTGTTGTCCCCTTCTCCTCCTGCCTTCAGTCTTTCCCAGCATCAGGGTCTTTTCCAATGAGTTGGCTCTTTGTGTCAGGTGGCCAAAGTATTGGAGCTTCAGCATCAGTGCTTCCAATGAATATTCAGGACTGATTGCCTTTAGGATTGAATGGTTTGATCTCCTTGCTGTTCAAAGGACTCTCAAGAGTCTTCTCCAGCACCCCAGTTCAAAAATATCAATTCTTCAGTGCCCAGCCTTCTTTATGACCCAACCCTTATATCCGTACATGACTACTGGACATACCATTGCTTTGACTATATGCACGTTTGTCAGCAAAGTAATGTCTCTGCTTTTTAATATTCTGTCTAGGTTTGTCATAGCTTTTCTTCTAAGGAGCAAGTGTCTTCTAATTTCATGGCTGCAGTCACCATCCACAGTGAGTTTCTGAGCCTAAGAAAATAAAATCTATCACTCTTTTCATTGTTTCTCCATCTATTTGACATGAAGTGATGGAACCAGATGCTGTGATCTTAGTTTTTTGCATGTTGTTTTAAGCCAGATTTTTCACCCTCCTCTTTCACTTTCATCAAAAGGCTCTTTAGTTCCTCTTTGCTTTCTGCCATTCAGGTGGTATCATCTGCTTATCTGAGGTTACCGATATTTCTCCCAGCAGTCTTGATTCCAGCTTGTGCTTCATCCAGCCCAGCATTTCACATGCTGTACTCTGCATTAAGTTGAATAAGCAGGGTGATGATATACACCCTTGAGGTAGTCCTTTCCCAATTTTGAACCAGTCTATTGCTTCATGCCCGGTTCTAACTGTTGCTTCTTGATCTGCATACAGGCTTCTCAGGACATTTTGTACCTTATGTTAAACCCTAATTCATATAATATAGATGGGCCATTCTCTGCATATAGGCAGGTCATAGTATGTATTTATGTGGCTCATGCATTCTGTGTACAGGCAGGCCTCAAAGATATTTTGAATATCAAAATAAACCGAGTTATATGAATGTTTTGTTTCTCTGTGCAAATAAAAGTTATGTGTATACTATACTGTAGTCTAGTGATGTACAATAGCATTATATATAAAAAATGTGCATACCTCAATTTCAAATACTTTATTGTTAAAAGAATGCTAACCATCTAAGCATTTATAGGGTAGTAACATTAAAAGCCACTGATCACAGATCAGGATAATAAATATAATAATAATAAAATGGTTTGAAATACTGCAAGAATTATCAAAATCTGACAGAGACACGAAGTGAGCAAATGCTATAGGGAAAATGGTGCCAGGGTACTTGCCTGACACAACATTGCCATAAATGTCCATTTTTTTTAAAGCATTATCTGTGAAGCACAGTAAAACAGGTGGGCCTATATTTCTGAGTGTTCTTATACATAAATCAACACACATCAGGACACAGGTGAGAACTGATCTGTGAGAATGTGTGTATGTTCTCATGTTATCAGCTCCACCAAAACTGATCCATCTGTGCAAATGGGAACATCTGTAAACTTTGTGTAAATGGACTGAGATATGTAGGGCACCGAGGGCTGTTCATTACCACAGGACTGTGAGTTCCAAACTCCAGTGAAGAGAACTAAAAAACCAGGGGACTTCCCTGACATTCCAGGGGTTAAGAGTCTGTGCTTCTACTGCTGGAGGCATGGATTCGATCCCTGGTCAGGGAACTAAGATTCCACATGCTGCATGGCCTCAGACCCCCCAAAAAGAAAAAGGCAACTCAAAGAAAACCTGATTCTGATTATTCCTAGAGTTCAGTCATCAAAGCTATAGTCCAAATGTCTTTTCTGGGTAACCATAGGGTTTTACCAATTGCCCATGGAGAGTGTCACCAGTTTCAGTAAGCTTATATTCTTCAATCGAAAGACACTTGGGGTCTTCCCTGATGGCTCAGTGGTAAAGAAACTGCCTGCCAATGCAGGAGATGTGGGTTCAATCCCCAGTCCAGGAGAATCCCACATGCTGCAAAGCAACGAAGCCCATGCGCCACAACTATTAAGCCTGCACTCTAGAATCCATGAACCACAACCATTGAGCCTATGTGCCACAACTATTGAAGCCCTCTCACCCTATAGCCCATGCTCTTAACAAGAGAAGACAGCACAGTGAGAAGCCCACACACAGTAACTAGAGAGGAGCCTGAGCAGCAGCAGAGACCCAGCCCAGCCAAAAATAAAGAAATAGATACAATTATAAAGACTCTTAAAGAAAATCTTCTGTTATTTGCTTGCAGTGGCCCCTTTCTGTTTTTCCAACCAGGTTGCTCTCTGATGGTAACACAACTTGTTAGACACTTGCTCCTGGATCTCTCTTCACGCATCAAACTCAACATAATCAACAGCCAATGCTCCACACAAAACCACCCCTTCATCCGTCTCCCCCACTTACTCTCATTACATCTTTCCCAGGCTCACAGTGTTTAAAAAACAAAATAAACTCTTTCCCTAATCATAATCAGTGCAAATGAATTTGAAAAGTAAATAAATACAAGCTATGCCCCAGCACTCTGAAAAAAACATTCTTAAAATGATGTTTTTACTTTCTAGGCTTCTATATGTGTTCTTTTTGTTGTTGCTGTTGTTATTTTTTTGGATGTGTTCTTAAAGATACAAGTTCACATATTTAAACAAAATGGGATTAATGTGAACATACTGTTATATGTGCTTTTATTTCATATTTCATAAAAATTTACATTAATTGTTGCATAATATTATAGTACATGTGATCATTTATTTAACAAATCCTCTACTGCTTGATCGGAGAAGGCAATGGCACCCTATTCCAGTAGTCTTGCCTGGAAAATCCCATGGACAGAGGAGCCCGGTAGGCTGCAGTCCATGGGGTCACTCAGAGCCGGACAGGACTGAGCGACTTCACTTTCACTTTTCACCTTCATGCACTGGAGAAGGAAATGGCAACCCACTCCAGTATTCTTGCCTGGAGAATCCCAGGGACAGGGGAGCCTGATGGGCTGCCATCTATGGGGTCACACAGAGTCGGACATGACTGAAGCTACTTAGCAGCAGCAGAAGCAGCAGCTACTGCTTGATATTTATGCAGCATCAAACAGTTAGCTATTATAAATAACTGTCTTAAATATCCCTGAAGCTAAATCTTTGCAAACAATATGAATCATTTTCTTCACATAAATTCTCAGATGTGGAATTGCTGAGAGTCAAATATGAACCCCTTGAACAGCAAGTATGAATTCGTTGGACAGCAAGGAGATCAAACCAGTCAATCCTAAAGGAAATCAATCCTCAATATTCATTGGAAGGCCTGATGCTGAAGCTCCAATACTTTGGCCACCTGACACAGAGAGTCAACTCATTGGAAAAGACCCTGATTCTGGGAAAGATTGAAAGCAGGAGGAGAAGGGGACGAAGGATGAAATGGCTGGATGGCATCACTGATACAATGAACATGAACTTGGGCAAACTGCAGGAGATGGTGAGGGATAGAGAAGCCTGGTGTGTATCAGTCCATGGGGTCACGAAGAGTCAGGCATGACTAGGTGACTGAACAACAACAAGGTATGAACATTTTCAGGAGGAAGCTGTTAAACTGCTAACCTACCCCCAGAAGTATAATTCCATTTTCTGCTCCCACCCATTTCCCTGCATGTTCACAAATCCAGGTGATATAGCTTTGTTTTAATCGACATCAACTTGATTCCAAGAAGTGGAATCACTTTCCCAGGATGTCTTGCTGGAGGCATAACAGCTCCTGGCTCCCCGTCCCCTGCACCTGCCTACTCTGGTCCATGTGCTCTCACTTCTCAGATTAAACTTCTGAATTCCAGCTCAGCACTCAACACTCCACCCCAGGATGTCTCTTCTACAAAACTGTCCTTCTAACCTCTCCATTCTTCATGTACATGAGTCAGCTTCCTTGGCATCAGTAGGTAGTGGTGAAGGTTGAATATAAAATGTGTGTTACACACTCTGTAGTTCATTTTCCTGAGTGCTTTGCAGGTGTCTAGGTCTTCATTCACTGTATCAGGACATCATACTTTTGCTTATGCTGGTCCCACCTCCTGGAATGCCTTTCACATGCATTCCCACCTGCTGAAACCCTAACGACACATCTCTAAGTCTGTCTCACATGTCTAATTCCTTGGAAATGCTCTCCGTGTCTCCTCATGTGGGTTTGTCCCAACTCTAAGAGATGTTATGTCATTTTTTATATACATCTATAAAAATTGTGACCTCGTTCTAGCTTACAAAGCTAATATAGCCATTTTCTTGTTTCTTCAACTGGACTGTATATGTTGACATCAGGATCTGTATTGATTTGATTTTTTTCTTATTTGTATTACCTGTGATGCCCTGAGACAAAGAAACTTCCACTGGGAGCTGAGATTTTTAACTCAAGCCAGAGAAATTTATGGGAAATTTTTACCATATTATTTAGGTATAAGATATATCAGACAGAGACAGACACAGCAGATGGATCCTATAGCCATAAATACAACTTCAAATGGCCAACACCTCATTCTCATGGGACAGACACCACCTTCCACAGCATAAGTGGTTATGGTCATTTTACACCCTATGAAAATGATGACCATTTTTGTCCAAGTGTTTACTCTTGGTGCTTTACATGTCTTATCTTAAATTGTACATCAGGCCTACAGGTTACATCCTTTGACTTCCATTTTGCATAAGAAAAGATTTAGGCTTAGATAAATTAGTCTGTCTGAATATCAGAGCTAATAAGTAGCAGGATGCGACTCAAATCCACATATGTTGGCCTCTTTTCCATCTGCTGATGGACCTCCTTATCCCCTGGATGGCCTGACAACTTATCATGCCCCTCTGTGTAGACAGAACAGAGAAAGTGGGGAGAGGTGTAGTTGTAGTTAAAGGAACAGGCCTACCATAGAGATCTTATGGTCAGAGAGTTAAAGCATGACGTGGACACAGGCATATATGTGGTGAGTGAGAGCAAAGAGGGTACCTGCGGGCAGGTGGACCAGCCATCAGCAGGAAGAACCGGCACCCACAGCCGGACTGAGAGAGAAATCTGCATAAGTGGGACACATGGTACCTGGGGAACAGGCCAAACAGACTATGTGCCCTTCTTGGGCCAGAAAGACTCATTTTTGATCCCATCAGGTTGTGAAACAGCCGAATATACACTGCTACATGGGGTTGTCTCTGACTCCAGGTCCAGGCAGGGCTGAGTCTGTGGGAAATCCCTCCAGTCCCTGCAGGAGGCTGGTGTGGGGAAGGACAGACAGCAGTATGAAAACTGCCTGTAATGAAGACAGACTCCACTGGAAAGACACAAATAATGTGATTGAATCACACAGAATTAGATTATAATGTAAAAGTGCAATTTATAGAGCATAAAATTAAGTAAATCTAGGGCCACTGAACATTCTAGAGCCTCTTGCTCAGTCACAACAGAGATTTAGGAATTCTTGAGTTCAATTTCAAACTGTCAAAGAACATTTCTTGAGAATCACAGGTTATCACTCATTAAAAACTGTCCATGGGAGAGAAAGGAAGAGGTCATGTTCAGATACAAATCTGAGTCAAGAGGTCTGGGTGAGCCTGAGACTCTGCATTTCTAAGAAGCTCCAGGAGAGGCAGGTGCTGCTGGCCCTGACACCACAGTCTGAGTCACAGGGAATTAGGAAGCCAGGAGGGGAAGGGGATAATCTGGGAGTGAAGGGAGCAGTTTTAAAGAAAATATTATGTAAAAAAGGGAAAAAGTAGTAAACTAATATTTTTGCACATTATAGCATGGTCTACTAAGCATCTGTAAAACTGTATCATCCAAATAATAGCTGTGAGCAAAAACAAAGCAAAATTAATCTACCTCAAGAACTGGACAATACTTTATTGTTCAGGACTCTGTAAAATGATCAAATCAACCACAAAATCATCTAAATGAAAAATGCAGCCCATGTTCAGACTCTAACCTAGGAAGTCTAGCGTGCTATTTACCTCATGTTGATTTTTTTTCTGTTTGGCTGTGCTGGGTCCTGATTGCTTTGCACGAGCTGTCTCTAGTTGTGATGAGTAGGGGCTACTCCTGCAGTGCACAGGCTCCTCACTGAGGGGGCTTCTGTTGTTGCTGAGCAAAGACTTCAGTAGTTGTGATATGTAGGCTCAGTAGTTGTGGTTCAGGGCTTAGTTGCTCAGTGGCATGTGGCATCTTCCCAGACCAGGGATTAAACCAGTGTCTCCTGCCTTGGCAGGCAAATTTTTATCTGCTGCACCACCAGGGAAGTCCTAGTTCTTTATTTTCACTTGCTATTTCTTCTGTGAATTAAAATTCTGCATAGTACCTAACATACTCTCCTACTGACTGTAACTTCTAGGAATTGGGATAGAAGAAGAAATGGGGGAAAGAAAATAAAGCCCCCCTTATGCTGGGCTGCCTCACTCCCATGTCCCCATCCCCAACCCTCCGACAACAGCCTCTCTCAATCAAATCCAACACCAAAAGGGTGTCCTGGAGTGACTAGGGCTGGGACAGGTGAACAGGAGATGGAGCCTGGGATGTACACAGGCAGAGTGAAATCAATTCATGAACACGCTGCCTGGGTGTCATCTCCAAAAACAGAAATGAAGCTAATAGTGATACTGAGAGTGGACCAAGGCACAGATCAAAAGTCAAGATACTGAATTTATTAATTCAGTCTCCAAATTCAATTTTCCCTCAAACATTTTAGAATCTTAATGATCCTATGATTTAAAGGTTTTAAGAAGGAAGAAGAAGAATCTGTTATGTTTCTAAGTTGTCCTACAGAGTTTCTTAGATAATTCATATTTTATGGCTTTGGGGAAAATTTAAGACAAGTAGAGGTTAACAAAATTACATTTACAACAGAAAATCTGACAGACACATTGTCTGAGTATAAGCAACCATCACACACAGTGCTCTGAGGGACAAGATTGTATCAAGAGCTGTGATTAATATTTTCCCAACACAGTAGTTCACCTTTTCCTGACCTACAATGGAACTGGAAATAATTAGGACCAGCTTTTGCCCTGTGACTAACTGAAGCTGCTTCCTGGGTAACATTTAGGCATTAAGTTGAATATTCTATTATGTTAAAAGGGTTTCATTCATTCAGTTCAGTTCAGTTCAGTCACTCAGTTGTGTCCAGCTCTTTGCGACCCCGTGAATCGCAGCACGCCAGGCCTCCCTGTCCATCACCAACTCCCGGAGTCTACCCAAACTCATGTTCATGGAGTTGGTGATGCCATCCAGCCATCTCATCCTCTGTCATCCCCTTCTCATCCTGCCCCCAGTCCTTCCCAGCATCAGGGTCTTTCTCAATGAGTCAACCCTTCACATGAGGTGGTCAAGTATTGGAGTTTCAGCTTCAACATCAGTCCTTCCAATGAACACCCAGGACTGATCTCCTTTAGGATGGACTGGTTGGATCTCCTTGCAGTCTAAGGGACTCTCAAGAGTCTTCTCCAACACCACAGTTCAAAAGCACCAATTCTTCGGTGCTCAGCTTTCTTCATAGTCCAAATCTCACATCCATACATGACCACTGGAAAATCATAGCCTTGACTAGACGGACCTTTGTTGACAAAGTAATGTCTCTGCTTTTTAATATGCTGTCTAGGTTGGTCGGACAGGGAGGCCTGGTGTGCTGCAATTCATGGGGTCGCAAAGAGTCAGACACAACTGAGCAACTGAACTGAACAGAACTGAGGTTGGTCATAACTTTCCTTCCAAGGAGTAAGCGTCTTTTAATTTCATGGCTGCAATCACCATCTGCAGTGATTTTGGAGCCCCCCAAAATAAAGTCTGACACTGTTTCTGCTGTTTCCCCATCTATTTCCCATGAAATGATGGGACCAGATGCCATGATCTTCATTTTCTGAATGTTGAGCTTTAAGCCAACTTTTTCACTCTCCTCTTTCACTTTCATCAAGAGGCCTTTGAGTTCCTCTTCACTTTCTGTCATAAGGGTGGTGTCATCTGCATATCTGAGGTTATTGATATTTCTCCCTGCAATCTTGATTCCAGCTTGCGCTTCTTCCAGCCCAGCATTTCTCATGATGTACTCTGCATATAAGTTAAATAAGCAGGGTGACAATATACAGCCTTGATGTACTCCTTTTCCTATTTGGAACCAGTCTATTGTTCCATGTCCAGTTCTAACTGTTGGTTCCTGCCCTGCATATAGGTTTCTCAAGAGGAAGGTCAGGTGGTCTGGTATTCCCATCTCCTTCAGAATTTTCCACAGTTTATTGTGATCCACACAGTCAAAGGCTTTGCAATAATCAATAATGCATTAAATTATAGCTATTTTCCACTAGATGGGTCTGTGGGGTGGTAAGAGTTTTAAAGAGCAGTTCTTTCAGTTATTTACAGAGTTGTCATGTGTTTGTGTGTGTATGTGTTTGCTGGTTTCTGCTTGCTCACACCTGTATAACTCACTCAGCCTCACAACCAGCAGTCCCTCAGTACTCTCTCTGTGCCCTGCAGAATGCTACTTTCTGGGAACAAATATGAAAACAAGATGCTCCCTGATTTTACAAAGCCTCAAGGTACTATGAGATACAGATCCCAAATTACAAAGCATGCCACAGGTGCTATCTTTTCTTTTAATTATGATAAAATTCACATAACATGAAATTTAACTATTTGACGATTTTTAAGTGGATAGTTCGGTGTTCAGTACATTCACATTCCTGTGCAACCAAGCTTGAGAATTTTTTTTGGCATTGTAAAACTGAAATTCATACCCATTAAATAAACAGCTCCCCATTTCCCCTCCCCCAGTCTCTGGAGACCACCATCCTACTTCCTGTCTTTTTGGATTTGACTCTCTAGGAATCTCACATAAATGGAATCAGAGTATTCATTCCTTTTGTGTATGGCTTATTTCATTTAGCAAGATGTCATCAAGGTTTATCCACAGGTCAGAATTTTCTTCCTTTTTAAGGCTGAATAATACTTTGCGTAAGTATTTAGTTCCTTCCAACTTTTGGCTGCTATAAATATAGCTGTACCATAAATGCTATCTTGAAAGAATATATAAGACACTAAGGAAGAACTGAGAGTCTCAAAGATGCATTAGGGTTGACTCCGAAAACGAGGAGATTTTCACCATCCAGATGACGGAGGGCCTGGGTCTCTGAGGCTGAGGGGCAGCATGTGCACTGGGAACAGGGAGGACGTGGTGCTTTGGGAGAAACTACACACAATCCGAGTTCAGGGGTGTGTGTGTGTCAGACAAACTGGCTGCAGAGAGGTGGGGAAGAGCTCCTAACACCTTGTCCAGTTCAGTCTCTTCTTCAAGATTCTGTCCTGATCCCAGCTGAGGGCCTCAAACTGAGTGTGGAAGGAACATCACAAGCAGACATGGATGCTGACAGGTCCAGGTCACAAGCTTCTCTGCCGTCTCCCACATGGATCTTCTCTGCTCCCATCAATTTGCTTTTGACTTTGAGCCAATCTCTAGACCTTGCCTCCATCTGATACCATGATTCCTCACTGCTGACTGGGTTATTATTGAGGCTCTTTGGTGGACACAAGCTCACCCCATGGCCCCTGCTGGAGTGGACTTGAAGCTATGCTATGGTTCCAGCAGCAGCTCACCAGGCCAGTAAGGATCAGATCTGTGCTAAAGAAAGCAGTAGTCTGTGGGGGGAGGGCAGGGGGATGGCAGCTCAGTGTGGGTGAGTGGAGGACAAGGCTACAGGAAGGGCTAAGGGACAGAGAGGGAGGCTGCAACCACAGGGCACCATGGGAGGAGGAGGAGATCTCAGAAATACAAACAAGAAAATATGGAAAGGAATGAAATATTGCAGGGTTAGGGCCAGGAAGACAACACTGATATCCCAGACTTTGTATGAATAATCAGATGTCACATATAGTGTCCTGAGTCAGGTTAAGATGGAGCCCTGGATCCCAAGGCCCATCAACCATTATGAGGGAACTCACAACACAGGGAAGAAGTTTCCTGGTATCCCCATTCCATGGTCAGTTTCCAAGAAAGATTCACCTACAATGTCACTGATCTAATCTGCATCCATTAGGAGGAAACAGTCCCCCTGACACACTGCCAAAGAAGTCAAGAGCAGATGTGGTGCTAAATCTTTAGCCAGATTTTAAAAAGGCAAATGGCTTAAACTAACCTTTTGTCTTGGGTGAAAGTCTGGATACAGGTTCTTCAATACCAGAGGCCTGTCCAACATATGCCTGAAGTTCACATCGTAAAAGGAAATCATTCCTTTGTTGGGCCAGGATGGTGGTGGACGATACACAAGTTCCCAGGATGCTTCTTTCACAAGGTCTGTGTATTCAATCACCCTTTCTACTGAAATCATCTGAAACATATATGACATCTCATGAGTTAGTATCAGAGGGTCTTGTTTATGGATGTTCAGAGATTGTAAATGAAACCTTCTGCTTTTATATAGTTCAGAACAACCTAGATCTCAGCATCCACAAAGGACAGAAGTAGGAGTCTGATAAGGCCTTGAATGATTTAAAAACTTGTTCATCATCTTCAACTCTTTCACATATGACTATTTCCTTCAATTTTATATTAAAGCTAAAAAATCAAAGAAATGCATGGTAAAATTTTATTGATCCTCCTTTCACATCTGAATTAAAAAAAAAAGAATATTTTCAAAGAAAATAATACTTTTGGACACCAACTAGTAATGTGTGGCCACAGAAGGGCCACGTGTTATAGATGAACAGAACTGGATGGTCATCAAACCTCATTTTAATAATCAGTAATTTTCTACTCTGTTATGAGCTTTCCTGATAGCTCAGTTTGTAAAGAATTTGCCTGCAATGCAGGAGACCCTGGTTCGGTTCCTGGGTTGGGAAGTTCCCCTGAGGAAGGGATAAGCTAACCACTCCAGTATTCTTGGCCTTGTCTTGTGGCTCAGCTGGTAAAGAATCCTCCTGCAATGCAGGTGACCTGGGTTTGATCCCTGGGTTGGGAAGACCCCTAGAGAAAGGAAAGGCTATCCACTCCAGTATTCTGGCCTGAAGAATTCCATGGACTATATAGTCCATGGGGTCGCAAAGAGTCAGACACGACTGAGCAACTTTCACTACTTCTACTCTGTTAGAAGAAAGATATGGAAAAATTTCATTTTTATTGTTTTTCTCCCTTTAGGAAAAGGTACAAATATTCAAAAGTGTATAATGTTTCTTCTAAAGAACAATGACTCCACACCTTAGAAAGCATATTCTGAGAGGGAGCCTATCCTACCAGGAAGAAGGGCCACCAGCATATTCGTTCAGTGTTCAACACACACAAAAATAAATGATAAAATGGGGGATGGGTGGGGGAACATAGTAATTTAAATAAACCTCAAAATATTGGATTATTTTATTTTACCAAAAATGAGGAATTACCCATTAAGAAACAAATGTAAACAGGCTGCTAAGAAATGAGCTTATATTGTCTCCAGAATTTCAGAACCTCCCTTCTACAGGAGGTTGTATTTGGAGACAGTTTGTGATGAATACAAAACCTTCTGACATGGCATACACATGACTGAGAAAAATATGTATATATTTTATTTTACATTAACTTTAAGCACATGGAAAGTGAAAGTGAAACTTGCTCAGTCATGCCCAACTCTTTGCAACCCCATGGACTGTTAGCCTGCCAGGCTCATCTGTCCATGGGGATTCTCCAGGCAAGAATACTGGAGTAGCTGTTCCCTTTTCCATAGGATCTTCCCAACCAAGGTATTGAACCTGAGTCTCCTGTGGCTCCTGCATTGCAGGAGGATTCTTTACCTTCTGAGCCACAAGAGAAGCCCTTAAGAAGATGGAGGAGAATGTAAAAAAACTTTGTAAAATGATGTAAAAATAACAGTTTTATTATTTTACGTAAGAATTGCTTTTATGTCATATAACAGCAAGGAGACCTGAAAAGGCTAAGAACAGAAAAATAAACATCACCGTGTTCTCAGCTTCCGCACTTTGCCTGACACACCACTGGAAGATACTGATAAGTGTGATGGTTAGTGACAAGATGAGGCCAACATGCCCAGCATCCAAAGCTAAATGAGGAAGAAGAAGAAGAAAGTCAGTCTCCTTCTCAACCCTTCACACAGGTCCTTCTGTCACTCTACAAAGAAGACTCCTTTATTTTTATGATTTTTATTTGAGTGTAGTTGATTTACAAAGTTGTGTTAGTTTCAGGTATACAATAAAGTGAATTAGCCAGACATATATGTAATCTGCTCTTTAAAAATTATTTTCCAACATACATCATTACAGAGTACTAAATAGAGTTCCCTGTGCTATACAGTAGGTCTTTTTTAGTTATTTATTTTATATATAGTAGTGAGAAGACTCCTTTATAATATTTAAATCATTTGCATGTAATAATAGTATTACTCATAATATTACTTCTGTTGTATGAGACAATAATAAAGTTAAAAAACTCTATGAGGGACTTTCCTGGTGGTCCAATAGCTAAGACTCCGAGCTCCCAATGCAGGGGGTCCAGGTTCAATCCCTGGTCAGGGAACTAGATAGACTCCACATGCCACAACTAAGAGTTCACATGCTGCAACTAAAGTCCTGCCTGTTACAACTAAGACTGAAGATCCTGCATGCCCCAACTAAGACCCAGTACAGCCAAATAAATAAGTAATTTTTAAAGAATATTATGAATTTAGAAAGAACTAACAAAGCTGTTAAACGACAGAGGATGAAATAGTTGTATGGCATCACCAACTCAATGGACATGAGTTTGAGAAAACTCCGGGAGTTGGTGATGGACAGGGAGACCTGGTGTGCTGCAGTCCATGGCGTCACAAAGAGTCAGACATGACTCAGCAATTGAACTGAACAAAGTTGTTGTTCAGTCACTAAGTCATGTCTGACTCTCTGTCTCCATGGACTGCAGCACACCAGGCTTCCTGTCCTTCGTTATCTCCTGGTGTTTGCTCAAACTCATGTCCATCAAGTCAGTGATACCATCCAACCATCTCATCTTCCGCCACTCCCCTCTTCTCCTGCCTTCAATCTTTCTCAGTATCAGGGTCTTCTCTAATGAGTCAGCGCTTCTCATCAGGTGCTCAAAGTATTGGAGCTTTGCCTTCAGCATCAGTCCTTCCAGTGAATATTCAGGGTTGATTTCCTTTAGGATTGACTGGTTTGATCTCCTTACAGTTCAAAGGACTCTCAAGAGTCTTCTCAAAACCACAGCTTGAAAGTATCAATTCTTTGGTCCTCAGCCTTTTTTAATGGCCCAGCTCATACATCTGTTGACAACTCTTACATGACTACTGGAAAAAATATACCTTCACTATGTGGATCTTTGTTGGCAAAGTGATGTCTCTGCTTTGTAATAGTCTGTCTAGATTTGTCATAACTTTCCTTCCAAGAAGCAAACATCTTTTCATTCATGGCTACAGTCACAGTTTGAAGTGATTTTTGGAACCTAAGAAAATAAAATCTGTTACTGTTTTTAATTTTTCCCCAGATGGGACCAGATATCATGATCTTAGTTTTTTGAATGTTGAGTTTCAAGCCAGCTTTTCCACTCTGCTCTGTCACTTTCATCAAGAGGCTTCTCACTTTCTGTCATTAGAATGGTATCATCTGCATATCTGTGGTTATTGATATTTCTCCCAGAAATCTTGATTCCAGCTTGTGCTTCATCCAGCCCAGCATTTTGCATGATGTATTCTGCATATAAGTTAAATAAACATAGTGACAATATACAGCCTTGTCATTCTCCTTCTCCAGTTTTGAAGCACTCCATTGTTCCTTGTCCAGTTCTGTTTCTTCTTGACTTGCATACAGGTTTCTCAGGATACAGGTAAGATGGTCTGGTATTCCTATCTCTTTCAGAATTTTTCACAGTTTGTTGTGATCTACACAGTCAAAGCCTTTCACATAGTCAATGAAGCCAATGTTTTTCTGGAATTCCCTTCATTTCTCTATGATCCAGGGAATATTGGCAATTTCACCTCTGGTTCCTCTACCTTTGGTAAACCCAGCTTGTCCAGCTGGAAGTTTCTGGTTCATGCACTGCTTAAGTCTTGTTTGAAGGAATTTGTGTATAACCTTACTAGCATGCAAATGAGTGCAAATGTATCATAGTTTGAACATTCTCTGGGATTGCCTTTCTTTAGGATTGGAATGAAAACTAACCTTTTCCAATCCTGTGGCCACTGTTGAATTTTCCAAATTAGCTGGTATATTAAGTGCCGCACTTCAACCGAATCATCTCTTAGGAGATTAAACTGCTCAGCTAGAATTCCATTACCTTCCCTAGCTTTGTTCATAGTAAAGCTTTGAAGTTAAGGTCCACTTGACTTCACAGTCCAGGATGTCTGGGCTTAGGTGAGTGACTACATCATCATGGTTATCCAGGTCATTAAGATCTTTTTTGTACAGTTGTTCTGTGTATTCATGCCATCTCTTCCTAATCTCTTCTGCTTCTCTTAGATCCTTACCATTTTCATCCTTTATCATATTAATCCCACCTGGATTGAGATACACTTGACAGTATAACATAGGTGAGGATGCCATTGCTCAGATTTTTAACCTTATGCTTCAATTATCATTATGTAATTTCACTATGTCCAATGTATCTGCTATTGAAATCACAAAAACAAGACAATGGGTTTTGCAAAACTAGGCAATGCTTTTAAATCTAACAAATTAATCTCATTTTTGCATTAAAGACTGTGATTCAGGGTTATTGTTATGGAATAGTGAGGGATGGTGAATTCATGACACACATTCCAACAATTGCTCATTTGTGACGCACACAGCAGTGAGGATACTGTTTTTGCTACAGAGACTCTTTCTAACACCAGTACACCAGACGCCTACAACCAAGAGTTCCAAGTAGCCCTAAGGCTAAAATCTATAACCTAAACAGTCAGTTCAGCTCAGTTGCTCAGTCCTGTCTGACTCTTTGTGACCCCATGAATTGCAGCATGCTAGGCCTCCCTGTCCATCACGAACTCCTGGAGTTCACTCAGACACACGTCCATCGAGTCAGTGATGCTATCCAGCCATCTCATCCTCTGTCGTCCCCTTCTCCTACTGCCCCCAATCCCTCCCAGCATCAGAGTCTTTTCCAATGAGTCAACTCTTCGCATGAGGTGGCCAAAATACTGGAGTTTCAGCTTCAGCATCAGTCCTTCCAAAGAAATCCCAAGACTGATCTCCTTTAGAATGGACTGGTTGGATCTCCTTGCAGTCCAAGGGACTCTCAAGAGTCTTCTCCAACACCACAGTTCAAATGCATCAATTCTTTGGTGCTCAGCTTTCTTCAGAGTCCAACTTTCATATCCCTACATGACCACTGGAAAAACTATAGCCTTGACTAGCCAGAACTTTGTTGGCAAAGTAATGTCACTGCTTTTGAATATGCTATCTAGGTTGGTCATAACTTCCCTTCCAAGGAGTAAGCATCTTTTAATTTCATGGCTGCAATAACCATCTGCAGTGATCTTGGAGCCCAAAAAGATAGTCTGACACTGTTTCCATTGTTTCCCCATCTATTTCCCATGAAGTGATGGGACCAGATGCCATGATCTTCGTTTTCTGAAAGTTGACCTTTAAGCTAACTTTTTCACTCTCCTCTTTCGCTTTCATCAAGAGGTTTTTTGTATGGATATGAGAGTTGGACTGTGAAGAAAGCTGAGCACCGAAGAATTGACGTGTTTGAACTGTGGTGTTGGAGAAGACTCTTGAGAGTCCCTTGGACTGCAAGGAGATCCAACCAGTCCATTATGAAGGAGATCAGCCCTGGGATTTCTTTGGAAGGAATGATGCTAAAGCTGAAATTCCAGTACTTTGGCCACCTCATGCGAAGAGTTGACTCACTGGAAAAGACTCTGATGCTGGGAGGGATTGGGGGGAGGAGGAGAAGGGGACGACAGAGGATGAGATGGTGGGATGGCATCACTGACTCGATGGACGTGAGTCTGAGTCAACTCCGGGAGTTGGTGATGGACCGGGAGGCCTGGCGTGCTGCAATTCATGGGGTCGCGAAGAGTCAGACACGACTGAGCGACTGAACTGAACTGAACTTTCTGCTGTAAGGTTGGAGTCATCTGCATATCTGAGATTATTGATATTTCTCCCAGCAATCTTGATTCCAGCTTGTGCTTCCTCCAGCCCAGCGTTTCTCATGATGTACTCTGCATAGAAGTTAGATAAGCAGGGTGACAGTATACAGCCTTGATGTATTCCTTTTCCTATTTGGAGCCAGTCTGTTCCATGTCCAGTTCTAAGTGTTGCTTCCTGACCTGCATATAGGCTTCTCAGGAGGCAGGTCAGGTGGTCTGGTATTCCCATCTCTTTCAGAATTTTCCACAGTTTACTGTGATCCACACAATCAAAGGCTTTGGCATAGTCAATAAAGCAGAAGTAGATGTTTTTCTGGAACTCTCTTCCTTTATCCATGATCCAGCGGATGTTGGCAATTTGATCTCTAGTTCCTCAGCCTTTTCTAAGCTGTACAGAAAGCTTAATAGTAAACTTGGTTCTCTCTATCCAACTACAGGACACTACCTGGGATGTTCAGAAGGTCATCCTTCTACAGTTATATAGACCTCAACTCATTCAAAGAAAGATAAAAAGATAAAAGATCTCCATGATGACCTACTGTAAACAAACAAACAAACTACTTAAGCAATCTACAGATTCAATGCAATCCCTATCAAATTGCCAATGGCATTTTTCACAGAATTAGAACAAAAAAGTTTACATTTTGAATGGAAACACAAAATACCATGAATAGCCAATGTAATCTTGAGAAAAACAAAGAAGAAAAATGAAGCTAGGAGGAATCACGCTCCCTGTCTTTAGACTATATTACAAAGCTGCTGCTGCTGCTGCTGCTGCTAAGTCGCTTCAGTTGTGTCAGACTCTGTGCAGCCCCATAGACGGCAGCCCACCAGGCTCCCCCATACGTGGGATTCTCCAGGCAAGAACACTGGAGTGGGTTGTCATTTCCTTCTCCAATGCATGAAAGTGAAAAATGAAAGTGAAGTCACTCAGTCGTGTCCGACCCTCAGAGACTCCATGGACTGTAGCTTTCCAGGCTCCTCCGTCCATGGGACTTTCCCAGGCAAGAGTACTGGAGTTGGGTGCCATTGCCTTCTCTGTATTACAAAGCTACAGTAACTGAAAGTGGTACCAAATGCTAAGTGGCACCAAAATCAGAAATACAGATCAACAGAACAAGGACAGAAAGTCCAGAGATAACCACCAGGCATCTATGATCACTTATGACAAAGTAAGCAAGAATATACAACAGAGAAAAGACTTTCTTCAATAACTGGTGCTGGGAAAACTGGACAGCTACATGTAAAATAATAAAATTAGAACTTTCCCTAACACCATACACAAAAATAAACTCAAAATGGATTAAAGACATAAATGTAAGACCAGACACTACAAAACTTTTAGATGAAAACACAGGGAGAACTCTCTCTGACATAAATTGCAGGACCTCCTAGAGTAACGAAAATAAAATAAAACATAAACAAATGGGACCCAATTAATCTTAAAAGCTTTTGCACAGCAAAGAAATCCATAAAAAATACGAAAGATAATCTGCAGAATGGGGAGAAATATTTGCAAACAAAGTGACTTACAAGGGATGACTCTCCAAAATATACAAACAGTTCATGCAGTTCAATATAAAATAAATAAATAAACAAAAAATCCAAAAAATGGGCAGAAGATTAAAAGAGAATGTCTCCAAAGAAGAAACACAGATGGCCAAAAAAAAAAAAAAAAATGCATGAAAAGATGGTCAACATCTCTAATTATTAGGAAAATGTATATCAAAACTACAGTGAAAAAAAATGAAAAAAAAAAAAGCAAAAATCTACAGTGAGGTTTCACCTCACACCAGTCAGAATGACCATCATCAAAACAATAAATACTGGAGAGGATGTGGAGAAAAGGGAACCCTCCAACACTGTTGGTGGGAATGTAAACTGGTAAAGCCACTATGGAGAACAATATGGAGTTTCCTTTAAAAACTAAAAAGAGAGCTACCATATGATCCTGCAATCCCACTCCTGGGCATATATCCAGAGAAAACCATAATTCCAAAAGATACGTCCACCCTTATGTTCACTGTAGCACTATTTACAACAGCCGGGACATAGAAGCAACCTAAATGTCCATCAACAGAGCAATGGATAAGGAAGATGCGCTATTATAAATATAGTGTAATACTACTCAGCCATAAAAAAGAGTGAAATAATACCATTTGCAGCAACATGGCTGGACCTAGAGATTTTCATACTGAGTGAAGTAAGTCAGACAAAGAGAATATGATATTGCTTATATATGGAATATAACAAAAGGCTACAAATGAACTTATCTACAAAACAGAAGTAGAGTAACAGATGTAGAAAATAAACTTACGGTTAACATGGGATAAGGGAGGGGAGGGATAAATTGGAAGACTGGGATTGACACATACATACTACTCTATATAAAATATTAAAATAGATAACTAATAAGAAACTACTGTAAAGTACAGAGAACTCAGTAATGATCTACATGAGAAAGAACCTAAAAAAGAGTGGATATATGTATATGTACAGCAGATTGACTTTGCTGTACATTGGAAACTAAGACAACAGTGTAAATGAACTATACCCCAATAAAACTTAAAATAAAAATGAAAGAATGTCCTGAGCGAGCCAAAGCAGGGGCCCAAGGCACCAAAGGTCTGCTGGAGCAGGCACGTCATACCTGGACTTTGCTCCTAAGGATTCTGAAAGTGAAATATAGAAATTCTTTTCTAAAAGATAGTTCATTTGAAGTAGTAATCAAAATGCAAATTACTTAAAAAAATATACATTCACCCCAATGTTCATGGGGTATGGAAAAAGAATCTTTAAAAAGTGGATATATGTATAACAGAGTCACTTGGCTGTACACCTGAAGCTAACACATTGTAAATCAACCATATGCCAATCTTTTTTTTTTTTTAATGGCCTCAAAAAGACCTACTGTAAATAAATAAGTAAATAAAAAAAAAAGATAAAAGTTCTCATTAAGACAGAAACAACTTCTCATGGACCACACTGTGGAGTCACATACTACAGACACTTTAATACAATTCATTAGAACCAAAGAGTATATATTAGACATCTATAAAGAGTATAGATGACAAGAGTTTAATAACTACAAAAAAAAGCTAAAAAGTGTAAACATACCACAAGTATTCATATCTTTACTTACTTTCTACCAGAATCAGGGCCCCGAAAGCAACAGCAGTGACAAAGATGGCACAGATGACATCTAGATACACAGCGAGCCATCGGGACGTCGTCAAAAGCAGGAACCAAGCCTCTGTTTTGTGAACCATAATAAGTGTAATATATAAACAGAAAAACCATGTTAGCTGCTTCTCATGAGGGAGAATATTTTCTCAGTTGAGCTACAGAAGATTTTACACAGGTAGGACAGCAAAGTTACATACCCAAGGAACCTGAAGATTCTAGAAAACTAGGTTCTAACACAAGACAATGAATGTATGGGACACACAGGAATCAGTCCAGGAAGCATGCATTGAAAATTTCAACCCACAGGTTATCAACAGAAATAAGATCACAAGAAGGAAGATGGAAAATCATCTCATCTGTGCATTTCCTGCAGTGCTGGGCCTCAGTGTGAAGATCATCCTCTCACAGGGTCGACTGCTCCCAGCTCTCACACAGCAGAGAGCACAGCTCACACTGTTTCCAGCACCTTCTGCCCTCACCACAGGGCCCTGCAGTGTTTATTCTTAGGAGCCAATGTCTATGTGACCATCAGCTAACAGGAACTGCATGTGACTTTCTTTTTTTTTTATGTAATTTTATTTTTTAACTTTACAATATTGTATTGGTTTTGCCATATATCGAAATGAATCTGCCACAGGTATACATGTGTTCCCCATCCTGAACCCTCCTCCTTCCTCCCTCCCCATACCATCCCTCTGGGTCGTCCCATTGCACCAGCCCCAAGCATCCAGTATCGTGCATTGAACCTGGACTGGTGACTCGTTTCATATATGATATTATACATATTTCAATGCCATTCTCCCAAATCATCCCACCCTCTCCCTCTCCCACAGAGTCCAAAAGACTGTTTTATACATCTGTGTCTCTTTTGCTGTCTCGCATACAGGGTTATTGTTACCATCTTTCTAAATTCCATATATATGCGTTAGTATACTATATTGGTGTTTTTCTTTCTGGCTTACTTCACTCTGTATAATAGGCTCCAATTTCATCCACCTCATTAGAACTGATTCAAATGTATTCTTTTTAATGGCTGAGTAATACTCCATTGTGTATATGTACCTGCATGTGACTTTCAAAATGCCATTTTTATCTTCAAAATACAATAATTATTGGAAAGTTTAGCTTGGATTTTATAGACTTAGAGGAAATTCTGAATTTTCTACCTAGGGAAAAAATTTCACTGATAAAAACATAATCAAGTGGATGGCAAATCAGGAAATTATTTCCTCAATCACATCTGCCACCCTCCACGCTCTGAAAAGAGTCAGCAAACCGCAGTCTGGAGGGTGAGAACAGCTACCACCTGGTTCTGTAAATAAAGTTTTATTGGAACACAGAAACTGCCATTTTCTGATGTATTATCTTTGCCTGTCTTTGTGCTACAACAGCAAAGGTGAGTAGTTGCAACAGACACAGTACAGCACACAAGCCTACAATATTTTCTATCTGGATCTTCACAAAAAAGAAGTTTTCTGACTCTTACCCTAAAGAGACAGAAGTCTACAGGGCACAGTGATGCAAGGACAATGCGAGCCAGTCAGGGGAGAAAAGCAGGGGATGACAGGGAAGAAGGGAGCACTGAGGGGATGCTGAGAGGAAGGGGTGGGGGAGGCAGGTGTGCAGAGGGGGATGAGGAGTGACACAGAGAGAGGTGCTGGCCTACTAGGCCACCTGAGAGGGAGGTCAGCCTCAGAAGGGAGCACATCCCATCCTTTGAAATCATCTCCAGAAACTTACAGACCTGAGTGCAAATCCTGGTGTGCATCAAACAGTTCCAGAAACTTCTGTTCAGCTTTGTACGCCCGGATGGTCCAGAGTCCCCGGAGAGAAGATGCTAAGTGGGAAAATACTGGGCTCCGTGCTGGGGAAGCAGAGACAGACACACAGTAGAGAAAGTCAAGGAGGCTGGATGCAAGGAAACCCACTGCCTCCCGGGCTCTGTGGTCACACATCCCATCAAAGGGAATCCTCCATGTGACCCTCAAATTCCTGCTCACACTAAGCTTCACTTTAATGACCTGCGAATGAAAGATTCTCCTTGAAACTATTTTTGATCAAATTCAAACCACAGCTAGATTTAGATAAAGAAATTCTTGTTCTTTCATCAAGATCCTCTCACACACGCCTCCCTCCAAATTTTTCTGGCATCTCACCAGGTGGAAATTGTTGACAATTTTTAAAAAATATATTGAAGTACAGTTGATTTACAATAATGTGCTAGTTTAAGGTATATAGTATAGTCATTCAGTTATTTTTTTTCGGATTATATTTTATTACACGTTAATACAAGATACTGAATAAAATTCCCTGTGCTTTGCAGTAATTCCTTGTTGTTGTCTATTTGACACATTAATAGCAGTATGTCTATTAATCCCATACTTCTAACTTGTTCTTCCCTCTTTCCCAATCCCCTTTGCCAACTGTAAGTTTGTTTTTTATGTCTCTGAGTCTATTTCCATTTTGTATACAGATTCATTTGTATTATTTTTAGATTCCATATATAAGTGATATCATATTTATCTTCCTCTGACTTACTTTACAAATAATAATATTCCCAAGTCCATCAATGTTGCTGCAAATGGTAATATTCCATTCTTTTTCATGGGTGAGTAATTACCCTTCACTATTGGGTAGTGAAGTGAAGAATAATGGTAGTGAATTACCATTCACTAATTTTTGAATCAGTAGCCTTTTAAAATTTAATTCCTAATTAGAGTCCTCACCACACTGAATTTTGTTGAGTAACCTGTGGGCTGTCTCCTCCTCAGATGAGTAACATAAGGGCTGGGATAGAGTCAGTACATCCCCAACCCTGCACCAGAGCCAGACACAGGACAGGGTGAGACGACTAAGGGGAGTGGACAGTCTGCTGCCTCCCCTGTCCTGGGCCTCTCCCTGCACCTGCGCCAGGAACCTCTGTGCAGGTCATGGATCACCCGGTGCTGCACCACTCTTGTGCCCACAGGACCTGGCAGATGAGGAGCCTTTGAACAGTCTTGACTTCCATTCCAGGAACCTGATGGACATTTTATTAACTGCCTGCTAGATACCTGTCCTGGTGTTCTGAGGTCACTGCAGCGTGTGACACTCACATCAATCTTTTAGAATCTGACAGTGGCCTTAGTGGCCATTCTCTTTTGAGTGACTACATGTGGGTTTGGGCCTGGTGTCACATGACTGACCATTCATATCCTGCCTTCTTTTCTAAAAGCACACTGACCACAAGCATCAAGGTCAGGCTCCTGCACATCAGGGAACAGGTAGGCTGCAGGCTGCCAAGCAGGGAGGACACTTCTGGTGGGGTTTTCATTCCTCCAAAGAATGAGGCTGTAACTTGCTGTTGTCAGGGACACATAGTGAGCCTGTGACCTCTGTCTGGGGGTGAATGATAACTTGTGCTGTATCAGCAGGAAATACTGACATCACTTTGTTACCTGTGTGTCTCCTAGAGAAGACCTGTTAGTACAATTAGGTTGTTTATGGGAAGTTAGTAATGCATCTTACAGGAGGCTTCAGAGATTTTATAAAATTATGGGGAAAGAATCAAGGGTGAAACTCCAAACTGTTTTCAGGTTCTCACTCTTTAGTCCAGTATCTGAATGCCTGTCTGATGACAGTTCAGCCAGTACCAACATGCATCTGCGCACTGCACATTTAGAGGGGTTGAGGTACAAATAGGTAAAGACACAGAACCTCCTCTTGTGTTTAGTGTTCCCAATTCTATAAGGAAGGAAGGAGCAGGCTTCCTTCTGTGAGACACTGGGGCTCAGAGAGAATGGGAGACCCTCGGCTGGGGGAGGACAGCATGGGCTAGGGGCCAGGTGACAATCCACTCAGCCCTAGGATGAGATGGTTGGATGGCATCACCAACTCAATGGACATGATGAGTTTGAGAAAACTCTGGGAGATGGTGAAGGACAGAGAAGCCTGCCATGATGCATGTAGTCCCTGGGGTCAAAGAGTCAGACACGACTGAGGGACTGAACACAACCACCACCACCACCTAGATAGAGAACATAAACATTCTAATCAACTGGCTACCGCATATGGTTATCTGAGGTATGCAGGATGGGGTACCTGGATTAAATGTATTGTCTAACTTGTTTTATTGACTATATATTCCAAAGCCTTTGATTTTGTGGATCACAATAAACTGTGGAAAATTCTGAAAGAGATAGGAATACCAGACCACCTGACCTGCCTCTTGACAAACCTGTATGCAGGTCAGGAAGCAACACTTAGAACTGGACATGGAACAACTGACTGGTTCCAAACAGGAAAAGGAGTACATCAAGGCTGTATATTGTCACCCTGCTTATTCAACTTATATGCAGAGTACATCATGAAAAATGCTGGGCTGGATGAAGCACAAGCTGGAATCAAGATTGCTGGGAGAAATATCAATAACCTCAGATATGCAGATGACACCACCCTTATGGCAGAAAGTGAAGAGGAACTAAAAAGCCTCTTGATGAAAGTGAAAGAGGAGAGTGAAAAAGTTGGCTCAAAGCTCAATATTCAGAAAACGAAGATCATGGCATCTGATCCCATCACTTCATGGGAAATAGATGGGGAAACAGTGGAAACAGTGGCTGACTTTATTTTTCTGGGCTCCAAAATCACTGCAGATGGTGACTACAGCCATGAAACTAAAAGACGCTTACTCCCTGGAAGGAAAGCTATGACCAACTTAGATAGCATATTAAAAAGCAGAGACATTACTTTGCCAACAAAGGTCCGTCTAGTCAAGGCTATGGTTTTTCCAGTAGTCATGTATGGATGTAAGAGTTGGACTGTGAAGAAAGCTAAGCACCAAAGAATTGATGTGTTTGGACTGTGGTGTTGGAGAAGACTCTTGAGAGTCCCTTGGACTGCAAGGAGATCCAACCAGTCCATTCTAAAGGAGATCAGCCTTGGGTGTTCTTTGGAAGGAATGATGCTAAAGCTGAAACTCCAGTACTTTGGCCACCTCATGCGAAGAGTTGACTCATTGGAAAAGACTCTGATGCTGGGAGGGATTGGGGGCAGAAGGAGAAGGGGACGACAGAGGATGAGATGGCTGGATGGCATCACCAACTCGATGGACGTGAGTTTGAGTGAACTCCGGGAGTTGGTGATGGACAGGGACGCCTGTTGTGCTACAATTTATGGGGTTGCAAAGAGTCGGACACGTCTGAACCACTGAAATGAACTGAACTTAACTGTTTCAGCCTACTCGGTGCAAAAAATCCAAACAATCCACAGTGATGGTGCCAAAGTTCTCAGACTCTCCAGATCAAATACTGAGAAAATCGTGTATTGCTTCTTGACAAAAGCCTCAGAAGGAGCCCATTTCTCCACTTCCATGTGAATGGGAAATAGCCCTTGCCCCATGCAAAAATTCTGTCAAATATTCTTTCTGGAACAACCTCTCTCTCAATGTGCCAGAGACCTGCTTTGCGACAAGACTATTTGAATGACTCCATCTCATGAGTGGCCTCAAACCATAAAACGTCTGAACCCTGTCTACACAGAAGACTGGATGGAGCTCATCACTTCCTTTTCTGCCTCCCCAGGTCCTACCATCCCACTGAGTCATATAGGTAGAACTGCACACACACCTGGACTCTACTGGTCCCCATCCATCCAAACACCTCGCCAAACTCGACCTCACAGGAGGTTAGCTGCTTCTCTTGATGAGTGAAAATGTCTTCTACAGATTTTATGAAACTGATGATCACTATTCTTTTTGCAAATAAAGGTAAGTACCTCAAGTGTTTACTATTAAAAACAAAACATACAAATGCCACAATAAAACTCCTGACTGGATGAACTGAGATTTTTTTCCCACTTAGTAGATACAGAGAAGCATGAGACTCAACATGCGTCTGTTCTTGGCTTGGTTTCTAGAAGGTTAAATTGGTATTAATCTCCAATAATTATTCACGGTTGAGGTCTCTGATGCAAACATATTCTCTCCTTACTTTTTGGTTATTTTTATAACTTTTAAAAATATATAACAATCTATTTTCCTTATTTTTGTTTTAATACTGATGAAATGTGTGCAATAATAAGAGAAAAATTTGATTATTTCATCATCTGTGATTACCTGTATAATAGACTAATGAATCATAAAATGTGTTCCCCATTATTCTGTTTTTTGCTGCACCTTGCAGAATGTGGTTTCCCAACAAGGACTAAACTGGTTGCCCCCACAGTGGAAGCACAGAGTCTTAACCACAGGACCACCAAGGATGCCTCTGTTCCCCATTATTCTAAAACTAGGAAGGTGAATGGAGTTATCAACTAAATACATACTGAACCGATCCCCCTCCTGAGTTCTCCTAGGGGATTATTTTCAGCATCACTTCTATGAATAGCTTTGAGAAAGGGGAACACAAACAGTGTGGTTCAATTCAGTTCAATCGCTCAGTTGTGTCAGACTCTGTGTGACCCCATGAACCGCAGCACGCCAGCCCTCCCTGTCCATCACCAACTCGCGGAGTCCACCCAAACCCATGTCCATTGAGTCAGTGATGCCATCCAACCATCTCATCCTCTGTCGTCCCCTTTTCCTCCTGCCCTCAATCTTTCCCAGCATCAAGGTCTTTTCAAATGAGTCAGCTCTCCGCATCAGGTAGCCAAAGTATTGGAGTTTCAAACACTTCAAAATCAGTCCTACCAATGAACACCCAGGACTGATCTCCTTTAGGATGGACTGGTTGTATCTCCATGCAGTCCAAGGGACTCTCAAGAGTCTTCTCCAACACCATAGTTCAAAAGCATCAATTCTTCCCCACTCAGCTTTCAAACAGTGTGGTTATCACCCCAAATACTGAAAATGACCAAGAGCAGACATGAAAATAAAAGGGCTTATCTTTTCAATAGGGCTCCCCTGGTGACTTAGATATCAGAGTCCACCAGCAATGCAGGAGAGCTGGGTTCAACCCCTGGGTCAGGAAGATCCTCTGGAGAAGGGAATGGCTATCCACTCCAGTATTCTTGCCTGGGGAATTCCATGGACAGAAGAGCCTGGTGGGCTACAAACCATGCAGACTCAAAAAGTCAGACATGATTAAGCAACTAACACACATCTTTCCAATACTTTTAACAACTGCAACTTACTAGAACATGTGAAAGAATATTTTTTTCAAATATATCACTTTTAACATATATTTCCTGAGGTCTCCTTTCCTTTCCCTAATCTTTTCCTTTCCTTGTCATTTCTGGTAACTTTCAGTTCAGTTCAGTTCAGTCGCTCAGTCGTGTCTGACTCTTTGCAACTCCATGAACCACAGCACGCCAGGCCTCCCTGCCCATCACCAATTCCCAGAGTTTACCCAAACTCATGTCCATTGAGTCAGTGATGCCATCCAACCATCTCATCCTCTATCATCCCCTTCTCCTCCCGCCTTCAATCTTTCCCAGCATCAGGGTCTTTTCAAATGAGTCAGCTATTCATATCAGGTGGCCAAAGTATTGGAGTTTCAGCTTCAACATCAGTCCTTCCAATGAACACTCAGGACTGATCTCCTTTAGGATGGCCTGGTTAGATTTCTTTGCAGTCCAAGGGACTCTCAAGAGTCTTCTCTCCGACACCACGGTTCAAAAGCATCAATTCTTCAGCGCTCAGCTTTCTTTTGAAGAACAATTCTCTATTTTCCTTCTACATTAGTTCCAACATGATTAAATACTTTCAATAATGGTATTAACAGAGTGGATACTCAGGACATAGGTCATGAACAAGACAGAAATGTTTCCTGTCCTCATGGTGCTCACATCCATCCTCCTTGGGATAAAATGCAAAGGGCAGCTGACCCGCTGCCAGCTCCATTTGCCTTAAGGGCCAAACCTACTCTCAGGGGCTATAACTTTCAATCACCTAATGTTAACAGTGAGAAATGCCATAGAACAGTCTGCAGAGTTTCAGGGGTCTGGTTAATTGAGGCATAAATGGAAGATAGACTGCACTGCCATCCCAACCTGAGAGCCCTGGTACTCACTTGTACATTCCAGGCGTTTCACATCTCGTGATGTCTCTAAGAAATATCGCCGAAGAAAAAAGAAAATGATGCCAAGGGGAATCACAGGTATAGCAGTCCAAGGAATTGCAGCCACCATCACGCCCACCACACCAATCACAAGTAGAAATGTCTGAAATAGCGAAAATACAGAGGCCTTCATGTCAAGGATACTTTTCAAAGATAAATTTTATTGATTTGTTAGGATTAAACTCCTTTCCTTGAAACTTGTTGAAACAGCAGGGAATGCTTTCCCTTCCAAAGAAACAGAAGTATAGGTGGTCCTCATGATGTTTATTGCATGCACCAAACACTCTGATAAGAACTTTCTAGGTATCAGCTCTTGTGATACACTCAGTAGCCCTTTGAGGCAGGAATTATTATTATTATTATTTTTTTTTTTTCTCTAATTTTATTTTATTTTTTAAACTTTACATAATTGTATTAGTTTTGCCAAATATCAAAATGAATCCGCCACAGGTATACATGTGCTCCCCATCACGAACCCTCCTCCCTCCTCCCTCCCCATACCATCCCTCTGGGCCGTCCCAGTGCACCAGCCCCCAGCATCCAGCATCATGCATCGAACCTGGACTGGCAACTCGTTTCCTACATGATATTTTACATGTTTCATTGCCATTCTCCCAAATCTTCCCACCCTCTCCCTCTCCCACAGAGTCCATAAGACTGTTCTATACATCAGTGTCTCTTTTGCTGTCTCGTACACCCGGTTATTGTTACCACCAGAAAATTACTAGAAATAATCAATGACTACAGTAAAGTTGCAGGATATAAAATCAACACACAGAAATCCCTTGCATTCCTATACACTAATAATGAGAAAACAGAAAGAGAAATTAAGGAAACAATTCCATTCACCATTGCAACGGAAAGAATAAAATACTTAGGAATATATCTACCTAAAGAAACGAAAGACCTATATATAGAAAACTATAAAACACTGGTGAAAGAAATCAAAGAGGACACTAATAGATGGAGAAATATACCATGTTCATGGATTGGAAGAATCAATATAGTGAAAATGAGTATACTACCCAAAGCAATTTATAGATTCAACGCAATCCCTATCAAGCTACCAACAGTATTCTTCACAGAGCTAGAACAAATAATTTCACAATTTGTATGGAAATACAAAAAACCTCGAATAGCCAAAGCGATCTTGAGAAGGAATTATTATTTTTAACAGATGAGACTATTTGAGGCTCAGAGAGTAGGAGCTGCATCTCAAACTATCAGGAGTCAGCAGGTGTTACTAGAGAAAGGAGTGAGCAAGCATTACAGATGAGGAATCCAGATGCTTCAGCTATCCATGTAGGGATAAAGAAGTGGTTAATCACTTTCACTTTTCACTTTCATGCATTGGAGAAGGAAATGGCAACCCACTCCAGTGTTCTTGCCTGGAGAATCCCAGGGACGGGGGAGCCTGGTGGGCTGCTGTCTATGGGGTTGCACAGAGTTAGACACGACTGCAGCGACTTAGCAGCAGCAGCAGCAATTACAAATTCAGTGTAACGTATCTAGTAACAGTATTATCTAATTTTACAAATGGAGACAGTGAGGCACAGGGAGAGGAAAAGTAACTTGATGGAAACTGCAAAGCCTAAGTCACGGAGCTGGGAACCCCATGTCATGAGCCATTATGTCATATTTAAGCTTGCCCCCAACATACAGCCATCTTTCTATCATTATACTAAGTATTTAAAATGCCCATTCCAAAGGTTAACTATTATAACAACACCAGATTCCATTTACAATGTGTGTACTGTGTGTAAGGCCCTGTGTTGGGTTCCATGAATATTCTCTTAATCATCACATTATCCCCTGAGATGATTTTCTCTTAGGAAATGATCTAGGTCTAAAAAAGACATCAGGTAGAATAGAAAATGAAATCATTGGTTGATGCTGATTTAAGCATCCATCTTTATCAGGAAAAGTATGATGATACTCTGGAGGACAGTATCAGGCAATAAGAATGCAATCAACACTGAGTGTCTGCCTGCCAAGAAAGTCGGGTGAAGTGGTAGGGACTAGCAGATTCACCCAGTTTTGACCAAGGCCTCTGAAGTTTATGATCTCAGGTGGATACAAATCCATGGTGATATTCACAGGGGGATGGGGAAACACAGGGAAGAATACCTGAATATTTTTAGACAATTCTAAGACTTATGACTGATTTTATAGGCTTGTTTAACAAATATAAAGAATGGCATGAATGATTTTCAGGCAGTAATCACAGTTAATGGAAATTTTGACCAAAAAGGAGCTGGGATGAGAAGGTTGAGATGCTTAACTGAGTTAACACTGGATATTCTTTACAGATAAGAAATAATGAAGTTGGGAGGGTAAGTGGTTGTCCTAAAGTTTCCCAGTAAGGTATTGCTTATCCTGGAGAAGGAGAGGAGCAGTTTGTGCTCAGGGACTCCCAGAGCCACAGCTGCAGGCAGGAGGAACAAACAACCAGAACTGTGACTCTGTGGCCAGGAGCCCTTGGGAACCAAACTGCATGATCTGGATGGAGACCCACGTGCTTTCCCGTTTCTCCCTGTCTCTGCTGTGGTATCAAAAGAAAACTCAGAGTGAAGAGCATGGAGTTCTGAAGGAATAAATGATAATCTTAAGTGGAGAAAAGTAGGGCTGTCTGACTGCCCTCCTATTAGACCTACAGAAAACAATTTCTTTCAGCCACTGGCTTGACTGTGCGTCCTACCAGGCTACAACCTTCATGTTCATAGGGAGGGGTCCTTCCAGCTCCTTCTATGTCTAGACTTTAGGTCACTTGGCTTGCCATTGTTTTTTGTCAAAAACAAAAACTACACCTAAAGTGTTAATTATTAACAGAAAAAACCCCAAATTATTGGTTTTTAGCAGACTTGCATCATTTGATGAACAACATTCATCCATTTCAACAATCTGGCTCTCCCCAGGTGGCTTCCCTGGTGGATCAGTCATTAAAGAATCTGACTGCTATGCAGGAGACCCAGGTTTGGTCCCTGGGTCAGGAAGTTCCCCTGGAGAAGGAAATAGCAACTGACTCCAGTATTCTTGCCTGGAACATCCCATGGACAGAGGAATCTGGCATGCTAGAGTCCATGGGGTCAAAAAGAGTCAGACAAGACTGAGTGACTAAACCACTCCAGGTGAGGGCCTTTTATGACTAACCCAGCCTGGCACGTAGCCTGGGAAGCAGAAGTAAGATCAAAATGAAGGGCTCCATGGAAGCTGTGCCAATGCTTTTTCCTTAGGTACCCACTGAAGACCCATTACTAATGCTCTCAGAAACTCTGGAGTTAGGTTCAGATTTCATGGCCCTAAATTCTAAAGCAACTCAAAGAAGGTGCCTCTAACAGCTTTATTATACATACACACACACACACACACACACAACATATTGGTTTCCCAAGTGGCTCAGATGGTAAAGAATCTGCCTGTAATGCAGGAGACCCAGGTTTGATCCCTGGGTTTGGAAGATCCCCTGGAGAAGGGATGGGCAACCCACTCCAGTATTCCTGCCTGGAAAATCCCATGGACAGAGGAGCCTGACAGGCTACAGTCCATGGGGTGCCAAAGAGTTGGACATGACTGAGAACTTTTACTTTTATATTTATGTACATTTGTGAATCTTTTATTGCCAGCCATCTTAAACCCTTTATAGAAGTTTGTAGAAGATGAAAATAGTATCTAAGCAAGAAGTTAACATCTGAAGAAGGAAACAAAAGATCCTAGTGTACAATAAACACACAATAAATCCCTTCCTTGTAGCCAACCTCATTTCTTTCTCCTACATTCTCAGAAATGCCAAAAAGCCCAATTCAAGCTACACACACAGTTACCCCCACCTGGTTGGATTCCAGGCCCATCTGATGGACCACATCACCATGGCATGTGCTTCTGCACCTCTGTCAGACTATGGAACAGAGACAGTGATGGGTATATAGAAAGAAGTATATTGACCCAGAAGCAAATGACCCAAGTCCTGATATTCCCCAGATAAGGAGAATCATTATTTTTACATATTTCCCATTTGGGAAATTCTATCCAAAGTCTATGAATCCACATAATCAAATAAAAAAATTCTTAGATGAAATCTTTCACTTGAGAGAAAATGGTGATTTTTCATAATTCAGAAAAATTCACAGAAAATCCCTGGGCTGGGAAGATCCCCTAGAAAAAAGAATGGCACACCACTCCATTATTCTTGCCTGGAGAATTCCATGGACAGAGGAGGCTGGCAGTTTAGTCCAGGAGGCTGCAAAGAATCGGACACAACTGAGTGACTAACAAGCATACACATCCACGTACAAACCCTAAGACTAAGCTTTTCTAAACCTGGCCTTTGCTTGGGATATGTTAATCACATTCTTCATCCCTTATTTGACTGCCTTGGGTCTTTTCACAACCACATAAGCTCTGGGACCTGGATATCCTTCAATTCACTCCCAACTTAGAGTCATAGCTAACTCCACTGAAGAGTGAATAGTGGGGTTTGGTTCACAGTTTGCTAACCAGCACGATAGGAAGCTTTAGGGAAACATGGTGTATCTCTTCCCTCATGTTTAGTGTATCTCACTGATCAATAGTTTCCTTTCCACTTTTGTCAGAGTTCAACGATATTACAAAATTTAAGACTGGAGTCCTCTTATTTTATAATTTATCATGGTACACCTTAAAAAGAAGAGCACTATAAAAGTATATCACAGGGAAATCTATTTAACATTCTGTGATAACCTATATGAGAAAAGAACCTAAAAAAGAATGAATATAGGTACATGTATAACTAAATCACTTTGCTGTACATCTGAAACAAATACAACATTGTAAATCAACCATATTCCAATAAAATTAAAATAATTTTTAAAAAAGAAAAAAGTCTTTAAAAAAAACTAAAATCAAGGGTTTTGAAATCCATCTTATAAATAAAAGAAAAAAAAACAGCATATTAAAGTATGTAGAAGAATGAAAATAAAAAAAAAAAAATAGACTCTTGAGAGTCCCTGGTACAGCAAAGAGATCAAACCAGTCAATCTCAAAGGAAATCAATGGTGATTATTCACTGGAAAGATTGGATGCTGAAGCTCCAATACTTTGGCCGCCTGATGTGAAGTGCTGACTCATTGGAAAACACCTTGATGCTGGAAAAGACTGAAGGCAGGAGTAGAAGGGAGCGACTGAGGATGAGATGGTTGGATGGCATCATCAACTCAATGGACAGGAGTTTGAACAAACTCTGGGAGATACTGAAGGACAGGCAAGCCTTGAGTGCTGCAGTCTATGAGGTCACAAAAAGTCAGGCACAATTGAGCAACTAAATGACAAAAGACCTGAATGAAAAAGAAAACTAACTTCTAAGCAGAAAAATCAACAAACACAAAGCGTGGTTCTTTGAAATCACCACAAAATGCAAAAGAAAAAAAAAAGAGAGAGAAAATTTACAATTCACATGAATTAAAAGAGGATAACACAAAAGATTGGGCTTCCCTGGTGGCTCAGATGGTAAAGAATCTGCTTGCAATAGGGGAGATCCACATTTGATCCCTGGGTTGGGAAGATCTCCTGGAAAAAGAATAGTAACCTATACCAGTATTCTTGCCTGGAGAATCCCATGGACAGAGGAGCTTGACAGGTTACAGTCCATGGGGTTACAAAGAGTCGGACATGACTGAGGAACTAACACTTCGGCTTTAATTTTAACACAAAAGATACCATAAGCATTACAAAGAGACTATAATAAACATTGTGCAGATAAACGTTTAAATTTTAATGTAAAGGACAAATGTCTTAAAAAATGACATATAAAACTAACAATGATATAGAAAATCATAATAACTACATATTGATTTAAGAATTTGAATCCTTTTTTTTTTAAATTTTACTTTATTTTATTGTTTTGGCCATTCCGTGCAGCTTGTGGGATCTTAGTTTTCCTACCAGCAATCAAACCCAGGCCCGCAGAAGTGAAAGCACCAAGTCGTGACCCCTGGACTACCAGGGAATTCCCTGAATACATAATTTTTAAATTTCTCAAAGAAAAGACTGTAAATCCATAGGGCTTCACAAAAACACTGTGCAGAAAAGTTTTACCAAACTTTTCCCAGTACTTTTCCAAGGTCCAGCATTATCATGATATAAAAACCAGATAAAGACATTAAAAGAAAGAAAAATTGCAAACCAAACTGTCTTGGAATATTAAACGACATACCAATGAACTGAATCTAGCAATATAAAAAGGGTAATATTTCACAATCTAACTTGACTGGGCAAGTCCAAAATACTCAGGGTCGCCTGTTACAAAGGACAGGTTGGAACCCTCGGGCAGGAGCTGATACTGTTCTCTACAAGCAGAATTTCTTTTTATTTCAGGGAGGCTTTGTCCCTACTTAAAATCAACTATTTATGGACTTCAATCACATCTACAAAATACCTACAGAGCAACACACAGATCACCTTTTGACTGAATAACTAAGGAATGTAGTCTCGTCAAGCTGACATTAAACTGACCATTAAAAATGGAAATATTTCCCATGTATTTCCATGAGGATACATAAGAATTGATGCTTTTGAACTGTGGTGTTGGAGAAGACTCTTGAGAGTCCCTTAGACTGCAAGGAGATCCAACCAGTCCATCCTGAAGGAAATCAGTCCTGAATATTCATTGGAAGGAATGATGTTGAAGCTGAAACTCCAATACTTTGGCCACCTGATGCGAAGCGCTGACCTCATTAGAGAAGACCCTGATACTGGGAAAGATTGAAGGCAGGAGGAGAAAGGGATGACAGAGGATGAGATGGTTGGATAGCATCACTGACTCGACTGACATGAATTTGAGTAAGCTCCAGGAGTTGGTGATGGACAGGGAGTTGGTGGCGTGCTGCAGTACATGGGGTCGCAAAGAGTCGGACATGACTGAGCGACTGAACTGACTGACATACTTCTGATAACAAAAGCTGACAAAATATTTTAAGTAAAGCAAATTATAGACCAATATCCTTCATGAACAACAGGTCCAGAAATTCTTGACAAACTACATACAGCAATACAGAAAAAAGATGCTACATTATGACCAAGTAAACTCTTTTCCAGGAATGTTAAGTTTAATTTTCAAATACCAATCACCATAAATCACATTAAAACATAAAGATAAATAAGTGTATGACCAGCTGAAGAGATGTAGAAGAAATATTTGTTAAAATTCCTTACCTCTTCCTCATTTTTTTAAAAAAGTAAAATTCTTGACAATTGAGAAATTAAAAGAAACATTTTCAATCTGATAACAGATACCTACCTAAAAAATTGCAATTAATATTATTTGTAATGAAAAATTACTGAAAGATTTTGCCCTAAGAATACAAGATTATCTTATCTAACTGATTCTCTTTAACTAACTGGAAATTCTAGCCACAACAAGTCAAGAAAAGGAAATAGAAGTCATAGATATTGGAAATGAAGATACAAAACTGCCATTATTTATAGCTGACATGATTGCATATGGACAAAATCCTATAGAATTAAAAAAAATAAAAAACATACCACTATTGACTCCAGGAAATGTAAAGTTAATTCACAAATAAATCAACTATATTTCTATAAACTAGCAACAGCAAGTGAGTAATAGTATCAGAAACAAGACTTCCTAGTGGTCCAACTGGTTAAGAATCCACCTGCCAATGCAGGGAACATGGGATTGATCCCTGGTTTGGGAAGAATCCACATGTGCAGAGCAGGTAAGCCCATGTGCCACAGTCACTGAGCCCAGGCTCTAGAACCAAATGGCTGCACCTACCGAGCCCATGTGCCAGAATTACTGAAAACCATGTGCCCTAGAGCCCATGCTCTGCAATAGGAAAAGCCACCAAAATGAGAAGTGCACCCATAGCACCTAGTCACCACCCGCCACCGCAACTAGAGAAAACCCATACATAGCAAAGAAGGCCCAGTGCATCCAAAATAAATGAATAAATAATTTAAAAAGACAATCCAACAATACTATGAAAAACAAATATGCATGAATAAATTTAACCAGAGACATGTAAGATGTCTATACTAAAAATTACAAAATATTTCTAAAATTAAAGAAGACCTAAATAAGCAGAGAGAGACAAATATTAGTAATTGCAGATCCAACATTGTTAAGACTCAGATTTCTCAAAATATTCTATAGCTAAAAGGAAACATTAATAAAATGTTCAGGCTTTTATTTAAAAACAAATTGAAAGATTTCTAAAATTGATACATAAAAGTAAAGAATCCAGAATGATCAAAGCAAACTTGACAAAGAAACACAAAGTTAGACAATTTAAACTATGGGTTTCATCTCTTATTAAAATGTACAGTAACTAAGAATGCAGTATTGGTATAAGGATCAAAATATTGGCATAAACTGCAACTACTCAGGAACAAAATCTATTACACAGATGCAGATTTCCTTAATTCAATGCATAAAAGTCTTTAACAAATATGTCCAGAATAATTGGAAAAAATAAAACTCAACCACTAATTACTCTTTCACATTTAAAAATTAGTGCAAGATGCATCAATATCCAAAAAGGTAGAACACAGAAAAGTATCTTCACACTCCTAAGGATGTGCAAAGATTTCTTAGGATACAAAAACATCAACTACGGTTCGATGCACGATACTGGATGCTTGGGGCTAGTGCACTGGGATGACCCAGAGGGATGGTATGGGGAGGGAGGAGGGAGGAGGGTTCAGGATGGGGAACATATGTATACCTGTGGCCGATTCATTTTGATATTTGGCAAAACTAATACAATTATGTAAAGTTTAAAAATAAAATAAAAAAAAAACATCAACTACAAAAGAAAAAAAAAGGTAAACATTAGACTTCATCAAAATTAAACCTTGACCTCCACTAAGGATATAAATGGCAAGCCACTGACAGGAAGAAAATATCATGGCATTGAAACATGTATAATATCATATATGAAATGAGTAGCCAGTCCAGGTTCGATGCAGGATACTGGATGCTTGGGGCTGGTGCACTGGGACGACCCAGAGTGATGGTACGGGGAAGGAGAAGGGTGGAGGGTTCAGGATGGGGAACACGTGTATACCTGTGGCGGATTCATGTTGATATTTGGCAAAACCAATACAATATTGTAAAGTTAAAAAATAAAATTAAAAAAGAAAAAATATCCACAAAGGACTAGCATTAAATATATATTAAAAATAAACATCCCCAAGGGGGATTTGAGGAAGCGGTTGGGGAAGTGATCAACACATCACAGAAATCTCAAAATGACAAACTCATTATTCAGTGGGAGAGGCTGCAATACTCTACACATTTTCCCTGACATCTCCACACAATGAAATGCAAGGGTCACTGGTGCTGAGACAAGTAAAGGCTGTAAAAGCAAGTGACCCATAATAACCTATTACACTGAATCTCAGGCTACAGTTCTCAATATCCAGATGCAGTGGCATGTTCTTTTGCACTCCCCTTTCTGGAAAGAAATGACCACATTCACATTTTCTTTTTCTTGGGCATTTTTACTTCATACAACTGCAGTCAGTGCATTCTTTTTGTGCTGAGGAGGGAATGACACAGTCCCTGGTGTTCCCACCACGGCCTCCATTGGTGACTCAAAGGCATTTGCCCTTTGTGACCATGAAAGGACGTGAAGTCTAGTTCAGCTCTGCCAAGCTGCTAATTTTTTTTTCCCCTCGAATGACGGATGTGTGGGGAATAAGCGTTTTGCAACTTAGTTTTCCTCAATAAATTACAGTATTTTGCTGAGAGCAGCTGTGTGAAAGTTCACATGCTCAGAGCAGTCCCAAACTTTTTTTTTTGTGGAAAATTACAATGCCTAAACCTAACTTCCACATCTCACCTTCATTTTCACTTGTTTTACCAGTAGGAAGACTCCTTGGAGGTGATGATTTCAATGACAAGAATTGTAGATAATTGAGACTGCTTATTCAGTGTTATTTGGGACTTTGGCAAATTGTATGAAAATTACATTACTCTGAAATATTTAATGCTCAATGGTCTATCTTGAAAACAACTGATTTTTACTTTGTGAGTCTATATAAGAAAGTGTCCATCAAAATTTACAAGGATTACAATCCTAGAATCTCTGTGATACAAACTCATGAGATATTTATGGGCCTGGAAACTGTCTCTGACAATAAATTTAATGCAACATAATGCCACTTTGGAGAAGGCAATGGCACCCCACTCCAGTACTCTTGCCTGGAAAATCCCATGGACAGAGGAACCTGGTGGGCTGCAGCCCATGAGCTCGCGAAGAGTCAGATACGACTGAGTGACTTCACTTTCACTTTTCACTTTCATGCATTGGAGAAGGAAATGGCAACCCACTCCAGTGTTCTTGCCTGGAGAATCCCAGGGAAGGGGGAGCCTGGTGGGCTGCCGTCCATTGAGTTGCCCAGAGTCGGACACTACTGAAGCGACTTAGCAGCAGCAGCAATGCCACTTTGCCAAAGGCAAAAGGAGAAGAGGGTGACAGAGAATGAGATGGCTGGATGGCATCACTGACTCAATGGAAATGAACTTGGGCAAACTCCCAACAGGAAGCTTGAAGGAAGAACAGGAAGGCCTGGAGTGCTGCAGTTCATAGAATCACAAAGAGTCGAACATGACTTAGCGACTGAACAGCAACAAATGCCACTGTCATCAGACTATTTCTCTTACCTAAGACACACATGTGGTATTTTTAAAATAGTTACCCATTACTTAGTGCTCAACATGCATTTATATATTATGCAAAAATTAATTAAAATGAATTTCATTTTGTCTTCCCAACAAACATTAGGAAGTGGGTATTACTTTCTCCATTTTACAGAAAGGAGAGTGTGGCTTTGTGGGGCAGAGATGGTAAGAGGGAGAGCTGGGATGGGGGCTTGGAAAGGTAGACTGCGGGGCTCTGCACTGACACACTTTAAAGCTGTGAATGATTATCATGAATCATGAATGATTATCAGGTGCAATCACACCACATAAATTGACATTTTTATGCTGCTTTCCTTCATCCTTTGAAATGGTGAACAACTCCAATTTGCCCAACCACTTATATAATGTGACTGGACAGGCTGGTAGCTGTGAGAGTCAGTGTACAGGATGGTGCACAAACTCATGATTGTTTCTCTATTGGAATGTTGTCTCTGAGTGACATCACCTGAGAGGGTGGATTGTCCTGCAGTGTAGACCACTACTCAGAGTCCAGGGTTTGCCTTAGCCACACTTGGCATCACTATCACAAAATATTAAATAAATTATCTGAAATACAATTTAAGGGAATGAGAAGGAATTAGATGAGGGAAAGTATATGGAATAAACACTTTCAGTTCAGTTCAGTTTAGTCGCTCAGTTGTATTTGACTCTTTGCGACCCCATGAATTGCAGCACGCCAGGCCTCCCTGTCCATCACCAACTCCCGGAGTTCACTCAAACTCACGTCCATCGAGTTGGTGATGCCATCCAGCCATCTCATCCTCTGTCGTCCCCTTTTCCTCCTGCCCCCAATCCCTCCCAGCATCAGAGTCTTTTCCAATGAGTCAACTCTTCCCATGAGGTGGTCAAAGTACTGGAGTTTCAGCTTTAGCATCAGTCATTCCAAAGAACACCCATGACTGATCTCCTTTAGAATGGACTGGTTGGATCTCCTTGCAGTCCAAGGGACTCACAAGAGTCTTCTCCAACACCACAGTTCAAAAGCATCAATTCTTTGGCACTCAGCTTTCTTCACAGTCCAAATCCCACATCCATACATGACCACTGGAAAAACCATAGCCTTGACTAGACGGACCTTTTTTTGGCAAAGTAATGTCTCTGCTTTTGAATATGCTATCTAGGTTGGTCATAACTTTCCTTCCAAGGAGTAAGCGTCTTTTAATTTCATGGCTGCAGTCACCATGTGCAGTGATTTTGGAGCCCCAGAAAATAAAGTCTGCCACTGTTTCCACTGTTTCCCCATCTATTTCCCATGAAGTGATGGGACCAGAGGCCATGATCTTAGTTTTCTGAATGTTGAGCTTTAAGCCAACTTTTCCACTCTCCTCTTTCACTTTCATCAAGAGGCTTTTGAGTTCCTCTTCACTTTCTGCCATAAGGGTGGTGTCATCTGCATATCTGAGGTTATTGGTATTTCTCTTGGCAATCTTGATTCCAGCTTGTGCTTCTTCCAGCCCAGCATTTCTCATGATGTACTTTGCATATAAGTTAAATAAGCAGGGTGACAATATATAGCCTTGACATACTCCTTTTCCTGTTTGGAACCAGTCTGTTGTTCCATGTCCAGTTCTAACTGTTGTTTCCTGACCTGCATACAGGTTTCTCAAGAGGCAGGTCAGGTGGTCTGGTATTCCCATCTCTTTCAGAATTTTCCACAGTTTATTGTGATCCACACAGTCAAAGGCTTTGGCATAGTCAATAAAGCAGAAATAGATGTTTTTCTGGAACTCTCTTGCTTTTTCCATGATCCAGCGGATGTTGGCAATTTGATCTCTGGTTCCTCTTCCTTTTTTTTTTTAAAGTAATAAAAATAAAAATGATCAAGAATCTTCTAAAGTTTATCAAATAAACCAAGGATAAGCAAAATCATCAAAAATGAGTTTGAACACTGGTACACTAACACAGCTGAACAATGCCCTTCCAGACCCTTCCCTTCTAGCCTCTCAGCTGATCATAGAGAGAAAGCCTGGGTCCCACACAGGAACTCTGCTTCCAGCATCTACAGTGGCCTTTCCCTCTCATCTGGGATCAAAGCTCACCTCCAAAGCTCTGCCACCTCCTGGACCAGGTTCCCTAACTGCCTCCAACCTCCACATCCAGTTTGCCTTCCAGGACTTCTTCCACAGGGCTCCCACAAATAGGATTCCAAAGTCATCAAGGGGTGAATCTCTGGATGTCTTCCTTCCCTGGGGAGGGAGAAGACCTATGAGGGGCGGGCTTCATGCCTGATTCACCCCTGTACTTCCTGGCCTCAATCCTTATTTGTTGAAGGGAAGGATGGAAGAGAGGGAAAATTCTCCAATCATACTCCCCTCCCAGAAACTAAAATCTCAAACAACAGGCAAGAGCTTCTCAGACCCTGCATTCCAGATGGGCCTCTCTCCTGATTCATTCAAATTCTTTCCACCCTGTCTTCACCTCAACTCCCTCCAAGCCTCCTGGATTTGCAGTCCTTTGCTCTTTAACTCCTCGGGTCACCAGACGCCTCCTGATTCCAAATCACCAACAAGTTTCCGTGGACTCACCTCATTTGCACTGAACAGATTTGTCCTTCTTCGGGTCTCCACCATATTTCCTCCTCTCATCCTTGCTGTTCATTATCCATCTTCAGTACTTCCCTTCTCTCTCTGCTTTCTCCCTGAATATCAGGGCTTCCCTAAGCTTCTGATCTGGGCTCCTAAAACGCTCTCCCCTCTCTGGGCAATCTTATCCATCCTCATGGATTTAGCTACCTGCTCAGTGAAGAATACGCAGGCTCCATGCTCATCCCAGTTCTCTCTCTCAAAGAGCAGACTTTTACTTCTAATGAACTATAGGACACTTCCAGCAAACTTCAAGATAATTGAACTACAAGTGGTAGGGGAAGGACTGGAAATCAGCTAGACTAGAAATTTCTCTTCTCTTTAATGAGAGTATTTCCTGCTGAAATCAGGTAGCATCTACCCCTGTCCCTCTACATGCTATCCAAAAATATGTGACAAATTCTGATTATGATGACTAACCATATGCTAAGCACAAGGCGGAAACCCAACCTTGGCCTAGCTTGCTGTAGCAAAGAAACAGAACCTTTCACAAAATCCTTTCAAAGTAATTTATAATTACTGTCAAAACCTGACACTGTTTTTAGGGAAAAATTGTTTCTGGGGATAAATTATGTAGCTTAACCCAGCAGGGCATAATTATAAAATAAGTTTGCAGAAGAGAAAAAAACAATCAGACATCTTTGTAGTAAAAGTTCTCTGCCTCCAAGTCTCAGTTCTCATTGGTAACAGTGGAAGCCTTGCCCTCAGACTGCACTGTCTGTAGGACACTGTTGCACTGTTCATTGCTGCATTTCTCTGTGCAGCTTTTGATAAATGCATTTCATTTCCAAAATTAACACTTGGAAAGAAAAAGTAAATTCCCCACATGCTTAATCACTGATAAGTAGACAAAATAACAGAGGGGGAAAACAAACAAACAAACAAAAAACATAACACTCCATAAGAGCAACAATACTGAATGTGAGAATGAGAGCTGAGATGACCTAACATTATTTCTTAGACTTCAAGTTCACAGACAAACTGAGGCGAGATAGAAAATATTCCTGTAAGTCTCTCTCTCTCTTTTTAAAGACACCTTAAGATAGAGCAATCAGCTTGTAAAAAGAAAAACTGCCTACATAAACAAAAGACATTTTCTGAGATGACTTTGATCCCGGAATCAAATTACTGGCTTAAAAGCTTTTGTGTCTTTAAAGGTGCTGTCTATGGTCCTTCTTGGACTTCTCAGGTGGCTCCATGCTAAGAATCTGCCTGCAATGCAGCAGATGCAGGAAACACGAGTTTGATCTCAGGGTTAGGAAGATTCCCTGGACAAGGAAATGGCAACCAACTCCAATATTCTTGCCTGAGAAATCCCATGGATGGAGGAGCATGGCAGGCTGCCATCCACAGTGTCACAAAACAGTCGGACACAACTTAGCAACTAAACAACACTGTCCTTATTAAAATATTATTTTCACCGTATTTTTAGCCAATCTTTTCTTTGCAAGTAACCACACCTGGCTTTATCCAAATAAAACGGTGCAGCAGATATCTGTCCCCTGTGGGAGTACAATGCATCATGCTCATGCTCAGTTTTGTCTGAGTCTTTGCAGCCCCATGGATGGCAGCTCACCAGGCTCCTCTGTCCACGAATTTTCTAGGCAAGAATACTGAAGTGGGTTGCCATTCCCTTCTCCAGGGCATCTTCCCAACCCAGGGATTGATTCCACGTCTCTTGCATCTCCCGCATTGGCAGAATTGATGCTTTTGAACTGTGGTGTTGGAGAAGACTCTTGAGAGTCCCTTGGACTGCAAGGAGATCCAACCAGTCCATTCTAAAGGAGATCAGTCCTGGGTGTTCATTGGAAGGACGGATGCTGAAGCTGAAACTCCAATACTTTGTCCACCTGATGTGAAGAGCTGACTCATTTGAAAAGACTCTGATGCTGGGAAAGATTGAGGGAAGGAGGAGAAGGGGATGACAGAGGATGAGATGGTTGGATGGCATCACTGACTCACTGGACAAGAGTTTGGGTAAACTCTGGGAGTTGGTGATGGACAGGGAGTTGGTGGCGTGCTGCGGTTCACGGGGTCTCAAAGAGTCGGACACAACTGAGCAACTGAACTGAACTGAGCCACCTGGGAAGCCTAATAAAATGCATAATTTAGTTAATCTAGGCTATCTTTCCATGAGAGGTGGTTATTTTTATATTAGGAAATGTGCTCATAATAAAGGGATTCCACGCCAGACACCTTGGAGGCAGAGGCAGAACCACTTACCCAGCATGTCGCTGCTTCAGACCAACGTTGACGTGACTGTGTAGCCACTCCTGCCCCAGGGGTTACTCATGTTAACTCAGGATCTCAATCAGAACTGCACCTCTTTCTCACAAACACAGCCTTTACTGAAGATAACAGGACACACTGCCAAGCTTAAAGGCCTACCCTCAGCCCCTGTGAGAAGGCCTTGAGAAACAGGCACTCTGCTCTTCCCTGTGAGAACTCTGACAGGACTGTTACATTACCTGGATGAAATCAAGAAATATCAGGGGCAGTAAGTCATCCATATGCCCAACGTCTTTGGAGAAACGATTCAAAATTCTTCCTGCAAGAACAAGATACAAGAAAATACTCATTACCTCAGGAGCTTTACGAGAAATAATTCATGCACATATCACAATAATATTTTTGAAGACTATGTATTTAGGGACTTCCCAGTGCAGGGGGCATGGGTTCAATCCCTGGTCCGGGAAGATTCCACATGCTGCAGAGAAACTAAGCCTGTGCGCCACAACTACTGAAGCTCATGCGGCTAGAGCCTGAGCTCTGCAACAGAAAAACCCACCACAATGTGAACCCCAGGCACTGAAGTGAAGAGTAACCCTTGCTTGCTGTTAACTAGAGAAAGCCCATGTGCAGCAAGTAAAAATAAACCTAATGCAACTAAAAATAAATGAATAAATCTTAAAAAAAATAAAGTACATGTATTAAATATTTAATATATTGGGCTTCTCCAGGGACTCAGTGCTAAAGAATCCATCTGCCAATGCAGGAGATATAAGAGACAGGGGTTCAATCCCTGGGTCAGGAAGATCCCTTAGAGAAGGAAATGGCAACCTACTCCAGTATTCTTGCCTGGGAAATCCTATGGACAGAGGAGCCTGGCAGGCTACAGTCCATGGGACTACAGAAGAGTTGGTCATGACTTAGAGGTAAAAACAACAACAAGTTTAATACATTACAAATTCATATGAAATAAGCCAATGTCAGTGGTAAAAAGAAAGACAAAATAGGATGATACCTAAAGAGAAACAAAAATACCACCAAATGGCAGTGGGTGGGGAAGTGAAACTTAGCCCTGATTTTTAAAAGAATGGGGGAACCCTATGTCAGTATCAGGAAGAATTGCTGGATTTGAGAAAGTTCCCTCGCTTTAGGTCCATCCTGTCTAAGGCTCACTCCAAGTGCTAAATCTGTAAATAAACAGTTGTAAAATACCTAAGTTAATCTTAATTGTGATACCAATTTTGCTTTAATTATCAAGATTAATTTTGCCAAGTGATGCTTGCTACAGTAAACATAATTATATCCTCTCTCTAATTTTTTTTTTCCCTCCATCGGCTAACAGTACTTCACATTTTGGGAAATTTTGGATTCTGGACATTTCCAAGTTGTGAGTTTACTATTGCAATAATAAGTCGCTATTTTCAGAGGTGTACCAGGTGTGACAAGCATAGACTTATGAATAAGCATCTAAGAAGACCACCAGAATGTAGGTAGGAAAACAGAAATATTACTAAATGACTAAGAATCACTTATCATTGACTTTATTTCCCTTCTCAGAATCCACAATAATAGCATATCCTTAAGTCTGCAGGACAGAATATGGGAATTTCTGGTAAATATCTGGCATAAACTAAAAATGTCACATCAGTAAACAAAAGATGCTGCAGCCATCAGGACTCTGCAGCCACCCCTGCAAGGGTGGTGAACCCTGAGGAGACTCAGGATGACAAAGAACAGGACACTGGCCCCAGACAGGGGAGGTGCATATCAAAGAAACTGTAACAGGGAGGAGCCAATTTTGACTCCATGCTGGATCTGTTTCTTTGACCATTGCTAGTCATTGCTTTGGTCAGGGAACCCTGCCCCTCTGCCTGAACGTTAAACTAAAGTGGCTCTTTTCAGCTCACAGGGAGACAATCTGACCCTCACCACATGTGAATGGCTGCAGAAAAGAAAAAATGGACAAATATCCTCTTATTGTGCAAGATAAATGGCCTTTTGACTTTACTTCTTCACCTGCTCTCCTCTCTGTTCTATAAAAGAACCAGGCATCCAGATCCCAATAAGATGGCTAATTTGAGACATCAGTCTGCCATCTTCCCAGTCTGCCAGCTTTCCAAATAAAGTCATTATTCTTTGACTTAACACATTGTCTGTAAGATTTATCAGCGTTTTGAGGCGAGAAGAGCCAGCTTGAACTTGGTAACAAGTAACACCACTCTGTGTGGTTCTCTCTTCATGCCATCACATTCCAGAAACAAAGATACCATAAATAATCTATTATAAATTCTACTTTTGAAAATAAACACAGGGTAGAGTTCAATTTAATATACCACTAAAAGAGTAAATAACTGGCCCCTAAACCTTTAGGCCTATCTTTGCAATCCTTATTCGGGCTTCTATTTTCTTGAAAGGATGAAGTTCTTTTTTTTTTTTTTTTTTTTCTTTTTAAACTTTTTTATATTTGTATCAGTTTTGCCAAATATCAAAATGAATCCACCACAGGTATACATGTGTTCCCCATCCCGAACCCTCCTCCCTCCTCCCTCCCCATACCATCCCTCTGGGCCGTCCTAGTGCACCAGCCCCAAGCATCCAGCATCGTGCATCGAACCTGGACTGGCAACTCGTTTCCTACATGATATTTTACATGTTTCATTGCCATTCTCCCAAATCTTCCCACCCTCTCCCTCTCCCACAGAGTCCATAAGACTGTTCCATACATCAGTGTCTCTTTTGCTGTCTCGTACACCGGGTTATTGTTACCCTCTTTCTAAATTCCATATATATGCGTTAGTATACTGTATTTATGTTTTTCCTTCTGGCTTACTTCACTCTGTATAATAGGCTCCAGTTTCATCCACCTCATTAGAACTGATTCAAATGTATTATTTTTAATGGCTGAGTAATACTCCATTGTGTATATGTACCACTGCTTTCTTATCCATTCATCTGCTGATGGACATCTAGGTTGCTTCCATGTCTTGGCTATTATAAACAGTGCTGCGATGAACATAGGGGTACACATGTCTCTTTCCCTTCTGGTTTCCTCAGTGTGTATGCCCAGCAGTGGGGTTGCTGGATCATAAGGCAGTTCTATTTCCAGTTTTTTAAGGAATCTCCACACTGTTCTCCATAGTGGCTGTACTAGTTTGCATTCCCACCAACAGTGTAAGAGGGTTCCCTTTTCTCCATACCCTCTCCAGCATTTATTATTTGTAGACTTTTGGATCGCAGCCATTCTGACTGGTGTGAAATGGTACCTCATAGTGGTTTTGATTTGCATTTCTCTGATAATGAGTGATGTTGAGCATCTTTTCATGTGTTTGTTAGCCATCTGTATGTCTTCTTTGGAGAAATGTCTATTTAGTTATTTGGCCCATTTTTTGATTGGGTCGTTTATTTTTCTGGAGTTGAGCTGTAGGAGTTGCTTGTATATTTTTGAGATTAGTTGTTTGTCCGTTGCTTCATTTGCTATTATTTTCTCCCATTCTGAAGGCTGTCTTTTCACCTTGCTAATAGTTTCCTTTGATGTGCAGAAGCTTTTAAGGTTAATTAGGTCCCATTTGTTTATTTTTGCTTTTATTTCCAATATTCTGGGAGGTGGGTCATATAGGATCCTGCTGTGATGTATGTCGGAGAATGTTTTGCCTATGTTCTCCTCTAGGAGTTTTATAGTTTCTGGTCTTACGTTTAGATCTTTAATCCATTTTGAGTTTATTTTTGTGTATGGTGTTAGAAAGTGGTCCAGTTTCATTCTTTTACAAGTGGTTGACCAGATTTCCCAGCACCACTTGTTAAAGAGATTGTCTTTAATCCATTGAATATTCTTGCCTCCTTTGTCAAAGATAAGGTGTCCATATGTGCGTGGATTTATCTCTGGGCTTTCTATTTTATTCCATTGATCAATATTTCTGTCTTTGTGCCAGTACCATACTGTCTTGATAACTGTGGCTTTGTAGTAGAGCCTGAAGTCAGGTAGGTTGATTCCTCCAGTTCCATTCTTCTTTCTCAAGATCGCTTTGGCCATTCGAGGTTTTTTGTATTTCCATACAAATTGTGAAATTATTTGTTGTAGCTCTGTGAAGAATACTGTTGGTAGCTTGATAGGGATTGTGTTGAATCTATAAATTGCTTTGGGTAGTATACTCATTTTCACTATATTGATTCTTCCAATCCATGAACATGGTATATTTCTCCATCTATTAGTGTCCTCTTTGATTTCTTTCACCAGTGTTTTATAGTTTTCTATATATAGGTCTTTAGGTAGATAAATTCCTAAGTATTTTATTCTTTCCGTTGCAATGGTGAATGGAATTGTTTCCTTAATTTCTCTTTCTGTTTTCTCATTATTAGTGTATAGGAATGCAAGGGATTTCTGTGTGTTGAGTTTATATCCTGCAACTTTACTATAGTCATTGATTATTTCTAGTAATTTTCTGGTGGAGTCGTTAGGGTTTTCTATGTAGAGGATCATGTCATCTGCAAATAGTGAGAGTTTTACTTCTTCTTTTCCAATTTGGATTCCTTTTCTTTCTTTTTCTGCTCTGATTGCTGTGGCCAAAACTTCCAAAACTATGTTGAATAGTAATGGTGAAAGTGGGCACCCTTGTCTTGTTCCTGACTTTAGAGGAAATGCTTTCAATTTTTCACTGTTGAGGATAATGTTTGCTGTGGGTTTCTCATATATATAGCTTTTATTATGTTGAGGTATGTTCCTTCTATTCCTGCTTTCTGGAGAGTTTTTATCATAAATGGATGTTGAATTTTGTCAAAGGCTTTCTCTGCATCTATTGAGATAATCATATGGTTTTTATTTTTCAATTTGTTAATGTGGTGTATTACATTGATTGATTTGTGGATATTGAAGAATCCTTGCATCCCTGGGATAAAGCCCACTTGATCATGGTGTATGATCTTTTTAATGTGTTGTTGGATTCTGATTGCTAGAATTTTGTTAAGGATTTTTGCATCTATGTTCATCAGTGATATTGGCCTGTAGTTTTCTTTTTTTGTGGCATCTTTGTCAGGTTTTGGTATTAGGGTGATGGTGGCCTCATAGAATGAGTTTGGAAGTTTACCTTCCTCTGCAATTTTCTGGAAGAGTTTGAGTAGGATAGGTGTTAGCTCTTCTCTAAATTTTTGGTAGAATTCAGCTGTGAAGCCGTCTGGACCTGGGCTTTTGTTTGCTGGAAGATTTTGGATTACAGTTTCAATTTCCATGCTTGTGATGGGTCTGTTAAGATTTTCTATTTCTTCCTGGTCCAGTTTTGGAAAGTTGTACTTTTCTAAGAATTTGTCCATTTCTTCCACGTTGTCCATTTTATTGGCATATAATTGTTGATAGTAGTCTCTTATGATCCTTTGTATTTCTGTGTTGTCTGTTATGATCTCTCCATTTTAGTTTCTAATTTTGTTGATTTGATTTTTCTCCCTTTGTTTCTTGATGAGTCTGGCTAATGGTTTGTCAATTTTATTTATCCTTTCAAAGAACCAGCTTTTGGTTTTGTTGATTTTTGCTATGGTCTCTTTTGTTTCTTTTGCATTTATTTCTGCTCTAATTTTTAAGATTTCTTTCCTTCTACTAACCCTGGGGTTCTTCATTTCTTCCTTTTCTAGTTGCTTTAGGTGTAGAGTTAGGTTATTTATTTGACTTTTTTCTTGTTTCTTGAGGTGTGCCTGTATTGCTATGAACTTTCCCCTTAGGACTGCTTTTACCATGTCCCACAGGTTTTGGGTTGTTGTGTTTTCATTTTCATTCGTTTCTATGCAAATTTTGATTTCTTTTTTGATTTCTTCTGTGATTTGTTGGTTATTCAGGATGAAGTTCTGATAATAGACACGGGAAGGTGAGACAAGATACACACTGTGTATGCCTTCTGTTCTAGAATTGGTGACCTTAAAGATTTAAACTTGGTTCCAAATCCTTGAATAATTAATCAGCATCTGGAGAAGCCTACAGATCATCAAGTGCCTGGTTAACAGTGGTTACAGGCTGTGATAACAGAAATTCAGTCCCACTTGATGCTCCCAAATTTACAACTATAGTTTCCACATTAACAGGAAAAGTAGAGCAACTTCACAGCTATAATAGCAAAGATTCTTCCAATCACTTCCTCACTCCATTCATAATAAAATGAGATTGTGTGAGCCTCTGCAGTTTACAATCCTGTGCTCCTCACAGTGTCTGGACTAAAGAACATGTGTTGAATAAATCTGCACAAGATGCTGCACTAAACAGTCTTATTTAATCCTCACAACAGTCTTGTGAAACAGGAAGGGCAGCAGTTAATTCCATTTCACAGGAAAGAAGTTCCCAGACACCATGTTGACATCCTCACTGAGGTTCATTAGGCACTAACCCTGTGCTAAGCGCTGTGAATGTATTAACCTGCTTCATGCCCACAACATCAAGATATCAGTAAGTGTGTAAACAGTATCCTCATTTCATAGGTAAGAAAACTGAGACACAGAGAAATTAAATAACTAGTATAAAGTATTAACATAACTATAACTGGCTATTACTATTAGTAACTATCTCCAGGACTGAACCAATAAAGTTGGCTCCAGGGTCCATACTTATAACCATGACAGCATCCTGCCTGGAGATTTGCCTGCCCAGTAGTATCTACCTACTTTGGCCTCGGTCACACAGATAGTTGATGGCCAGGCCAAAGCTACTGCTGTCCTCTCTCCAGTCACATCCCGGCCTCAACAGGCCGTGTCAATTATGACCTGCAAAAACAAAGCCACCCCTGTGTTTCAGCACAAGTCTAACCAACTGAACAGAGTGGGCATGTGTGCTGATGGACTAGCTCTTCATAGGAACCCAGGTCAGGAGGCTACCTTCCAAAGCAAGACAGGTTGAAGGCCTCAGGGTGTAGGAAGCAACCACTGGGAGCCCTTTAGGGACACTCTTACTTAATAATGAAGATCCACCTGCTAGGTATCACAGACATCTTTAATGTAACCAAAAGTCCATTGTAAAACTAGAGAGTTGATTTTATCGAAGAGGATGTTTACATTTCATTGATTTTGTATTTTAATTAATCTTACTTTACCATTTAGGTAAAATTCAAAATATGAGCACATGTCAGAGCTCTGTGGTCCCAGAAATGGATGGGCAATGAAAGAAACAAACACACAGCCTGTCTCCTGTAGAGATGTTCTTGGAAGATGGTCCTTCCTAGTTAGCTTAACACCATGTAACACAGCCAATGTTTTAACACCAAGTCAAAAACATTTCAACACATTTTCACCATCTGTTGGGTATTTCATATGCCACATAACAAATGGACTCCTAAATCATACTGGAAAGTACACATTCATGTATTTTTACATGAATGCATAAATTGGAATGAAAGCTTATATGCTCCTATATTCAGATTTTCTCTGGTAGGAAAAATTACCAGTGAAGCTTTTTGTAGAAAATGAATAAACATACACAGTGATTTTCTTCCAAGCATTTCTTCCACTTTCAAATATGAAAATGCAAATAGGCACTTAATGTTTTAACAAGACATATTCATTATGAAATTTCATGTCTGACTTACCTATTGGATTTCTATGGAAGAACAATACCGGAGCTCTTAAAATGGACTCCAACATTTTGTTGTGCAAAGCTCGTGAAGAATTAACAAGGATGTAGACTATCAACAGAGATCTTGTGATACCAAAAAGGACAGTAGACACAGTTAACCCTGAAATAAAGAAGCATCAATCAGCACAAGATCTCTGTCTTATGTTCAACCATGCTAAAGCATGGCAGGCAGTTTAAAAAGATACTGTGCATTTTATTCTATAGATAATATTTGTATAGAGATTTACATATATACAGAATAAAAACATATATATAAAGTAGGTTATCTAAGAGTTTAATGCTTTCAAAAATACATTTATAAAGAAAAGTGTAAAAATCACTGTTTTCCTCTCACTAAATAGAAACAACATGGGGGGAAAATGTGTAAACTGCAGCTTCATTCTAGCCTTGCCAATTCAATTACAAGTTCTAATAAAACTTATAAGAAAGATAAATATACAAGTAACTGATCTTCCTTTCTCCACATTTCAAATCTCATTATTTACAATATGTCCCATAATCTAAAAGTAAGGTACACTTTGGTGAAAGTGAAAGTGTTAGTTGCTCAGTCAAGTCATACTCTGTAACCCCATGGACTGTAGCCCTCAGGTTCTTCTATCTATGGAATTCTCCAGGCAAGAATACTGGAGTGGATTGCTATTACCTTTTCCAATGCTTTGCTACCAGCATGTGATTTAACAGGGAAGAGGAGAAGTGATCTACAATTTCCTTGTAATTTACAAGGAAATATACTTCCATGTAAAGTAGCTTTTTAAGAACCTATTGTATAATACAGGGAACTCTACTTAATGTTCTGTGGTGACCTAATTGGGAAGGAAATCCAAAGAGAGGATATATGTTCAACTGGTTGACTTGGCTGTACAACAGAAATTAACACAACATTGGAAAGCAACTATAATAAAAATTAATAAAAATTTAAAACATTAAAAATAAAGTAGCTACTTCTGTGCCCAAGTAGCTATAAAGAGCATGAAAAGACCATGTTAAGTTGCAAGTAGACAATCTCTTTCATAATTGAACTGCAAGAAACTACAAATTATATTTTGACATGAGATAATCTAAACATGATAGTCTAAACTAATCTCTCACTATTTTATAGAACCCCAAAGCATTTGTAAATAAATATAATCATTTAAAGTTATGTCTTATCAATGACATAAATGAACACTACAATGCTCACTTAATATAAAAATTAAAATAGCCCTCCAAACATCTCTTCAACTCACAATGCTAAATAGAGTGGGGATAAATTCGGCAACATATATTCCATCAAGTACTTTTTTCCATTCAGCTAGCACATCAGTGTTATTTAAATGCTGAAAGCTGGGTAAATTCTTGAATTTCATCAACAGGCATTTGCCTTAGCCCACAATCCTATATGAATGTTTAGCAAAATCCCTTCCTTTTTCTTTAAGCCCTCATTGTCCACCAATTCAGAAGGCAAACAGCTGGTAGATTCAAGTTTCTTATCAAGTGATGAATAAAATAAATACAAAATTTCAATGAGTGGATTTTTACATAATTTAAGGGTCTGTCTAGTCAAGGCTATGGTTTTTCCAATGGTCATGTATGGATATGAGAGTTGGACTGTGAAGAAAGCTGAGCACCTAAGAATTGATGCTTTTGAACAGTGGTGTTGGAGAAGACTCTTGAGAGTCCCTTGGACTGCAAGGAGATCCAACCAGTCCATCCTAAAGGAGATCAGTCCTGGGATTTCTTTGGAAGGAATGATGCTAAAGCTGAAACTCCAGTACTTTGGCCACCTCATGCGAAGAGTTGACTCATGGGAAAAGACTCTGATGCTCGGAGGGATTGGGGGCAGGAGGAGAAGGGGATGACAGAAGATGAGATGGCTGGATGGCATCACCGACTCAATGCACGTGAGTTGGTGATGGACAGGGAGGCCTGGCGTGCTGCAATTCATGGGGTCACAAAGAGTCGGACATGACTGAGCAACTGAACTGAACTGAACTCTTTGAAGAAACTTTTTCCAAGCATTTCCTGTGAGGATATTTAAATTTTTACTTATTAAAAAAAAATATTGGGGTATAGTTGCTTTACAATGTTGTGTTAGTTTCTGCTGTTCAACAGAGTAATTCAGCTATAAATATACATATATCCCTTCCCTCTTCCTCCCATCCCTCCCTTCTAGGTCATCACAGAGCACTGAGCTGAGCACCCTGTGCTATATAGCGGCTTCCCACTAGCTATCTGTTTTGCACATGGTAGTGTATATATGTCAATCCTAATCTTCCAATTCATTTCCCTCACCTCCCCATGCCCGCTCTGTGTCCAAACATCTATTCTCTACAACTCCATTCATCCCCTGCAAATAGGTTCATCTGTACCATTTTTCTAGATTCCATGTTGTTGTTGTTCAGTTACATAGTCGCATTCAACACTTCACAACCCCATGGACTGCAGCATGCCAGGCTTCCCTGTTACTCACCATCTCCCAGAGTTTACCCAAGTTCTTGGATTGGTGATGCCGTCCAACCAGCTCATCCTCTGTCTCTCTCTTGTCCTTTGCCTTCAACCTTTCCCAGAATCAGGGTCTTTTCCAGTGAGTCAGCTATTTGCATCAGAGGCCAAATAATTGGAGCTTCAGCTTCAGCATCAGTACTTCCAATGAGTATTCAGGGTTGGTTTCCTCTTAGACTGACTGTTTTGATCTCCCTGCTGTCCAAGGGACTCTCAGTCTCAAGTCTTCTCTAGCACCACAGTTCTAAAGCACCAATTCTTCAGTGCTCAGCCTTCTTTATAGTCCAGCTCTCACATCCATACATGACTACTGGAAAAACCATAGCCTTGAGTATACCACCCTTTGTCGGCAAAGTGATGTCACTGCTTTTTAACACACTGTCTAGGTTTGTCATGGCTTTCCTGCAAAGAAGCAATTGTCTTCTAACTTCATGGCTGCATTCACCATGTGCAGTGATTTTAGAGCCCAAGAAGAGGAACTCTGTCACTGCTCCCACATTTTCCCTTCTGTTTGCCGTGAAGTGATAGGATTGGATCCCATGATCTTAGTTTTTTTTTTTTTTTTTTAATATCCAGTTTTAGAAGCTCTTTAGTTCCTTTTTGCTTTTTGCCATTAGAGTGGTTATCACCCACATATCTGAGGTTGATATTCTCCAGCAATCATGATTCCAGTGTAACACATCCAGCCTGGCATTTCACATGTTGAGCTCTGTGTATAAGTTAAATAAACGGAGTGACAATAAACAGCCTTGTTGTACTCCTTTCTCAATCCTGAACCAATCAGTTGTTCCATACAGGGTTCTAACTGTTGCTTCTTGATCTGCATACAGGTTTCTCAGGAGACAGCTAAGAAGGTCTGGTATTCCCATCACTTTAAGAGTTTTTCATAGTTTGTTATGACAAACACAGTCAAAAGCTTTAGCTTAGTTAGTGAAACAGAGGTAGATGCTTTTCTGGAATTCCCTTGCTTTCTCTATGATCCAGCCACTGTTGGCAACTTGATCTCTGGTTCCTCTGCCTTTTCTAAACACAGCTTGACCATCTGGAAGTTCTCGGTTCACATGATGCTAAAACATAGCTTGAAGGATTTTGAGTATAACATCAGTAGCATGGGAGATGAGTGTACTTGTCTGGTGGATTGAACATTCTTTAGTACTGCCCTTCTTGGGAATTGGGATGAGGATTGACTTTTTCCAGTCCTGTGGCCACTGCTGGATTTTACAAATTTGCTGACATATTGAGTGCAGCAATTTAAATCTTTTAGGATTTTAAATAGCTCTGCTGGAATTCCATCACCTCTAGTAGCTGTATAGGCAGCCATGCTTCCTAAGGCTCACTTGACTTCACACTCCAGAATGTCTGGCTCTGAGTGAGAGACTACATCATGGTGGTTATCCAGGTCATTAAGATTTTTATTGTATAGTTCTTCTGTATATTCTTCCATCTCTTGTTGATATCTTCTACTTCAGTTAGGTCTTTATCATTTTTGTCCTTTATTGTGCCCATCTTTGGATGAAACGTTCCTTTGATATTTCCAAGTTTCTTGAAGAGATCTCTAGCCTTACACTTTCTGTTGTTTTTCCACTATTTCTTTGTATTGTCCATTGAAGAAGGGCTTCCAATCCCTCCTTGCTATTCTCTGGAACTCTGCATTTAGTTCTAGGAAGTCTTCTAGGTCTTCATAGAACTGGTCAACTTTAGCTTCTTCAGCATCAGAGGTTGGAGCTTAGACTTGGATTACTGAGATGTTGAATGGTATGCCTTGGAAATGAACTAAGATCATTCTGTCATTTTTAAGGTTGCACCCAGGAACTGCATTTTGGACTCTTGTGGATTATGAGGGCTATTCCATTTCTTCTAAGCAATTCTTGCCCACAGTAGTAGATACAATGGTCATCTGAATTAAATTCACCCATTCTTGTACATTTTAGTTCACTGATTCTTAAGATATCTATGTTTACTCTTACTATCTCCTGCTTGACCACGTCCAATTTACCTTGATTCATGGACCTAACATTCCAGGTTCCTATGCAATACTGTTCTTTACAGCATCAGATTTTACTGTCATGAACAGACATATCCACAACTAAATGCATTTCCACTGTGGCCCAGCAACTTCATTCTATATGGAGCTATTAGTAGGTGTCTTTTGTTCTTCCCCAGTAGCTTATTGGACACCTTATGACCTGGGGAGCTAATCTTTTGGTGTCATATCTTTTTGCCTTTTTATGCAGTTCATGGGTTTCTCATGGCTAGTACACTGGAGTGGTTTGCCTTTCTTTCCTCCACTGGATTACATTTTGTCAGAACTCTCCACTATGACCCGTCTGTCTTAGGTGGCCTTGCATGGCATAGCTCATGAGGGCCATGGCATAGCTCATAGCTTCACTGAGTTATGCAAGCCCCTTCACCATGATAAGGCAATGATCCATGAAGAGGCTAGATTCTATATATATGCTTTAATACATTATTTTTTCTGTTTTATTTTTTTTTCTTTCTGACTTACTTTACTTTGTATGACAAACCCTAGGTCCATCCACCTCTCGACAAATGACCCAATCTCCTTCCTTTCTATGAATAAGTAATATTCCAGTGTACATGTGTTTTATTTGCTCTGCTGCTGCTGCTAAATCACTTCAGTCATGTCCGACCTGTGTGACGCCATAGACAGCAGCCCACCAGGCTCCTCTGTCCCCGGAATTCTCCAGGCAGGAACACTGGAGGGGGTTGCCATTTCCTTCTCCAATGCATGGAAGTGAAAAGTGAAAGTGAAGTTGCTCAGTCCGGCCCGACTCTTAGCGACCCCATGGACTGGAGCCTACCAGGCTCCTCCGTCCATGGGATTTTCCAGGCAAGAGTACTGGAGTCGGATGCCATTGCCTTCTCCGAGTCACTCAGTCATGTCCAACTCTTTGCAACCCCATGGACTGTAGCCCGCCAGGCTCCCCTGTCCATGGAATTCTCTGAGCATGAATACTGGAGTGGGCTGCTACTCCCTTATCCAGGGGTTCTTCCTGACCTAGGGATGAAACTCAGGTCTTCAGCATTTCAGGAAAATTCTTTACCATTTGAGCTACCCAGGGAGCCCCTCTCCCCTGATCCAGTGTATATATATATATCACAAATGAGGTGAAAAGACAGTCCTGAGAATGGGAGAAAGTAATTACAAAATAAGTAACTGACCAAGGATTAATCTCCACAATATACAAACAGCTCATGCAGCTTAATATCAAAAAAACCAAACAACCCAATCAAAAAATGGGCAGAAGACCTATATAGACCTTTCTCCAAAGAAGACATACACATGGTCAAGAGGCACATGAAAAGATGCTCAATATCATTATTTGAGAAATGCAGATCAAAACTATAATAAAGTATTACCTCACACCAGTCAGAATGGCCATCATCAAAAAATATACAAACAATAAATGCTAGAGAAGGTATGGAAAAATAGATCCTTCTTGAACACTTAGTAGGAATGTAAATTGCTACAGTCACTATGGAGAACAGTATAGAGGTTCCTTAAAAAAATTGAAAATAGAACTACCATACGACCCAGCAATCCCACTACTGGGCACATACGCTGAGAAAACCATAATTCAAAAGACACACGTACCCTAGTGTCCATAGCAACACTATTTACAAAAGCTAGGACATGGAAGCAACCTAAATGTCCATCAACAGATGAATGGATAAAGAAAGCATTTAAAATTTTATTAAAGACATCCTTTAAATAGTATGTAATGCTATGCTATATATATATATATATATCCTAAATACTCTTGTGAATAGAGAGAGTCATGTTAATAGTTAATATTAGTCTGGCAAGCCAAAGTTTGAATTAATCACACAGTTGGGGAGAGATAACACTGTGATCTCAGGGTAAGAAAGAGCAGGAATCCTAATTCCAGACACTGGACTTCCCCTGCTTAGCTTCCCAAGTTATTAGTGAAGCTCAGGAAATAAGCAGTATGGAAAGGGGAGCTTTGCATACCTGGGAGGGAATAATGCTTTTATTTTTAGCCCATGCTGCCAGAGGATTTCATCCAAGATCAATAAAAGCCAGGGTTTATTCAGAGAGAATTGGAACAACCTGAACCACAGGGTGGGGATTCATTCCTATCCCCCTTGCCCATCCATATAATGGTATAAGATTTGGCTAAAGCACCTACTAGGATACACAGTAGCTACATATTTCCAGTGGCTGATTTTCTCAATATGCAATCCTGGTTTAACTACCAAAATCCAGTATGGAACAAGTTAAGAGTCTTCATTCAACCTTTTTTCTTCTAGTAGATATTTAAAATAATTATACTAATTAATTCACAGACTAAATGTGATTCAGATACTTAATCTATTAAGACATTACCTAATTACTCTGGAGCCCTCTTGTTCACGCAAACTCATTTAAGCACCTCAAACTCTGGTATTATGGAGCAGATGACTCAACTTTACCTGAATAAACACTTAAGTACCAGTTAAGAACGAATACTACATCTTCATCTTCTTTTACATATACCCCAAAATACAGGTCATTTTGTACATTCGCCCTATGGAACAGGAAGTAAAAAATATTACACTATAGATATACATAGAATTTATACAAATATCACAAAAAATTTTCTCAATTCAAGAAATGCATATTATGCTGGAAAGTGTTTCCCAGATTGAAAGGCCCTGTGTGTATCTCCCTTTTACAAATCTGAATCATGACTTTCAGTTTTCAAAATTATCTGTGGAGATAGACTTAGAAAATGAACTTATGGTTGCCAAGGGGAAGGATAATTAGAGAGTTTGGATGTTGATGCACAAACTGCTAGATTTAAAACAGGTAAGCAACGAGGACTTACTGTATAACACATGGAACTCTGCCCAATATTATGTGGCAGCCTGGATGGGAGGGAATTTTGGGGGAGAATGGATACATGTGTATGCATGCTGCATCCCTTCACTATTCAAATGAAACTATCACAACATTGTTGATTAGCCATATCTCAATACAATAGTAAAAGTTCAAAAAAAGAAAAGAAAAATTGTCTGTGAAGAAGCTGCTAAAGGGAGGGGACATGGGGAGAGACCACAAGGGGATCGATCACACACCACCCACAGGAACTTTCATCTTTCTTCAGGGAAACTACGTGAGGGTCAGTCCCCTTGACTCTGTGGGAAAGTGAAGCTTTGTGTAGATTTCGCAGCATTTTGGGTCAGAACAGGAATAACTCACCAGAATGCAAGCCACCAATCCTGCAGAACGTAGGCAACCTGGAGCAGGAAACAGCAGTCACTCACACAGTGACATCACTGAGCCTCATACCCCGCTCACTAGGATGGGGGACGAAAAGGCTCCACAACACAGAGATAGTCTTTCCAGTTCAGGTCTGCACCAAACCCCACACCCCAGATGACCACAGGTCAGGGGAGGGCATCTTACAAGTTAATATTTTTGAAAGAAATCCCCTTTTCCCTAGAAGACTTTGCTCCCCAGATATAATGTACTTCAATGCAAATCCAAGTGGACTGCCAAAGTCAGTAACAACAGAACAAATGTTGGGATTTTTCAAAGCAAAAAGCTTGACAGGTACAGTGATGGTCAGTCCTGGGTGTCGGCTCAGCTGGGCCAGTCTCCAGTGATTCAACTAAATAGTCATCTAGATGTTGCTGTGACGGTATTTTGTGGATGTGGCTCACATCCATTATCAGAACCTAAGTAGGAGATCACTCTTAACACTGTGGTCACCTCATTCAGTCAGTCAAAGGCCCTAAGAGCAAAACCCAAGGCTTCCTGGAGGAGGAAGAAATTCTGCCTCAAGACAGCAGAGTGAGCTCCTCCCTGAGGTTCCAGCCTGCAGGCCTGCCTTTCTGATCTCACATTCACCAAGCTAGATCCCACAACCTCATGAGCCAAGTCTTTGAGATAAATCTCTTAATACAAATATTTAAAAAGAATTATACAATTACAGTATAAATAGTATATAAATATCAAGCCAAGAGCATAAACCAAAATAAACTCCCTTACGTACCTGAGCTGCGATGTTTACTAGAATAAAGAAGATGATGATAGGCCAGTCGGCACCAGCTGTGAAGTAATTCTTATAGGTCTTAAAACCAACTTTTCCTTCCAAATGGTCCTCTACAGGTAGAGTAACCTGTATATTCTCAGTCTAGGAGGGAAAAATGGCAGTAAGAGATGAAATTTTAAAAATGAACCCCAAATTTCAAGAGTTCAACAATGCCCTCCACTGCAAAGCTGTGGGAATCAGAAATATCCCACATACTGGTAGGAGTGCAGGATGGTCCATCTCCTACGGATATAGGTATGGGAATATCTGGTCAAATCACATATGTGTTTACCCCTGGACCCAGCCATCCCACTCGTAGGAATCTATGAGAAATAATCAAACGCATTCACATGAGGTTATTCACTGTTGGGGAGCTTTGCTTAAAATAGCACATGACTCTCAACACACACAAATCAAAATAAATTAATGTATAAATGTAGAAACTTCCTCTAAAATAACACACAAAATGATATGGAGCTAATGTATCCCTCGAGATGACTGTGTCATTTAATGACAGAAATGTAAAACATACGTGGGGCTCAAAACTCTAGCCAAATACAGTAAACTGAGTTCACAGAGAGTGTTAAAGAGGAGTTTGGACAGCACGTTGCAAGCATATGATCTGAATCTATTTGGTTCCTAAATTTCAGACAGTGATTCCTGAGTTTAGAAAGTGAACAACTAATCCAAATACTTATCAGAATCATCCAGGCTCCTGGCTTTGGATATCAAGGAATATCTGTGTATATTTTTAAGGGAGATCTAGTGCATTTCTGCAATTCTGTCTGGAGGACTTAGAATGCATTATGCAGTCACAGGAGGCTAGAATGTCCTTGGCTCTACCCCAGCCCCTGGGATTCAAGGTCGATAAGATGTGGTTCTCAGTCTTGAAGGGTAAGAAAGGAGGATGGGAACTAACACCGAAGTGTCTACCGTGTATCAGGTCCTTTGCCCACATTACCTCTGGCCTATCACAAACCATCTGACACCGAGGCAAAAATACTACTGTCAGTCACATGCAATGCTAGAACATTCCAACATACAGGAAAAGTAGCTGATTTAATGTGGCAACAGCAGGACTCAGTCTAACAGGGTCTTCATGTTAAGCCTCTGGATACATAAAAGAATCAGGGGCAACCAGCATGAGTAGGATGTAACTATGGTAAACTGAAGAGTCCTCAATCTGTGTGAGCCACATTCACTCAGAAATTCATAGCAGTGCACCCACTTCTGGTCTCCATAAGATTCTCCATCCTACACTCAAAGGGGAACCCCAAGCAGGCTTGCTCCCCTCATGCTCTTCTAACTCTACCAATTCCATGGAACAAGACTTTGGGAACCTTAGGGTCTGCTTTGGGACAAATGAAGATGTCATGAGCAGAGCAGATGAAGGTCCATGAGACCACCAAGAGCAGACAGGCCCAGGTGTGTTGCAGGATGAGAAACTCACTTCTTGGTCCTCTTGAGCTGCATCTTTCAATGAGGGCCTGGGAGACTTGAAAGACTGAACCAAAGACTCAGAGATGAGACTGGGAGCTCCTGGAACTGGAGATGGTTCAGACTGCTCATTCCCCTTCTCAAAAAGGGAAAAAATATCTATCCCAGATTTCAGGAACTCAGAGTAAGTTCCTCTTTCCACCGTTATCCCCTAAAATAAAATTTTTGAGAGAAATTAATTTATATTTGATAACATTCAGTTCACTTCAGTTGTTCATTCATGTCCGACTCTTTGCGACACCATGAATCACAGCACACCAGGCCTCCCTGTCCATCACCAACTCCCAGAGTTTACTCAAACTCATGTCCATTGAATTGGTGATGCCATCCAGCCATCTCATCCTCTGTCATCCCCTTCTTCTCCTGCCCCCAATCCCTCCCAGCATCAGGGTCTTTTCCAATGAGTCAACTCTTCCCATGAAGTGGCCAAAGTATTGGAGTTTCAGCTTTTGCATCAGTCCTTCCAATGAACACCCAGGACTTTAGAATTGACTGGTTGGATCTCCTTTGCAGTCCAAGGGACTTTCAAGAGTCTTCTCCAACACCACAGTTCAAAAGCATCAATTCTTTGGCACTCAGCTTTCTTCACAGTCCAACTCTCACATCCATACATGACCACTGGAAAAACCATAGCCTTGACTAGAGGGACCTTTGTTGGTAAAGTAATGTCTCTGCTTTTGAATATGCTATCTAGGTTGGTCATAACTTTCCTTCCAAGGAGTAAGCGTCTTTTAATTTCATGGCTGCACTTACCATCTGCAGTGATTTTGGAGTCCCAAAAAATAAAGTGAAGTTGATAATATTAAACCAACCTAAATACTAATCAAGAGAAGTTATCTGGTCTTAAATGATCATTTTAGAAAGAAAAATGATGCCTGGGTCTAGAATTCTTGTTGAGAAATCTAGTTCACTTAACTCAGTACAGAACTGAGCATTGTGTTCTCTGCCAAACCCTGTCCCTGTGTTAGGTGATTGGGGATATGAAAAAAACATGTGTTCATGTGTTAAAAATGGAGGCCATTGACATGACTACCCTGGGCACTTAGGGAGGATCAGCACAGTCTTTTTACACAACATGGAAACTGAGAGAAGCCTCATATGACAATTATAGGAAAGAAATTTATACTTAATCCAGAGGTGGGCACAAGTACATCTGCATACAGGTAAGAGTCTCTCATTAAATCTTCACTGACCACTATCATTGTCACACTATCATGTGCCCGGCCAGAATAATAGGAACCAGCCCTGGACAGAAAATCCATGAAAGGCATCTCCATGGTCTCTACAACTGCCCCCACACACTCAGCAAGTTCCCAACTGAAAATTCAATATTCCACCTGATAAAGTAATTAAACAAGGAGGCCATGGGACTGGAGTGGCTCTAAAGCCTTGGCAGTCTGTGTCCACAAACCAAAACCTAAGCCAGAATCAATTCACTCAGATCTGAGATAAAACTTAGGAACGACCAACCACAAGCAGCCAGCTAGGCTTCCCCAAATCAGGCAACTGCTAAAAATACAGCCAATCAAATCATTTCTTTGAACACATGTGACATATCCTTGCACAGTTTCTCTCCCTGACAAATTCATGTAAAATAATGTCTGCAGATGTTTTACTATTTTCTGACCCCTGAAACCAGACTCAGCTCCTTCCCTCAGTAGCAAATAAAACATTAGTGAAAAAAATCTCAGGATGCAAAATTCATTAAATGAGAGCAGCTCTGGTTAAGGCAGCTCAGGTGGAGGGGGATGACCAGGACCCTCGCTGGGACCCCTCTCCCCCTCTTCCTCGAGGGAGTCCACTGGGAGAAATGCAGGAAAGCATCTGGGTACCATCAGATACTGCAGAACTAGAAAATGATGCAGGATATATTATGCCGTGTTCCACTTGGGAGGTGAAATTCACATACCTCTAGTGAAATTACCACTCACCACATCAAATCTGTAATATGCAAATTTAAATGACTGGTGGTACAAAGACAGCAATTTCACTCAACAGTCAAGCACTGACAATTCCGGGGGGATGAGGGGACAGCCATCCCCCATCTGCTGTGAAGAGAGGGACCTGACAATGAAGATGGACCCCAACTTATGCAGTGATGCTCACCAGTGGACAAATAGTTGTTTTATTAGTACTAAAATTGGGGTAGTGTCCTCAAAGGAAGCACTAAGGGGGCCCCAAAAAATCTAGAAATGGGTGAAATAGGTTACACTCCTGCCCACTGATCCTGTGCTCATAACACTGTCAACACTGGGGTTTACACACTAGAATCGCCTCCTCTGCACATGAAATCAACTGCTCTCGAGCTTGAGAACCCTTAGCCCCTCCCCCCATTCCTAGAGGAGTGGAGAAGGGCTGACACATGGAACTGCTTCTAGAGAGTTAGGGGTCCTGTATCTTAATAATCTTTCTTAGAGCAGAGATTCATTTCAGAAGTCAGGGCCTATGGACCAGTCAGGGGTTAATGACAGAGGTGCTGAGGCCCAGAGGTAAACAAGCCAAGGAGTGAAGCATCAGTGATCTCTAAGTCTGAACACTTCTCACTAATCTCCAACACACCACCAACCATGTTAAGAGTTGTGGCTTGGATGGTGCCCCCTCCTCAAAAAGATGTGCTCAAACATGACACCTGGGGACGTGATGACCTTATTTGGATACAGGGTCTTCACAGATGTAATCAAGTTAAGATGAGGTCACACTGGAGCAGGGCGACCCTAAAGCCAATAAGACTGATGTTGCTATGAGAACAGAAGAGACCCAGACTGACACGGGGACATGGCCACAAGACATCAGAGGCAGAGACCACAGTGCTGCAGCTGGAAGCCAAGGAACACCAAGGAATGCCGGTGAACACCAGAGGCTGGAGGGAAGGATTCTCCCCTGGAGCCTTCAGGGAGAGCATGGCCCTGCCAGCACCTGGATTTGGGACCTGTAGCCTCCAGAAGAGGGAGACGATAAAGTCCTGCTGTCACCCAGCTTGCAGTGCTGTGATACGGCAGCTCTAGAAACTGATACCCTAGCCTGAGCTCACACTTCTGTGTTCTCAGCTTTACTAAGACTCCTAACTGCTTCTTCTGTCACCCCTCCAGTGACCATCAGGGGACTCTCTTAACTCCCACATCAGATGATATCCCCCCTCTGCTCTGGACCATCCAAGACTTCCATTCCACTTCCGGGCTCCCTGCCCACAGCTCAGAGACCAGCTCCTCCCATCCCCCTGCTCACTCTCCTCAGACACTCTGGTCTTCCTGCTGTTCCTCCAACCTGCCAGGTCAGCTCCTTCCTTAGGACCCCCTGCCTCAGACCCCCTCCCCCAGGTTACTGTGTGGCCCCCACCTTCATGTCACTCAGACCCCGTGGAGCACCAGCTCCTCAGGCCGGCAGCCAGGACATCACCCTCTTTGTCACATCCTCCCCATCAGAACTGGAGTGCAAGGAAGGCAGGGCCTTGTCCTCCTGCTGCACAGGCTCCCACACATATTGGGCACATAGAGGCCTGGGCAGGGAGACCAGAGACTGGAGACACCAGCAGAGAGGACGTCTCTGACCTGGGTGCTCAGCTACCCAACTTCGCTTCTGGTGTTAATGGAAGATGCTCTTTTGGCAAACTATGTATGACAATGACCTGGATACCAACAGATCTTAGAATCTCTAATTTCTAAGTGATACACTTTGACTTAAGTCATGGAAGAGGAAACTAAAAAGTTCTAAATAAAACTGCAACATTACCCTTAACAAATTTCATTAGAATAGTGATGATTCAATAACATTGTGGTTGCACTTTTATACACTTTAGGGTTTATATGGCTTAGAGTGTGATAACGACACTTCTACAGGGCTTTAGGTTCATTCTCCAAGGCATGAACACCAGCTCTGAGAAGAAGGGGGCAAAAACTGAGGGAGAAGAGGGCGTTTACCATGAACTCAAAGACAGTGACCTGCAGGGAGGTCTGTCCTTCAACATAACTGAGTGTTTGCAATTCCAAGGATTTCTAGAAATTACTTACATCTTTCAATACCAGAATCTGACTTGCATCTTTTAGGTGCTGCAACTGATGAGTCACTAAGATTGTGATCTTATCCTTCAAGGCCTGACAAACACACCTACAAATATAAAAGGCACAGTAAGCAAAAGCACATTAATGGAATGCCTCAAACTGAAAACCTATATTTTGAAAACAGTGAGACAAAGACCACACAGCAGTGAAAGATCTTTAGTTTAAATACCAAATCGATAATAAAAATTAAATAAACATAAATCAATTAATCCAACTAGTTTCTTAAACTTATCAGCAGAAAATTTGAATCTAGTGCCATAAAAAGTTCTTAAAACCAGTCTACTGAAGGAGGCAAAAACAGCTAAGTTTCTTCCTCTAAAACTCAGCTTAACAATTATTTACAGTTCATAAAGGAAAACAACTGAGTAATACTGAGATCTCAAAACTTGACTAAACTAAAACACTATTTTATTGCTATTCGGGAATGGGAGAAGAGGGATCAATGTCATTTAAAACTTGTGTACATTCTTAGACATCTTTCTAGGAGATTATTTATAATTTATGATGTAAATATTCACAACAAAATATTAATAGATTCTTGGTAATCTTTGCCAGAGTGCATTTGCTAGACACATGTTCCCAAAGAATATTAGATAGAAAATGAATGCCAGAGTGGCCTCCATGAGTCACTACAACTCCCAGTTCCCTCCAGGAATCACGTCTTTCATTTGGAGTGAACACCTTCCACATATGAAAGTAAAAGAACAGAATCCAAATGGCCCAAATCACAGTGGAAATCACCCAATGACTCAGAGCACCCACCAGTTCTCTTAGTCAAGACACCCCTCACTATTCAACCTTAAATTGTTTTCACAGTAAAAAACAAACAAACAAAAAAAAACTAGTCCTACATTTCAAATGTAGACCCCTAGGAACTCAGCCCCAGTGTCATCCCACAAAGTCCACAACCCCTCCAGGGAAGCAAGTGGGTTTGGGGCCCCAGTGACCACAGGCAGGGCTCCAGGCAGGTACTCTGGGAGCCCGAGCCCCTTGCAGAGCAAATCGCAGGAACCTGGACCAGAGTTCAGCCTGTGAGTGAGTCAGATGGAGGCAGCAGGCTGCAGCTCAGTTCTTCTCATGAGCCTGACATCAGATGAACAACTCAACCTCAGTTTCTTCATCTCAAAACAAGATCAAACAACTCATCGACATGTTCTGAGAAATCAAACCACCAATCTACTCAGCAAATGTCAGCTTTCTTTTCCTCTTCTCCCTAAACATGAGCAGTCATGTGCTTTGGACTCGGGTCAGAAAACTCTTAAGGAGACACTCTGGACACTGAGTCTGTGATCAAAAACAAGACCCTGGAATGTAAACACATATACCATACATTCGCTAAGTCCAAAAGGATTCATTTTTACATTTTGACATGTGTTAGCTCAGCATTCATACCTAAGTTTCTTGACTAACAGCTTTTCAAATTTAGTACTAAAACAGATTTTTTTCTCCTTGATTCATAATTGCCTGCCAATAATCCCTTAAAGTGGATGTTAATCAAATCTGACAGGGTTTTGTGTCCAAGATGAACCAACCCAAAAGTTTTAAGATGTTTTGTTCCTAACATCCCATCACAGATGAGGTAATACAAATAATTACAATGAAGAGATCAGTTAATGCCTTTGAATTTTTCATAAATGATGCTTTTATCCATATCACTAGAAAAATACACTATTTTCCAAGTTTTTAAAGATTTCCCCTCTAACTACCTCCTCCCTCTTCTCTTCTCCATGTAACCCTGTGAACCTCTCTGAGTGACCCTCACTGTAGAGAAACTTTTCATCTTTTATGTGGATATTTTATCAATGGTGCTGTATAGAAGGAGAAGTTTTGAAACTACTGTAAAAATAAGACCGATAACCGGAAGCAGGAGACTTAAGTCCAAACCCTGACTCCAGGGAACTCCTGACTCCAAGGAACATTAATTGACAGGAGCTCATCAAATGCCTCCATACCGACACTGAAACCAAGCACCACACAAGGGCCAATAAGTTCCAGGGCAAGACATACCAAGCAAATTCTCCAGCAACAAAGGAACACAGCCCTGAGCTTCAAGATACAGGCTGCCCAAAGTCACCTCAAAACTATAGACATCTCATAACTCATTACTGGACATTTCATTGCACTCCAGAGAGAAGAAATACAGCTCCACCCACCAGAACACCGACACAAGCCTCCCTAACCAGGAAACCTTGACAAGCCACCTGTACAAACCCACACACAGTGAGGAAATGCCACAATAAAGAGAACTCCACAAACTGCCAGAATACAGAAAGGACACCCCAGACTCAGCAATTTAAACAAGATGAAGAGACAGAGGAATACTCAGCAGATAAAGGAACAGGATAAATGCCCACCAAACCAAACAAAAGAGGAAGAGATAGGGAATGTACCTGATAAAGAATTCCAAATAATGATAGTGAAATTGATCCAAAATCTTGAAACTAAAATGGAATCACAGATAAATAACCTGGAGACAAGGATTGAGAAGATGCAAGAAAGGTTTAACAAGGACCTAGAAGAAATAAAAAAGAGTCAATATATAATGAATAATGCAATAAATGAAATTAAAAACACTCTGGAGGCAACAAATAGTAGAATAACAGAGGCAGAAGATAGGATTAGTGAATTAGAAGATAGAATGGTAGAAATAAATGAATGAGAGAGGATAAAAGAAAAACGAATTAAAAGAAATGAGGACAATCTCAGAGACCTCCAGGACAATATTAAACGCTCCAACATTCGAATCATAGGGGTTCCAGAAGAAGAAGACAAAAAGAAAGACCATGAGAAAATACTTGAGGAGATAATAGTGGAAAACTTCCCTAAAATGGGGAAGGAAATAATCACCCAAGTCCAAGAAACCCAGAGAGTCCCAAACAGGATAAACCCAAGGCGAAACACCCCAAGACACATATTAATCAAATTAAGAAAGATCAAACACAAAGAACAAATATTAAAAGCAGCAAGGGAAAAACAACAAATAACACACAAGGGAATTCCCATAAGGATAACAGCTGATCTTTCAATAGAAACTCTTCAAGCCAGGAGGGAATGGCAAGACATACTTAAAATGATGAAAGAAAATAACCTACAGCCCAGATTATTGTACCCAGCAAGGATCTCATTCAAGTATGAAGGAGAAATCAAAAGCTTTTCAGACAAGCAAAAGCTGAGAGAATTCTGCACCACCAAACCAGCTCTCCAATAAATACTAAAGGATATTCTCTAGACAGGAAACACAAAAACGGTGTATAAACTTGAACCCAAAACAATAAAGTAAATGGCAATTGGATCATACTTATCAGTAATTACCTTAAACGTACATGGGTTGAATGCCCCAACCAAAAGACAAAGACTGGCTGAATGGATACCAAAACAAGACCCCTACATATGTTGTCTACAAGAGACCCACCTCAAAACAGGGGACACATACAGACTGAAAGTGAAGGGCTGGAAAAAGATTTTCCATGCAAATAGGGACCAAAAGAAAGCAGGAGTAGCAATACTCATATCAGATAAAATAGACTTTAAAACAAAGGCTGTGAAAAGAGACAAAGAAGGTCACTACATAATGATCAAAGGATCAATCCAAGAAGAAGATATAACAAGTATAAATATATATGCACCCAACACGGGAGCACCACAGTACGTAAGACAAATGCTAACAAGTATGAAAGGAGAAATTAACAATAACACAATAATAGTGGGAGACTTTAATACCCCACTCACACCTATGGATAGATCAACTAAACAGAAAATTAACAAGGAAACACAAACTTTAAATGATACAATAGACCAGTTAGACCTAATTGATATCTATAGGACATTTCATCCCAAAACAATGAATTTCACCTTTTTCTCAAGCGCACATGGAACCTTCTCCAGGATAGATCACATCCTGGGCCATAAAGCTAGCCTTGGTAAATTCAAAAAAATAGAAATCATTCCAAGCATTTTTTCTGACCACAATGAAGTAAGATTAGATCTCAATTACAGGAGAAAAACTATTAAAAATTCCAACATATGGAGGCTGAACAACACGCTGCTGAATAACCAACAAATCACAGAAGAAATCAAAAAAGAAATCAAAATTTGCATAGAAACAAATGAAAATGAAAACACAACAACCCAAAACCTGTGGGACACGGTAAAAGCAGTCCTAAGGGGAAAGTTCATAGCAATACAGGCACACCTCAAGAAACAAGAAAAAAGTCAAATAAATAACCGAACTCTACACCTAAAGCAACTACAAAAGGAAGAAATGAAGAACCCCAGGGTTAGTAGAAGGAAAGAAATCTTAAAAATTAGAGCAGAAATAAATGCAAAAGAAACAAAAGAGACCATAGCAAAAATCAACAAAACCAAAAGCTGGTTCTTTGAAAGGATAAATAAAATTGACAAACCATTAGCCAGACTCATCAAGAAACAAAGGGAGAAAAATCAAATCAACAAAATTAGAAACGAAAATGGAGAGATCACAACAGACAACACAGAAATACAAAGGATCATAACAGACTACCATCAACAATTATATGCCAATAAAATGGACAACGTGGAAGAAATGGACAAATTCTTAGAAAAGTACAACTTTCCAAAACTTGACCAGGAAGAAATAGAAAATCTTAACAGACCCATCACAAGCACGGAAATTGAAACTGTAATCCAAAATCTTCCAGCAAACAAAAGCCCCGGTCCAGACGGCTTCACAGCTGAATTCTACCAAAAATTTAGAGAAGAGCTAACACCTATCCTGCTCAAACTCTTCCAGAAAATTGCAGAGGAAGGTAAACTTCCAAACTCATTCTATGAGGCCACCATCACCTTAATACCAAAACCTGACAAAGATCCCACAAAAAAAGAAAACTACAGGCCAATATCACTGACGAACATAGATGCAAAAATCCTTAACAAAATTCTAGCAATCAGAATCCAACAACACATTAAAAAGATCATACACCATGATCAAGTGGGCTTTATCCCAGGGATGCAAGGATTCTTCAATATCCACAAATCAATCAATGTAATACACTACATTAACAAATTGAAAAATAAAAACCATATGATTATCTCAATAGATGCAGAGAAAGCCTTTGACAAAATTCAACATCCATTTACGATAAAAGCTCTCCAGAAAGCAGGAATAGAAGGAACATACCTCAACATAATAAAAGCTATATATGACAAACCCATGGCAAACATTATCCTCAATGGTGAAAAATTGAAAGCATTCCCTCTAAAGTCAGGAACAAGACAAGGGTGCCCACTTTCACCATTACTATTCAACATAGTTTTGGAAGTTTTGGCCACAGCAATCAGAGCAGAAAAAGAAAGAAAAGGAATCCAAATTGGAAAAGAAGAAGTAAAACTCTCACTATTTGCAGATGACATGATCCTCTACATAGAAAACCCTAAAGATTCCACCAGAAAATTACTAGAAATAATCAATGACTATAGTAAAGTTGCAGGATATAAACTCAACACACAGAAATCCCTTGCATTCCTATACACTAATAATGAGAAAACAGAAAGAGAAATTAAGGAAACAATTCCATTCACCATTGCAACGGAAAGAATAAAATACTTAGGAATATATCTACCTAAAGAAACTAAAGACCTATATATAGAAAACTATAAAACACTGGTGAAAGAAATCAAAGAGGACACTAATAGATGGAGAAATATACCATGTTCATGGATTGGAAGAATCAATATAGTGAAAATGAGTATACTACTCAAAGCAATTTATAGATTCAACGCAATCCCTATTAAGCTACCAACAGTATTCTTCACAGAGCTACAACAAATAATTTCACAATTTGTATGGAAATACAAAAAGCCTCGAATAGCCAAAGCGATCTTGAGAAAGAAGAATGGAACTGGAGGAATCAACCTACCTGACTTCAGGCTCTACTACAAAGCCACAGTTATCAAGACAGTATGGTACTGGCACAAAGACAGAAATATTGATCAATGGAATAAAATAGAAAGCCCAGAGATAAATCCACGCACATATGGACACCTTATCTTTGACAAAGGAGGCGAGAATATACAATGGATTAAAGACAATCTCTTTAACAAGTGGTGCTGGGAAATCTGGTCAACCACTTGTAAAAGAATGAAACTAGACCACTTTCTAAGACCATACACAAAAATAAACTCAAAATGGATTAAAGATCTAAACGTAAGACCAGAAACTATAAAACTCCTAGAGGAGAACATAGGCAAAACACTCTCCGACATATATCACAGCAGGATCCTCTATGACCCACCTCCAAGAATATTGGAAATAAAAGCAAAAATAAACAAATGGGACCTAATTAACCTTAAAAGCTTCTGCACATCAAAGGAAACTATTAGCAAGGTGAAAAGACAGCCTTCAGAACGGGAGAAAATAATAGCAAATGAAGCAACCGACAAACAACTAATCTCAAAAATATACAAGCAACTCCTACAGCTCAACTCCAGAAAAATAAATGACCCAATCAAAAAATGGGCCAAAGAACTAAATAGACATTTCTCCAAAGAAGACATACAGATGGCTAACAAATACATGAAAAGATGCTCAACATCACTCATTATCAGAGAAATGCAAATCAAAACCACTATGAGGTACCATTTCACACCAGTCAGAATGGCTGCGATCCAACAAATAATAAATGCTGGAGAGGGTGTGGAGAAAAGGGAACCCTCTTACACTGGTGGTGGGAATGCAAACTAGTACAGCCACTATGGAGAACAGTGTGGAGATTCCTTAAAAAACTGGAAATAGAACTGCCTTATGATCCAGCAATCCCACTGCTGGGCATACACACTGAGGAAACCAGAAGGGAAAGAGACACGTGTACCCCAATGTTCATCGCAGCACTGTTTATAATAGCCAGGACATGGAAGCAACCTAGATGTCCATCAGCAGATGAATGGATAAGAAAGCAGTGGTACATATACACAATGGAGTATTACTCAGCCATTAAAAAGAATACATTTGAATCAGTTCTAATGAGGTGGATGAAACTGGAGCCTATTATACAGAGTGAAGTAAGCCAGAAGGAAAAACATCAATACAGTATACTAACGCATATATATAGAATTTAGAAAGATGGTAACAATAACCCTGTATACGAGACAGCAAAAGAGACACTGATGTATAGAACAGTCTTATGGACTCTGTGGGAGAGGGAGAGGGTGGGAAGATTTGGGAGAATGGCATTGAAACATGTAAAATATCATGTAAGAAACGAGTTGCCAGTCCAGGTTCGATGCACGATACTGGATGCTTGGGGCTAGTGCACTGGGACGACCCAGAGGGATGGTATGGGGAGGGAGGAGGGAGGAGGGTTCAGGATGGGAAACACATGTATACCTGTGGCGGATTCATTTTGATATTTGGCAAAACTAATACAATTATGTAAAGTTTAAAAATAAAATAAAATTAGAAAAACAATAAATAAAAACAATAAAAAAAAAAAAAAAGATTTCCAAGTCATGCCATAGAAATGACTGAGTCAGCAACCAGTTGTATAACAGTTATTCCTATATAAAGGCTGTGTTAATCCTATAATCCCACATATAATCCTATACAAGGATTCTATTAAGAGGGGACGCATCTTGTGGTGGAGGCAATACAAGAAAGACAGAGGCCTCACCTCTATTCATTCAATCAGCAGAAGTTTGCTGAGGAGCCAGGCACTGTCCTAAGTGCTGAGGATCCACCCACAGGTCAAGACAGAAGACAACACTCTGCACCGTGTAGAGGACACAGTGAGCAAGCATAGAAAACCCACTATTTGGCTGTGACCTGTGCTCTGAAGGAAAAAGAAGAGCAGCTGCTGTCTTAGATGTGGAGACACGGGAGCCCTGAGACTAAGTGGGGAAACATCCTGGAAGAAGGCACAGAAGGTACAGGGTTCCTGGGACAGAACACGCTGGGCTGAGGTGCTTTCCTGCATTCATAGTTTATGGGTGGCAGGCGGTGGTGGTGGTTTAGTGGCTAAGTCGTGTCTGTCTGACTCTTGCAACCCCATGGACGGTAGCCCGCCAGGCTCCTCTGTCCATGAGGTTTTCCAGGCAAGAATACTGGAGTGGGTTGCCATTTTCTTCTCCAGGGGATCTTCCTGACCCAGGAGTCGAACCCGGGTCTCCTGCACTGCAGGCAGATTCTTTCCCAACTGAGCTACAATGGGTGGCAGGGGGACTCATAAATGGTCAAGTGCACCCACCGAGGGCTGGGGGAAGACAGAGAGCACCGCGCCCCCTGGAGGAGCAGGAGGGAATGGCAGGTCCCATACTCCACCTTCCTTCTGTGTCCTGGGGCACTGCTCCCTGGCTCTGGAACAGAGGGGACCAGTATGTACAGACAGACAGGGGTGAGACAGGACCCCCACAGAGCCAGCTCAGCTGGACACAGAGTGGGTGTGCAGATGAACTGGAAAGGCTGATGGGAGCAGACAGCAAGGAAGCCTGTTTGTTTGAGGACTTGGAGCTGCTTTGTGAATGTGGTGGTGGGTGGAGGTGAGGTGGGAGGAGGTGTGTCCGTGAAGGGCTGGAGCAGGTGGGTGAGCTGTGTAGACAGGAGGGTGAGCTGTGTAGACAGCAGTGTGGGAGTCTGATCAGGACAGACCCCAAGGTCTGATGATGCAGGAGGCAAGGGTCTAGTGATGTGGGGCTGAACCAGGATGGGATCCATGGCTGGACACAGGTGAGACTGCATCAATTCACATAAGGCCTTCACCTTCTGTAGCTGATAGAATCCACTGTGTTCACAGCATAAAGCTGTAAAAGTCATGAACCTCAATAACCTTGAATATAAATTCATGACTGAAGGAAACTGTTAACAGCAAGCAAAGTGTGAGTCATTCATTTGTAATACAAAACCCTCCTTTTGAGTAAGCTTCCACACGACCACCATACCTCACAGCATATTGTTCCATCTGATTCTCTGACTTGAGAACACTCTCCAGTTGCTGCTGAGTGGTTTCCTAAATTTCTTTCATGCTCTCTGCTTTAACTTTCCCTAGAGAATGTGGTTCTGATTACAAACAACAGTCTTAAGCTTGCTTCTATCAAGTATATATCCAAAGCGGTATACTCAAAATATTTGAAAAGATTTTATAAATATCTCCAGGGTTTGAAAAAGAACTCAGGAGAACTTCTGCAATCAGCACCCTGTACTTGGCACCAAAATGCCTTGCTCTCCCCTCCCTGTGACACAGATGCAATGACCAGGAGAATCTGTTCCTGCCGTGATGGAGAACTTGTGCAGATGCTCACAAGATGGGGTGACACACATTTGTGAGCTCAGGGTGGGGCGCTGGGAACAAGGAGGCTGAGCTACTCAGGATGCCAGGAGGGCGGGGGTGGGGAATCCCTGTCACAGCACAAGCTCCTGTCACTGAACTGATGATAAGACACAGGCACTTCTCTAAGGGAAAATTCATCAAGTCATGAAGAGGAGAGGCTGGGAAAGGGGAGGTCAGATCAGACAGCTGGGGACCATGCCATGTGTGATCTGCCCTGTTCCCTCTTGTTCTCAAGGATTCTGTGCTACTATTCAGGTTTTTATGTGTGTTACAATATACCTAACATGAAATTTACCATTTTTGCTATTTTAGGCTTACAGCTCAGTGGCATTAAGTACATTCACATTGCTGTGCAACCATCACCACCATCCATCTCCACAAATCTTTTATCACCCCAACACCAAGCACGTTTTATACAAGGTCAGGTTCCACCAAAGTCTAACAAAGCCTGCTTAGTGGACGTGGAATCCCAGCTCCTAGCCAGCTCCTAGTGTCCAGAGCCCAGAGCTCCTCACAGGCCTCCCTCTCAAACTTGCAGACCCTGCTGAAGTCTCTGTTTTGCTATTCTGGACCTGCTGTAAATCAATCCCATCCCCTCAGATTCACATGTGGTCACCTGAGTCATCAGCACCTTAGAATTTGGTGTCATGAACTTTAAAGAGGTAATCATTACCCTTAATTATACTGGACCTAATCTAATCTGACTGGTGTGCTTAGATGAAGAGACTAAGATACAAGGACAGAGACACAAGCAGGAAATCAATAAAGTTAGAACACACCCCCTCACCATGCACAAAAATAAACTCAAAATGGCTTAAACACTTAACCATAAGACATGACACCATAAAACTCCCAGTAGAGATCACAGGCAAAACATTCTCTGACATAAATTATACCTATGTTTTCTTTGGTCAGTCTTCTAAGGCAATAAACATATAAGCAAAAATATACAAAAGGGGGCTTCGATGGTGGTTCAGTGGCAAAGAATCCACCTGCCAGTGCAGGAGACATGGGATTCTTCCCGGGTCCAGGAAGATCCCACAAGCACAAAACACCTCAGCCCATGCACCATAACCACTGAGCCCTGTGCTCTGGAGCCCAGGAACCTCAACTACTCGCCCACATACCATAGAGCTGGGCTCTGCAACGAGAGAAGCCATCACCATGAGAAGTCCATGCACCACAACTAGAGAGTAACCCCTGCTCACTGCAAGTAGAGAAAACCCCGACCGTGCGAGGACACAGTGAGGGGATGTGATCAGAAGCCAAGGAGACAGGTCTCAGGAGAAACCAAACCACCCATACCTTGAACCTGTAGCCTCAAGAACCGTGAGAAATTTAATTTCTATTCTTTGAGCACCCCCATCTGTGACAACTTGCTATAGACTGAATGTTTTCCTCCTCAGAAGTCATACATTGAGACCTAATCCCCACTGTGTTGGTATTAGGAGGTGAGGCCATTGGGAGGGACCAGATCATGAGGGTGGAGCCTCCATGCAAGGGATTAGTGTCCTTATAAAAGGGACCCACATGGCTCTCACCTCAGCCACCACATGAGGCCGCAGGAATCGGACCCTCACCAGACTGAATCTTTCAGCACCCTGACTAGGACTTTTCCAGCCTCCAGAACCTTGAGAGATAAACTTCTGTTATTTCTAAGCCACCCAGCTCTGGTGTCCTATGAGAGCAGCCTGGACAGGCACAGTCCTAGAAACACAGGACCTGACAGAGAGAATTCCCAAACAGCTCCTCTGTGCTGCACACCCCGCCTCTTCCAGGCGAAGATGTGCCTGCTATTCCCCTCACAGCCCTGCTTCCTCCTCCCTCCACACCTGAGCTTCTTCTCCTCTTCCTTCAGCAAAGGACTGGGTCCTCCTCTCAGCCTCCACATACCGGCCCCACCTTCAGGCCCCCATGACACTTCCTGCCCAGCTCCAGGCACAGGGACCTTTCCAACTTCAGTGAAAGCCTCCAGCTGACACTTCCACTTTACATTCCGCACTTAATATCCTGTATCAAAACCCTCTAAACCCTGACTAGGCTGAGCTTTTTCCAGTCATCTGTCTTAACAAGCTCCACATAGATACAGGTTCCTCAGAAGCAGGAATGAGAGCTGGGCGTCCCAGTCTCCCTTATTCTGCCCAGTGTGGGTCCTTCCCATTTCCTGGCTCACTGTCCTTCTTGTAAACTAAGAGGTTTATGAAATAACATCCGTAAGGGCATTTGATCTTAGTGCACACAGCAGGGTGTTTATAAGTGCAGCTGGAAGGCTCATTGGCTTTAACAAAGTGAACAACAGCAAGTGACTTGACCATGGGGGAGATGTGAAGGCTGTTTTAGAAGAAAAACAAGTTTGCAAGGCTTTCAAAAAGGCCAATCTAGACTCCATAAGAGGCCTCAGTCAGTGTGTATTAGGGCACATTATACACAGAAGAGAATCAGAGTTGTTCTACTTTAGTCATTGTATAGCCAACCAGGAGCCACTGACAAGTTCAACATTTTAGAAACAGGAATGAGAGTCAAGACTTAAGCCAGATTATAGGTGACACTACATTGTAGGTCTAAGTATTAATTCTAATAAGCATCCATGAAATAACATGCAATGATCCAAATCATACTCAGATGTGGAATACATGATTCTCAAATTCTAGACTTTATTAAGTCTAGACTTAATAAAGACTTTATTTCCAAAGTGATAGAATAACAAGCATAAACCAACAGGGTCTTTCCATGGAAGCCCTATGTCAGTACTGAAAACTTCACTTCTAACGTGCCTTAAGCCAATAATGGAGGGAAAAAACTAGCAGCCAAGTACCGAGTCATAGAGTCTCTCTCTCTGATTTTAAAACCCCATATTGTCTTTCTTATTCCTGGCATCTGGATCCACCTGGAGTGTCTGACAATCAACTGCAAGTAGCAGGAGGGAAGCTGCCATCTATCCCTGACTCTCTAAAGCACGGACCCCACTGCCCCCACACACTGGAAGCACCTGCTGTATTTTCCTGTCCTGACCTCTTCATGAGGCAAGATTTCTCTACGATGGATCTTCTGTGGAGGGAAGGGAGGTGAGGGAGGGACACCAGGGCAGAGGGAGCTGAGTCTCCTGGAGCATAAAGACCTTTCTGAGCTCTCTTCCATCATTTCTGAAGGGCACTTGGAAAGAAGAAACAATAGAAAACAGGAACAAACTCACTGTTCAAATAAGTGCCTGCTGACTCCTACATCCACTGCGCTGAGTGGATCGTCCAGGAGGTAGATGTCTGCGTCCTGATACACGGCTCTAGAAAACACAGAGAGACGTCAGGAGACGACACTTCACACTCCCTGGGTCTCATCTCTGAATCATGATGTTGTCCAACAACTTCATGTTTCTTCTACAAACCCAGGGAAAGGGCCAAGACCCTGTTTCACACCAGCCCACCGGTGAGCGGGGTCTGCGTGCTCACGCCCAATAGGAGCTGCGAAGGAGGAGGGGCAGGACGGCAACTGAAACCCCATTTACCTGGCGAGGCTGACCCGGGCTTTCTGGCCTTCACTCAGTGGGGTTCCTCTGTCTCCTATCTCAGTTAGATCTCCTTCCTCCAAAAGCTGTAAATCCTATACAGATAGGAAAGGGGAAAAATAAAAAGATATAAATTGTGTTCTACTACCATCTTACAGTTTTAGCATTAGTTCCTCATACAAGTATTTGATTAACATGCATATATGCTCAGCTGCTAAGTCGTATTCAACTCTTTGTAACCCCGTGGACTAGGACTTGTCAGGCTCCTCTGTCCATGGGATTCTCCAGGCAACAACACTGGAGTGGTTTGCTGTTTCCTCCTCCAGGAGATCTTCCTGACCCAGGGATTGAATCAGTGTCTCCTGCGTCTCCTGCACTGGCAGGTGGATTCTTTACCACCAAGTGACCTGGGAAGTGACAGCAGTGGGACTAAGTCAGAGTAACTAAACTGTAACCTTGAAAATTAAAAGAAAAAAAAATCTGTGTTTATTTGTTTTCATTCTGTAGTTTGGGAAAGCATGTACGCATTTGACTATTTTAACGGTATTTACTTAGGACCTACTGTATGACAGGCATTGCTCTGGGCACAGTGAACTCAGTTGTGAAGAAACAAACCTCCTAGAGTTTCTTTCCATGATGGAAGATGGACGATATGGAAAATAACCTGAGCACAAGTACTGAGGACAGGAAGGAAAAGGAAGCCGGCTCAGGGGGACAGAGAGTGAAGGAGGGAAGTGAGTCCACACTGGGGTGTGAGGGCTCTGCTCAGAGCCCGGTAAGCAGATCTGGGGCGGGGGGGGCAGGGATCAGGCAGACCTGGAGAGGCTGCTCCACACAGAGGGATGGGCCAGTGCAGGGGACACTGAGGAGATGCCCAAGGTGTTCAGAACAAGGAGGCAGGAGAGCAGAGCAGAGTAAGAATGAGGGCCGTGAGGGCAGAGACAGAGCAAGAGGAGCCTGGGGTCACTCCAGTAAGAAGAGGAGGGGGAGGTTGGACCTATTTGAGGTTTTAAGGAATTGCTCCTGTGCTTTACAGAAAAAGACAGTAAGTGGGGAAGGGTGAGGGTAGATACAAGTGAGGACGTTACTGGAATAATCGAGGTGAGAGACGACAGTGGTCAGGACCAGAGTGAGAGCAGTGGTAATGGAGAGATGGGGTCACACTCCAAGCACATGTTGAAGGCAGAGTCCAAAAGATCTGCTGACAGGATAGGTGTGGGTTGTAAGAGAAGAGGAGACTGTGGTAATTGGGGCGTAAGGAAGGGGAAGAACAGGGTCTCCATTTACTGAACTGGAGAAGATGGTGGGTACAGGTTTAGGGGACTTCGCTTGTGGACAAGCTGAGATGACCTCTCGGTGGTGTCACATTGCAGCTGGCATGCAAGTGTGAAGGTCTGTGCTAGACACACAGGTGTGAGGCTGGCAAAGGCACAGGACTTCTTTTTATCAAGGAATGAGTGTCTCTTAAAAAGACATTTTGCTGATCTCTGCCTCAGCTTCCCACTTTCAGAGAAGGGATAACACCTGACCCAAGTCTTCACAGTGATACTTAAAGTGAGTGACAGACAAGGTCTGTACAAGAAATGGGAGCAGAAAGAGCAGGCTGGGCAGGAAAACCGAAAGGAAAGAAACAGTGTGCTTGAGGGACACCCAGCAGATCAGCTGGACTAAGTAGATACTTGTCTGTGAAAGCAGGAAAACTCAAAGCTAAGAAGGAAATAAAGCTGTAACTTGAGGATCTGGGAATCAATCAAAAGTTATATTTGAATATTATTTAAGAAGTAAATAGACAAAGACAAATCAGCCTATTTTCCCCAGGGTACCATGGGAAAAAAAGAGAATAGATGACAAATACATTCCCAAAATGACACGATAGAAATCAGGCTTAAGAAGTTGTTCAGTCACTCAGTTGTGTCTGACTCTTTGTGATCCCATGGAACGCAGCACTCCAGCCTTCCTTGTCCTTTACCATCTCGTGGAGTGTGTTTAAACTCATGTCTACTGAGTCAGGGATGCCATCCAACCATCTCATCCTCTGTCATCCCCTCTCCTCCTGCCTTCAATCTTTTTCAGCATCAGGGTCTTTTCTAATGAGTCAGTTCTTCCCATCACATGGTCAAAGTATTGGAGCTTCAGTCTTTCCAATGAATATTTGGGGTTGATTTCCTTTACAATTGACATGTTTGATCTCTTTGAAGTCCAAGAGACTCTCAAGAGTCTTCTCCAACACCACAGTTCAAATACATCTATTCTTCTGCACTCAGTGTTCTTTATGATACAATTCTCACATCCATACATGACTACTGGAAAAACCATAGCCGTGACTAGATGGAATTTTGTTGGCAAATCAATGCCTCTGCTTTTTAATATGCTGTCTAGGTTTGTCATGGCTTTTCTCCCAAGGAGCAAACGTTTTTAATTTCATGACTGCAGTCACCATCTGCAGTGATTTTGGAGCCCAAGAAAATAAAGTCTATCACTGTTTCCATTGTTTCCCCATCTATTGCCATGAAGTGATGGAACTGGATGCCATGATCTTAGTTTTTTGAATGTTAAGTTTTAAACCAATTTTTTCACTCTACTCTTTCACATTCATCAAGAGGCTCTTTAGTTTCCCTTCACTTTCTGCTATATGGGTGGTGTTATCTGCATATCTGAGATTATTGATATTTCTCCCAGCAATCTTTATTCCATCTTGTTCTTCATCCAGACTGGCATTTCACATGGTATAATCTGCATATAAGTTAAATGAGCAGGGTGACAATATACAGCCTTTCACTCCTTTCCCAATTTGGAATCAGTCCGCTGTTCCATGTCCAGTTCTAATTGTTGCTTCTTGACCTCCATACAGGTTTCACAGGGAGCTGGTAAGGTGGTCTGGTATTCCCATCTCTTTTAGGAATTTTCCACCCTTTTTTGTGATCCATACAATGAAAGGCTTTATCATGTCAATGAAGCAAAAGTAGATGCTTTTCTGAAATTCTTGTGCTTTTTCTATGATTCAACAGATGTTGGGAATTTGATCCTTCGTTCTCTGCCTTAGAGTTAAGTTACATGGTATTTCATTAGAAGTCTGTGGTTGCCTGCAATTATCAATTGGCACATTCTGTCACAGACAGGGTTTTTTTGGAGTTTTTATCTACTAAACCCCCCATGCCTCAACCTAGGATGCACAGCAGTCCCTTTCTGCAGATGAAGTCCTCACTTCTCTGTCTCTACTGCAGCAAATTTGGGGGAAAAGCAAGTAGCATACTGGTGCCACCATGACAAACAAGTCCTTTGACCTCCCTAAGTCTCATTTTCCTCTTCTATAGAATGTGCTGCAGAAACCAGAGTCACTGAACTCAAGGACGCTGTGAGAATCTAAAGAATTGTGTGAACACCTCCACAAATGAAAAATGGACATGAGTTGATTATAAGTTGCTGTCGGTGACTGATTCCTATTTTCTCACCAAGCCAACAGTGGGACCCTGTTTACAGTGTGAATCATAACCTACAAAGCACATGACCACCACGGAAGAAAGAGACTCCATCATAACCCTCCCTGACAACCATAAAGACACAGACACAGACAGGTTCCCCACTCACTCAAATCTTAATGGAGGTGCATCTGATGAAAGGCAGCAAGTGCTCTGCTGTGATAATTTATAATTACCTCCCATTCTTTCTTTCTTGAGCTCAGAAATTAATACCATCTCTTGCTTTGGGTTTTCATTGAAAAAATGAGCTATGTTATGTTCTCAGTCTCATGCCCACACATAGAATCACTTGGCCTCTCTTTCACTGTTGAGAGTCCTTGCAAACGGTTCCGCTTAGTTTTTATGCTTTGATTTTATGTTGGTCAAATGGTTTTCTTCTTAAAATAGCACATTTTAATACAGCAATCTTAACCACATTCTAGAAAAAGCATTCATGGTCTCTCTTTCCAGGACCTAAGAAATTATCTCTGAGTCTGGTAGTAATACTTTGACTGTGTTGTTGACTCTGAAAATTATATATGAACAAGCCACTAGGGGAAAAACATTTTGGAGGCTTTGAAGTAAAACCAAGTAGAGTTGATTTGTCAACCAACTTGTTCTGATTAGATTAAAGGGGAAAAGCCTGAGTTGAGCATATATTACAGTTTCTTCCACTGACAAGAAAGTGTTCTTATTCATATTTGTTACCTCAAAGTTAAGTAAGTAAGTGTTAGTTACTCAGTTGTTTTCCAATTCTGTGATCCCATGGACTATAGCCTATTAGGCTCCTCTGTCCATGGAATTCTCCAAGGCAAGAATACTGGAGTGGGTTGCCATTTTCTTCTCCAGGGGATCTTTCCAACCCAAGGAGTGAGCCCAGGTCTTCCTGTATTGCAGACAGATTCTGTACTGTCTGAGCGACCAGGGAAGCCCAAGAATTCAACCAATTCTCACTGAACAGCAGACACACAAACTAGAGGCAAACTAGGAGAAGACAATGCTGGTTTGATGCCATCCATCCAGAAGCACATCAAGGGCCCTTCAGCGATGGTGGAGACTTACAGTAGAAGCACCATGGAGCAGACTGCTGAAATGGTTAATGAGGGCCAGATGTGAGGCCCTGGCAGAGGACGGCTGGGTTCCAGAGTCAAACAGCAGGAGGCCCTGCTTCCTTCACAGCTTTTCTTCCATTTGGAATTGCTCTTTCTCTCACGGTCTATCAATATCCTGACCATTTTCTAGCCTCACCCAAAACACACTCTCCCATGAAACCATCCTGCACTCATCTCTCTTCCTGCTGGGTTCCCAAGGCTCTCATCTCTCATGAAGGACCATCTTATCTGCTCCATTATTTGTACACGTGCACATGGCTTCTCTCAGCTCCTGCAGGGTAAGATCTGTGCATGAAGCTCTGTGCTGGACCCTGATGCTCATTATCTCTAATCCTCACAGCAAGATGCACAGTAAGTGCTGGCCCCATTTCACAGATGCGGAAACTGAGAGTGAGTGAGGTCACATCACTGCTCAGCTGTTAAACAGAAGAGCTGGAATCTGAACCAGCTCATGTCAGTTTAGAGCCTTCTTCTTTTTCACATCATGCTGCCCAGATGGTGACTGAAGGTATATGTGAAATGAAGACAACTCAATAAAGTAACTCAAGACTTGAAGGCCTCTATACCTAGACATATAAGTATCAACAAACTTATTATCTGATGATTGTCAAAGCAGTCTGAAAAGAAATGTCCAAGTAAGTGATCTATGTGGAAAAATATTAAAGTAGAATTTATCAATTTGGTACCTTTAAATACATGTTCACTAAACATTTTCAAATGCCTTAAGGATAACATGTAACAAATGTTACATACTATATTGGGTAACAGGATATTGTTATTGTTGATTTACATAATGTACTATGTATAGAGCTCCTATAGAAATATCAACTTAAACAATGGAAGTTAAATACTCTTCCATAAGAAGTTAAATACTTTTTCTTACATGTCACATTTTATAGATATAATTTTCCAGAATCTGGATGAGCTTATAATTGAGAATTAATTTATTTTAAAACTCATTTACAGAGTACTTGTTAGGTCCCTAGCAATCAGGTGCTTTAAAATGATAACCACATTTCATCCTCAAAATAACATCATGAGGTTGATAGTTTTACTATCTCCATTTTACAGATGAATAAACAGGATTGTAAGGATCAAAAAAACCAAAACCAAACATCTGGTCAATAGAATGACTGGGACTCAATTCCTGAACCTTCTGACTCCTAGACCTTGGAGTTGATGTCATTAGCCTGAATCAACATCACAGTCTGATTACTTCATGTCTCCCTGTTTTGTTACAGAAAAATTTTCAGCTCAATGAACTTAAATAGTTACTTCAATAAGTTCTAGTATAATACATCTAGTTGCTACTAACGTATGTTATATAAAAATGTTGCTTTTAGAAAGAGAGTGATGAAGATCCTACAGGCAGGGCAGCAAAGGAGACACAGGTGTAAAGAACAGACTTTTGGATTCAGGTGAGAAGGTGATGGTGGGATAATTTGAGAGAATAGCATTGAAACATGTACAGTGCCATAAGTAAAATAGATGACCAGTGCAAGTTTCATGCATGAAGCAGGGCACACAAAGCCAGTAATCTGGGGCAATCCAGTGGGATAGGGTGGGTAGGGAGGTGGGAGGGGGGTTCAGGCTAGGGGGACACATGTATACCCATGGCCGATTCATGTTGATCTATGGCAAAAATCATCACAATATTATAATTATCCTCCAATTTGAATAAATATTTTTAAAAAAATAAATGTTGCATTTTTATGGCTTTTCCTCCAGGATGTGGGGGATGTAGGGGTAAGGAGAAATCTTTGTTATATTTATATGGATGGATAAATGGATAGAGAGGAAAAGGGTAGAATGATACCGATAGTAACCATTAACTGAAACTCTGGTTTGTTTACATTTCACAGGCATTTTCTGTAGTCTTTACAGTAACCCCAACCCTCCCCCATTTAATAAGAATGGAAACTGAGACAAATATCTGGAGTTACTACCCAGGACTGGTTCTCTCCAAAGTGAAAGTGAAAGTCACTCAGTCTTGTCCAACTCTTTTCGACCCCATTATAGTCCATGGAATTCTCCAGGCCAGAATACTGTAGTGGGTAACCTTTCCCTTCTTAAGGGCATCTTCCCAAACCAGGGCTCGAACCCAGATCTCCCATGTTGCAGGTGGATTCTTTACCAGCTGAGCCACAAGGAAGCCCAAGAATACTGGAAAGGATAGCCTATCCCTTCTCCAGCAGATCTTCCTGACCTAGGAATCGAACTGGGGTCTCCTGCATTGCAGGTGGATTCTTTACCAACTGAGCTATGAGGGAAGCCTGGCCAAGCCTTTTCTACCACACATGCTGTCTCTGTGCCTACAGGCCAGACTAAACTCCAGGACGCTACTATTTCCTGTGATTGCCTTATGACCATCCTCTGATACCTGGAATCCAAAAGGAGACAAGCAGAGGCTCTCTTAACTTACTAGGTAGTTCTCAGGTATCATAAAGACCTTGCTGACCTCTTATTAACTGGAGTCATACATGACATTTCAGAGCAGCAACAAAACCTCCTGGAAACCCTCTGACCCAATGTTCTCACTTTGCTGCAGAAACGTCAGAGGTCCAGGCAGGTAACAGGATATGTCCAGAGTGACAGCAGGCAAGTGATGAAGCTGGGGCCAGAACTCTCCTCTCCGCTACTTCTCCACTCTGGGCCTCCCTTCCTGCCAAGGATGGAATGAGCATGAGAGGCCCAAACCCCATGTCCCAACTACGCACAAGAACAGGAGAGCAGTCCATGTTTATAGAAACGTCACATCACATACAGAAGAATCACCGTGCAGCCCAGTCCTGCAGGTCCCCTTCCCACCAGAGTCTGTGCTGCACACTTGCCCCAGGGAGGGTAAAGCCCCAGAACACTGCCCGTGTTACTGATCTAGTCACCCCACGAGGCTGCGGCAAAGCATCAGCTCCCTGGGATCTGAACTTGAGCTGCAAATGTAGAGATGAGGTGTCTCATTGCTCCAGGCCTCAGTTATACTAACTATAAAGTGAGGAAGGGAATATTGAAGACACTCATAAAGAATGAATAACTCATAAATCTAAATTATCTGTGTGCATGTGCACGTGTGAAAGACAGAAAAAGCCTTTGCACATGGACTCTTAATAAATGGGAGCTACTGTTCTCACTGTTCTACATTTGCTCTCCCTTCTTTTCTTACATGGAATCTACACCATTTAATAAAAATCTAGCTCATTCCTGCTAATTTAACATCATTTCTGCAAACGCACAATCACCCATGAACAAGAACACAGAATAAAGAAACAAGCCCATTAAACAAGCAATTCTGTTTGTTCACATCATTGTAAAATGCTACTTACTTGATACAGGGCTTCCTAGCTGGCACTAGTGGTAAACAATCTACCTGGCAATGCTGGAGACATAAGAGACGAAGGTTTGTCCCCTAGGTCAGGAAGATCCCCAGCAGGAGGGCATGGCAACCCAACCCAGTATTCTTGCCTGGAGAATCCCATGGATAGATAAGCCTGCCACGCTACAGTCCATAGGGCCGCAGAGTCGGACACAACTGAAGTGACTTAGCACGCACGCTCTCACCTGATATAACCTATGATGTTCAAGTCATTTTTTGAGGAGAATTACCAGTTCCTCACAAAGCAGGTTTGGAGTCTTCAACACCACACCTTTGAAGCTCTGTCCCTGTCTTCTCCTCACAGTACAAGAGAATAGTGGGATTCCAGACTGCACTGAACAGAACCCAGGGGTGGGGGTGGGGGGGAGCCCTTTAACACTATTATTCACTGAATTTTATAACCCAAGAGAGTAACAGAGTATTTAATGTTATTTACTTTTTTCCCTTTCTTTTTGCCAAATTGTATTCTCCTATCAGTTTAGTTCTCATTATTTATTCACCAATCTTATTTAAATCCCAACGTACAGTTAAACCTTTCATCTCACCATTTCTGTGAAACACAATGCCATTTCTGAAAATAATCCCCCTCAGTGAAATGATGCAGTATTAAAAAGAAATGTTTAAGCATTCCTGTTTCCTTAAATGATAAATTACAAGTCAAAAATGAAGTGGAGAGAGACACTCACAGACTGAAAGGGAACAAGGAAGCATCAGCTAAGTACAGGGGCAGACCTTACGTGGGTTCAAACAGTGCTGAAGGAGATATCTCAGTGAGATGATCAAAAACATGCAAACACACACTAGCAGGTTGATGATACTCAGGTGAAATATATTTTTTCAGGTGAAATATAGTGATTTTTTTTTCCCCAAAGGCTTTACTATCTTTTACAGAAAACTAATGAAGTGTTTACAGATGAACTAATCTGAGGTCTAGGATCTGCTCCACAATACTCTGGGTGAGGGTGGGGCTGGCAGAGGGCAGGGGTAGAGATGCAGCGAGACTGGCCACCAGCTGATTCTGGCTGAAGCTGGGGGTGGTACATGAAGGGTTCATTACACTGTGCTCTCTGTTTTTGTAAATTTTTATAGCTTTCCATTAAAAAAGTTAAAAGCTAATGAAACTTCACAGAATGAAACAATCCCCGCCCCACACCCGCCTCCCGGCAAAGGCATTCTGTAAGTGTCATTATCCCATAAACATTAAAAGGACAGCATATGTAAATATGCCTGCATAAAAACCCAGAAGAGCAACTTTAAAAATTAAGCAACATTAAAAAATCTTTCCATTTTGTTAAAAAGAACTTTTGACAAACCTTGTAGTTTAAAATCAACACTATCATTATTTGAAATTCAAGTAAACGCAACTCAAACGTCATTACTCACGTTTTTCAAATCACAAGCCTCTATTACTTTTTCATATCGTTCTTTGTCATATTTCTTCCCAAATAAAATGTTACTCTTCACAGTTCCTGGAAACAACCAGGGCTGCTGAGAGACATACGCGATCCTCCCGTGGATGCTGACCTTCCCTTGGCTCAGGGGCAGCTCCCCCAGTAGAGCATGTAACAGTGATGACTGAAACAGACGGCAACACACACACATGAACAGGCAGCACTCAGGGCGGAACACACCCCGCAGCACAGCCGACCCCACCCTGGTACTTGATACAGGATAGAACCTTTTCCTTCAATAGGATAAAGTACAGCCCTCGCAGTTGATAAAAAAAAAGAAAATACCACAAATGGTCAAGGAAAACAATGACTGATAAGGAATACATTAATAGTATAGTGAAGTCGCTTAGTCATGTCCAACTCTTTGCGACCCCATGGACCGTAGCCCACCAGACTACTCTGTCCATGGGATTTTCCAGGTTACAATACTGGAGTGGGCTGCCATTTCCTTCTCCAGGGGATCTTCCCAACCCAGGAGTCGAACCTGGGTCTCCCACACTGCAGGCAGACTTTACCATCTGAGCCACCAGGGAACATAGTATAACAACAGTATAAACAATCTACTCTGCCCAAGTATCCTTCAGATGAAGTTCTACTCAGGAAAGAGTAATTAAGAATGTTAACATCCTTCTCTAACAGAGCAGCCCAGCAGGATGTATATTTTCTATATCTGATGTTTAATTTAGTTGCTCCTGCATCTGGGTCTCTTTTACTTGACAAATACTTGTTCTTAAAAAGCTATGTGTGAAGAATATATCAAAAGATGATTAACTGAAAAAACTCTGAAGTGGGCTGTGTCTGCAGAGCAAAAGTCTATCATAGAGGAAATCATCACCCTTTTGTGTACACACTCCCACATTTTTAAAAATAATTTTATTTATCTTGAGTTTTTTTTTTTTTCATTTATTTTTTACAATATTGTGTTGGTTTCTGCTGTACCACAATTCTAATTTTATTTATTTTTGTTTGCATTGGGCCTTCATTGCAGTGCATGGGTTTTCTTATTAAGGAGCACAGGCTCTAGTGGGCAGGCTTCAGCAGCTGCAGCCCGTGGGCTCAGCAGTTGCAGCTCCCAGGCTCCAGAGCACAGACCGAACAGTTGTGGTGCACGGGCTTAGTTGCTCCACATGTGGGATCTTCCCAGACCAGGGATCAAACCGGTGTCTCCTGCATTGGCAGGTGGACTCTTATACCACTGAGCCAGCAGGGAACCCCACATCCCACATGTAGATTTCTGTATTTTGTTGTTTGTTTTGCTGTTTGTTGTTGTTGTTTTTTGTGCATGTGCACATTTCCTTCAGATCTTCAACATCACAGAGACGTGGTATGTATCCACACCATCAGAGCGCTCACGACACTGGGCTGAAATAATATGTCTGCATGTCTGTCTCGCCCCAGAACCTGGTTGCCTCTGAAAGGCAGAGAGTTGGGGTCTTGCTCCGTCTGTATCTTTATCTCCAGCACGTGGCTGCACATTCGCTGCACGTGCACTGACAGGATCACATCAAGGCACAGGAGGAAATACTCAAAGTTTCTGGGAGGAGCTTTATGACCTCCAGACCTCCTGGAGGGGGTCACAAGATGAAAAGGAGTCCTCATTGTTTCTGTCCATTCTGAACAGCTGTCACATAAACAGTTTCCTTCACTGAGATGTCCAAATTCCCCACAAGCAATTTGCAACTGGGCCATGTGAAGCACCAAGAAAGAAAAGACAATGTGTATTTATCCTGATTTATTTGCCACAGAACCTTCTTGTAAAATGAGTATTTCATGGAAACACTAGAGAAACACTGTTCTAGACACACTCAATTCAAACTGAATCACACTTGGCTCTGGGCTCCACTCTGAGGATTGAACAGGGGCTGTGGAATTGCATCAAGCTGACAAAAGGCATCACAACTTACCTTTCCTGCGCCCACAGGTCCAATCACAGCTAACAGTTCACCAGGTCTGACAGTAAATGAAAGGCCTTGTAGGGTTGGGGTCTCTGATGTCTACAAATTAAAGTGTATAAAAATGTACCCATTTTAATAAAGTAACACAAATTGTTTTACAAAGGGGAAAAGATAACAATAGTCGACATAACTGATATGCAAAATATAACCCACATTTTTCTCTTTCCTGTTTTAAAATATTGTGTTCTGGAGGTCTCTTCATTAAATCTTATCTCTTTGGGGATTTGAGGCAGCTTTAGCTAACTTTAGGAAGGTTCCTTCTTTGACTAGATTCCCATACAAACAGAGGAACATTCCAACTACCACACAATTGCGCTCATTTCACGTGCTAGCAAAGTAATGTTCAAAATCCTTCAACCTAGGCTTCAGCAGTACATGAACAGAGAACTTCTAGATGTGTAAGCCGGGTTTAGAAAAGACAGAGGAACCAGAGATCAAAGTGCTGATATTTGTTGGATCTCAGAACTCCAGAGAAATATCTACTTCTGCTTCATTGACTACGCTAAAGCCTTTACCAGTGTGGATCACAACAAACTCTGGAAAACTTATAAAGAGAAGGGAATACCAGATCATGTTACCTATCACCTGAAAAACCTGTATGCAGGTCAAGAGGAAACAGTTAGGACGAGACATGGAACAACAGACTGGTTCCAAATTGGGAAAGGAGTACATCAGGGCTGTATATTGTCACCCTGCTAATTTAACTTTTATGCAGACTACATGATGCAAAATGCCAAGCCAGATGAAACACAAAATGGAATCTAGAATTCTGACAGAATATCAACAATCTCAAACATGCAGGTGATACCACTCTAATGACAGAAAGTGAAGAGGAACTAAAGAGCCTCTTGATGAAGGCTGAAAGAGGAGAGTGAAAAAGGTGGCTTAAAACTCAACTTTCGAAAATCTAAAATCATGGCACCTGGTCCCATCACTTCATGGCAAATAGAAAGGGAGAAAGTGGAAACAGTGGCAGATTTTATTTTCTTGTGCTCCAAAATCACTTCAGACAGCGATTGCAGCCATGAAATTTAAAGATGCTTGCTCCTTGGAAGAATAGCTATGACAAAACTATACTGTGTATTAAAAAGCAGAGATATTACTTTGCCTATAAAGGTCCACATAGTCAAAGCTATGGTTTTTCCAGTAGTCATATATGGATGTGAGAGTTGGACCATTAAGAAGACTGAATGCTAAAGAATTGATGCTTTTGAACTGTGGTGTTGGAGAAGAGTCTTGAGAGACCCTTGGACAGCAAGGAGATCAAACAAATAAATCCTAAAAGAAATCAATCTTGCATAGTCATTGGAAGGACTGATGCTGAAGCTGAAGCTCCAATATTTTAGCCATCTGATGCGAAGAGCCAACTCATTGGAAAAGACCCTGATGCTGGGAAAGATTGAAGGCAGGAGAAGAGGATGACAGAGGATGAGATGGTTGGATGGCATCACCGACTGGATGAACATGAGTTTGACCAAGTTCAGGAAATGGTGGAAGGACAGGGAAGTCTGGCGTGCTGCAGTCCATAGAGTCACAAAGAGTTGGACATGACTGAGCAACTGAACAAAAACAACAGAAATACTGGGGTGGGTATCCATCCCCACGGACAGAAGGGCCTGGTGGGCTACAGTCCATGGGGTCACAAAGACTCAGACACAACTGAAGCGACTGACACTTCACAATGAAGCCCAAAATATTAGATCTGGGTTTTCAAGAAAAGATGTATTTGTGCTCTATGTCTTTTGTTTAAGGTGATCCTATTGTATAGCACAGGAAATTATATTTTTGTAATTATTTTTATAATTTAATATAAAATTTATAACAATTTTATAATTGTTTTATACTTATTTTATAATTATATTTATATAGTCTATAATAAAACAATGAAAAATGAAAATTAAAAGAATAATTTACATACTTTAAGTTCAACATGTGCTAATACACTGAAAGCTCTCTTGAAAATGAAAAAAAGAGCAACATATCAAATGCCTCAGGCTGATTTTACACTTAATCTCCATTGATTGCAAACCTTATTCCTATTCTGAGAATTTTTATAACATATTCTCAGTAAATGAGAAAGTCACATTTTACAGTATGTGTAAAATCTCAAAATTTTCTAATAAATCTATGTCACAGTTGTCTTTTAGCAGGCACAATTTTGGAAAGCAAAGTGTCTTACCTTTTCCCAAGAAGCTGAAAAAGCTTGCACATCCACGATTGTTTTACCATCCGATGGCAGCTGAGGGTAGCACTGTGATACCTCATCAAGTAACAGAAAGTTCTACAGAAAAAGGCAAAACATATATTGTTTATACTGCAAGAACAAAGCACAAACAAAACAACTGCTTCTCTGAAATTTGCAATAAAAATTTTATACAGCCTATCATTTTATAGCTGTATTTTATTAGGTCTTGGTTCACCTGAGAAATAGTAAATAGTATATGGTATGTAATACATTATTATTATAGTATGTATACATCTAAGTATATAATACAGTATAGCATATATATAAAATATAGCATATATATAGTATATGTGTATGTGTGTGTGAGAGAGTGTGAATGTATAAAACAGATACTAAAGAATTCCTGGCCATGAGGCTATCTTTGCTACTTTTTCAACAAGTGTACTGGTTCCTTTCTAAGAAGAAAATATGGCTTCAAACTCCAATGCATTTAGAACCTGGACATTTCTATTGTTTTACTTCTGTGTTACCAACAATGAACAGGTGAGCTAGTAGGAAATTATTTCATAAATATTAACTGAATCCCACCAGGTGCCAAGCACCATGCAACACTGTTAGGAACACAGAGAGGAAGGCCCTTCCCAGGCCGTCAGGAATCAGGTGGCACAGGACAGGCTGGGAACACAAGACCAATGACAGAGACTCTGAGTGCAAACCCTGTACTCAATGCTTTTCTCCTCATGTGTGTCAAATCCATATCACTGCTTGTCATTATTCTAAAAAGAAAACACTCTTAAGTTTCTATGCCTTAAAAAATATTTTACAAGCATCTTTTCAAAAATGCTGTCTCTTGTCCTTACTTGGTGCCCCCTCTCCTCTGCAGCAGGAATGGCCGCACCTACCACTTGTTATCTTCTACACCACTTGGCAGTCAATCGATGCAAAGTAGCTTATAAGACAAGGTCTTATAAATTGCTACAAAGCTGACAAACACATCCCTCTTGCCTTGCAAATGCTAGACATAATTCAATGAGAAAAGCTAGAGGGGTAGAGATACTGAACACACAACTTAGACCATTCCCACTCCCCAAGGTCCCGGAACTGTGAACATGGGGCAGAGATGGCTGGCTGTCCTCGAAATCTGCTCTCATTCTTCTGAGGTAACAGACCCTGGATTTTAGCTGCACTTGGCAGCCTGGAAGGAGGTCCTCTGCTTCTAGACTCCCGAGCAGATAGGAGCAGCCATGCGACCAAATCCAGGTCAGTGGAGAGTGACAGCAACCAGGACCTTCCTCCACTCCAAGGCCTGGGCCTTGGGGGCTGGCAGCTGGGTCGAGGTCACATGTGATGGGATAACAAGAGAGAAAGAGTCTGGGTCTCTAACACCATGGAGATGGACTGGTTGGATCTCCTTGCAGTCCAAGGGACTCTCAAGAGTCTTCTCCAACACCACAGTTCAAAAGCATCAATTCTTCAGCGCTCAGCTTTCTTCATAGTCCAACTCTCACATTCATACATAACTATTGGAAAAACCATAGCTTTGACTAGACAGACCTTTGCTGGTAAAGTAATGTCTCTGCTTTTTAATGGTTGCTGTAAATGTAATCAATTAAAGTGAGATCACAGTGGAGTAGTGTGGGCCCTGAATCCAGTAAGACTGGAGTCCTCATGAGAAATGCAGAGACAGCTTTACACATAGAAAACAGCTTACCTGATGGAGAGAAAGGCTGGAGTGATAGCTGTTACAAGCCAAGGAATGCCAGGTTTGGCCTGCAACCACTCAAACCTAACAGAGGCAATAAAGGGTGCTCCCTTATTGGATTCAGAGGGATCCTGACCCTGCTGACACCTTGATTTTAGACTTCTGTCCTTCAGGACTGTGAAACAATACATTTCTGTGGTTTTAGGCCACGTGGTTTGTGGTACTTCATATCAGCAGCCCCAGGAAACCCATACAGAGCCTCACAAGGATTCTTGCATGAGAGAAAAACAAATGACCCCTGTAAGCAGCTTTACCATGGGTAACTCTGGGACCCACAGGCAAACCAAATTCTAACCCATACGGGGAAAAACTGAAACAAGCATGTGAGGATGTTTGAGAAAGAAAACAACACATAAACAATAATCTACTACCTTAAACATCTTGACACCCCATCTCTCATGCCTCAGAGTCATAAATGTGATTGCAACCTTCTACTTAAAATGAATAACTGGTCAAAGGCAGTTTAGTTCAGTTGCTCAGTCATGTCCGACTCTTTGTGACCCCATGAACCGCAGCATGCCAGGCCTTCCTCTCTGTCACCGACTCGCAAAGTCCACCCAAACCCATGTCCATTGTGTCAGTGATGCCATCCAACCATCTCATCCTCTGTCATCCCCTTCTCCTCCTACCCTCAATCATTCCCAGCATTAGGGTCTTTTCAAATGAGTCAGAGCTCTGCATCAGGTGGCCAAAGTATTGGAGTTTCAGCTTCAACATCGAACTGGTCAAAAGTGAATGTGAAAAACGTTCTGCAGGAAAAGAAAGATGTGATCCTTGCATTTCTCTCAAAGCCCAGCTGGTGGGAGATACGATTCTTTCACGCCCTCCTCCTCTCATCCAGGCTCACTGAGAACCTAGCACCGGGCATGGTGACTCCTACCCTCCCCGAGCCTGAGTCCAGAAGGAGGCAGGATGGACAGATGGTGGTCTGAGGACACGTTGGCAGGCTTTCAACCACCACAGCCTGAGTTCTCTCTCCACACCATCTCCCACACTGTCAGCCAGGTACCAGCTCTCATCTGTTCTGAAACAGTTCATATCTCTCCCAATTCTCTTTTCCCCTTGAAACAACATAGTTTAGAATCTCATTCACCATTAGTCATCTCAATAATGCAGCTTTTCTTTTTCTGATTCCTTCTGCAACATCACTGAACCTTACCCCAAGACAACTCCCTCCTGATCTTACAGCCCCTCTAAGAGAGTCCACAAGCTTAACACCCCCCAGTGACCCAAAGCACCTAAGTCCACACTCCACAGGTGGCCTCTGCCTAGACACCCTGAGTTCTGACTCCACCCATCCTTCCAGCCCTTCTTAAATACTAGCCATATTGAAATTAGCTCAGCACATCCCCAGCTGGCACTGCCCTTCCTACTTCTGAATCCCCAGAAGGATAGTAAGTCACGTACAGAGGAGACACTACATCATTTGTGCACTTTTACTGTCCCAACTCCAACTAAGACCGAGCCCTGCACAGTCAGCCCATTGAGGGCATCAGCTAAAAGAAGGAACAGACTGCACGGCTGTTCAAACCATCCAACCACTGACTGCATGGCTACAGCCTTACACAGTCTAAGCTGACAGAGCAACAAGCAAAAGGTGATGGGACAGGCTGGGACCCGGGACCCTTTATGGGAGCGTTTGCACCTAAACCATAAGGGACTAAATATAACTGCACACATGCAAAGGCAATTTCAAACAGTAAGACATAAAAACACCACAAGCCAACTGCCATTTCTGAGCTGCTGGGAGCAAAGCAGGGAACTGCATATGATTTTGACACACGGCACCTACAAGACGGTGGGCAGACCACACAAGTCATCCCTGCGGCTCAAACGACCAAGCCTCCCCTACCCTCACCCCACTTAAGGAACCAGTCGGCCCATCTCAAAGAATCAACGGGGCATCAGTTTCTTGTTTTCATATTTTGTGCTGTAGCACAAGCCTCAAAAAGCCTTGTCTGAATTTATCGTCTGGCCTATTATCAATTTCTATTGATTAAAAAGACCAAGGGCCCTGGAGAGTAATGTATATGTTATATATTCAGTCTGCTGCTGCTGCTAAGTCACTTCAGCCATGGTCTGACTCTGTGTGACCCCATAGATGGAAGCCCACCAGGCTCCCCCGTCCCTGGGATTCTCCAGGCAAGAACACTGGAGTGGGTTGCCATTTCCTTCTCCAATGCATGAAAGTGAAAAGTGAAAGTGAAGTCGCTCAGTAGTGTCGGACTCTTCTCGACCACATGGACTGCAGCCTACCAGGCTCCTCCGTCCATGGAATTTTCTAGGCAAGAGTACTGGAGTGGGGTGCCATCGCCTTCTCCAATATTCAGTCTAGACAGAATCAAATACAGTTTCAACTTGAGCATGTAACCAATATTGAGTGTGTGTATATTAGAATAGAAATCCCTCACTTTCAAAGAAAAAAGAAAGAAAAGGAAAATTATGCCCTAAGTGAATTCAATTTATTGAGCACTTGTCCACAAATAATAGTCCTGAGGGGAACAGATGTCAGTCTTCCAAGGGTTAAAATGAGACCCCATTCTATACATGATCAGCTCCTAAAAGCATCAGAAGTGCTGGCTGGATTTTTTTCCAGGACTCAGTCTGATGAAAGAGCTGAAATTAAATGGCCATTAGCCAGGAAGTGCAGACCCAGAACAGGTTATGCAGTAAAGTATAAAAGTCAGAACTGCAGCCACAAAGACTGACTTCCCAGTGGCTGGTAATGGAAAACCTAAAGCTGCTTTGTGAACAATATAACCTCAGAGGCACATTTGACTGGATGCAAAAGTCATTGAAGACTTTTAGTGCTTTGAAGTTGAGATCTTTTGCAATTCTATTGGAGTCATTCAGTGCCAAGACCATGGGTCCCCCTTCCTCTCTTCAATAAAAATAGAGCCTTCTTGGGCCTTTGAGGTCATAATAAATCATTCATTTTCACAGAGCCCATTTAATCTTCATTTTAAACAGAAATACTTGAGCACCTACTGTGTGCAAGGCCCTAGTCTTCATGATAAAAATTATTTACCCCTGACTAGAGACAGTTTTCAGAGAAGGCAATGGCACCCCACTCCAGTACTCTTGCCTGGAAAATTCCATGGACGGAGGAACCTGGTGGGCTGCAGTCCATGGGGTCGCTAAGAGTTGGACACGACTTCACTTTCACTTTTCACTTTCATGCATTGGAGAAGGAAATGGCAACCCACTCCAGTGTTCTTGCCTGGAGAATCCCAGAGACGGGGGAGCCTGGTGGGCTGCCGTCCATGGGGTTGCTAAGAGTTGGACATGACTGAAGTGACTTAGCAGCAGCAGCACAGAGAGTTTATAAAAGAGACAGGAGGTATGGTGGGAATCACAGGTTTGAAAGGAAGGGGGCAGCTAGAGACAGGCTTAGACACTAAGCAAAATAAGGACAGGAACAAAAATGCAGAGATCAGACATCAGCAGGAAAACATCTATGGAGCAAAGAATCTAGTTTTAAACACAGAGAACTAAGTGAAGCTGAGGCCACTCTTCCTGCCCTGGGAATAGGACTTCTCAGCAAGTTCCTCCCCTCCCGGCCCAGAGAGGAATCCTGTTCACCCTGGTACTGTGCACAGTTGCTGCCTAGTCATTCCAGGTAGCACAGGAGATGCAATCTGTTTGTGTCTCCTGCTTTCAGACATTTTAATTGTCCAGCAGTCATCCCAGAGACGGGGAGCCTGGTGGGCTGCCGTCTATGGGGTCGCACAGAGTCGGACACCACTGAAGCGACTTAGCAGCAGCAGCAGCAGCCATCACTGAACGTCAAGAGCCTGTGAGGCTTTATTTATGCTACTGTCCATAAAGGAGCATGGGTCTTATGATACTTTTAACACACTTTACCTAAGAAAAGAGGGAAATACATACATTTTGGAAAGACTGCCAACTTGGCACTGAAAGAGTTAAATCTCACCTAACTGGCACACAATGACACCACATAAAAAGAGGCATTTTAGGTAAAATCCACCTATAACTTTAAAAAGTTATTTTTCACTAAACCTTGATTCTTCGGATGCTGACGACGGCCTCTGACACCTTCTCGATGGCCATGGGGAAGTAGAGGGTGCTCGAGAACCGCAGAGCCTCAAACAGCATCACCACCACAAACACTTGGCTGGCTGTGATCAGGTTGTCAAGGAGCTCATTGGCGATAAAGGTAACGAAAATCATGATTTTGCTCACAGCAAAAAATGATGTCAAATTCATGGCCCTAAGGTAGGAACTTCTCAGAATCTTGGAAATTTCCTTCCTATAAAAGAGAATAGGATATAGGTTTTATAAGAAGCATCAACATACAAGACATGGATTCAGTGCCACGTGTGAGTGGCCCCTTTCTAGGGAGTGGACACACAGATAAAGATAAACCATCCCTCACCTCACTACACAGTGCACACTTGGGGTTCCCCAACACCAGTATCACACACTGCGTCACCACTTCAATCTTTCAAGTGAAAAGAGGCTTAATGTCACACTTTCAAACATTCTGCATCAGTCAGACTGGGTTTGAACATTCATTCAACAAACATTCATAATCACAAGTCCTGGGCCAGGCTCCTCACAGAAAGACACAACCTGTCCCCTCCAGGGGCTCATGAATGTGTTGGAGAAGAGAATTAGCAACCAAAACACTTGGGAGACAATGGACAGAAACGGTCAGCACAGCCCCCAAGGGAGCCCAGAGCAGAGGTGTGCAACTCTGAGCAGTGGAGTCAGGGCAAGTCATACACACATGTGGACCCTGAGAAGATGAACTGGAGTCAGTCAGGCTTGGTGGAGGCCAGAGTAGAAGGAAGAAGGAAGTGTATTCCCAGCAGATGGAGGGGCCCCCATAAAGGTGCAAAGTTAGAGGTGACAAGGTAGAGTCAGAGAAATGCTCATCAGATATTTAAATGAAAGATGGAGAAACATCCTACAAACATGAAGCAAAACAAAAGGAACAGCATTTTCATAGCTCCATTTGAAATTAATAATAGGGATTCATGAGCTTTCCTGGTGGTAAAGAATCTGCCTGCAATGCAGGAGACATGAGTTCAATCCCTGTGTCGGGCAGATCCCCTGGAGGAGGAAATGGCAACTCACTCTAGTATTCCTGCCTGGGAAATTCCAAGGACAGAGGAGCCTGGTGGGCTACAGTACATGGGGTTACAAAGAGTTGGACACGAACAAGCAACTACGCATGACAATGACAAAGAACAGTGATTCATATAGTTCGGCTCGATACAAGTACACCCAGTCTCTATAATCTCCCTGTTTGTACTCCATCAACATAAGTTACAATTTTAGTTTGCATGTCATTGTCTCAAATGCTAAATATCTTAAAAGCATTGCTCATTAGGATTTGAGGTATTAAGAACTACTTAGAATTTCATTTCTATACAGGTAAGAAGCATATATATTTTTTCCTTTGAGACGATAGTAAATGGAAGAGTAGGTTAAATGATGTCTCCACTATTCTACAGAACCCTCCTGCAACATGTAGAGGATGCAGTGAATAGTAAGTATTTAAGCTCACCTTAATGTGAAGGTGAACTTAAAAATGTATTTGGTAAGACATCGAAAGCATTTAGTAGACTAGGAAATAAACCATGAAAGTATGGAGTAAGATATATATGTATATATATATACATATATATCTCACACTTACCTTCCCAATCTGGTAATAAGGTTTATGAATGACTGTTCCCAAACATTCATTTTTACTGTTCTGATGCCAGTTATGACTTCACTCATGGTCCTAATCCTGTCGTCTGTGAGAGCTGCGGTCCTACTCCTGAGGGGACAGACGTGAGACAAGCCTCAGTGACCACAGCCCAACTTCCCTCAGCAGCAGCAGCAGGAGTGGGCACGGAGGCAGGGCTAGGAATCAAAAGATTCTCTACAGCCCTTTTGCACTTAGAACACAGGCAGGTCCTACTCAAAGTACAAATGGAGAAAAGGGTTTCAGTTAGGAAGTCAAACACTCAGCCCATTTCAAGAAGTAACTTGGAGAACGTGCAGCATTGGTTAAGGAAAACCTGAAATGAGTCAGATACAAACCACCTGTTCAAAGAGGTCACAGTCAGGTAGGGAAGGCAGAAAAGCACCCAAATCTACCAGGAAGACAGTGGCTGTGCTGTAATAAAACAGGAATAAAGTTCTGGGGAGCAGAAAAGATGGTGCTGTTAATTCCAGCAGGAAAGGAGAACAAGAAGAGCTTCACAGACCTGGTAGCACTGGAACAGGGCCTCGGAGGATAGGGAACCTCTCTCCATATCAATGGCAGGAAAGGGAATTCCGAATAGAGAAAGACACCTAGCATGGAACGGAACACAGACAACACACACAAGGCTCAAGGAGCTTCAAATAGCTCATCTCCATCACCTGACAACCACCCACTTCCAACCCTCTGGCACCTGCTTCAGGTCTAACTCAGCAGCAGAAGGCTCTTCACCACCAGCCACTTTTCTGTCACATGTGCTGCTGTGAATGTGGGGCTTCATAAAGACACAATGAAGATCAGCCTGGGCCTTGGGGTGCTTATAACTTATTGGAAACATGAACAGAATACCTGAAAAGGTTCCAACAGAAGCATAACAAAAATATATGTGGTGAGAAAAGGGCCTACAAGATTATTACTATTTAAAAAGATTTAAATAACTTGGACATGGGTAAATTCTGCTGAAGAACACTCTACTTATTTAGATATGGTGCCAAGAGGACCCAGTGAATGCCTTCACTGTTCCTGTTTCAGGATCAGCCTTCAGTTTAAGGCTGGAGCCTTCACTGGCTAAGCCTGAAGGGTCTACAACCTACACAAAGAAGAGACCAGAAAAGGCATTTGTCTTGTTTTCAACAAAAGCATCAAGCAGACTGTGGATGTTACCAATTACATAGTGTCCATTTTTAAAAGAAATGTTTCTCTTACCGGAGTGATGAAAATGACATCCCAAAGCAGCTTTGCAAAAGCAGAAGAATAATGAGAACCGCCATCCCAGCAAGACACGACATTCCTATTTCCATCCAGAGCAGGGCGGTCACTGCGATAACCTGCAGTGGCCCCACCCACAGATAGTGCAATAACGTTGTTACCTTAAAAGAGAGAGACAAAGCCTTCTTAGGACTGCATACAATAAAACAAGTGAGGACAGAGTATAGAAACAATCTGCTCTGAAGGAAGAGACAGGAACCTAAACAGCAATGACCTCACTGGGTTTTAAACATGCTGAAGCAGAAATCAAGTGTCCACCCAAGACGATGCCATTCAGGGGCAGCACAGGGCTGGCTTCAGGGATGTCCTGGGAGAATCAGAACAGCAGCACTGAAGGAAGATGTCTATTTTGTCCACAACACAGATGAGCTCAGGGCTTCCCCAAATGCTCTCTGTCCTAGAATTTAGACCCCATCTCCTCTGGGGAACCATGGCATCCCAGGAAAACCTATATTATGGTACCTACCACTTTCTCCAATAATTACTTGTGTATTTAGCTCCCTGATAGGCTGTGGCTTCTATAGGGCAAAAACTAAGCTTGGCTCATCTCTGAAAGTGAGCAGGGGCCTCACTTCATGTTTGATGAATGAATACTTGAAACAGAAGTATCTAGTGCAACACAGATCTGACCAACAGCTACAAGGCCCTGGGTAATGTGATCTATGCATAAGGTCAGTGGAAAAAAGACTGTGGAGGGGACGGTAGAGAGGAGGTTGTGTCTTGCTGGGGACCACACACTTGGCATTATTCTTCGAAGGTTCCCTATGCAGCAGGCGCTGATCAGGGTGCAGGGGAAAGAACAATCCCTCCCACCAGACCTTCATCATCCAGAGGAGGAGGAAGACAGTTCAGCAACAGCCACACCACGTGCCAAGAAGGGCCGCTCCAGGAGGACCCCTAGGGACACTACCAAACCTGAGCAAGAACACTGCTGCCTATTTATTATTAGAAAAACAAAACTCCCATTTACAGAACAATACATATAATTACATCACAGTTGCACACAGAGAAATGAAAGTTGGATAAATACAACCTTTGTCTTACATCCTCAGTGGAATCCTGGCCGACAAACCCTGGCACTTCGCATCCAATAAGCTGAACCCAGTGAGAAGGATGGGAAATGGAAGAGGATCCCTCAGGGGCAGCTCACCTGGTCAAACCTGTTCACATCGTTGGACAGCAGGTTGACTATCTGGCCTGTGGTGGTCTTCCCCATGGCCGAGCTACTCAGGCGAAGTGTCTGAAATGAGACAGGGAGACAGAAAACTGGATTCCTAAGGTGATACCAAGTCATCTTAGAACATAACACAATGGAGCATGTGTTCCAGGGGTCTTGAGTGGTGTCAGCAGGAGCAGGATGACCCCTGACAGCATGGCTCTAGGGACCCTTGTTCAGCCTCTAACTCCTGAGTGTGGCAGCAGCCCCTCCAGCAAGGACGGCAAAGGCAGGAGCAGGAGGTAGAAGCAAAATCCCCACCCTATTTCATTGAACTTGGACCTGTCTGAAGGGTAAAGGGTGTAGGTTTACACTTAAGAGACAACTAAGTAATTTTGAGCCAAATTAGATGAGAGCAGAGAGGCTAATTTAAGGAAGGAAATTTGGAGACTTGGACTACAAATCTGGACTCAATCATTAATTCTGTGGGTGACAATATTTAAACACTTCAGGCTTAGATTGTTCATTCTGAAATGAGCAAGTATAATATTCAAAACACTTGCTGTGAGGAAACTGTGTTCTTAACACCAGTCTGCTGACCTACAAAAACCAAAACCCGTGTTACATAATCCCTTTATTTAGTAAGAAAAATGCCCTAGAGATCTGAGGAAACTGAAGACACACCAGGAGCTGCTTCAACAGACCACCAACTGGAGCCACTGATCCAAACACAATTTTACACTTTATAAAAATGCTTTGTTTACTCTTCAAGTTAGAGAAAACCAATGATCAAGTGAGAATGTAAAATGATATAACCACAATGGAAGAGAATACGGAAGTTACTCAAAAATTAAACAAATTATCATACAATACAGAAATTATAGTACTAATGATATACTCAAGAAAAGCTAAAAACGCAAACTTGAACAGACAATTTAACTCATATTCAGAGCATCTATGTTCACAATAGCTAAAAGGTGGAAACAACTGTCCATTGACAGATGAGAGGATACACAGAATGTTGTATAGACCTATAATGTAATGTTATTCTGTCTTAAAAAGGAATTAAATTCTGACACCTGCTATAACACGGATGAACCTTGCAGATATTATGCTACAGGACATAAGCCACACACACACACAATGACAAACACTGTATGATTCCACTTAACAGAGGCACCTACAATAGTCAAATTCACAGAGAAGAAGAACGGTGCTGGGTAAGGGGACAGGGGTTGGGGAGTTAGTGTTTAATGGGTGCAGAGGTTCTGTTTGGGAAAAACAAAAAGTTTCAGAGATGAATTATGGTGATGGCCACCAACAATGTGAATGTACCTAATGTCACTAAATGCTGCATTGAAAAGGAGTGAAAATAGGACACTTTATGCAGTGTATATTTCCCCACAATAATAAAAAAAAAAGATCAATGATCAAAAGCCAAAAGTAACTTTACCAAATTTGTGACAATGTATTAATAAATAAATGGTAAGTCATTTTTACTTATGGAACCTCCCATAGGATCATTCAAAATTCAGCTGAAAAGAGCATGAAAACGCTGAATGGGCCATGTTAGGAGTGGCAGATGTGCAGCCTTAGAGATCCCCTGGAGACCTGCCCCAGCCTGGAATCCATGGTGTAGACAAACTACAGCTACGAGCTTAGCAGCCACTCCATTTCTAACACTCGACCTGGTTTCTTCCCAGGACCAGGGATCAGGAGGTGGGGCCCAAGATGAACCACAAATGTTCAGAGGGGACTTTCAGAGCTGCTCTGTCGCACCAGTTTTTGGGTCCTAAGGAATCAGTCCACCTGTAACCTGAAAAGGAGTGTCTTGTTTCTACAACAGCAGGACTCTAGATGCAAGGCTGTGAACAAGGAAATCTGTCTTTCCCATGTTTCTGGAATTTCAGATTATGTCAATGGTGTAATCCCCACAATTTCTGACTTCATATAGGAACCATCTTTTGGGTATAATTAAGGCAGCAAATGAACATCTCGGGAGATGGTTACATTCACATAAGCCAACGTGCCAGGTCAGATCACGTTTCCAAAAGGCAAGATTTCAAAGTGTTAGAGGGGAGAGGAAGAAAAACAAGTGGACAATGGCTCACCTATGCAGCAAAGAGTGAGCTTTGACTAAACCATCACCTCACACCTAACTTAAAGCTTTCACAATGCAGTTCTGGTAAAATTTCATATTTATTATGAGAGTTATGGAGAAGGACATGGCAACCCACTCTAGTATTCTTGCCTGGAGAAATCCATGGACAGAGGAGCCTGGCAGGCTATGGTCCGTGGGGTCACAAAGTGTCGGATACAACTGAGCAACTAGCACTCACATGAGAGTTAAGCATGATCTAAAAAGACAAACATTTAGCCAATTGGTGGGAAAATCTTGAGTATCCACCTCCTAAATGGTTAAAGATGCAACAGAATAACAAAGATGATGTTGAATGGCAATGAAGACCCTGACTGGAATGTGTTGGCACAGCTCAGATTTCCACATCACCCAGAAGGAAACCAACTCAGATGCTGCTGCCAAACAAGACAGTGAGGTCTCCAGGTTCACTCAGTCCCGGGATGTACAAGACTCTGATCAAGGAGAGATGAGACGACATCTCACTTTCTGCTGACAGAAGTATTCCGAAGAAATGGAAGCTCTAAATAAGTAGCAACCAGGTAAAAGAAGCAATATTTTAAATTTAAGCTGTTTGGGTTTATCTTTCAATGAGGGCTATATTTATTAATAAAAATTGCGTATGCTTAAGGTTACCACATGATGTTTTATATAAGTACACATTGGGAAATGATTACTATAGTAAAACCACTTAAAATATCCACTACCTAATACAGTTATCCTATTTTACATGTGTGGTGAGAACATTTAAGATCTACTCTCTTGGAAAATTTCAAGGCTACAATACAGTCAAATAAGGATTTTTTTTTTTTTTTAAAGCAAACAGTCTGAGGCAAAGAGGTATCCAAGGTCAAATTTAAACAGAATCCTTCAGTTCTTGACACTTATATATCTGTGGCAATACCTTTGTAAAGATACCTGAGATCCTTATTCCTTCTATACTAGTTTAGACCAGGGTAAATTGTGAAATAATTTCCTGGCATTCCTCAATACAAAATCGGTGAACACATTAAATTAGTTCTAATTAAAAGTGCTATGATGCATACTGAAGATAAAAGGAAATATTGTATTAAAGTAGCTTAAATGAAGAGCAACAAATTCTCTCTAGAATGAATGAAACTGTAAAATTTCAAGTTTTATCTCAAAAACCCTACTATTTTCTTTAATATCATTAACAACAATCACATCCATAGAATATAGTGAGTGAGTCTATATTTGGCATGAATTCTCTTTATATTTTCTCTAATTAACATAACTATATTGAATATAATTAGATGGGTCTTTTAAAATTATAATCATTCCCTTTCTCAAATACATTATCTGCTTCTAGATATAGTTTTATAGATCCAATATCCTTAGTTCCCTTTTAAATAAATATCTGATGTAAATTAAGGTTTTAATGAACAACAAAAAAATTTTCTATAAACAGCACTATGGGATATAAGCATGAAGACACTAACAATCGGCTTGATACTTTTGATACTTATTTTTAAATATTAATTTAATATTTTAAAAATATAATTTAATATTAATTTAATACTACAAATTTAGTGGGTATTATGCCACAGCCTATGGCTAAAAGTTATCAAGGGCAGCCCTCATGTGATCTCAAAAGAAAACTTTTCATTATTTATTGGTAAAGTTTACTTCAACAACAACAAACTTGGCTTAATGCAAATAGCAAGCTTCTCTAGGAAGGTGTAAATGATCCCAGTTATGTAATTTTTAGTTTATAGAGAACCTTCCCTAAATGTCCCTGATGCTTCAGGAGAGGTACACACCATGGTACCGAGCAACACTCACCTTGCGGTAGATCATGTGGCACACGGCTACTCTCAGCCTCATCCCCACGCGCTGCATGTGGTAGAAGTACAAGTGGTGCAGAACGGCCCACAGGAGCACGCAGGCACTCAGCCCCGCCGCGTAGCCGTAGGCTTCGTGCAAAGCGGCAGAATCGGTGGGATTGTAGTTTTCAAAATAACTAATCATTTTCCCCAAAAATATAGGTTGGACTACTCTGGTGCCTTCCTAAAAGAAAAGAAAAGCCTTAATTAGACATGTCAGTTTTTCTTAATACAAGATTTACTTTTAGCATTAGCAGGTTAAAAATACATTTTGACAAAACGCTACATTCATGGCTAATTTAAAAGAAAAATATACAGATCCACTATCTCCTATAAGACAAGTAGGCAACAGTTTAACCTTATGGCAAAATTTTACATTCAAAGATAGTAAAGCCTTAGTACTTTATGCCTAATACACTGTGGATACTCAGTATAAATATCACAACCAGTGCTTTAGAAGTCATTTGGCACAATACAAGTGAGCCTTAAGATGAATAAAGAAAAAGGTGGCAGAAGAAGAAATCTGCTTCCATATGAATTAGCCTGCAGGCAGCCTACCCCTGTCCCCTGTCCTCTCAATGACCCAGCCCAATAGAAAGTCAACCTGGTTCACATATGGGAGACACACTTTCATCACCTTCTTCAGGAATCTTTGTGAACTGATACCCTGGCACAAACACCCACTCCTTTCCATCCCAAACTCCACATGTCTGTAGATCAAGAGAAAGGAAACCAGCTTCATTTGGAAGGCCATAAAGAAATCAGGCTTGGCAGCTCTGCAGGCTCTCAGCTCCTGAGAGCACAGCCTCACTATGTCTCTACCCTATAGAAGTCAGAATGTTCCTTGGAGTAAAAAATTAAACATGGTGGAGGCCAAACTAAAAAATGATGTCTTCCGTGGCTCTCCATCCACCATCCACTGCAGGTGGGTTGGAAGAAATGTTCCCAATCCTCCCTTCCCCAAGGCTAAACCAATTGACACAAGGTGCACTGAGGCTTCTACCCCGAATAAGACTTAGGAAAGCAAGTTTCTTTTTCAAAGAAAAAGGCAAAGAAACAGCAACACCTACCTACCCTGCCAAACAGCCACTTCACCCCACAACTTACTTCCTCTCTCTAGTCACCCCTTGAAGGTCTCCTTTTCCCCAGCTTCCCTTTCCTTTCCCATCAAGGAAAACCACTCAGTGAATGAAAACCACTCACCTAAAGTAAACATCTCCACCCTCAACATCATTTCCTACACAGACTTCATAAAAGACAAAATGTTAAAAGTTTGAAAGTCTTTCAGGAACAGGGCTTTTTGTTTTTGGCAATCCCACCTTACTAACACAGACGGGATAAGCAACTGACAGGTTTGCTTTGACAGCTCTCTTCTATCTGTCTGAAGCTGAGGAAGCCACATACAAGAGGAAGGGAAGGAGAATCCATAACACCAAACAACAAAAAAACTAAGCATTTTCTTAGCCAACTAGTGCCTGATCAGGATATTTATCAAAAGATGTCCCCATGCCTCATATGGGTGTCTCATTAAACCTCAGCATTCTTGTCTTGTTCTACACACATGCACACACGCATGCACACACACACACGTTCACAGGCTGCACCAACTGCCTCTCCTTCCATGAAGTCAGGGACATTTTCATCTACTACAGAGAATAAAGAGAACACTATTTAGCTGAAGAAGTATAAGTAAGATGATCAGACAGCAGCAAAACGATCAGTTCTGATACATTTCCACCGTGTCCTGTCATCCATCCCAAGAGGCACAGAGACCTCTTGGAAGAGTCCCTCATACAGCAGATTGTCAAACACACTGTTTATAGAGTTTCCTGAGATGGGAATGTGGAGGCCACACAGATAAGCAAAAATGTCAAACTGTACACATGGGCAGTCCCAGCCCAGGTGTCGCCAAGGGCAGTCCAGTGCTGCAGTCACAAACCACCAGAAGCCCAGCAGGAATATCTGCCATCCCCAAATTTCCTGAAATTTATGATTCTTTTTGGGAATCACTGTTGCCTTTTACTCAGCTCTCCATTTGAGCCTAACATCCTTGTAATTACAGGAGAAATAAGAGTAATATCACTCACCAAAGAGAATATGGTTAAGTGCAACAAATCCAGCAAAAAAAAGTAAATAAAGACAGATCGCTACCACCTAAACATATCTGGTTTTTTCTTCGCTGAGAGACAATATTTAATAATTCAGTTGTGGGACTTCCCTGGTGGTCCGGTGGCTAAGATTCCACACTCCCAATGCAACAGACCAGGGTTAGATCCCTGGTCGGGGAACTAGATCCCACATGTGGCAACTAAGACCCAGCACAGACAAATAAATAAATATTAAAAAAAAAACAGTTTATCAAAAAGCCTCATTAAGGTATAATGCCAGTTTAGGGCCCATACCTTCCACTCATCTGTCAATTCTTTTTTTTTTTTTTCTTGGTAATGATTTTTCTTTCCTGGGAATAGAAATTTTCAAAAGATAATAAAGGTTTTCAGTCATGACCTGTTACTTTGATCTGATGTAATTTGGGAGGAAAGTCATTTGTTATTCTTAAGCACTATTTTGGGACTTCCTCCAATGGCTCAATGATAAGGAATTCATCTCAATGCAGGAGACACAGGAGATGCAGGTTTGATCCCTAAGTTGGGGAGGTCCTCTAGAGGAGGAAATGGCAACCCACTCCAGTATTCTTGCCTGGAGAATCCCATGGAAAGAGGAGCCTGGTGGGCTACAGTCCTTGGGGTCACAAAGAATCAGACACAACTGAGTAACTGAGTACAAATGCACAAGTTTTCCTCTAACAAGGAGCAGTCATGGTAATTCAGAAAGGTGATTAAAAGTATAACATACAAGGAATTTCCATTCTGGCATAAGTTGCAACTATTGAAAACAGAAAATTGATATTATACTCCATATGAAAAATAACAGCAAGCAAAGAACAATTTTCCAGTAATTTCTCTCAAAAAAAAAAAATTGAAAGCAAAATAGTAAATAACACAAAACTGTGAAAACAAAACCCCAAAGTACATATAGAGAATAAGAATACACATATTAAATACGACTCTTGCAAGCTTCCAGAACACATAGGGCAGAAGTGATTACAGCCCTCAAAGGTAAACTGAGTAAATCCGTCTCCTCCACACATAAGGAAAGGTTAGAGATGAAGAGTCATTTAACAGGACAGCTATCAGCAGCATTTGTAATCTGTGAATATTTCCATTTCTGGCATTTGGTAAAACTGGCTGAGGCAAACCAGGCAAAAGATTTTCCGACTACCAGAAGATTAGTTCCTACATATGCTCAATGCTCCGTTCCAAGTATTATCTCCAAATCAAATAATGGTGTGAATCCCAAGGAAAGGTCCAATTTGAGAAGACTCTGTTTGTCTTGGAGAGTCTCTCAGAGAGGCAAGGAGCGCCTGTGGCTGGGGACACAGACACTGGTGGCAGCATTCCCAGAACCTAACCCCACCACGTGTACACAGGTGTGAGCACACACCACCAAGAAATTCTCTTATCTGCACATTCCCGATTCTCACCTTCAACTAATAAAAGAGAAAACAACTGAGAAAATATTCATTATCAACCAAGCTGCAGCTGCTGCTAAGTCGCTTCAATCTTGTCCAACTTTGTGCGACCCCATAGATGGCAGGCCACCAGGCTCCCCCATCCCTGGGATTCTCCAGGCAAGAACACTGGAGTGGGTTGCCATTTACTTCTCGAATGCATGAAAGTGAAAAGTGAAAGTGAAGTCGTTCAGTCATGTCTGATTCTTAGCGACCCCAAAGACTGCAGCCTACCAGGCTCCTCCGTCCATGGGATTTTCCATGCAAGAATACTGGAGTGGGGTGCCAATGACTTATCCTGTCAACCATGAAACTAACCAAATTAAAATGTTCCTGATAAGTAGTGCAGTTCAGTTCAGTTCAGTTGCTAAGTCATGTCCGACTCTTTGTGACCCCATGAATCGAAGCACGCCAGGCCTCCCTGTCCATCACCAACTCCCGGAGTTCATTCAGACTCACGTCCATCGAGTCAGTGATGCCATCCAGCTTTCTTATCCTGTGTCATCCCCTTCTCCTCCTGCCCCCAATCCCTCCCAGCATCAGAGTCTTTTCCAATGAGTCAACTCTTCACATGAGGTGGCCAAAGTACTGGAGTTTCAGCTTCAGCATCATTCCTTCCAAAGAAATCCCAGGGCTGATCTCCTTCAGAATGGACTGGTTGGATCTCCTTGCAGTCCAAGGGACTCTCAAGACTCTTCTCCAACACCACAGTTCAAAAGCATCAATTCTTCAGCACTCTGCTTTCTTCACAGTCTAACTCTCACATCCATACATGACCACTGGAAAAACCATAGCCTTGACTAGATGGACCTTTGTTGGCAAAGTAATGTCTCTGCTTTTCAATATGCTATCTAGGTTGGTCATAACGTTTCTTCCAAGGAGTAAGCGTCTTTTAATATCATGGCTGCAGTCACCATCTGCGGTGATTTTGGAGCCCCAAAAAATAAAGACTGACACTGTTTCCACTGTTTCCCCATCTATTTCCCATGAAGTGATGGGACCATATGCCATGATCTTTGTTTTCTGAATGTTGAGCTTTAAGCCAACTTTTTCACTCTCCATTTTCACTTTCATCAAGAGGCTTTTTAGTTCCTCTTCAATTTCTTCCATAAGGGTGGTGCCATCTGCATATCTGAGGTTATTGATATTTCTCCCGGCAATCTTGATTCCAGCTTGTGCTTCTTCCAGCACAGCGTTTCTCATGATGTACTCTGCATATAAGGTAAATAAGCAGGGTGACCATATACAGCCTTGACATACTCCTTTTCCTATTTGGAACCAGTCTATTGTTCCATGTCCAGTTCTAACTGTTATTTCCTGACCAGCATATAGGTTTCTCAAGAGGTAGGCCAGGTGGTCTGGTATGTAATCTCTTTCAGAATTCTCCACAGTTTATTGTGATCCACACAGTCAAAGGCTTTGGCATAGTAAATAAGGCAGAAATAGATGTTTTACTGGAACTCTCTTGCTTTTTTGATGATCCAGTGGATGTTGGCCATTTGATCTCGTTCCTCTGCCTTTGCTAAAACCAGCTTGAACTTCTGGAAGTTCATTGTTCATGTATTGCTTAAGCCTGGCTTGGAGAATTTTGAGCATTACTTTACTAGCGTGTGAGATGAGTGCAATTGTGTGGTAGTTTGAGCATTCTTTGGCATTGCCTTTCTTTGGGATTGGAAGGAAAACTGACCTTTTCCAGTCCTTTGGCCACTGCTGAGTTTTCCATATTTGGTGCAGCACTTTCACAGCATCATCTTTCAGGATTTGAAATAGCTCCACTGGAATTCCATCACTTCCACTAGCTTTGTTTGTAGTGATGCTTTCTAAGTCCCACTTGACTTCACATGCCAGGATGTCTGGCTCTAGGTCAGTGATCATACCATCGTGCTTATCTTGGTCATGAAGATCTTTTTTGTACAGTTCTTCTGTGTATTCCTGCCACCTCTTCTTAATATCTGCTACTTCTGTTAGGTCCATACCATTTCTGTCCTTTATCGAGCCTATCTTTGCATGAAATGTTCCCTTGGTATCTCTAATTTTCTTGAAGAGATCTCTAGTCTTTCCCATTCTGTTGTTTTCCTCTATTTCTTTGCACTGATCACTGAGGAAGGCTTTCTTATCTCTTCGTGCTATTCTTTGAAACTCTGCATTCAGATGCTTATATCTTTCTTTTTCTCCTTTGCTTTTCACTTCTCTTCTTTTCACAGGTATTTGTAAGGCCTCCTCAGACAGCCATTTTGCTTTTTTGCATTACTTTTCCATGGGGATGGTCTTGATCACTGTCTCTTGTACAATGTCAGGAACCTCTGTGCATATTTCATCAGGCACTCTGTCTATCAGATCTAGGCCCCTAAATCTATTTCTCACTTCCACTGTATAATCATAAGGGATTTGATTTAGGTCATACCTGAATGGTCTAGTGGTTTTCCCTACTTTCTTCAACTTAAGTCTGAATTTGGCAATAAGGAGTTCATGATCTGAGCAACAGTCATCTCCCAGTCTTATTTTTGGTGACTCTATAGAGCTTCTCCACCTTTGGCTGCATAGAATATAATCAATCTGATTTCCATGTTGACCATCTGGTGATGTCCATATGTAGAGCCTTCTCTTGTGTTTTTGGAAGAGGGTGTTTGCTATGACCAGTGCATTTTCTTGGCAAAACTCTATTAGTCTTTGCCCTGCTTCATTCCTTATTCCAAGGCCAAATTTGCCTGTTACTCCAGGTGTTTCTTGATTTCCTACTTTTGCACTCCAGTCCCCTATAATGAAAAGGACATCTTTTTTGGGTGTTAGTTCTAAAAGGTCTTGTAGGTCTTCATAGAACTGTTCAACTTCAGCTTCTTCAGCATTATGGTTGGGGCATAGACTTGGATTACTGTGATACTGAATGGTTTGCCTTGGAAACAAACAGAGATCATTCTGTTGTTTTTGAGACTGCATCCAAGTACTGCATTTCAGATTCTTTTGTTGACCATAATGGCTACTCCATTTCTTCTGAGGGATTCCTGCCCGTAGTAGTAGATATAATGGTCATCTGAGTTAAATTCACACGTTCCAGTCCATTTGAGTTCGCTGATTCCTAGAATGTCAATGTTCACTCTTGCCATCTCCTGTTTGACCACTTCCAATTTGCCTTGATTCATGGACCTAACATTCCAGGTTTCTATGCAATATTGCTCTTTACAGCATTGGACCTTGCTTCTATCACCAGTCACACCCACAACAAGGTGTGGTTTTTGCTTTGGCTCCAACCCTTTATTCTTTCTGGAATTATTTCTCCACTGATCTCCAGTAGTATATTGGGCACCTACTGACCTGGGGAGGTCCTCTTTAAGTATCCTATCATTTTGCCTTTTCATACTGTTCATGGGGTTCTCAAGGCAAGAATACTGAAGTGGTTTGCCATTCCCTTCTCCAGTGGACCACATTCTGTCAGACCTCTCCACCATGACCCGCCTGTCTTGGGTGGCCCCATGGGCATGGTTTAGTTTCATTGAGTTAGGCAAGGCTGTGGTCTTAGTGTGATTAGATTGACTAGTTTTCTGTGATTATGGTTTCAGTGTGTCTGCCCTCTGATGCCCTCTTGCAACACCTACCATCTTACTTGGGTTTTCCTTACCTTGGACATGGAGTATCTCTTCACAGCAGCTCCAGTAAAGTGCAGCCACTGCTCCTTATCTTGGACGAGGGGTATCTCCTCACCGCTGCCCCTCCTGACCTTGAATGTGGAATAGCTCCTCTAGGCCCTCCTGTGCCCGTGCAGCCACTGCTCCTTGGACGTGGGGTTGCTCCTCCCAGCCGCTGCCCCTGGCCTTGTGCATGGGGTAGCTCCTCTCAGCTGCTCCTGCGCTGTCGCAGCCTGGCACTCTCGGCTGCTGGCCCTGACCTCGGACGCTGGGTAGCATCCCCTTGATAAGCAGGAACAGGGTCAAACACTGCCCCCTTAAACCCTTTCCCTTCGACATCAATCTATGACCACATGTATATTCTTTCCACAAACCAATTGAGCGTATAGTTTTATTCTTTCACAAGAATTCTTCACAAATCTGAAATCATAAAGGATCTTTAAAAGAACTGAATTTAATACCACCACATCCATTATTCAGGATTATCTGAGAGTCTGAGTCTCTGAGGCAGACTTTTTATTTGGGGCATACAATGTGGCATGCAGAATCTTAGTTCCCTGACCAGGGATCAAAAACCTTGGCATCTACTATGGAGAACAGTGTGGAGATTCCTTAAAAAAACTGGAAATAGAATTGCCATATGACCCACCAATACCACTGCTGTATATACACACTGAGGAAGCCAGAATTGGAAGAGATACATGTACCCCCAATGTTCATTACAGCACTGTTTACGATAGCTAGACATGGAAGCAACCTAGATGTCCATTGGCAGATGAATGGATAAGGAAGTTGTGGTATATATCCACAACAGAATATTACTCAGCTATAAAAAAGAATGTATTTCAACTGGATGCTTGGGGCTAGTGCACTGGGATGACCCAGAGGGATGGTATGGGGAGGGAGGAGGGAGGAGGGTTCAGGATGGGGAACACATGTATACCTGTGGTGGATTCATTTTGATATTTGGCAAAACTAATACAATTATGTAAAGTTTAAAAATAAAATAAAATAAAAAAATGTAGAGAGAGAAAAAAAAAGAATGTGTTTGTGTCAGTTCTAATGAGGTGGATGAAACTAGGGCCTATTATACAGAATGAAGTAAGTCAGAAAGAGAAATTCCAGTACAGTATATTAATGCATATATATGGAATTTAGAAAGACAGTAACATCAACCCTATATGCAAGACAGCAAAAGATATACAGATGTAAAGAAGAGACTTTTGGACTATGTGGGAGAAGGAGAGGGCAGGATGATATGGGAGCATAGCATTGAAACATATATATTACCATATGTAAAACAGATGACCAGTGCAAGTTGATTCATGAAGCAGAGCACTCAAAGCTGGTGCTCTGGACAAGCCAGAGTGATGGGGGAGGGAGGAAGGTAGGAGGGGTAGGAGGGGGATTCTGGATGGGAGAACACATGTACACACCCATGGCTGATTCATGTTGATATTTGGCAAAACCACCACAATATTGTAAAGCAATTAGTCTCCAATTAAAATAAATAAGTTAAAATTCATTTTGATATTTGGCAAAACTAATACAATTTTGTAAAGTTTAAAAATAAAATAAAATTAAAAAACAACAACAACAACAACACCAAAACAAAAAACAAAAAAAACCCTGGCATCTGCACTGGGGACATGGAGTCTTAACCAGTAAACTGCTAGGGAAGCTCAAGGCAGACATTTAGTGGTAGAGTCCTTGGTATTCAGCCTCAGGAAAGCACCTGACAGTGGGTCCCACCTGTTGCTTCTTAGGGTAACTTCTTGCAGGGTTAGCTTAGATGCCAGAACTTCTGAGTGGGTAGAATTCCTTCTCCACCTTAATGCACTTGAAACATTTCTCACACAACTTCCCCATATCTCATTCATGGGGAAAAAAAACACAAAAATAGAAACAAACTATCAAAGTTTTACCAAACGCTTGACTGAGACATATAAGCAGAAAAGAATGGGTTTGTAAGAAAAAACCAATAGACAGAATCTTTAGAAGTGGGTGAAAGGTGACAAAATGTAGAGTTGAGAAAAAACCAAAGATAAGGAGGAAAAGCAGTGAACCTGTGGAAATCATAACCATCAGGATTCCAGACATACTAGCCTTCACTCGTCTCTTACACACTGGTCTTCATCCTGACCACACCTTAGCATCACCTGGGAGGGGACTGGTGTACTCTGACACCCAAGACCCAGCCTCCAGAAACTGGTTTAGGTTCAACTGATTAGGGTGGAGAAGGTTCTCCCTGTAGATTCTGGAGGCAGAAACTAACCGCATGTAAGTATCTGCTAACCTCCACTCTCGCACTGTCATGGCATCTGAGCCTGGAATGGCTGCAGACCTAATCTGCAGGAATTACAAGGAATTACAATGATCACAAAGACTTTTTACCAGAGTTCCATTGCACATTTCATGCTTCCAGAAAAGTCCAGAGATTACAGTATTAAAATTGAAAATGTATCTATTTCAGAATTCTCCACAGTTTATTGTGATCCACACAGTCAAAGGCTTTGCAAATAGTAAATAAGGCAGAAATAGATTGTTTTACTGGAACTCTCTTGCTTTTTTGATGATCCAGTGATGTGCCATTTGATCTCGTTCTCTGCCTTGCTAAAACCAGCTGAACTTCTGGAAGTTCATTGTTCAGTCGTATTGCTTAAGCTGGCTTGAGAATTTTGAGCATTACTTACTAGCGTGTGAGATGAGTGCAATTGTGTGGTAGTTGAGCATTCTTGCATTGCTTTCTTTGGGATTGGAAGGAAAACGACCTTTTTTCCATCCTTTGGCCACTGCTGAGTTTTCATATTTGGTGCAGCACTTCACAGCAATCATTTCAGGATTTGAAATAGCTCACTGGAATTCCATCACTTCCACTAGCTTTGTTTGTAGTGATGCTTTCTAAGTCCCACTTGATTCACATGCCAGGTATTCTGGCTCTAGGTAGTGATCATACCATCGTGCTTATCTGGTCATGAGATCTTTTTTGTAACAGTTCTTCTGTGTATTCTGCCACTCTTCTTAATATCTCTACTTCTGTTAGTCCATACCATTTCTGTCTTTATCGAGCCTATATTTGCATGAAATGTCCTTGGTATCTCTAATTTCTGAGAAATCTCTAGTCTTTCCCATTCGTGTTGTTTCCTCTATTTCTTTGCACTGATCATGAGGAAGGCTTTCTTATTCTCTTGCTATTCTTTGAAACTCTGCATTCAGATGCTTATATCTTCTTTTCTCCTTTGCTTTTCACTTCTCTTCTTTCACAGGTATTGTAAGCTCCTCAGACAGCCATTTGCTTTTTGCATTTACTTTTCCATGGGGAGGTCTTGATCACTGTCTTTGTCAATGTCAGGAACTCGTGCATATTTCATCAGGCATCTGTTCTATCAAGATCTAGGCCCTAAATCTATTTCTCACTCCACTGTATAATCATAAGGGATTTGATTAGGTCATACCTGAATGGTCAGTGGTTTTCACCTACTTTTCTTCAACTTAAGTCGAATTTGGCAATAAGGAGTTCATGATCTGAGCACAGTCATCTCCCAGTCTTATTTTTGGTGACTCTATAGAGCTTCTCCACCTTTGGCTGCATAGATATAATCAATCTGATTTCTGTTGACATCTGGTGATTCCATATGTAGAGCTTCTCTTGTGTTTTGGAAGAGGGTGTTTGTATGACACAGTGATATTTTCTTGGCAAAACTCTATTAGTCTTTGCCGCTCATTCCTTATTCCAAGGTCCAAATTGCCTGTTACTCCAGGTGTTTCTTGATTTCCTCTATTTGCATCCAGTCCCCTATAATGAAAAGGACATCTTTTTTGGGTGTTAGTTCTAAAAAGGTTTGTAGGTCTTTCATAGAACTGTCAACTTCAAGCTCTTCAGCATTATGGTGGGGCAGTAGACTTGGATTACTGTGATACTGAATGTTTGCCTTGGGAAACAAACAGAGATCATTCTGTCGTTTTTGAGACTGCATCCAAGTACTGGCATTTCAGATTCTTTTTTGTTGACCATAATGGCTAACTCCATTTCTTCTGAGTAGTCCTGCTCCGTAGTATAAATAAATGGTCATCTGATTAAATTCACACGTTCCAGTCCATTTGAGTTCGCTGATTCCTAGAATGTCAATGTTCACTCTTGCCATCTCTGTTTGACCACTTCCAATTTGCCTTGATTCATGGACCTAACATTCCAGGTTTCTATGCAATATTGCTCTTTACAGCATGGACTTGCTTCATCACCAGTCACACCACAAACAAGGTGTGGTTTTTGCTTTGGCTCAACCCTTTATCTTCTGGAATTATTTCTCCTACCATGAGATTCCAGTAGTATATTGGGCACCTACTGACTGGGGAGGTCCTCCTTTCAGTTACCCTATCATTTTGCCTTTTCATACTGTTCATGGGGTTTCTCAAGGCAAGAATACTGAAGTGGTTTGCCATTCCTTCTCCAGTGGACCACATTCTGTCCAGACTCTCCACCATGACCCGCCTGTCTTGGGTGGCCCCATGGGCATGGTTTAGTTTCATTGAGTTAGGCAAAGGCTGTGGTCTTAGTGTGATTAGATTGACTAGTTTTCTGTGATTATGGTTCAGTGTGTCTGCCCTCATGATGCCTCTTGCAAATAGAAATTTTCAAAAGATAATAAAGGTTTTCAGTCATGACCTGTTACTTTGATCTGATGTAATTTGGGAGGAAAGTCATTTGTTATTCTTAAGCACTATTTTGGGACTTCCTCCAATGGCTCAATGATAAGGAATTCATCTCAATGCAGGAGACACAGGAGATGCAGGTGTTGATCCCTAAGTTGGGGAGGTCCTCTAGAGGAGGAAATGGCAACCCACTCCATATTCTTGCCTGGAGAATCCCATGGAAAGAGGAGCCTGGTGGGCTACAGTCCTTGGGGTCACAAAGAATCAGGACACAACTGAGTAACTGAGTACAAATGCAACAAGTTTTCCTCTAACAAAGGAGCAGTCATGGTAATTCAGAAAGGTGATTAAAAGTATAACATACAAGGGAATTTCCATTCTGGCATAAGTTGCAACTATTGAAACAGAAAAATTGATATTATACTCCATATGAAAAAATAACAGCAAGCAAAGAACAATTTTCCAGTAATTTCTCTCAAAAAAAAAAAATGAAAGCAAAATAGTAAATAACACAAAACTGTGAAAACAAAACCCCCAAAGTACATATAGAGAATAAGAATACACATATTAAATACGACTCTTGCAAGCTCCAGAACACATTAGGGCAGAAGTGATTACAGCCCTCAAAGGTAAACTGAGTAAATCCGTCTCCTCCACACATAGGGAAAGGTTAGAATGAAGAGTCATTTAACAGGACAGCTATCAGCAGCAATTTGTAATCTGTGAATATTTCCATTCTGGCATTTGTAAAACTGGGCTGAGGCAAACCAGGCAAAAGATTTTTCCGACTACCAGGAAGATTAGTTCCTACATATGCTCAATGCTCCGTTCCATAGTATTATCTCCAAATCAAATAATGGTGTTGAATCCCAAGGAAAGGTCCAATTTGAGAAGACTCTGTTTGTCTTGGAGAGTCTCTCAGAGAGGCAAGGAGCGCCTGTGGCGGGGACACAGACACTGGTGGCAGCATTCCCAGAACCTAACCCCACCACGTGTACACAGGTGTGAGCACACACCACCAAGAAATTCTCTTATCTGCACATTCCCGATTCTCACCCTTCAAACTAATAAAAGAGAAAACAAACTGAGAAATATTCATTATCAACCAAGCTGCAGCTGCTGCTAAGTCGCTTCAATCGTTGTCCAACTTTGTGCGACCCCATAGATGGCAGGCCACCAGGCTCCCCATCCCTGGGATTCTCCAGGCAAGAACACTGGAGTGGGTTGCATTTCCTTCTCGAATGCATGAAAGTGAAAAGTGAAAGTGAAGTCGTTCAGTCATGTCTGATTCTTAGCGACCCCAAGGACTGCAGCCTACCAGGCTCCTCCGTCCATGGATTTTCCATGCAAGAATACTGGAGTGGGTGCCAATGACTTATCCTGTCAACCATGAAACTAACCAAATTAAAAATGTTCCTGATAAGTAGTGCAGTTCAGTTCAGTTCAGTTGCTAAGTCATGTCCGACTCTTTGTGACCCCATGAATCGAAGCACGCCAGGCCTCCCTGTCCATCACCCAACTCCCGGAGTTCATTCAGACTCACGTCCATCGAGTCAGTGATGCCATCCAGCTTTCTTATCCTGTGTCATCCCCTTCTCCTCCTGCCCCCAATCCCTCCCAGCATCAGAGTCTTTTCCAATGAGTCAACTCTTCACATGAGGTGGCCAAAGTACTGGAGTTTCAGCTTCAGCATCATTCCTTCCAAAGAAATCCCAGGGCTGATCTCCTTCAGAATGGACTGGTTGGATCTCCTTGCAGTCCAAGGGACTCTCAAGACTCTTCTCCAACACCACAGTTCAAAAGCATCAATTCTTCAGCACTCTGCTTTCTTCACAGTCTAACTCTCACATCCATACATGACCACTGGAAAAACCATAGCCTTGACTAGATGGACCTTTGTTGGCAAAGTAATGTCTCTGCTTTTCAATATGCTATCTAGGTTGGTCATAACGTTTCTTCCAAGGAGTAAGCGTCTTTTAATATCATGGCTGCAGTCACCATCTGCGGTGATTTTGGAGCCCCAAAAAATAAAGACTGACACTGTTTCCACTGTTTCCCCATCTATTTCCCATGAAGTGATGGGACCATATGCCATGATCTTTGTTTTCTGAATGTTGAGCTTTAAGCCAACTTTTTCACTCTCCATTTTCACTTTCATCAAGAGGCTTTTTAGTTCCTCTTCAATTTCTTCCATAAGGGTGGTGCCATCTGCATATCTGAGGTTATTGATATTTCTCCCGGCAATCTTGATTCCAGCTTGTGCTTCTTCCAGCACAGCGTTTCTCATGATGTACTCTGCATATAAGGTAAATAAGCAGGGTGACCATATACAGCCTTGACATACTCCTTTTCCTATTTGGAACCAGTCTATTGTTCCATGTCCAGTTCTAACTGTTATTTCCTGACCAGCATATAGGTTTCTCAAGAGGTAGGCCAGGTGGTCTGGTATGTAATCTCTTTCAGAATTCTCCACAGTTTATTGTGATCCACACAGTCAAAGGCTTTGGCATAGTAAATAAGGCAGAAATAGATGTTTTACTGGAACTCTCTTGCTTTTTTGATGATCCAGTGGATGTTGGCCATTTGATCTCGTTCCTCTGCCTTTGCTAAAACCAGCTTGAACTTCTGGAAGTTCATTGTTCATGTATTGCTTAAGCCTGGCTTGGAGAATTTTGAGCATTACTTTACTAGCGTGTGAGATGAGTGCAATTGTGTGGTAGTTTGAGCATTCTTTGGCATTGCCTTTCTTTGGGATTGGAAGGAAAACTGACCTTTTCCAGTCCTTTGGCCACTGCTGAGTTTTCCATATTTGGTGCAGCACTTTCACAGCATCATCTTTCAGGATTTGAAATAGCTCCACTGGAATTCCATCACTTCCACTAGCTTTGTTTGTAGTGATGCTTTCTAAGTCCCACTTGACTTCACATGCCAGGATGTCTGGCTCTAGGTCAGTGATCATACCATCGTGCTTATCTTGGTCATGAAGATCTTTTTTGTACAGTTCTTCTGTGTATTCCTGCCACCTCTTCTTAATATCTGCTACTTCTGTTAGGTCCATACCATTTCTGTCCTTTATCGAGCCTATCTTTGCATGAAATGTTCCCTTGGTATCTCTAATTTTCTTGAAGAGATCTCTAGTCTTTCCCATTCTGTTGTTTTCCTCTATTTCTTTGCACTGATCACTGAGGAAGGCTTTCTTATCTCTTCGTGCTATTCTTTGAAACTCTGCATTCAGATGCTTATATCTTTCTTTTTCTCCTTTGCTTTTCACTTCTCTTCTTTTCACAGGTATTTGTAAGGCCTCCTCAGACAGCCATTTTGCTTTTTTGCATTACTTTTCCATGGGGATGGTCTTGATCACTGTCTCTTGTACAATGTCAGGAACCTCTGTGCATATTTCATCAGGCACTCTGTCTATCAGATCTAGGCCCCTAAATCTATTTCTCACTTCCACTGTATAATCATAAGGGATTTGATTTAGGTCATACCTGAATGGTCTAGTGGTTTTCCCTACTTTCTTCAACTTAAGTCTGAATTTGGCAATAAGGAGTTCATGATCTGAGCAACAGTCATCTCCCAGTCTTATTTTTGGTGACTCTATAGAGCTTCTCCACCTTTGGCTGCATAGAATATAATCAATCTGATTTCCATGTTGACCATCTGGTGATGTCCATATGTAGAGCCTTCTCTTGTGTTTTTGGAAGAGGGTGTTTGCTATGACCAGTGCATTTTCTTGGCAAAACTCTATTAGTCTTTGCCCTGCTTCATTCCTTATTCCAAGGCCAAATTTGCCTGTTACTCCAGGTGTTTCTTGATTTCCTACTTTTGCACTCCAGTCCCCTATAATGAAAAGGACATCTTTTTTGGGTGTTAGTTCTAAAAGGTCTTGTAGGTCTTCATAGAACTGTTCAACTTCAGCTTCTTCAGCATTATGGTTGGGGCATAGACTTGGATTACTGTGATACTGAATGGTTTGCCTTGGAAACAAACAGAGATCATTCTGTCGTTTTTGAGACTGCATCCAAGTACTGCATTTCAGATTCTTTTGTTGACCATAATGGCTACTCCATTTCTTCTGAGGGATTCCTGCCCGTAGTAGTAGATATAATGGTCATCTGAGTTAAATTCACACGTTCCAGTCCATTTGAGTTCGCTGATTCCTAGAATGTCAATGTTCACTCTTGCCATCTCCTGTTTGACCACTTCCAATTTGCCTTGATTCATGGACCTAACATTCCAGGTTTCTATGCAATATTGCTCTTTACAGCATTGGACCTTGCTTCTATCACCAGTCACATACACAACAAGGTGTGGTTTTTGCTTTGGCTCCAACCCTTTATTCTTTCTGGAATTATTTCTCCACTGATCTCCAGTAGTATATTGGGCACCTACTGACCTGGGGAGGTCCTCTTTCAGTATCCTATCATTTTGCCTTTTCATACTGTTCATGGGGTTCTCAAGGCAAGAATACTGAAGTGGTTTGCCATTCCCTTCTCCAGTGGACCACATTCTGTCAGACCTCTCCACCATGACCCGCCTGTCTTGGGTGGCCCCATGGGCATGGTTTAGTTTCATTGAGTTAGGCAAGGCTGTGGTCTTAGTGTGATTAGATTGACTAGTTTTCTGTGATTATGGTTTCAGTGTGTCTGCCCTCTGATGCCCTCTTGCAACACCTACCATCTTACTTGGGTTTTCCTTACCTTGGACATGGAGTATCTCTTCACAGCAGCTCCAGTAAAGTGCAGCCACTGCTCCTTATCTTGGACGAGGGGTATCTCCTCACCGCTGCCCCTCCTGACCTTGAATGTGGAATAGCTCCTCTAGGCCCTCCTGTGCCCGTGCAGCCACTGCTCCTTGGACGTGGGGTTGCTCCTCCCAGCCGCTGCCCCTGGCCTCGTGCATGGGGTAGCTCCTCTCAGCTGCTCCTGCGCTGTCGCAGCCTGGCACTCTCGGCTGCCGGCCCTGACCTCGGACGCTGGGTAGCATCCCCTTGATAAGCAGGAACAGGGTCAAACACTGCCCCCTTAAACCCTTTCCCTTCGACATCAATCTATGACCACATGTATATTCTTTCCACAAACCAATTGAGCGTATAGTTTTATTCTTTCACAAGAATTCTTCACAAATCTGAAATCATAAAGGATCTTTAAAAGAACTGAATTTAATACCACCACATCCATTATTCAGGATTATCTGAGAGTCTGAGTCTCTGAGGCAGACTTTTTATTTGGGGCATACAATGTGGCATGCAGAATCTTAGTTCCCTGACCAGGGATCAAAAACCTTGGCATCTACTATGGAGAACAGTGTGGAGATTCCTTAAAAAAACTGGAAATAGAATTGCCATATGACCCACCAATACCACTGCTGTATATACACACTGAGGAAGCCAGAATTGGAAGAGATACATGTACCCCAATGTTCATTACAGCACTGTTTACGATAGCTAGACATGGAAGCAACCTAGATGTCCATTGGCAGATGAATGGATAAGGAAGTTGTGGTATATATCCACAACAGAATATTACTCAGCTATAAAAAAGAATGTATTTCAACTGGATGCTTGGGGCTAGTGCACTGGGATGACCCAGAGGGATGGTATGGGGAGGGAGGAGGGAGGAGGGTTCAGGATGGGGAACACATGTATACCTGTGGCGGATTCATTTTGATATTTGGCAAAACTAATACAATTATGTAAAGTTTAAAAATAAAATAAAAAAATGTAGAGAGAGAAAAAAAAAGAATGTGTTTGTGTCAGTTCTAATGAGGTGGATGAAACTGGGGCCTATTATACAGAATGAAGTAAGTCAGAAAGAGAAATTCCAGTACAGTATATTAATGCATATATATGGAATTTAGAAAGACAGTAACATCAACCCTATATGCAAGACAGCAAAAGATATACAGATGTAAAGAAGAGACTTTTGGACTATGTGGGAGAAGGAGAGGGCAGGATGATATGGGAGCATAGCATTGAAACATATATATTACCATATGTAAAACAGATGACCAGTGCAAGTTGATTCATGAAGCAGAGCACTCAAAGCTGGTGCTCTGGACAAGCCAGAGTGATGGGGGAGGGAGGAAGGTAGGAGGGGTAGGAGGGGGATTCTGGATGGGAGAACACATGTACACACCCATGGCTGATTCATGTTGATATTTGGCAAAACCACCACAATATTGTAAAGCAATTAGTCTCCAATTAAAATAAATAAGTTAAAATTCATTTTGATATTTGGCAAAACTAATACAATTTTGTAAAGTTTAAAAATAAAATAAAATTAAAAAACAACAACAACAACAACACCAAAACAAAAAACAAAAAAACCCTGGCATCTGCACTGGGGACATGGAGTCTTAACCAGTAAACTGCTAGGGAAGCTCAAGGCAGACATTTAGTGGTAGAGTCCTTGGTATTCAGCCTCAGGAAAGCACCTGACAGTGGGTCCCACCTGTTGCTTCTTAGGGTAACTTCTTGCAGGGTTAGCTTAGATGCCAGAACTTCTGAGTGGGTAGAATTCCTTCTCCACCTTAATGCACTTGAAACATTTCTCACACAACTTCCCCATATCTCATTCATGGGGAAAAAAAAACACAAAAATAGAAACAAACTATCAAAGTTTTACCAAACGCTTGACTGAGACATATAAGCAGAAAAGAATGGGCTTGTAAGAAAAAACCAATAGACAGAATCTTTAGAACTGGGTGAAAGGTGACAAAATGTAGAGTTGAGAAAAAACCAAAGACAAGGAGGAAAAGCAGTGAACCTGTGGAAATCATAACCATCAGGATTCCAGACATACTAGCCTTCACTCGTCTCTTACACACTGGTCTTCATCCTGACCACACCTAAGCATCACCTGGGAGGGGACTGGTGTACTCTGACACCCAAGACCCAGCCTCCAGAAACTGGTTTAGGTTCAACTGATTAGGGTGGAGAAGGTTCTCCCTGTAGATTCTGGATGCGGAAACTAACCGCATGTAAGTATCTGCTAACCTCCACTCTCGCACTGTAATGGCATCTGAGCCTGGAATGGCTGCAGACCTAATCTGCAGGAATTACAAGGAATTACAATGATCACAAAGACTTTTTACCAGAGTTCCATTGCACATTTCATGCTTCCAGAAAAGTCCAGAGATTACAGTATTAAAATTGAAAATTTTCATTCTGCACAGTTGGAAAAATAACATGTTCAGAAAAAAACTATATTTAAGAAACATTAATAAAAAGATGAGTCAAAATTAGCCTGGAAAGTTATCTATAAAAGGAGAAGAAGAATTAGAATAGAGCTAACAATGATATCAGACTTCTTTAAGTAACCTTTTCTTGATTTTGGAATCATGAAAACATTATACAGAATTATGATTATAAAATAACTAAATTTTTAAAAAGCAATTCCTAAAATTTTAGAGTAAAATTACATAAAAGTACCTAAATATATACACCCATCCTGTTGGTTTGCAGAGCCATACAAAAAAGAACTATCAAAAGTGATTTGAAACAAAATAATTTAAAAACACATTCGCTGCGTGATACACCCAAATGAACACAGTATGAACTCCAAAAAAAAAATAAAAAATATTAGATTGGTCTCAAAAGTCACTTTATAAGGTACAACAAATGAATAATTATGTTGATATCATTGAGAATTGGGCTTAGACATTGGACAAAGAGAATAGATGATGGGGGAAAAGAGACATGCAAGAAAAATAACAACAAACTGGAAAATTCTGAAAGAGATGGGAATATCAGACCACCTGACCTGCCTCTTGAGAAACCCATACACAGGTCAGGAAGCAACAGTTATAACTGGACATGGAACAACAGACTGTTTCCAAATTGGAAAAGGAGTACGTCAAGGCTGTATATTGTCATCCTGCTTATTTAACTTATATGCAGAATACATCATGAGAAATGCTGGGCTGGAAGAAACACAAGCTGGAATCAAGATTTCCGGGAGAAATATCAATAACCTCAGGTATGCAGATGACATCACCCTTATGGCAGAAAGTGAAGAACAACTAAACAGCCTCTTGATGAAAGTTAAAGAGGAGAGTGAAAAAGTTGGCTTAAAGCTCAACATTCAGAAGACTAAGATCATGGCATCCGGTCCCATCACTTCATGGGAAATAGATGGGGAAACAGTGGAAACAGTGTCAGACTTTATTTTTGGGGGGCTCCAAAATCACTGCAGATGGTGACTGCAGCCATGAAATTAAAAGATGCTTATTTGGAAGGAAGGTTATGTCCAACCTAGAAGGCATATTAAAAAGCAGAGACATTACTTTGTCAACAAAGGTCCATCTAGTCAAGGCTATGGTTTTTCCAGTAGTCATGTATGGATGTGAGAGTTGGACTGTGAAGAAAGCTGAGTGCCGAATAATTGATGCTTTTGAACTGTGGTGTTGGAGAAGACTCTTGAGAGTCCCTTGGACTGCAAGGAGATCCAACCAGTCCATTCTAAAGGAGATCAGTCCTAGGTGTTCTTTGGAAGGACTGATGCTGAAGCTGAAACTCCCATACTTTGGCCACCTCATGCGAAGAGTTGACTCACTGGAAAAGACTGATGCTGGGATAGATTGAGGGCAGGAGGAGAAGGGGATGACAGAGGATGAGATGGCTGGATAGCATCACCAACTTGATGGACATGAGTTTGGGTGAACTCTGGGAGTTGGTGATAGACAGGGAGGCCTCACATGCTGCAGTTCATGGGGTTGCAAAAAGTCGGACACAACTGAGTGACTGAATTGAACTGAAGTTTTTATGGTGACAGTTGGTAACTAAAATTACTATGTACTATATCAAATATTAAATCACTAATGATGTATACCAGAAACTAATAAAACTTTGTAAGCCAATCATACTTCAATTAAAAAAATTCTTTTAATTTTGCAATAAAATCTTACATATACTTAGAAAAAGAAAAGAAAATGGATTGAAAAGCATCACCCTCATTTGTAACTCAAGGTCATCACGGTGGCTATTACTGACACCTAAGGGCTAACACGATGCTCTCAGGAACCAGCAGGGCACACAGCAGGTCTGCTCTGCAGGTCCCCGTCCACTTGGCTCAAGGCCCCCTCCTCCTTTCCCTTGCTGTGTGGTCCTCAGTGGTTGCTCTCAGCCCACAGTATCTTTGCCACCAGCAGCCACTCTTCAGCCTCCTGGGTTGAGCAAAGTAAGGGACACATGGAAGAAAGGACTGGAAATAAATGCAAAGACCACTCAGCTCCTGGGGAAAAAGCTGTGAGTTGAGGCATAAAGCCCACTGTGGGAAACAGAGGATTCTGTTTACTTCCTGCCCATCAGCTGAGCTCCAAAGTGAAGATTTACACAAACATGTGCTTCCCAACCTCCACCTGGACCAGAGACCATCAGTAAAAGTGGCCTCAGACAAAGGACAAGTGACCAGACAAGACCAAGCCACTTTTTAGGGTCCTGGGAAAAGGACATAACTCCCAGCCACTCCTCCCCTCTCAGAGGAAGGGACTGGGTGAACCCACTCTGGCTCTCTGAGGTCACCCCACTTACACACCAGCAGTGGAGACCTCACCTCTCAGAGAGAAGTGCTAATGACTTGGGGAGGTGGTCTCTGTGACTCAGGCCCAGGCAGAGGCTTCAGGCTCCTCCTCTCCATCCTGAGGGACCCAGGCAGGCAGAGACCTGTCCTCTCCACCCTCAGTACCCGTGGAGGTGCACACAGGGGCCAGGAGTGCTGGGAGCTCTCTGGCTGTTCTGTTCTAATTAGGGGTGACCAGCAAGTGCTCCACAGCCTGGTACTTGTTTCTCTGAGGAGTAGAGATACTCCTCACTTCTCATAGGACAGAGGTTTTTGAATCTCAAAATCCTGAAACCTAAAAGCCTCACCCTACTGGCGTCATCCTGTTTTTTCCCACTGGTGCCGCCAGGAGTACCTGGGAGGCCCTGCTCGTGCTGTGGGTGGAAGGAACACACTGCTTGGGACCATGGATGATCCACGGGGCATGCTGTGCACCCAAGGAATTGAAAGAGGGCTGGAGGTCACCAAGGAAACACGTTTGTGTTTTACAGACTTCTGGGTTGAATTTACATTTTCCACTGTCTAAAATACAAAGACCAACAAGCAGTACAGATAGATCACAACATGGGAAGTTGCTTCATAAAATCAGTTATTTAACTAAGTAGCACTGCTACTAGTACTAGCAGTACTACCACACAGATGAGCCCCTACATTCAAGGTCCTCTACTCCCCACTTCTCCACCATGACCACCCAAAAACCAATCTCCTAAAAGAGAGGCTGGAGCTCTATCACTTGTACCTTATGCAGCCCCTAGGGACCTTTATGGACCCTCAGGTGGCTCAGATGGTAAACAGTCTGCCTCTAATTCAGGAAACCCGGGTTTGACACCCGGGTCAAGAGGGATGGTATGGGGAGGGAGGAGGGAGGAGGGTTCAGGATGGGGAACACATGTATACCTGTGACGGATTCATTTTGATATTTGGCAAAACTAATACAATTATGTAAAGTTTAAAAATAAAATAAAATTTAAAAAAAAGAAGATCCTCTGGAGAAGTAACCCACTCCAGTATTCTTGCCTGGAGAATTCCATGGGCAGAGGAGCCTGGCAGGCTACAGTCCATGGGGTAGTAAAGAGTCGGACACGACTGAGCAACTAACACTTTCACTTTCAGTAGGATGTATTCCAGGGGCTGGACAACTTTGAAACCAACACTCCCAGCACCACAGTGGGGCAGATTCGCTCTCAGGAAGAACTCCAGATCCTGCAGGCTCTCTCTCTATGTCTGCTTCTCCCATGAGCTGCCGTAGCCAAGAACCAAAGCTCATATTAGGATGGAATCCATCCAAGGCTTAGCGACCCCACCCAAGGAGCCAACAGCCCAGGACAGCAAGAAAAACCAGCAGCTCAGTTCAAACCCAGCCACATGGTCTATGCTTTGAGACCCACTTGACTTTAAGCTTCTTTAGCATCCAGTACCAAAGAGAAACTAGAGAACCAGGGGCAGCAGAGAAAGACCTGCTCCAGGATATGATCAGACATTAAACCTGGAGACCACTCGTCCAACCAGGCACCTGGCATGAGCCACAGGCAGACACCAAGGCCCCAGGGTTTCCTGATAAACAGAATTCATGAGAGCGCTGCTGTGTGAGGTCAGGAAATCCTGTACAAACAGGCCACACCAGCATGCCAACTGTGTATTTCAAACAGACTTACTGTGACTATGTGGAAATTCCATGACTGGGACAGCTGCACACAGGACAAAGAAGGGCTGGGGCAGCCTGACGGGCTCCTGCTCCCTCTCCCACCCCCTGCCCTTCACAAGGCACTGCAGTAGCTAGATGGTCATTGCCCTCTCTAAGGTGGCACCCTGCCCCACATACCTGTCCCACCCTCTGGCACAATGCCCAATCCATTTCTCTCATCAATGAGAACTCCATCCCCCAGGACCATCCAGTAACCTGGGAGCTGACAGATTCTCTCTCTCCAGTTGTGTGGGGTGGACTTCACCTGCCCAGCTGCCCACTGCCTGCAGTGCCCTTCAGCACAGCACAGCCTTTAAACAAGAGCCATGCCACCCGCCTGTAAACCACCTGGCCCACCCACCTCACCCCCAACACGATGGACTGAGGACAGCTCACCACCTTCTCCACCTAAAACACCCCTTTTACAGCAGCTGCATCTTCCATCCCTCCTGCTCTCACACACTCACAGACTGCCCGTGCCCCTAAGGCAGCGCTAAGGGACCATGGAGAGCACGAGCCACCCAGGAGGGCCTGCAGCAAACCCCCAGCAGGCTCAGCCAGAACAGGGGGCTGACAGCACTGTGTCCCCAGGTGGATTGTCCTCTGGGGGATCTTGACCCAGGATCTTCAGGGTCATGGAGGTTACTGAGTTCACAGCTTTCTGTCTTTAGTTTTCCCTGCACATCCTCTCCTCCACCCTCTGCCAATGCCAGGCTACCAAGATCCCCCTTCAACCAGCAAACCACCCCCACAGCCAGGATGGAAACCAGCATGGAGGGTGCACAGAATTCATGGTGAAGTTGAAGCTTCTCCCACGTAGGGGTCTGGCCTGGATGACCTGGCCTATGAGGAGGGGGCACCCTAGGGAAGGGTGTGCCAGGGACACCCCAGGGAAGAGCTCTTGGACGCTCTGGCAGCTCCAGCCCAGATGCAAGGCCCCAGGTTCTGTTCCACAGGAACAGGATGATCCTTTCTTAGAAAGCATTTATCAGATGTGACCCGGAAAAGTCAACAATTACTTGCTGAGCACCTGTAAAATGTCTTACATTATTCTGGACTGGACTCCAAGTTTGAGTGAGTAATAGTTGCTCAGTCGTGTCCAACTCTTTGCGATCCCCTGAACTGGAGCATGCCAGGATCCTCTGTTCATGGAATTCTTCAGGAAAAAATACTGGAGTGGATTGCCATTTCCTTCTCCAGGGTACCTTCCTGACCCAGGGACTGAACATGGATCTCCTGCATTGCAGGCAGATTCTTCTGAGCACCAGGGAAGCCTACTATTAAGAGACATTTCTAAGTATAAGGGCAGGTCAATTTAAAAAGTATAAGAAGATATGTGTTTGACTTTATCTTACAATCTACAGGCAATACATTAGAATATGTAATGAATCCATACACCTTTTCCAAAGGAATACCCGAGACAGAAGCAGCAATAAAGTTACAAATGACAGTCATCAATCAGATGAAATAATTATGATGAAGCTTGTCTCTCTCAAAGAGATGGGGACTGGGCAAGTGGTCAGGAAAGAAATATAATGTGCTTTTAACTTTGTATGAAAAATAATGTTCAGTTCCATGTTGCTGAGCATAGTTCTGTTGTTGCCACATAAATCCTGTACTTCAAATTACTGTCCCAATGCTTTGTTAAAACTCTGCTTCTGGGCTTTGTTTTGGAATCTGTTACATTTGTTGCCATCTTCTCATCTCTGACCTCTGAAGTTTACTTCCTCCAAACCACAGGACACATATTCCCTGAGGTTGTAAGATATTCTTTTGGTCCAGGATCACTCAGCATTTATACTGAGCACCAAGAACATCCTAACATGGTATAAAATATCTTTCCTTTCCGGTGCTATCTTTCCATTACACTATGTTTTGATCATTAATCCCCAGAGGTCAAGTCTTTTAAGCACCTGTCTGTCCTAAAGAGAAATGCAACCGCTGATCTACATCATGATTCCTAGATGAGATTTACTCTTGGACCTTAAACCACTGTCCTCTCCCCGCCTCAGTCCATCCATCTGAGGACTGACTCACATACACTGAAATGCAAAGCACTGTATGGAAAAGCTTTTACCTCAAGAAATGTTAACATTCCCCAAACTAAGTAGGATTTCCCGTAGCACTTTATGATTGCTTTCATTAAAGAAGGCTCCCGTGCATCTTTCTGGGCTCTCAACACTTCTTGATCCCAGTACCTGTGAAGAGAGACAAAGCACAGTGAGGAACAGCCCTGCCGCAGGAAAACAGGGGAGGGACAGAGCAGAGGATAAGTCTTCACTACAGGGTGCTCCGTGGCTGCCCATAGATGCTGGCTAACTGCTCGCAGGCTCCTGAAAGATGAGCGGTGCAGACACTGAAGCACCAGGAAAAGCACCAGACCAGGTCTTCAGAGAAAAGTCCCAGATTCTAGAAACAAGTTCCTGCTAAGCTTTGCTGAACTCACAGGTCATGAGCAGTTCAGAAGGGCAGACACTGTCCTCCATGGACCCCATCTCTTGGGACAGAGCTAGGTCTCCAGGGCCATGGCTGTGGGCTCCCTCCACATCCACTCACACAGGGAATACAGGCTCCCCCAACCTCCAAAGTGGGCTAAGCCTGGGATCAGCATGAAGGGCTGACAGTTCAGTGTCAGGGAAGGAGGCTCAGAAGACCCCAGAGGAAGGCAAAGCTCTGGCTACACCTTTAGCCACACGTGGAAATTCTCACTCTCCCTCCCCTTCTCCCTCCTGCCTGGGCTTACCCTTGCAGCTCTTCTCCGAGGTGCTGGGAGCGATCTTCTGGAAGCACTGAGTACATGTCATTTGCTTCTAATTTCCGTTTGTGACCAATTTTAAACAAGGGGTTTAGCCACCTGTTAAAAATTAAAAGGAAAGTGACATATATCCAAATTACACATCTTTGTCTAATTATTATCCTACATTCATGGATATTGTTTTTTAAAAAACTACATTTTAAATATACAAAGAGGTAGGGAGAAAATTAGACATATGCTTACAAACATATAAACACACATATTAGGGTGTCGGTAAGTCACTCTGGTGGAGAAGGCAATGGCACCCCACTCCAGTACTCTTACCTGGAAAATCCCATGGACGGAGGAGCCTGGAAGACTGCAGTCCATGGGGTCACTGAGGGTCAGACACGACTGAGCGACTTCACTTTCACTTTTCACTTTCATGCATTGGAGAAGGAAATGGCAACCCACTCCAGTGATCTTGCCTGGAGAATCCCAGGGATGGGGGAGCCTGGTGGGCTGCCGTCTATGGGGTCGCACAGAGTCAGACACGACTGAAGTGACTTAGCAGCAAGTCACTCTGGCTTACACACAATATAACTTAACTAAAATACCCTGTTTGTGTTCTACTGAACATACATTGTACATCTACTTTAATTATTAAGAAAAATACATTTAGAAATCAAAATACAGTTCCCTTGGTTCGGGAGCACAGAATAGAGCTGAATGGCCATTGTGGATAAGGCTGTAGATGCATTCCTGTATTACCAAGCACTTAAATTTTCTGAACTGTATTAGACTCAAGGATTTTGCTGTTGTTGTTTAGTGGCTAAGTCGTGTCTGACTGGTTTTGTGACCCCATGGATTGCAGCCCTCCAGGCTCCTCTGTTCATGAGATTTCCCAGGCAAGGATACTGGAGTGGGTTGCCATTTTCTCCTCCAGAGGATCTTCTTGGCTCAGGGATCGAACCTGTGTCTCCTGCAATGGCAGGTGGATTCTTTACCACTGAGCCACCAGGGAAGCCCACCAGACTCAAGAATGCCTCCAGTCATATTCACATAAAATGTGACCTTGTGGTCTCAAGACCTCCTTGAAAGTGAAAGTGAAGTCGCTCAGTCGTGTCCAACTCTTTGCGACCCCGTGGACTGTAGCCTCTGTCCATGTGATTGTCCAGGCAAGAATACTGGAGTGGGTTGCCATTTCCTTCTCCAGGGAATCTTACCAACTCAGGGATCAAACCCAGGTCTCCCGCATTGTAGGCAGATGCTTTAACCTCTGAGCCACCAGGGAAGCACGACCCAAGACCTCCTTAGTTCAACTAATAACACAAATGAAATTTTGCAGGGGATCACGTTACAATACAACACACTGAGTCCAACAGGCTCTGGACCCTGACCTCCTTACGGCCCTGTCAGACTCCCCTCACAAGAGCCTCTTTCTGACCCTGACCTTCTGAAGATGTCCTAAAGATAAGTAACATCTTTCCAACTAAACTTCATATGTTGATTTTTCTTATCGTCCTCCCTATAATTAAAGCAGAAATTGCTAGACAGTGTAAGACTTCTTTTAATTTCAATTTTTAATCCCTTTTTTAATTTCAATTTTTCTCTTCTCAAGTAGGCATCTCACTCTTTGTTCCAATTTCCAGTCATTCAGAGGAATGCCTCCCTGGTCTGGAAGGTCATAAAGCATTCAGATCCAGGAAAAGACAATCACTAACTGCTGTCCAGTTTATCAAGGGGAAAAAACAAAAAACAAAAAAACCCTAACTCCAAGAAAACCATTAGCTCTTAAAACATACATTTGGTCCCTAAATAATGGTCTGGGGTCTTGAGAAAGGGTTGAGGGATGGCGTTGCAATGTCTAGAGAAACTGAGAAACTGGGGGATCCAAGAAAGCCATAAAATTGACAAACTGGACATTGTGACGTTTAAATTAATTGGTCAAAAATCGCGTATATTAAACTCATGAGTCAACCAAAAACATACAGGTCAATACTAAAAGATATAAAACTGCTATAATCCTTGCCTTTTGGGGGCTCTTCACCCCCTCTCAGTGTCTATGCTGAGGACTTTGTATCTCTGTCTTCTAAAATAAACTTTGCCTGTGTGTTTCCAAGTTCCCAGAATTCATTCTTTGGCTCTGTGAATAGAACTCAGGTTTCATGTTTCATTATCACTTCCTGGCAGATTAATTTCTTTTCAAATGTAACACAAGACTTTCATAAGGGCTGAAATTTTACTGACTGTGGGGTCTGCCCAGAGAAGGCAATGGCACCCCACTCCAGTACTCTTGCCTGGAGAATCCCATGGACAGAGGAGCCTGGTAGGCTGCAGTCCATGGGGTCGCTAAGAGTTGGACACGACTGAGCGACTTCACTTTCATTTTTCACTTTCATGCATTGGAGAAGGAAATGGCAACCCACTCCAGTGTTCTTGCCTGGAGAATCCCAGGGACGGGGGAGCCTGGTGGGCTGCTGTCTATGAGGTCGCACAGAGTCGGACACGACTGAATCGACTTAGCAGCAGCAGCAGCAGCAGTGGGGTCTGCCACCTTCAGCCTCGATCAGGGAATAAATATACCCCCTATACTTCCAGGAAACTCCACTAACAGCTGACAACATCACCAACCTACAGTTCAGTTCCTTTACGCCCAGGCTTCTGCCCAGGGATATCAAGGTTACACCCATTGCCACCCCACCCCAGCAAAGGTGTATGTGTTAGTCAAATCACTGTTTTCTTGGGGCCCAACCAATCTTTCTGACGAGCCCTCCACCTCCAGGCATGGCTGACTCTAGATTCAGACCATGCCCAAGGGCTCTGGGAACAGGATCATACCAGACCTGGAGGGGTCTGGTCTATGGAGGCAGTATCCTGGATGGAAGGGCACCACCGTTAGTCTAAACATGACTCAAGAAAACCCAAAGACAGTGAGCCCCTGAGGGGCCCCGAGGCCCCTGGGGCAAGGACCACCCATGTTGGGCCATCAACTGTCTCCAAGAGAACTCTACTAGTGGATACTGGGCTATATAAGGTGCACACCCCGATCCAGGTCACATTCAGATTTTAATTACACTCACCCCACCTCCCATCTAAATGGAGCCATTCATCTAGTCAGGAGGGAGCTGGACTGGACTGGTAATGGAAGGAGTTGTCGCCCTTGTAGCATCCTTGGTGAGCCTAGCACGAGAAGCAATTTATAAAGCCAACATTATTTTAAATAAAAGCACCTGAACATTGGCCTGGGCAACTAAAGAACCCAGCTCTAACTTTAGAAAGATGACATCTTCTCTGGGCTTCTGGTCCGCATGACACTTGACCACTGCATAGCTCCTGTTTACTTGCTGGCTGATCAAGGAGGACTTTGTGCCCTTGCAACTATTTCCTGTTGTTTCTATGTTAACATGAGTGGTCAAATAGATGCAACCTGACTGTTAGAGAAGGCTGCTTGCAGACAGAGAAGGACGAATATCATATGATATCGCTTATATGTGGAATGTAAGTAAAGGCTATAAATGAACTCTTTAAAAAAATAGACTTAGAGTGACAGATGAAGGAAAAAAGAAAAACCTATGGTTACCAGGGGGTGAGAGGAGGGACAAATTGGGACACTGGGATTGACATATACACACTATAACATATAAAACATATAACTAAGAAGGACCTACTTGTACAGCACAGAGAACTCTATTCTATACTCTGTAATGGCCTACATAGGAAAATAATACAAAAAAGAGTGTGTATATGTATGTGTACATGTATATGTATAAGAGATTCACTTTGCTGTACAGCAGAAAGTAACACAACATTGGAAATCTACTGTACTCCAATAAAAATTCAATGAAGAGAAAGTCACTTGATCAAATACTCAGAACAAGAAGGGCCCTGACTGAACAAACTTGAGACAGTATCAAAAGGGCAATCTCAGCTTCCTGGGTTTCTGCCATTCTTAGGACCCCTTACAATTATTCTCCTTCTCCTGCTCTTTGGTCTGTGTATCCCCAACTGCATTATTAGTTTTATCTGGTCTTTACCCGGGTGTGAGAAATTGGGATTTCAGGCAGGTGACAATCATATTTATTTTAGCTATCCACTCTAGTATTCTTGCCTGGAGAATCCCATGGAGAGAAGAGCCTGGTAGGCTACAGTCGGTGGGGTCACAAAGAGTTGGACACAACTGAGTGACTAACTCTTTCACTTTCACTTCCTGCTTTTGTCTGAGTCTCCAACTCAAAGGAGGAAGTTACAGAGAAAAATAAAAACTGGTTAGAACTGCTGCTGCTGCTGCTAAGTCACTTCAGTCGTGTCCGACTCTGTGCGACCCCATAGATGGCAGCCCACCAGGCTCCCCCATCCCTGGGATTCTCCAGGCAAGAACACTGGAGTGGGTTGCCATTGCCTTCTCCGGTTAGAACTAGCTAGGCCCAAAATTGGAGAAGGAAATGGCAACCCACTGCAGTACTCTTGCCTGGGGAATTCCACAGACAGTGGATCTGTGGGCTACATTCCATGGGATCGCAAAGAGTTGGCCACAACTGTGTGACTAACGTTCACTTTCAGGCCCAAAATGGGGAAAAACCTAACCTCCCCTAGACCCTGAGTCTCATTTGTGTATTCACTGTAATGTATTAGTATGCTAAATGGCATACTCACCCATGTCATGACAGCTGACAATGGTCATGACAACAACCCACACAAGGACTAAATATGAGTGTTGCCTCATTTTGAACCTCATTCAGGCTCAAACCACACCCTTGTTCTCAGATAAGTCATGAATATTCCTCCCTCTCTTGATTCAATTTCCTTGTTTTTACCTTGACCCAAATTGTGTTTAGAAGCTGATTTTTAAACTAAGCTCTCACTTCTCCATTCTTTGATCATTGAATAAAATTTGTACTGTTCCAGTCTCACCATCAATTTAGTTATCGGCTGTGGGAATCTGAGTGGAAAAACAACCTCTTCAGCCAAGATAAGGAATCTTAGCCTGGGCTCAGAGCCCAGCACAAGGCGGGAGACCAATTTGGAGACATCAGTTACATATACAAGGAACACCGTCTTCAGAGCCAGACTGCTTGACTTGGGATCCTGCTCCATTACTTACTGGCTGTGTGGCAGTAAGCGACTTACTCAACCTCCCTGCTTCAGTGCCTTCAGGTATAAAATAAGCGGTAATAGTGCCTTTCCCTCCAGCAGGAAAACTGGAAATGGGTGCCTACCCAAATCAATGAAAAGTCCTCACCTTCCCATTTCCAGGCACACGCATTTTGAAAATTTACAAACAGAAGGTGTTTGGAAAGTTCCTTGCCCTGTCTGAAGTTAAGAATTTTTCCTACTTTATTATTATTTACAGTAACCACACCCATTCCTTCTTCTAGGCTCCTCTTTCCTTAAGGGCCACCAAATGGCCAAGAGATGAAGCTACACACACTAAATACACCACCATCAAAACAAGCAGAGGAGCTCCCAATCCCTGGAGATCCCCCGGGCTGTCCCATAAAAGAAGGAAATACTAGAAATTTGGGAAATATAAATGGGTTAGGGTCCAGAAATAAAACAACTAGTAATCATCCAAGTGTGATTAAAGCCCAAAGGTTCAGGACCACATAGTTAGTGGCCCAGCTACCACATGGAACACTTCAGTTAAGAGCTGCAACTCTCTGAGCTGTTTTTCATCTGTGTGTTTCCTCTGGGCTCAGGGACCCTTCAGTGGTTTCAGGACCAAATGATTCCTGGGCAAGACCACCTGCATCAAGACCATGCACTGCTTCTCTGAAGGCTAGAGATTGGGAAAGACCTCACAGGCTTCAGGGACCCTATCCCCAGAGTGATCCCCAAAGGTGGAAGTGGAGATATCCACAATAAGGAAAGGGGCTGGTCAAATAAATCCTCCAGTCCTGACTGTGTGTCCCAAGCAAAAGCAAAACGTGTTCAAGAATAGTGTTCCCAATCATTAAATAAAAAACGTTTCATTTTTTTACCCACGTGAAATTTGCCACAACTAGGAACCAGGTCGTACAGTGAGAGTCACACAGGGAGAAAGGGAGACGGAAAGAAGTACACGGTCATAGACATGGGGGCAGAGGGAACCCAGTGGAGCTGGAACACACTGTCGCACAGGGCATGTGGGAAAAGGTGGGGACATTACTGAAAGAAGCAAAGAAGGTGGAGCACTGAAGAACTGATGCCTTCGAACTGTGATGCTGAAGAAGATTTCTGAGAGTCCCTTGGACTACAAGGAGATCAAACCAGTCAATCTTAAAGGAAATCAACCCTGAATATTCTTTGGAAGGACTGATGCTGAAGCTGAAACTCCAGTATTTTGGTCATCTGATGCAAGCAGATGACTCACTGGAAAAGGGCCTGATGCTGGGAAAGATTAAGGGCAAGAGAAGAGGGTGTCAGAGAGTGAGATATATAGATGACATCACAGATGCAATGGACATGAACTTGGGCAAACTCTGGAGACGGTGAGGGACAGAGACCGGCAGTGCTGCCATCACGGGATTGCAAAGAGTTGGACAGGACTGAACGACTGAACAACAACGGTCTAAGGCACTAATTAGATAAAGGAAGCTGTTCATAAGCTGCTTGCTTGGGGCTGGGGACGGGGTAGGGGGTGGAGGTATGACGCTTCAGTTCAGAACTGCGAATTCCTGAGCAGTTCAGGGGAAGCCTGTTAAGAGTAGAGGCGGGGTGTTCAGCGCATTTTCCCTCTGGGCTGTGATTCCCCCTAGGCAGCCTTCCAGCTTCCTGTTTTCTGGCTCTGGAGGGGCTGCCAGCGGCAAGGCACGGAGACCCTGTATCTCCGCCACCAGGTCACCGGGTCCCCTCCCCACCCCTGCTCCCCACTTCCTTGCCCAGTCGTGCTCCGCCTTCCCAGAGTGCAGGGGGTGCAGGACAGCATTGGGAGAGTCCACACTTGTTTCCCAATAGCGGGGCAGCGGAGGGCGCCGAGACTACCGCGTGTCACGGCCGCGGAGCGCTCACCAGAAGAACAGGCGCGAGCAGAGGTTCGCTTTCTGCAGCGGGTTGGGCTTCGGGTACAGCAGCGGCATCGTGCAGGCCGGGGCGGGCGTGGAGCGGCGCAGCGCTGCTCTGGCCACGGTGAGGCTCCCGCTGCTCCTGGAGGCGACCGCGGGCATGTTGGAGACCAGTTCGCCTTCGGGGTCTGCTGGGCGGGCCCGGAGAACCACAGGTTTCCGGGAATGGAGCACCCATCGCCCGCCAGGTCTCTGCCTCCCGGGACTGCGCAACCTCCCCACTGCGCAACCTCCCGGGTCGCCTCCGGGTCTCCGGTTCTGCGCTACTGCCAAGGCTCTGGGAGAAGTAGGGCCGTGTGTGGGGCTGCAGGACGAAGAGGCCATCAGGACAAAGCTTCCAGGAGCCTCAAGCAAGTGGGAGGCAAGGCCACCGGCTCTTTGATGGAGGAGGGTAGGCGGAACGGACAGCACAAACAAACCAGCCCCAAGGATCCCACCTGGCTGCAAACTCCGCTGAAACTCCTATTCTGAGCCCAGAGGCTCACCCAGAAGGCGAAGAGGGGAGGCTCAGGCTCTGCCCTCCTCTGCTGCTCCGAAGCTCCCCATGGGCTGCAAGGAAGGCCTGGAGAAAGCTGGCAGAAGGCATGATCAGCTCATGTGAGATGTCCTGTGGCATCTCACACGTTGTATTGTGAGGGAACCTCTGTGAGCTTTTTGCTGCCCTCTTAGATTGGGAAAGGGGAGTCTGGGGGGAGAGAAACTGCCTCCTAATTTCTTTCATCATGCTTTCAAAACAGATAAGTAACAGTGACATATGTCACAAAATACATTTCTGGGGACCTTACCTCAGTTTCAACTCTAACAATGTCCTGGTCAGGAAGGTATCATCCCTATCCTACAGATGAGAAAGATGAGGCTCAAGGATAGCCTTTGTCCAAGGTCTTGGACCCAAGTTTGGGGTTCAGCATGGTTGTCTCACTGGTACATGGACAGTGTGTGTGAAAAGTGCCTAGGATATGCTGTGTGAATGAATGAATGGCTGCAGGACTGAATGAACAAAATCTTGGGCTCCTACTCAGAAGTGTTTAGTTACCAGCTCAACAGTTTCTCTTCCTTTCTACTCTAAATGAAGAAATATCAAAATTTTTGTACCTACAACAAGATCACCATATTATTCTTTTTTTTTTTTTTTACAGCTTATAACACAACTTTTATTAGAAAAGTTATACATAACATAGCATCAACTATTTTCAAGAACAATATTAAACCCGATAAGCAACAAAAACCAGACTAACAAAATGTGTAACGAGAAACTAATGACCTTTCTATAATCAAACATTCAATTATCTACAATGTCTTTATACAAAGGGAGAAAAATCCATGGTTTACAGGCACATGATACTGAAATAAAGCAGCAATAGCAATTTATACAATTACCATCTCAAGAAACTGAATCATCAAAACAGGAATTACGAGTTCACAAATTTAAAACATCTCACATAATTTAAAATTATTGGGTATACACCGAAGTCTGAGTGATTTTTTTTTTCCACACAAGTGCCAACACTTAAGCTAGAACTTTTAGTGTGTAATTTTGCCCTAAAAAGTTAAGACATGTTTTGATAATCATAACAGTCACATAATTTCTGGTGCTACCTGGTCTGTTAATATTTAAAGCCTTTATTTGGATGTTTTTCACTTAATTTATAGGAAACTATTGGATTTCTGTTGCAAAGCTATTACAGTTCCAAAGGAGTGTGCAAGCTTTGGAAAAAAAGATCAGTACTAAAACTTACAATAAATATCAAAGCCATTAGTTTTTACAGCACTGTCTGCTTAAAGGTTAAGTCTACCAGTTGTACCATTTCCCATCAGTCTGTCCTTTCAGTTAGCACAGTAATTTCTATTTTCATGATCTGAATACTCAAATATGTCCAAACATCTTTTTAAAACCTTGATTTACAGCTCCTGGAAAATCAGAGATGCTTTTTATATTCATTCTACTCTAAAAGTCTATTTCTGCTCATTTTAGAGTCTCACTAAAACAACAGATGTCAGCACAGTTAAAAAGTTTCAAATGGAATGATTTACAAAATAGGGCACTTTAAACCAAGTCCTACCTTTTTATAGTTACAGTACAATTTCACATACCAACCGCCACCCCCAATGGTGAATTGTGAAATTATACTTTAAAACTTATCCCGAGAAGACATTCTGTTTGGGGCACCATCCCCGAAGGCCAATGGTCCCTTCTAAGACTGCCGGGTGTTGCTGATGGGAAAAGACAATTTCTGTCAAAGATTCACACTACTGTTCTTAACTGTCAGGTGTTTTTCCCTGAAACGTTCTCCTTTAGAATGCAGTAATGGAGAACTAAGAGAAAAACTCCAACCTTCCGTTGCTACTCAATTATACTCAATTATATAAAGATATAAAGAATATATTATTCTTTAACAATTTCTCATATACCTTGGCTAAGATTGGTGTTATTAATGACGGCTTTTAGCTTCAGTTATGCAAGATGAAAAGGTAAGTTCCATAAATCTGGTGTACAGCAATGTGATAATATTGCTGTGTACCTTTAATTTGCTTAAAGAGTAGTAGTTCTCAACATAAAAAAGAAAAATGGAAAAAGTATGAAGTAATGGACATGTTGATTGGCTTGGTTATGATAGCTTACAGTGAATGGAGTCAAATTTGTGATCTCCGAAGCAGAAGATTTAGCTTCGGGACCAGGGACCAGGCTTGATCACTCAAGAGCTTTTGTGTAGCAGAGTTTCATTAAACTGTGAAAAGGGGCAGAGAAATCTTCTGACATAGACATCAGAAGGGGGATGGGGGCGGGGGATTGAGAGTGCCCCGACTAGGTAGTCATATCAAGGCCTTATATATTTTGCTAGACCCACTCCCACAACATACATTGGAAGATGACAGGATTAGTCAGAAGGTTTTCAAGAAGAAACATGTCCTGGAGCAAGCTACATTGTTATATTGACTACCACAAAGCTATGTAGGAAAAAATAGTTTGTCTTTTTCTCCTTGAGAGCCCCAGATCCCTTTCTTCTTCTTTAGGGCTCCAGACCCCTTTCTCTTCCTCAGGGACCCTGGACTTCTTAGCAACCTACCTAGGAACTGACTCTCTCAGTTGTGATGAATATTTCACAGTGTATATATAAATGAAGTCAACATGTTGAACATCTAAATATATATACTATTTGTCAATTATACCCTTAATGCCAGAGGGGAGATTGATTTTAAAGAAATCTTTAATGTATTCACACTTTTTTTTATGAGTCAAACATATAAGAATGTTAAGGTGTTGATGGGCATGATGAGAATTTATTACACTATTTTCTTGATATTTCATGCATGTTTGAAATTTTCTGTTGCAAAAAAGAAGAATGATTAGAGCTGAAAATTTTAATTTTTCAATTACCTACCCTTCTTGTGTTAGCTTTTTCTCAGATAATGCAATCCACAATGTATGGTACCAGACTTGTCCTGATTTACAGTTCTCTTTTAGATTCCCTATATTTTCCAGTGCTATAAGCACTCAGCAACTAGTTCTACTCCAAAGATGAAGGAATTGGTTGCTACAGTTGGAAGTCTGTCAGACTGCCCCAGACTGTTCCGTCCGGTCCCCACAACTATCTCAGGACCATAATTAGCCATCTACAAACTGACAAATACATTCAGTCCCTTTAGATTCTGCTGTCTTTTTTTTTTTTTTTTAACTAAATCTTTTGAAACTTCTTAGTATCCTCTTCTGGGCATAAAATCCTTGAATGTGATCTAATTCATGAAAAGAAATCATCCTCACATTTCAGAACTTTGTTACTAGTAATGAATTACTTCTGTCACTTCCCACTGGCTCTCAGATATACTTGCATTATGACACTTTTACAGAGAGTTCTGGTATAAAAACTTAAACAAAACTCCTTATTTTCTGCCAATATATTCTATTTGATCTTCATTTAAGATGTTATGATAATAATGGAACGTGGGTTATTTTGTTTTCAGTTCATCAGAAACACTAGTCCATTACTGACTGAGTTGTCCAGAAACTGTTGAGAGTTGATAAAGATGTCCTCCGAAAATAATATACCTAAAAAATTGAAATTCCTATTTTCATTAGGCTCACAATCTAGAAAAAGAATAGGTAAAAAGGAAATTTCAGCAAAAGAATAAAAAATAATAAAATTACACAAACACATTAATTCTTACCCTGATAAATTAAGGATGTTCGTGATGCTGCTGGTGCTGATTGTGTCACACATTTTCACACTTCAAATGTTTTTCAGCAAAATAAAGAGGTCTAATAGTCATAACAACAACAACAACAACAACAAAAAAAAAAAAAAAAAACGAGAAAAACCAGAATACCCCAACCTAATGAAGGCAAAGTCTGATAGGCACTGTAGTATAATATTGGCAAAATATAAATTAGAATAGTTTTTTCATAAAATAATCTAACAATATTTATTTTTAAGAGCCTTAAAAATGTTCATTCTTTGCAACTCAATAAAATTTCCACTTTGAAGATGAAGAAGATAAAAAGTCAGCTATAAACAGCTACTTATGTACAACTACCCAAACAGTAAATAACCTGCAATGCAGGAGACCAGGATTCAATACCTGGATTGGGAAGGTCCCGCGGGGAAGGAAATGGCAACCCATTCCAGGAAGTACTCTTGCCTGGAGAATTCCATGGACAGAGGAAACTAGCAGGGTATAGTTCATAGGATCACAGAGTCGGACATGACTGAGCGACTAACTCTCACTTTCGTGTTTCTCAGAGAGCAGTTCTTGTTATAATATTAGAATTGAGAAACATCCTAACTTCTAAGTTCAGCAATAGCAAAGTGATTGAATAAATCATGAACCATTTTTAGAGAAGTGCTTTAGATTTCCCTGGCGGTAGAGTGGGTAAGAATCCATGTGCCAATGCAGGGGACACAGGTTCAACCTCTGGTCCAGGAAGATCCCACATGCCGCCAAGGGGCAACTAAGCCCAAGCACCACAACTACTGAAGCCTGTGTGCTTAGAGCCCATGCTCCGCAACAAGAGAAGTCACTGCAATGGAAAGCCTGTTCAATTCAGTTCAGTTGCTCAGTTGTATCCGACTTTTTGCAGCCTCATGGATTGCAACGTGCCAGGCTTCCCTGTCCATCACCAACTCCCAAAGCTTGCTCAAACTCACGACCATTGACTCGGTGATGCCACCCAACTATCTCATCCACTGTTCCCCTTCTCCTCCCACCTTCAATCTTTCCCAGCATCAGGGTCTTTTCCAATGAGTCAGTTCTTCGCATCAGGTGGCCAAAGTATTGGAGTTGCAGCTTCAGCATCAGTCCTTTCAGTGAATATTCAGGACTGACTTTCTTTAGGATTGACTGGTTTGATCTCCTTGCAGTCCTGGGGATTCTGAAGAGTCTTCTCCAACACCACAGTTTAAAAGCATCAGTTCTTTGGGGCTCAGCTTTCTTTATGGTCCAATTCTCACATCCATACATGACTACTGGAAAAACCACAGCTTTGACTAGACAGACCTTTGTTGGCAGAGTAATCTGCTTTTTAATATGCTGTCTAGGTTGGTCTTGGCTTCCCTGGTAGCTCAGATGGTAAAGCATCTGCCTGCAATGCAGGAGACCTGGGTTCGATCCCTGGGTCAGGAAGATCCCCTGGAGAAGGAAATGGCAACCCACTCCAGTATTCTTGACTGGAGAATTCCATGGACAGAGGAGCCTGGTAGGCTATCCATGGGATCGCAAAGAGTTGGACATGACTGAGCGACTTCACTTCACTTCACTTCTAGGTTGGTCAGAGCTTTTCTACCAAGGAGCAAGCATCTCTTAATTTCATGGCTGCAGTCAACATCTGCAGTGACTTAGTAACCTAAGAAAATAAAGTCTGTCAGTGTTTCCTTTGTTTCCCCGTCTATTTGCCATGAAGTGATGGGACAGGATGCCATGATCTTCTTTTTTTGAATGTTGAACTTTAAGCCAGCTTTTTCACTCTCCCCTTTCACTTTCATCAAAATGCTCCTTAGTTTCTCTTCGCTTTCTGCCATAAGGGTGGTATCATCTGCATATTTGATGTTTTTGATATTTCTCCTGGCAATCTTGATTCCAGCTTGTGCATCATCCATCCCAGCATTTCACATGATGTACTCTGCATATAAGTTAAATAAGCAGTGTGACAATATACAGCCTTGACAGACTCCTTTCCCAATTTGAAGCTAGTCCATTGTTCCATGTCCGGTTCTAACTCTTGCTTCTTGACCTGCATACAGACAAGGGGCAAGTCAGGTGGTCTGGTATTCCCATCTCTTAAAGAATTTTAAATAGTATCTTGTAATCCACAAAGTCAAAGGCTTTGGCATAGTCAAGAAAGCAGAAGTCGATGTTTTTCTGGTATTCTCTTGATTTTTCTTTGATCCAAACAGATGTTGGCAATTTGATCACTGTTTCCTCTGCCTTTTTAAAATCCAGCTTGAACCTCTGTAAGTTCTCAGTTCATGTACTGTTGAAGCCTAGCTTGGAGAATTTTGAGAATTACTTTGCTTAGTAAGGCCCCAGAGAAGCCTTCCGATGGCTGCAGCTCCAGCGTGCATCTGATTGCAGCCCCATGAGGGACCCTGAGCCAGGTCACCCAGCCAAGTTGCTCCCAGATTACTGACCCTCAGAAATTCTGTAAAATTTGGAGTATCCAGGAGTCTCTGCAGAGGTGTGAGTCAGCAGTGGCCTGCTGCTGAGTTAGGGGCACTGAATGCAACATTGTGTCCACAAATCCTTTTGAAGGAGGTCTCCATTATCTTCATTACCCCCACCATAGTTTGGCCTTAGGCCAAACAACAGAGAGGGAACACAGCCCCGCCCATCAACAGAAAATTGTATTAAAGATTTATTGAGCATTGCCACCCATCAGAACAAGACTCAGTTTCCCTTGCACTCAATTTCTCTCATCAGGAAGCTTCCATAAGCCTCTTATCCTTATCCATCAGAGGCCAGACAGAAGGAAAACCACAATCACAGAAAACTAACCAAACTGATCACATGGATCACAGCCTTGTCTAACTCAATGAAACTATGAGCCATGCCAGGTAGGGCCACCCAAGATGGATGGGTCATGGTGGAGAGTTCTCACAAAACATGGTCCACTGGAGAAGGGAATGGCAAACCACTTCAGTATTCTTGCCTTGGGAACCCCATGAACAGTATGAATAGCTCATGTTCCACAACAAACAGTAGCCCCCACTCACCACAACTAGAGAAAACCCAGGCAGCAACAGCAAAAATGGTATTGAAAGCTTTGAAGAACGACCAAAATGGGAGAAGATCTTAAAAAATGCTGGATGCTGAGAGTGTACTGATGAAAGAAACAAAGAAGTTGTGAGGTATTCTAGCAAAGAAGCTGTTAGGCTCTGCCTGCCATTCCCATTCTTTCATTTCTCTTTCATGGCAAAACATGTTGTGTATCACCTGTCAATTCAGAATCAGCCCACTGTATATTGACTTATCTCTACTGCACTGACAGCTAATACCTTTTTCTGACTCAACTGTAGGTTCTTTCTGGATTCTTACTTTGTAGTAGGTTTTGCTGGATTCTGCCTGGTAATGGTATTTTACTATTGACCAGAGTCTACCACATAGAGGAATCGAGATCAAAGTGATAGGGTTTTTTTTTGGGGGGGGGGGGCAGGGGAGGGGTTTGTTTGTTTTACTCCCTGCAGTGAGTTTCTCTGGATTCTGTGTGGTGACAATATTTTATTTTACTATTGACAACAATCTACCAGATGGAGGATCCATGGTAAGGTGATAGCTTTAGAAAAGAAGCAACTGGGAAAGAGCAACTGGCTTTTGGTTCAAAGCTGGTAGTTTTGGTCAGAGAGCCTGAGGTGCCACCTCTTCAAATGAGCTGATCTGTAAGGATACATTTAACTCCATGTCATGTAGCCACACAAAGTTCAGAATCAAATTATGTGGTATAGCTTGCTTGTACCCCATGAGAGACACCACTCTGTCTAAATTGAGACCAAATTCTGGACTAAAAGTTTTGATACCTTTATGTGTATGTCACTTATTGTTCTGCAACAGCCAAGAGACTTAAGTTTCTACTCATTAATCAAAACAGCCTGGAGGCTATTTCTAGCACACATCTAGATGTCCTGTTGGGTCATAACCTTTACTATGCTAACCTCAAACCACTTTTCCTATTTCAAAATTTAGAATTTCACCCAGCAACTGATTACCAAGTATTGCCATCCATTTCTATCAGTCAACTTGTTCAGTTTCCATAAAACAATCATCTCTGTATCATAATGGCCCTTCTTTGTAGATCCATTTAGGTGTTTTATTACATTTTCCTTCACTGTTTTAAAAAATAGAAGATGGAAAGAATTGATATGCTAATATTAACAACAATTAATGTAAATTAATTAATTTACAATTAATGTAAATATGGAGAGAGCATGAAATGAAAGAAAGGAGGTGCCTCTTCAGTCTGGTTTGGATGCATATTTGAAGTAAGCTGGCTCATTATATATTTAATTTTTAAGGAAGAGAAACCATTTTTTTGAACCTATGAAATATCTAGGGCAGCTTTATTCAAACTACCAAAATTTGGAAGCAATCACGATATCCTTCAACAGGTGACTGGACAAACTGGTTCATCCTGGCAATGGAGTACTACTCAGCACTAAAAACAAATGAGCTACCAACACATGAAACAACACGGAGGAAACATAAATGCTCATTACTAAGTGAAAGTAGTCAGTCTGAAAAGGCTACACGCTGTATGATTCTAGCTATGTGACAACAAGGCAAAACTATGGAGACAGTAAAAATCAGTGTTGCCAGAGGGTGGAGGTAGGATGAGAGATGAGTAGATGGAGCACAGGGGATTTTTAGGGCAATGAAAATACTCTGTAATATACCACAATGATGGAAATGTTATCATACATTTGTCTAAACCCATGGAACGCATGACACTAAGAGTGAACCCTGACGTGAACTATGGATTTGTGGTGACTGCTGTGTCTCTATAGATTCATCAGATGTAGCAAATCTTTCACTCTGTGTTGACAGTGGGGAAGCTATGGTGTGTGGGGGCAGGGGAGAGAAGGAATTCTCTGTGCCTGCCCCGCCTCACCTCCCCCAGAAAGAAAAATCTATGAAATTCTTGTGAGACACTGATGATTATACATTCAAACTTCCCTGGTCGTCCAGGGGTTAAGAATCTGCCTGCCAGCACAGGAGACATGGGTTCTATCCCTGCCCTCAGAAGATCCCACAGGCTGTGTAACCTGCACTCTAGAGCCTGCACTCTGCAACTACTGAGCTCACAAACCGTAACTCCTGAAGCATGTGCGCCCTAGGGCCTGTGCTCCACAACAGGAGAAGCCACGGCAGTGAGAAGCCCACGCACCACAATGAAGAGTAGCCCCTGCCCACCGCAGGTAGAGAAAGCCCATGCATAGCAGCAAAGACCCAGCACGGCAAAAATTAAATAAGCAAATAAATAACAATTTTAAAAAATGAAGTGTTATAGTAGAGGAAATGAGATTTTTAAATGTATTGATTGAGATTCATTTTAATAAAATGTCCCATTGATCCCTTATAGTATTTCTTAGACTTATAAGTCACATGATAACTTTCTTCAATTTAATCAAGAAAATAAGAACAATTTACCTTTTCTCTTGTCAATTTTTTAAAATAACTCATAAAACACTACCAGAGTTATAATCTCCTTCCCACCCCTTGCAAATCAAGTCCATTTTGCTTCATTAAATTTTTTGTTTCTTAAATATAACTTCAGTGAAATTAAGAGAAATTGAGTTTGAGGTAAGAAATACATCTATAAAATTAATTTATATTGTATATTATTAATATTTAATCTATATTTTAGATACTTTTATAACATTCAGAGGTTAAAAACCTGAAATATTCTTTCTAAACATAAAGAACTTTAGAATTCTTTCTTTGTTTTCTGAGAAGAGACTTCCCTTGCTTCCTTTCATCCAGTCTACTTTCAATTGCACTCTCAGGGAAGCTGTGGGCATAAAAGTACCGAATTGCATCTGGATGAAATGTATTTCCTACCCTCACCAAGCATACAACTTATACTGTGTGTACAATTCCCATTCTTAAGAGTCACATCTTTGCATGAAGGCTTTCATTATATATGGACAACAGAAATGAAGTCCATCATGTGTCAATATTAAAACAAAGTATTGACTTTTTATGGACATTTTTTTCTAACATGTATTGCTGATGTCCCTCCCTTGCAGTTTGCAGAACATAATGACAAACATTCTTAACTATTTGATATCATTACCAGCAGTAGTATTATGCCATTTGGTGCAATACACTTAGGGGCTAAGAAACATAGGTATAGGGGTTTACAGATTCATTCATATACACTTACTAACAGCAAATTAACTTTAAAAAATTTCACATCTATTTTTTTCTATATTTTTATTTCTTATCTTGTCTAATAATACTTTACTTTTTACTACTTTTAAACTAGCTTGTAAAGTAAGATTTAATAGGCTTTAAAATAAAGACCTGATGATCTCTGATAGGAATAATTATGAGTTTGCAGATCTAATTTTGGCAACTTAGATGCCTCTTGGTGTCAGATGTCTTCTGTGAGACTGAAATTACCCAAGGATGACAGCTCGAAAAGTGAATGCTATCAGAAGGTGCTTTGGTTTACCAGTGGCTTTATGAAAGTGAAGGTGAAAGTGAAAGTTGCTCAGTCATGTCGGACTCTTTGAAACCCCAGGGACTGTACATTCCATGGGATTCTCCAGGCCAGAATAATGGAGTGGGTGGCCTTTCCCTTCTCCAGAAAATCTTCCTAACCCAAGGATTGAACCTAGATCTCCAGCATTGCAGGCAGATTCTTTATTAGCTGAGCCACCAGGGAAGCCCATGGATTTATAAGTGTTCCTAAATAATTAGTAAATTTCCTCTCTTCTTTTGACATGAAATAGTTTCAGAATGCTAAAATATTCCGCAATTTTATTTTTTAAATGTAAATAATTCCCAAATGGATTACATATAAAGTATTCACACTTTTCTATAGTTATTTAAGGATTATCATTAAAAAATAAGATATACAGAAACAAATCAAAGAGAAAGAGGGAGAGAGAAGACCAAGGCTGAGACCTGAGACCATCTAGCATTCACAGTTAGAGACTCACCCAAGGAGACTGAGGAGGGAGAGAATGTGCAGTTACTGGAGTGCAGGAGAACCTGAGCCTATGCCTCTGAGAGGCTGATAAGTTGAAGACAGAAGAGTACCAGTTGGATTTGGCAAAGACAGGGGTTTTGGTGACTTCAGTTCAGTTCAGTTGCTCAGTCATGTCCGACTCTTTGCGACCCCATGAATCACAGCACGCCAGGCCTCCCTGTCCATCACCAACTCACGGAGTTCACTCACACTCACATCCATCGATTCAGTGATGCCATCCAGCCATCTCATCCTCCGTCGTCCCCTTCTCCTCCTGCCCCCAATCTCTCCTAGCATCAGAATCTTTTCCAATGAGTCAACTCTTCACATGAGGTGGCCAAAGTACTGGAGTTTCTGCTTCAGCATCATTCCTTCCAAAGAAGTCCCAGGGCTGATCTCCTTCAGAATGGACTGGTTGGATCTCCTTGCAGTCCAAGGGACTCTCAAGAGTCTTCTCCAACACCACAGTTCAAAAGCATCAATTCTTCCACGCTCAGCCTTCTTCACAGTCCAACTCTCACATCCATACATGACCACTGGAAAAACCATAGTCTTGACTAGAAGAACCTTGGTTGTCAAAGTAATGTCTCTGCTTTTGAATATGCTATCTAGGATGGTCATAACTTTCCTTCCAAGGAGTAAGCATCTTTTAATTTCATGGCTGCAGTCACCATCTGCAGTGATTTTGGAGCCCCCCAAAATAACGTCTAACACTGTTTCCACTGTTTTCCCATCTATTTCACATGAAGTGATGGGACCGGATGCCATGATCTTAGTTTTATGAATGTTGAGCTTTAAGCCAACTTTTTCACTCTCCACTTTCACTTTCATCAAGAGGCTTTTGAGTTCCTCTTCATTTTCTGCCATAAGGGTGGTGTCATCTGCATATCTGAGGTTATTGATATTTCTCTCGGCAATCTTGATTCCAGCTTGTGTTTCTTTCAGCCCAGCGTTTCTCATAATGTACTCTGCATATAAGTTAAATAAGCAGCGTGACAATAAACAGCCTTGACGTACTCCTTTTCCTATTTGGAACCAGTCTGTTGTTCCATGATCAGATCTAACTGTTGCTTCCTGACCTGCATACAAATTTCTCAAGAGGCAGATCAGGTGGTCTGGTATTCCCATCTCTTTCAGAATTTTCCACAGTTTATTGTGATCCACACAGTCAAAGGCTTTGGCATAGTCAATAAAGCAGAAATAGATGTTCTTCTGGAACTCTCTTGCTTTTTTGATGATCCAGCGGATGTTGGCAATTTGATCTCTGGTTCCTCTGCCTTTTCTAAAACCAGCTTGAACATCAGGAAGTTCACGGTTCACATATTGCTGAAGCCTGGCTTGGAGAATTTTGAGCATTACTTTACGAGCATGTGAGATGAGTGCAATTGTGTGGTAGTTTGAGCATTCTTTGGCATTGTCTTTCTTTGGGATTGGAATGAAAACGGACCTTTTCCAGTCCTATGGCCACTGCTGAGTTTTCCAAATTTGCTGGCATATTGAGTGAAGCACTTTCACAGCATCATCTTTCAGGATTTGAAATAGCTCAACTGGAATTCCATCACCTCCACTATCTTTGTTCATAGTGATGCCTTCTAAGGCCCACTTGAGTTCACATTCCAGGATGTCTGGCTCTAGATCAGTGATCACACTATCCTGATTATCTGGGTCGTGAAGATCTTTTGGTGACTTAGGAAAGACATTATTTTAAAGAGAAAGAGATTGAAATCTTTTAAAGATGTGTTGAGCAGAGGACTGTGTCTGAAAGTGTGGAAAAGTGGTTGTACACAACTCTTGTGAGAAATTTTGCTGTGAGGAGGAACAGAACATAGAAAAAAGTAACTGCCGGACTATAACCCTTGAGGCGGCACTCATCCACACTGTGAACTGTTCAATAGCCAGTCTAAAATACACTGTTTGAGTAATATGGGTGAGCCGATGTTGTCAGTATCTTCCCTGGTGCCTTCCATGTCACCCTAGCCTGACTTCCTGCAACTCTGCCTGAGGGCTTTGTCTGCCACCTGAACCGGCTCTTCTAAAGCACAAAGCAGCCAGAAGCCCTCCCCTCCGGCAGCCTTCAGTCAACAGACAAAGCAGAGCTGGTGTGTAAATACCCCAACTCCCTCACTCAGGGAAGCTAACCCTGAGGCTTGTGCTCCACACTATCTCCTACGGTTTCCCAGCAGGATTGTGTTCCAGTAACCCAGCCTGGAACATACCTGATAACACGTCCTGTGCGGCCCTCTCCCCATTTCTTGTCTCACTTCCCCACTCCATTACCAGTGTTTCCTGCCACCCCCTCCCAAATAACCTATTGCATTCAAATTCCCATCCTAGACTTCAGCTTCAGCACACCCAAACTAAAACAACCGAAAATATTCATGTAATGACTTGAAACCATTATACCAATTTTGCCCAAGAATGCAAGAAACAAGAAACATTAAAAGAAAATATTTCAAAATGATAACAAGGATCATTTCTTTATTGTGGGATTATGGGTCATTAAAAAAAAAAATCTCGTTTTTCCTCAAGAAAATAAAGTGGTTTTCTTTTGGTAAAGAAGTACTATAATTACAACATACAGATTGATAGAGATTTTGTGAATTTCATAAGGTGGTCTTAAAAGAACAAGTAAAGGGAAAGAAAGAAAGGGAAGTCGCTCAGTCATGTACAACTCTTTGTGACCCCATGGACTGTAGCCCACCAGGCTCCTCTGTCCAGGGGATTTCGCAGGCAAGTGTACTGGAGTAGGTTACCATTTCCTTCTCCAGGGGATATTCCCAACCCAGGGATCGAACAAACCCAGGTCTCCTGCACTGCAGGCAGACGCATTACCATCTGAGCCACCAGGGAACCCTAAACAATACAAAGTATTGCTAAAGAAAATATGGCTGCTGCTAACTCTCCCAGCAGCATATAGTAAATGAAGTACAAATATCCATATGAAAAACTCACCAACGGCTATTGGTATAGTTACCACTTATTGAATGTGTAGGGGCTTCCCTGGTGGCTCAGATGGTAAAGCGTCTGCCTGCAATGTGGGAGACCCAGGTTTGATTCCTGGGTCAGGAATATCCCCTGGAGAAGGAAATGGCAATCCACTCCAGCACTCTTGCCTGGAAAATCCCATGGACGGAGGAGCCTGATAGGCTACAGTCCATGGGGCCACAAAGAGTCGGAACAATACCCTTTTACCATCTCACAAATCCTTGCAATACTACTGTAAGGTATGTATTATTCTTATCTTTTTTCATAAAATATAGTTCAGACAACAGTGAATTCTCCAAAAAGGGGGAAGACTTGAACCCAGATATTGGTCCCAAAGCCCATGAACTTCCTGCCCCTTTGGGCTGCCTCTCTCTGTACCTTCAGGTATTATTTTAGAGTCACCAACACAAAATCAAAGAGTAATCACTGCATCAACATTTCTGATGTACTTGATGCAGTTTAGAACTAGGAGGATAGATGTGTATAAAGATATTTTGCTGGGGCAAATGGCTTCTCCAGAGCAAGCTGAAGTGTGGTCACCATGGTCATGTTGGATTGAACAATTAGAATGTGTGCTGTCAAGCCCTGGAGGCAAGAACAGTACATTACAATGGTGGAAAAATCAAACTGTACAGCAGAGAGATGAATTTTTTAAACTACGAGGCAGAGATATACCACAATCTTAAAGTATATCTGAGCTTAAAGGACTAAAAATGGCAGAGAGTACATAATAACATGCTGTAGAATGAAGTTTTGGTCAGCATTAGGTTCTTTGCTCTCACTTTACACAAGAACAGCTCTTACTAATCTCTCAGCTGTATTTGCTGTCAAGCAAAATAGTCATATCTACTAGACAACAGTCACTACTTTATTTACAAGGTAAAATGCAGATTAATCTTTAAGAGATAAAGGAGAAAGAAGCCTGTTATTTCTACTTTTAGTTTATTAAAAATGAGCTAAGAGTTATAATCGCTGGATCTTCACTGGTTCACAATGCCTGGAGCACAGACTTCTTAAAGCAGATGGAGAAGGATTGCTCCCTCGGATTCGAGTGCCCACTCAATGTCCTGCCCACAGGAAGTCTTAGAAAGCACATGCCTGGTGAATGATGAGGATACCCACACCCCACCAGAAAGAGGAGGGCACCACAACCTCTAAAAACATTTCAGTTCAGTTCAGTTCAGTCGCTCAGTCGTGTCTGACTCTTTGTGACCCCATGAATCGCAGCACACCAGGCCTCCCTGTCCATCACCAACTCCCGGAGTTCACTCACACTCACATCCATCGAGTCAGTGATGCCATCAGCCATCTCATCCTCTGTCATCCCCTTCTCCTCCTGCCCCCAATCCCTCCCAGCATCAGAGTCTTTTCCCATGAGTCAACTCTTCACATGAGGTGGCCAAAGTACTGGAGTTTCAGCTTCAGCATCATTCCTTCCAAAGAAATCCCAGGGCTGATCTCCTTCAGAATGGACTGGTTGGATCTCCCTGCAGTCCAAGGGATTCTCAAGAGTCTTCTCCAACACCACAGTTCAAAAGCACCAATTCTTTGGTGCTTACCCTTCTTCACAGTCCAACTCTCACATCCATACATGACCACTGGAAAAACCATAGCCTTGACTAGACAGACCTTTGTTGGCAAAGTAATGTCTCTGCTTTTCAATATGCTATCTAAAAACATTTACTGTGACTCAAAAAGTTTCTATGTGTCTCAGGACCAAAGGGAGAACTATGCTTCCCACACTGCCTGAGATACACAGGGATAGTGGCCAATACTGATCAGTGGAGGTGAACATAAATGACGGACAAAGTCAGCCAGACTACTTAAATGTCTGTTCTACTGCTAGGTTGGTCCTGGAGGAATCCTGTTTTGATATACAAGAGGAAAAGAGGAAAGACCAAAGCATATTCTTCTCGGGACATGAAGGGAGTTACCCAGCAACTGTTGCATAGAGAAAACTACATAAGCAAGAAGTAAAACTCTGGTTTCTTTCTCTCTCAAATAAATAAATAATTTCAGTGAACAATAAGTGCACATCAGTATAAGAGGAAAATAAGCAACTTCAGAATTTTTCCCATATATAAAAACCATCTGAATAAAGAAAATAAAGGCACTCAAAAGTGTTGTTTTTGAAAGTGTTTCTGAAAGAAGCCTTTCCCTTCTCCAAGGGCTCTTCCCAACCCACGGATCAAACTCCGGTCTCCTGGATTGCGGGTGGATTCTTTACCAACTCAGCTATCAGGGAAGCTCTCCTAAAACAAAGTGTGATCTAAACATACAATGAAATATGACATAAACCTACAATGAAATATCACTCAGCCTTAAAACTGCAGGAAATTCTGACACGTGCTGCAGCATAGACGAACCTTGAAGAGTGTGATGCTGTGACTTATAATCAGAAATATTTTTGGTCTTCAATCTCTTCCTGGCTCAGAGCTGCTGAAACACTTTGGAGAACTAAGAGTGATGAGATGTCTTTTGTTATAACAAGCCCCTATCAGCCCCACCTGGGTTTTTGAATGACTGCTTCTCAGTCAAACCAAATGCTTGATTAAAGGAAGGAACTTTCAGCCCCACCCTCCACATCCAGAGAGGAGAGGAAATGGGAACAGTTCAACCACCAATGGCCAATGCTTTAATCAACTTGCCTAAGTATGCTTCTATGAAGCCTCAATAAAAACTCAGTAGGATGGGGATCACAGAGCTTCCCGACTGATGAACATGTGCAGGTGCTGGGAGGACAATTCTCCTGGAGAGGGCCTGAAAGCCCCCGCCCCTCCTCCTACCTTGCTCTGCATCCCTTCCATCTGGCTGTTCCAGAGTTGAATCCTTTTATAATAAACTAGTGATCTAGTTGAGTAAACTGTTTTCCTGAGCTGTAAGCCACTCTAGAAAATTACCAAACCCAAAGAGGAGGTTATGGGAACCCTGATTTATGATCAGTCCATAAGAAAAGGTAACCACCTGGACTCATGACTGGCTCTGAAATTGAGAAGAAGGAGCAGTTTTGTGGGACTGAGCCCTTAACCTAAGATGAGGTCTGGCACTAACTCCAGGTAGATTGTATCAGAATTGACTTAAATTGTAGGACACAGTTGTGTCTGAAGATTTGTAGAATTAGTATGGGAAAAATACCCACTCACTTGATGTCCAGAAATACTGAGTCACCAAAAGACAAATACTGTGATCCCAGTTATGTGAGGTGCCTAGACTAGTCAAATTCATAGAGACACAAAGTGGAATGATGTTTGCAGAGTGGGGTGGGGATGCACCGTGGGGAGTGTTTAATGGACACAGAGCTTCAGGTGGAAGATGAAAAAGTTGTGGAGATGTATGGTGGTGATGGTTGCACAACAATGTGAATATAATTAATGCCCACAATAGTACATTTAAAAATGGTTAAAATGGTTCATTCTATGTTATGTATATTTTACCATGTAAGGGAGGAGAAAATTCCTTTCTGTTTTACCCTTCTAGGCTCTCTGGCTGGGGCCTTGGAAGCTCAACTGATGTAAGAGAGATGTAAAGAGAGAAATAGTTTATTAACCTGCACAGCATGCACAGTATGGGGAAAGTCTTTTGTCATTTACACATAGTTTTTGCTGTACTCAGATGTGTTTGTAAAAGTGCTTCAGCTCTATAAAGATTCATAGGAAGGACTTTTGACAAGTAGACATTTCTAATAAGTTGCAAACCACAAGGAAATTTTGTAAGAAATTATGGGGTCCTAATGGAAAACCTGATGCCTTCATAAAACCATTAATAAAAAGGACTAGTTGCTGAGTGACCTGGTGAATATGGTCATACTTTTGGTTGTTTTTTCTTTTGAAATACTACTGGTTTCAGTTTGTGTTTCCAAAATAAGGAAACCCTTTCCCGCACGCTAATTATGACTTACAACAATTTGAAAATTAAACCTTTGTAACCAGTAATGCTGAAGAAGCCGAAATTGAGCAGTTCTATGAACAGTTCTTTTAGAACTAACACCCCAAAAAGATGTCCTTTTCATTATAGGGGACTGGAATGCAAAAGTAGGAAGTCAAGAAACACCTGGAGTAACAGGCAGATTTGGCCTTGGAGTACAGAATGAAGCAGGGCAAAGGCTAATAGCATTTTGCCAAGAGAATGCGCTGGTCATAGCAAATACCCTCTTCCAACAACACAAGAGAAGACTCTACACATGGACATCATCAGATGGCTAACAGCGAAATCAGACTGATTATATTCTTTGCAGCCAAAGATAGAGAAGATTTGTACAGTCAGCAAAAACAGGACCAGGAGCTGACTGTGGCTCAGATCATGAACTCCTTATTGCCAAATTCAGACTTAAATTGAAGAAAGTAGGGAAAACCACTAGACCATTCAGGTATGACCTAAATCAAATCCCTTATGATTATACAGTGGAAGTGAGAAATAGATTTAAGGGACTAGATCTGATAGACAGAATGCCTGATGAACTATGGACAGAGGTTTGTGACATTGTACAGGAGACAGGGATCAAAACCATCCCCAAGAAAAAGGAATGCTAAAAAGCAAAATGACTGTCTGAGGAGGCCTTACAAAGAGCTGTAGCAAGAAGAGAAGCAAAAAGAAAAGGAGAAAAGGAAAGATAAAACCATTTGAATGCACAGTTCCAGAGAACAGCAAGGAAAGATGAGAAAGACTTCCTCAGCAATCAATGCAAAGAAACAGAGGAAAACATTAGAATGGGAAAGACTAGAGATCTCTTCAAGGAAATTAGAGATACCAAGGGAACATTTCATGCAAAGATGGGCACAATAAAGGACAGAAATGGTATGGACCTAACAGAAGCAGAAAATATTAAGAAGTGGTGGCAAGAATACACAGAACTGTACAAAAAAGATCTTCACAACCCAGATAATCACAATAGTGTGATCACTCACCTAGAGCCAGAGAAACTGGAATGTGAAGGCAAGTGTACCTTAGGAAGTATCACTATGAACAAAGCTAGTGGAGGTGATGGAATTCTACTTGAGCTATTTTAAATTCTAAAAATGATGTTGTGACAGTGCCGCACTCAATATGCCAGCAAACTTGGAAAACTCAGCAGTGGCCACAGGACTGGAAAAGGTCAGTTTTTATTCCAATCCCTAAGAAAGGCAATGCCAAAGAATGCTCAAACTACAGCACAATTGCACTCATCTCACACACTAGTAAAGTAATCCTCAAAATTCCCCAAGCCAGGCTTCAGCAATACATGAACTATGAACTTCCAGATGTTCAAGCTGGTTTTAGAAAAGGTAGAGGAACCAGAGATCAAATTGCAAAACATCCTCTGGATCATCAAAAAAGTGAGAATTCCATAAAAATATATATTTCTGCTTTATTGACTATGCCAAAGCCTTTGACTGTGTGGATCACAATAAACTGTGGAAAATTCTGAAAGAGATGGGAATACCAGACCACCTGACCTGCCTTTTGAGAAACCTGTATGCAGGTCAGGATACAACAGTTAGAACCGGACATGGAACAACAGACTTGTTCCAAATAGGAAAAGGAGTACGTCAGGGCTGTATATTGTCACCCTGCTTATTTAACTTATATGCAGAGTACATCATGAGAAACTCTGGGCTGAATGAAGCACAAGCTGGAATCAAGATTGCCAGGACAAATATCAATAACCTCAGATATGCAGATGACACCACCCTTATGGCAGAAAGTGAAGAACAACTAAAGAGCCTCTTGATGAAAGTGAAAGAGGAGAGTGAAAAAGTTGGCTTAAAGCTCAACATTCAGAAAACTAAGATCATGGCATCCAGTCCCATCACTTCATTGCAAATAGATGAAATAGATGGGTAAACAGTGGAAACAGTGGCTGACTTTATTTTTGGGGGCTCCAAAATCCCTGCAGATGATGATTGCAGCCATGAAATTAAAAGACGCTTACTCCTTGGAAAGAAAGTTATGAGCAACATAGACAACATATTATAAAGCAGAGACATTACTTTGTCAACAAAGGTCTGTCTAGTCAAGGCTATGGTTTTTCCAGTAGTCATGTATGGATGTGACAGTTGGACTATAACAAAAGCTGAGCACCAAGAATTGATGCTTTAGAACTGTGGTGTTTGAGAAGGCTCTGCAGAGTCACTTGGCCTGCAAGGAGATCCAATGAGTCCATCCTAAAAGAAATCATTCCTGGGTGTTCATTGGAAGGACTGATGTTGAAGCTGAAGCTCCAATACTTTGGCCACCTGATACGAAGAGCTGACTCATTTGAAAAGACCCTGATGCTGGGAAAGATTAAGGGCAGGAGGAGAAGTGGACGACAGAGGATCAGATGGTTGGATGGTATCACAACTCAATAGACATGAGTTTGAGTAAACTCCAGGAGTTGGTGATGGACAGGGAGGCCTGGCATGCTGCGCTCATGGGGTCACAACGAGTTGGCCACAACTGAGCGACTGAAGTGAACTGAACTGAAGTAGAATTAAAACATTTTTTCTTTTCTTTCTCATGATCCCTCCAAAAATTGGAAACTCTTAGTTTCTCAGAAGCTGTATTAGATAAATGAGGAAGGCTACTTCCTAACAGGGGCAATTCTTCCACCTGTGATTCAATGACACATGTTCTCTGAACTCAGTTTCTTATCTGTAAAATGGGTACTGAAGTAACATATTGGACTTCACTGGTTGTCCAGTAGTTAAGATCTACCTTTGAAGGGGACCTGGATTGGATTCCTAGTCAGGGAACTAAGTTCCCACATGCTGGTTGAGGAAGTAAACCTGTGTGCCACAACTACTGAGCCTGCCCACTCCATATAAGAGAGTCCATGCACCCCAATGAAAGAGCTCCCTTAACACAACGTAGATCCCAAGTGCCAAAAATAAGACCCAGCAAAGCCAAAATAAAAAAAGGAATATCTATTTCATGGAGTTATTGTTTATGTGAAAGTGCTTGTTGCAATTTCTGGCAAAGAGGAAATGTTCAATAAGTGGAAGCTATTATGGCAAGATATTTTATCAGAATATTAAGTTAATTGCCCTTGCTATGTATGAATGTTTATGATAAAGGAATGAAAATGAAAATCTTGAGGTTATAGCTTAAAGGCCACTGGTGCTGGCATAAAGCACACAGTTTGCAAGAAAACTTAGGCAACCAAGATTTCCTCCACAGAAGAGAGATTAAAACGCAAGTCAGAGGAGAGCAAAGGTCTGGGAATAAGAGGCAGAGAGTTGGTGATCCTTAGCTCCAAGGTCACCATCCTCAACCTCCTGGGCAAGGACAAAGCAGGGGGGACACAGGATATGATAGAACCCCTCCAAGTATGGGTGATGCCTTACCTCCTGCTAGAAGCCAGGTGAGTTACCAGCTTTGTAGGGGAGATCCCTTGCCATTAGCTTGTGTTATGAGTTAAAGAGAAAACCCTGACTCACCTGGGGTCTGGAAAATTCAGAAAGGGAGGCAGCAGGTTTAAGGAGTCTGTGAGCCAGGATGAGAGAATGCCACAGAGGGAGATGTAGCTTGTGGCGTCAGCTGGGGAGCAGATGAGAATCAGTTATGTCTTCCTTCAAACTCCCACAGTAGAGTTAATTTTAAAAACCAAATACATTTGCCCAGGAAAGCAGAAACCAGACTGCTAACATTTAAGAAACAACACTAGGAAGATAAATAAGAACCCTTCCTAAATCTAGATCATCTGCTTTATAATCAGTTTAGATCTATAGTCCCTATTCTTCATCTTCCATGTTACAAGTGGTGCAGGAGAAGGACATATCTCTTCCTGGAAGATGTGGAAGTACCTGGGGCCAGCTTCCAAGTGAGGGTCCTTGGCTTCCTGCAGGAGAGAACTGAGGAGCAAGCTGAAGCAGAGTGAAAATGGACTTATTCAGGGAGACACACTCTCCATAGTCAGAATGTGGACCTTCTCAGAAGGCGAGAGGACCCAGGGTATGGAGTTGTTAGTTGTCATGGGCTCGGTAATTTCATTCAACAACAAGTGGGAGAAATATATTTGCTATTCCAGGGAAGGGACAGGGATTTTCAAGAACTGAAGCACTGCACACTTTTAAAATGGAGCAGGACCCTATGGTCCTTGGCCCCCATGTCCTCTGCCTGCCTTTTGTCTGTGGAAAAACTTTAGCCAAAGAATAAGTTTAATCAGAGAAGTGAGAATATGCAGAAACAAAGGAAAACAGTCAAAGGAGACCAATAATAATAATGTAGTTATTCAGCATAGTTAAGGACCTTTTAATTCCTTCTCAAGGGCTATAGATAATATTCTGAGCCATACACTGTGAGCTGTCTTATAGGTACTGAAACCCCCACCAGGTAAAAGAACTATATAATGACCGGACTGTAGCCGTGACATCAGGTGCCACAATTCTGAGAACTGATCTCGAGAAATGGGAACAAACCAACCCTGGAACTGAAGATTAATTGTACCTAAAACAATCAAGATGACACTGGTCAGACCACCAATGGCCAATTTCAAGATGAATGTCAGCGCTGACTGTACTGTTTCTACATGTAGCCCTCTCTGTCTATAAAAGTTCTTGTCCACTGATTGTCAAAAGAGGGGGAGTCAGCCTTTGGACAGGCATCCACCCTCCCCTCAACACACACACCTGCATCCAAAATAAACCAAATGTTCCTTTCCACCAACCTGGCCTCTTTATTGGCTTTTGAACGGTGAGCAGACAGGCACCCCCCCCACCCCTGCCACCCCTTCGCTTTTTGGCCTTCTATGGTCAGCCTTGGAACTATCACAGCACCTGTCATAGTGAGAGGGGAGTGGATTTCAGTGTTACAATGAAGGTGTAATGAGTGAGAAGTCAGAGAACAGACCATACTCAAAACCATCTTGATTTTAGCTGGCTTAAGCCAGTTTTTGTGGGATCCTGTTTTTCCCAATATCTGTGCCCACCTACTTCCCTCCTGTCTCACAAGCATAGACACACTGTTTCCATAGTGATGAGGCCATCTTATCCTGTCACCTGAGAGCCCAGACCTGGTTCTCTGTGCACCTTGATGCCTAGGTCTTTTCCTATTTAAATAATACCCATTTGTCTTCCTCAAATGAAGGGTGCCAGGGGCTCCCATTTGTTTCTGGCAACATCAAGCCCCAGCCAAGAGGGAGCTACCTTATGGGTTAAAAAACAACAACAACAACAAAATAAAACTTCCCTTTCGGGCCTTCAGGAATAGAAGAGAAATTGGTCTCTTTTTCTTCATCAGGACTATCTCCACAGCTAACAAAGGAAACAATCATTAAAGGTAAGTCGGGGCCCTTAATATTCCATGAGGCTGGGCTGTGATCAAACAGTCACCAACAAAGCCCATCAACAATTCCCTGGGAGTAGAAGTAGAATCTTGGTAATAAAATAAAGTCTAACTTTTTGTCACTCCTTTTGGGCTGAGTCGAGTTTCACTTGCTCACAGGGTGCTTCATGGAGAGGCCTCACAGCCGGCCCGTCAGACAAGACTCCCTGGTGTGAAACGGCTGCGTTGACACCTCAGCTCAGAGGGCCGAGTGCAGGATCATTGCCCCCAGCACTGCAATTCAAGATGGCATTGAGGTGTCGAATGCAGAGATGCTGAGTCCAGCACTACAATCTGGAGCCACCAGCAGCACAGCTGAACCAGTTCTATGAAAACACCCCCGACCTCCACTTGACAGCAATCACATTCAGGCGCCCCCTGGAGGGTTTTCAGAGGAAACAGTGTCCTCTAGAACACTTTCTACTGGCACAAGCCACACCCGGCAGAGGGACTTCCCAGGTGGCTCAGCAGTAAATATCCCGCCTGCCAATGCAGGACAATCGTGTTGATCCCTAGGTCAGTAAGAGCCCCTGAAGCAGGACATGGCAACCCATTCCAATATTCCTGCCTGGGAAATCCCATTAACAGAGGATCCTGGCAAGCTGTAGTCCATGGGGCCACAGAGTCGGACATGACTGACTGAGCATGCGCACACACACGCCTCTAGCAGAAGGAGCCCCACCTCCTGTCAGGGGAGTCTGACTTGGAAGAATCGGTAACAAAATAGGAAGAAATCAAATTGTCTCTGTTTTTCCTGGTGGCTCAGAGGGTAAATTTGATCCCTAGGTTGGGAAGATTCCCTGGAGATGGGAATGGCTACGCACTCCAGTATTCTTGCCTGGAGAATTCCATGAAATTCTCGTGGGCTATAGTTCAAGTCGCAAAGAGTCAGACACAACTGAAAGACTTACACTTTTTCACACTTTCTAGCAAAGAAAGCGGCTGCCATTTGGGAAGAAATGAGATCTGCTTCCAATAGTGGTTGTCACTTGGCTGCAGGGTAGAATCACCTGTGAGGTTTTAAAAAGTGTTGATTCCTGTGTCCCCTCCTGTGAGATTCTGATTTAACTGAGATGAGGCTTCAGCACTGGGATTTACAGAGCTCCCCTGGTGATTCAAATGTGTAGCCAAGTTTATAAACCATTGGCCTTTGCCATACTGAGGATATAAAGAACTCTACCTGGACGAGGAAGCAGAGTAAACAGACCGAGTGATTCTGCAGGAGCAGGAGTGTATGTTTCTGTGTACAGGGTGTAGTTGGGGTGGGGGCCTGTGACCCCTTTTGCCCACTCTGAGGCCTTCCTGGCCCCTCATTGCACAGTCTTTCCACACTTCTCACCTGAATGCCTGGATTCTCCTGCACCTTGGTGGTGATTTTCAGTATGATACAGTTGTCTGAGGAGATTTCATACAAAACCCATCTTAGTTCATCACAAACCTATGAGCAGGATTCCCAAGGTGTGGCTTGCTGGGAGGGAAATCCTGGGAACTATACAGGATGAGCAGCTCAGCAGTAACTTCAGGAGTTGCTCCTGCACAGGGAAGTTCAGGGAGCTCCAGGTGACTGGCCAAGCATGGGTGTGGCACACAGCTGTGACTGGAACCTTCTTATGCCTTGGATCTGAAGTGTGTGTGTATACTCAGTCATGAGGACTCTTTGGTACCCCATGGACAGAGGATAGGATTTCCCAGGCAGGAATACTGGAGTGGGTTGCCATTTCCTCCTCCAGGGGATCTTCCCGACCAAGGGATTGAACCTGTTTCTCGTGGATCTCCTGCACTAGCAGGTGGATTCCTTACCACTAGCGCCCCCTGAGAGCTTGAGGGACCTGATCTTAAAGTCAGTGACAGGTAATTCCCAGGCTCAGTGATAAAGAATCTGCCTGCCAATGCAGGAGACACAGGAGCCACTAGATTGATACCTGGGTCGGAAAGAAGCCTTGGGGGAGGAAACAGCAACCCTCTCCAATATTGTAATCTTCCTGGAAAATCTCATGAACAGAGGAGCCTGGTGGGCTACAGTCATAGGGGCACAAAGACATGATTGAACATGTCTTTGGACATGTTGGACATGATTGAACACAGGCAGTGATAAGTGCCTATAATATTGAGCATCAAGAAGTGCAGAATTGTAATGTAATAAGCATCCCAATAAACAGCAGCTACCCCTTGTTTTGCTCTGTGTGACAAGGATGTGCTTTTACTTAACTATCATATCACATTTAATTTTTTTTGGTATATGAAAATTTATTACTATCATTCTTTCATCATCAAAATTTATGATCTTGGTCTTTCCTTCTTGCCTTTGTAGAAGACCAAAAAACACACTGGCTACTTTGACATCCTTAAAGTGGACTCCAGGAATGTCACCAACAGCATGACCTTTGGAACCAAATCCAGCAACCAGAACTTCATCATTTCCCTCAATAAAATTCAAGCAACAATCACTGGGTACAAAAGGCTGTGATTTTTTTGCCATTCTTGGTGAACTGAACCCTGACATATTTCCTGATGGCAGAATTTGGATGTTTGGCCTCAACCCTTATTTTTTCGAGCACAATTCTCTTGGCATGAGAAGTGCATCCAAAAGGGTTGGCCTTCAGGGCTGTACCCAAATGGGCTTTCTTACACTGTTACCACGCCGCTTCTGGGCTCATCGGTGGCTACAGAGCTTCCTAGCAAAATCCACAACACTTGCTCATCCTACCAGCATTGTGGGCCTGAACGAAAGACCATCATGTTTAATTTTAACACAAGCTCAGAGGGTACTAGGATGTTAGGACCCCCATCTTACAGAGCTTAAGGACATTGCTAGAGGTCATAAGACTCCTAACTGACAGATGTAGCCAGTGAGCCCCAGTGGAACTGCACAGTCTGTCCCCGCTCCACCTGTGTCCTGCGGGACCATGACGTTTCCTTGCCCAAAGACCTGCTCAGCGGCTTCAGCCTGACTCCCTGGGTGGGTCCATGTGGTCCCTCCAAACACCCGCAGCTCCTTTGCTTCTATTGCCCTTGACTCAGGTCCTTCCTTCTGCAGGGCAGCCCCGGAGAACCCCACGGTCGGCAGAAGGATACCTTTGCCCAGTTCTAGCAGCTTCTCCCTGCAGCCAACTCCCGGAGGTGGGGTCAGGCCAGGTTGTGAGGAGAATCAGGAGAGAAGCAGGACCTCCCTCTCTTCTGACACTTCCCACCACTCAGGGCAGCTCCACTCCATGCCCCACCCCCCTCCATTACAAGTGCTCCTGTAGCTCTGCTGTGGATCAGAGTCACCAGGGGAGGGGTCAGAATGCAGAGTCCTAGGCTCCAGCCTCAAAGGTCTGATCCAAATTCCCAGTGGATTGGGATGCAGAGGGTCCTCTGAAAACATTCTGAGAAGCATTTAACAGACCTGCCACTCACATATGTGGGCCCTGGGTCAAGAGTATAATGAAGCCCATCCTTTTATGTTTTAATATTTAAAAGTTATAAATCAGGCTAACACACTGTCAAGTACACACTCATAACCACCTGGCAGGCTGGGGTTCCTGGACCCTAGAGTTTGGAGCCAGAAGGCAGGACAGCAGAGGGAGGGGCCGACCCAGCCCCCAGCCCTCCCCTTCTTAGTTCCATCTCTGGCTCTGACCCTCTCTTTGCCCTGAGGAATCTGCTGCTCAAGCAAGAGCACCTCCAGCCTTCAAGTCCAAGCTCAGGCCACCCTCTTCCGCCCCATAAACAGCTGAATGTTGACCACCTGTCGGGCTGGGAGATGGGCCCCAGGAGGGAGGCCTGCACTGGAGCTGGGAACAAGGATTCTAGGGTCCAGGTGCTCAGAGCACGGCCTGAAGGGGGTGGGTCTCCAGGTGGCCACACCCCCTGGTCCTCTCTGGCTGCCTGCACCTGGGGGAGGGTGCAAACACAGGATGACCTGAGCAGGGCCTCTAAACCAGCGCTTCTCAAACTGTACTGTGAGCAGGACTCACCTGGATTCTAGAGATTCTGAGTCAGTAGTGGGTAGAGACAAGATTTTGTGTTCTAATGGCCTCACAGGCCAGCCAGTGCTGCTGGTCCACAGGATGCACTTAGAACAGCAGAGCCGCAGGGCAGTGTGGGCAGAGTTTTCCTGTATAGGACGAGGAAGCCCATTTCCAGGATTTGTCGGCCTTATGGTTTCTGCTCAGAAAAATATCTACTTCTGCTTTGTTGACTACACTAAAGCTTTTGACTGTGTAGATCACAACAAACTGGAAAACTTAAAGAGATGGGAGTATCAGGCCACCTTACCTGTCTCCTGAGAAACCTGTATGCAGGTCAAGAAGCAACAGTTTGACTGGGCATGGAACAACTGCCTGGGTCAAAATTGGTAAAGGAGTATGACAAGGCTGTATATTGTCACCCTGCTTATTAAACCTACATGAGAAAGAATGCATGTATATGTATAACTGAATCACTGCTGTACAGCAGAAACTAACACAACAGTGTAAATCAACCATACTTATATACATTTTTAAAGATACAAGAAAAAAAGCCAAGGGTGTCAGTAGGTTCACTATTAATATTTACTCTAGTTACTTGCTTAGCCTGGTGTTTGTCTGATTTTTCCACTTTAAAAATATTATTCTTCCCTAAAAAATTAATCTGAGATGATATTTTGAGTCCATGAAAATGCTGTGTCTCTTCCAACCCCCAAACATTCAACATATGTTCAGTCAATGATAAATTTTGTCTGAATTATTTATGACAATGGTTCCCATATGGTACTTTTCTATCAATCTGTCTACATTTGTGAGTTGCCTTTCTACTGTAAAAAAAAAAAATCTTTCCTTTCCTCCTATTTTATGTCTTATTGGAATAAGTATAAACTCGTAGATTTAAAAAAATTTTCATTGTTGCAAAATGTAGGGTTTAAAAATCCTCAATCTACTGTTTATTGTTATTTACTTACAAAAGTTCTAATGTGATATAAACTCCATCTCAGAGACTCATTTTTTTGTTTAGGTAGTCTGCAAAATGTAATTTAAAAAATGTTTTTCACTTAATGTCCTCCAGAATTAAAGGTGATTAACTATTGGATCAAACACTTGCTGGGAGCCGGCATATTGCATATTGAGTGCATATTGCATATTGAGTGCAGCACTTTCCACAGCATCATCTTTCAGGATCTGGAATAGCTCAACTGGAATTCTATCACTGCTGGGAGCCAGTGAGGAACTCCGCCCATGACAAAGGTCATGAGGAAGGAGGCTCGGCATACGCAAAGGCAGGATCGAGCCTCAGGAGTCCCCCATCTACCCCCAAAACCAGAGTCTGCCTACTTTCTGCTTTGTGCTTTCACCTACACCTCTGACTTTACGGGGGGCTGTCCCCCAATACCTCTCTGAAAAAAGAGTTAGCTTACAGCTCCAGTTAATAATTCCTGGGTGTGACAGTGTTTAACCTACAAACTCCTTTGGAAATCCTCTAGCCCACCTGAATAGGTTTTTCCGGCCACATGTGATTGTTCAGAGCCTCCCAACTGTGAGAGGCAGGAGATGTTCTAAACTGTCTAAACACAGATTCTTTTGAGTAGTTAAAAGATTGATTAGAAATTGTATTAGTGAAGGGATTTTCACTTGTTGGGCCAATGTTTGCTGCTAAGTTTCCATATGCCTTACCTGCTGTGTCCCTGGCAGTGTATTGATTAATATAATTGGTGTAAATAGTAGCTTTAATGTTTGTAACCTGGGACCCTTGAGTTAATTCTTTTTCTTGTTATAGCCCACCACACCTTTGCTCTGTAGGAATGCAACTTTATCTAATGCTTTTGGAGGGTGGCTCCTGACCAATCACCTTTAGAGAAAAATAAGTTTTCTGAAGAAAAGGTCTTAAAATGTTAACAGGCCTCCGGGCCAGAAGATGGTGCAAATCACCTAAGCTTTTGCATATGATAAGTTTGCAGGAAGAAAGCCTGGCTTGCTGCAAGACTCTACCCCTTCCCCCATTACCCTCTATGCATAACTTAAGGTATAAAAACTACTTTGGAAAATAAAGTGTGGGCCTTGTTCACCGAAACTTGGTCTCACCATGTCGTTCTTTCTCTTACCTTCTGGCTGAATTATTCAGCCTCTTTTCTCCACTGAATTTCCTCACTGAGCTATCCTCATTCTAGTACTCTTTATATCCTTAATTAACGTTTAATTAAGCAGTTGTTTCCTGATCTTCGCCTACGCAGTCTCTCCTTCGAATACCCTGGATCAGCTGGGGCTGGTCCCCGGCAAACACTGGTTTGGAATACACAAAGCCTCCACCTATTAGGTGGATAATTGTGAGCATTGTTGCTGAGTGAAAGAGTGAAGTTAGTCAGAACCCTCCAATGTAAACTCCGTGTAGAACATTTTTAGTGTGTCTAAGTCTTAACCTTGTTCTTCTTAAAAATATCACACAATCCCAATTTGATTACAGCCGGTCACATGGTTCTGGTGTATAGACGAAGGTCTCATAGGGCTGGGGCATGTTATTCCTTCTAGTAATGTTATTTTTTTGGTCTAAATTCAAATAAATATGTATTTCTCCCAGTTTTCAACATACACTGCTGGTTTAGTCTTTGAAAAAAAATTTTTTTTTTCCTCAGAACATTAGGTTTAAAAAACAAAAACTCAGTTAATCCATATTCTGTTTTTAAATTAAAATTAATAATGTATACATGAAACCTTGATTTTAAAAAAAAACCCTGTTGTGTTTCTAGGTACCCTCTTCAACACTAGGACCATGCTGCTGATTCAAGAATAGAATCTATATAAATACATGCACAGAATTGTTTTTAGACTAAAGCTACATGGCTGAAGGGTGTCCATAGTCCATTTTGTCAAAGATGGTGCCAGATTATTTCCCTGGCACTCTGGCTGGTTACTGCTTTCCTTTCAGTCTCAAGTGTCCCACTCTGGACAGTATATTCTTCAGACACTCACACTGCTTGTGAGAGCAGAGTTAAAGACCTGACAGGCAGGTCGGTGTGACTGACTCCAAAACCAGGGCTTTCTGTTATCCCAGGCTACTTCTTAGAATTACAAAATTATAAAGTTGACAAGGAAGGTTTGTTCTCAGTCATCATTTCCTCATTCAGAAAACATTTACTGAGTGCTCCCTATGTAACAGATACTGTGCTGAAAGATGTAATTAAAAAGTGAATAGGGCACAGTTCCAAGTCTTTTTCTCACTTGGTTTAGTGAGAAAACAAACCACAGGAATACTCATAGTCAGGGCAGGTTATATAGTTTACATAACTTGTGTAAAATGGAAAGAACAGGCTCCTTGTTTAAGAATCACCACACTGGATGACAATAGGACACTAGCCAAGTACAGTTCAGTTTAACAAACGGGAGGCACTCGGGATCCTACAGAAAGACGAGTTACCTAGGATGATGACTGATCTTAAGGTGACTTCCTAGAAGAGGTGACGACTGGGCTGACCCTAGAAAATGAGATTTCTCCCCTTCATGGACCTTCTCCTCTATTGTTTAAAGCAGAGGGTATTGAGGAGAATCACTAAGTCATCATTTTGACTTACACATCAGTCATCAAGATTTTCCCCCACAGTACATCTTCATCACCTACCTTAGAGCTGTGACGCAGGATGTGGGGCGACATGGAGACGTGCTGTTCAGACCTCCCTTCAAGGACTCGTTGCCCAGCTGCTGGAGGTGCTGCCAGTGGGCAACCTTAAACCACCTGGCTGCATACAGTAACCCTTCCAGGTGGAGGTATAAAGACCAGCCATTGGATGTGTCAGGACAACCCTGAAGGGCTATCTTCACTCCAGATGCTCCATGGAGTCAGCTCAGGTCGTCCAGCCAGTGATCCAGCTTGATCTTTCCTTCTGCCCTATCCCATTTCTTCCCTCCTGATTCCACAGTGTTGACCCCAAGGGCAACCCTGATAAACATCCCAGCACTAAACTCAATTTGAGTCTGCATTCCAGAGAACCAGCCTTCAACATGTATCAGAAAACATTCCAGTACTTAGGGAGGACTTTTATTTGAAAATTACTGGTTACACATGTACTTATAACATTTAAAAACCCTCAAATAAAATAAAAATGGTGGAAACAAGGACTTTTTGCGTGAATATCATTACTTTTGGTTTAAAATCCATAACCTAATGTTGTCTGGCCAAAATGAAATTAAGTTATATATTAATAACAAAATAAAACTATTCTGTTGAAACACATGAAAGTGCCATTTTATACAAAAGGCTGAACGTTAGCAGTTCCACATGTTCAATCTAATAGAAAAAATCCATTAGCATTTGAAATTTAGAGAACATTATGCTTATAAATAACTCATGGGTAAAAGATATAGTTAATGAATTAAATTAGGAATTAGAAAATACATAATACTTTGGCTATTGAAAGTGGATCTCAGAAAAAATGTCAGTTTTACATACTTAGGTTAGAAAAATAATGATGGTATTAATCTGTTTGCAATTTAAGAATTTAGAGAAAAAAATCTCAAAAAGGAAAAGTTGAAAGAAAGAAAGAATGATATGACGAATTAGAAAGAAAAACAGAGCATCAATCCAGCAAAAAGTTGATTCTTTGAAAATAGGAAAAAGTTATACAAGATTACTCATAAAAAAGAGAAGTTTCAAAGAAAATTAAAAAGCCAAAAGAACACAGAGATGCTGCAGAGTTTAAACATGTAAGATAATTGTGAATAAATTTATGCCAATCAAGCTCAAAACTCAGAGGAAACAGATCCACTTCTAGAAAAGTGAAACTTACCAAAATGACTCTGCAGAAATAACACACTGAATTACCAAAAGTTACCCAGACAATGATGGCTGCACAACAGTGTGAGTGTGATTAATACCACAGAATTGTGTGATTAAAAATAGTTGTATGGTAAATTTTATGTTATATATATTTTACAACAATTTTTTAATGTAAAAAATAAAATCCTCTATCTAGAAGACAGTCTAGAACATGTCTGTCCTTCATTAGCAAATCCTCTGGAAGGGTTCCTACTTTGATAAAGAATATTTTCTCTTCCTTCTCTTTTAGAGGGCTTCCCCAATGGTTCAGTGGTAAAGAATCTGCCTGCAACTAAGGGGACAAACGTACAATATTGTCCTTCTGTATTTTAACCATATATTTTTGGAGGGTGACACCTGTCTCTCCTATAATGTTACTTAAACTACATTACTGTATGTTTTTCCTGTTACTTTTCTCTGTAGTATTTTAACCAGAGGTCTTTGAGTGGAAAATGAATAGTAGTTCTGTTAAAGGAAGTGGTGATACAAAATAGCATCATCACACAGTCTTCAAGAATCCCTAATATAATTAGAAAGTAATATGTAATTCTGGGAACAGTCAAAAAAAAAAAAAAAAAGAAAATCTGTGAGAAATTTGCCTCAAATCTTAGAAAATGAGTTTGGCTCCAGAATCTCTCAAGACACAAAACCAGCTCTTATTGGTGGCCTGCACCTCTGATTTAGATAAAAAAGAAAATAGTATTACATATAAATAAACATAACAAATCCTTTTCCAAGAGTTTGAACTCACTAAGTGAAGTTGGATAAAAAATTATAGATTAATATTTGTAATATGTAAATATCTGTTGCTGGTGTAAAAAAAGTATAATATAATTTATGCAGTGCAGAAACCTATTGAAAAAATGCCTTTGGAATAGACATGAACTCATGGTAGAATCACAGAGTCAACTCAAAAATTATGAAGGCTGAGGGTTGTCCACTCGTCATTCTTAATATTCATAACCACATGGTCACTGTGAGTGATATCTGGTTATTTCCTTTCAGAGTGCACCTAGAGGGAGGGGGGAGACAAAAACCACATATTTATGAGTTTTAACTCCTTCTCCTAAGGCAACACATTCTTAGGTCCACTGCTTCACGTGAAGCAAATCACATCCCTACTAGAGGCACAATAAGAAAAACCAGGGGTGTATTTATTCAATGGAGGAAGTAGCCCCATTAAAACCTTCACTGGGGCTGGACTTAATGCCAAACAACCCATAGATACAATTGAGTTCTGATCATTCTGATTCACAGATATGCTTTATCACTAAATTGATAAGTAAAATCATTTTACTAACTCAAAGCCTGGAGAGAAATTAAAAACAAGGTGACAAAGAGGCTGGGAAATCTATTAATACTCTCTGCCCAAGCGTTTCTCATTTTCACACATAAAATGGGCACAACAAATTTGGATGTTAGTGTCAGGTTGTATTCCCTGTATTTTATAAACTCTTATTGACAAGCATTGAAAATAAGGAGTACAAAATGGAGAAAGCATAATACTATGTTCTTGCCTGGAGAATCCCATGGACAAAGGAGCCTGGTGGGCTACAGTCCATGGGGTCACAAAGAGTCGGACACTACTGAGCAACTAACACACACACACGTAGTCATTAAAAAGAATGAGATAACCATATGCATTGATATAATCTGAGATACAACATTGAGTGAAAAATAGAGAAAGAATAGCTATCATTTGTGCTTAGAAACAGGAATTTTCTTCCTGATACACAGAACATCTCAACAGAACAGTTAACAGTGGTGCTGGGGCTCCACCATGTGGGGGAGCTGTGTGATGACAGGAATGGAGAGTGATTTATCTTTAGTTCATAAATTTTAAAAAAGGGTGGGAAGATTTGGGAGAATGGCATTGAAACATGTAAAATATCATGTATGAAACGAGATGCCAGTCCAGGTGCGATGCACGATACTGGATGCTTGGGGCTAGTGCACTGGGATGACCCAGAGGGATGGTATGGGGAGGGAGGAGGGAGGAGGGTTCAGGATGGGGAACACATGTATACCTGTGGTGGATTCATTTTGATATTTGGCAAAACTAATCCAATTATGTAAAATTTAAAAATTAAAAAAAAAAAAAAAAGTACTGTACACTAAATCTTTGCAAAGCTCCTCTACAAGTCAGCCAATAAGCTTTGGCAAAGAACAGACAATCATTGTCTTCTATTTCTGTCAACAGTTACATAAACTGGCAATGATTCATAGCATTTGCATGTGTACTGAACAATTTTAATAACTGTATCCATGACATTTTTCTTAGGTTTGCTTCAGAAAACTGAGCACAAATATTTTCAATATGCATTATACAGTGGAACAAAGCAATAAGAGAAACATCAGCCTTTTTTTAAAACAATTCAATAAATTCATATTTTTGAAACTAAAAAAAAAGTATTTTAAAAAAATTTTTTAAATTTTGTAGCATTAGATAAGCCATGTGTTTTAAAATATATTATTATAAATACATTTTAATTGTTTAGAGCAGCAGTCCCCAACATTTTTGGCACCAGGGAACCAGTTTCTGGAAGACACTTTTTCCACAGACAGGGAGAGAAAGAGGAGATTCAGGTGTAAAGTGAGCAATGGGGGCAGCAGCTGAAGTTTGCTCCTTTGCACACCATTCACCTCCTGCCATGTGGCCCAGTCCCTAACAGCCCACGGACCATACCAGTCTAGCCCAGGAGTTGGGGACCCCTGATTTAGAGTCTCTAAAGCTACTTAAAATATGGGTGTATTTTTTATTACTGGAAGGCAGATCCTCTGTCTACACTGTTTTAAAAAATGATCTGAATTTTATACTTTAAAACACTTTATATTCTCAACACCCTTAAGCATCTGCTCTCTCATCTGATCCCTGTAATAAGTGTGAAGAAGCCGGCAGGGCTGTAATCCCTGCTCCACACACAGCTGAGGACCTGAGGCTTAGAGATCTTGGGGGACAGAAGGCCACGTGGATGCTAAGTGCCTCTTCCATCTATTCAAATGGGTCCAGGCTCCCAGAGCTTGGATACGAGGATTTTATAACTTCTGGGCTCTATTAGGTGATTTCATGAATAGACAAAATGACACCTCTGTTGCACACTGGGAACAAAGAAATTTCAAAAAACCTCAACATGACCTGCTTCATCACAGAACAGAGTAGATGACAGGCATTCATTCTTTAAGCTGAACTGTGTCCCCTCCAATTTTACATGTTGAAGTCCTAAACACCACCGTACCTCAGAATGTGACTGTTTGGAGACAGTATCTCTAAAGAGGCAATAAAGTTAAAATGAAGTCATACAGGTAGGTCCTAATCTAACAGACTGGAGTTCTTATAAGAAGAGGAGATCAGGACACAGGCAAACAGAAGGAAGTCCATGTGAGACACAGAGAGAAGATGGCATCTCCAAGCCAAGGAGAGAGACCCCAGAGGAAACCAACCCTACTGACATCTTGACCTCAGACTTCAAGTCTCCAGGGCTATGAGGAAATAAGTTTCTGTTGTTTGAGTTGCCTGTTCTGTGGTCTTTGTATGGCAGCCCTAGCAGACTAATGCCCCCTTCAGCTTTATGAATCTAAAAGGTACTTTTTCCACTATATCATGGACATGGGTCAATCAGACAGTGATCAGTTCACCTGAACTATTTGTTCAAGAAAATGTGATATGGAAGCCCCTCTCCCAGATGTTGGGTTTTCTCTTCAGAAGAATGAATTCTGTTCTATTAGAGTGAAAATCTTGTGACTTAGGCTAATCAACCCGTTGTTACAGCTCTGAACAAGGCATTGATATCTGATGCTTGAAAATTCAAAAAACTGATAGTCTGACAGCTTATCCTCCTAAGAGGATGTAGAGTATGCAGAAGTAATGTCAAAATGGGATGAGAATCAAGAACTGCATTTCTTTCTGTAGAGGTGACCTGAGCCAGTGGCAAGACTGAAATTTAAGAGTGAGGTTCTGTCACCCTGTGAAGTTGAGTGACCGCCTCCACCTTGGCTACCGCGTGAAAGGAGCAGTGTTCTCAGAGTCAACACAGAACACAGAAACTAGGACTGCACTCAGCCTCCCCAGAAATCCCCCTCTGTGCTCCCTGGACCAGCTCTGTGACCTTGGGTGGGCCCTGGACCAATCTCTTCATCCATGACTTGTGATAAAAAAGGGCAGTCATGAGGATTATGTGAAATTATACATGCAAGAACTGTGTAAAATAAATTATAAAAAACTACAAAAATGTAACTTACCATTAAAATTGTTAGAGTAGGGGCAGGATTACTAGACCAGGAATCACAAGATTTCTAATTCTATGACCGATGTCTCCTTCTGTATGTATCTTATGTGACACTTGATTTAAAACATATACTTAAAGAACAGATTTCTAATTCTGTGTCTGCTGCAAACTAGCTTAACACCAATTATATACATGCAACCACATTCCTTCTGAGGACTTAGTTTCCTCACTAAGGAATGTTGAAACCTATCATCTTATTTGGACACATCTAAAATTCTGAGATTGATTTCTCAGTACTCAATGACTTGATCATACATAAGGATAATATAGTTTTTAAATGAACACTTTGACACATAGGTGGGGACACCTGTCTTTGATGTGTGATGCCTAAGTTCAAAAGAACAAAAGGGTTTTAAGAGTCCTTGCTGTTTTATGACTAGGTTATATTTGAAATCACAAATGATTATCAGGTCTCAGGAGGGAAACTCTGACTGGGAGACACTCTAGTAGATGAAAGAACTCTGTGAATTTTAGGCACAAAAAATAAAAACCTCCATGTTAAAAAGCTTCTCAACGTTTGCATAATATAGTACTTATGAAAAGTTATTCCTACCCTATTAACAGTGGAAGGTACAGCTGTGCATTTCCTCATTTCTAAGAAAGGTTGAGATGAAACAGTGACAGATGTAATTTAGGCCACATTTTAGATACATTTTTCATATGGAAATACTGTTAGATACTGGGGTATGTTTTCTTTAACAGATATTTTAAATATTACACAAGTAATTTTATTATAATTTACAAGTAAAAATCTGGGAAATGCAGAAAAGTATGAAGAAGGAAAAATGCATCCATAATTTAATACCCAAAGATAAATTTTCAGGGGGGAAGCCTCACCACACACAGCCTGAAGCCTCATCCCACCCCAAACCATGCATCTCAAGCAACAAGAACACCACACCTTCCCTCCCTCCCCCTATCTTCCCATCAGTGTCAATCCCACCTTGTTCCAGAGTGAATTACAGGTGGCTGCATGACAATGACTAAGTCCCTTAAACTAGACCTCAGTTGTCACATCTGTATAAGATACTACCTCCTCATCTTTGTGAGAAAGACTCCACATGACTGAAGGTCACTCATTGAGGGCCTTCCTCACACTGTGTAGAGTGCTTAGTGCTTTCACACACCTCATCTTCAAGCACCATTCAGAGTACAGTGTTAAGGTTTTGTGAATTCCTGATTTATCCTGAGGACAATCTACCTTCTTCTGGAAGTTAGAGGGAGCATGGGTAGGGAGGGGGTAATTGAATAAAATTCTAAACAACAAAGAATTAGGGATTAAGTGACAGTATCATGTATGAGGTTAGAAACAGAAGCAACTTATACCTTTTCCAGGTAAATCTTCCTAGACTCAAAATATTCCAAAATTTTTTCCTTAAACTCTCAAATTTCATGGATTTTCCTGGACAGCACTTGCACCACAAATGTGCTAAGGATCAATCGGAATCTGCAAAATGAGAGTGTTCTAAGAGAATCTGAACCTAGGGTCCAAGCGTGTGCTGAGTCCTATCCAAAATCTCTCTCTTAGGCACAGGTATGCCTGCACAGAAGAGCACACTCATAGTACACCCCACCCCCACTAATGTTGCAGATTCTCAGCAGACCTGCTTTTAACCTGCCACATGCTGTTAAGACCCAGTCATGAAGTTTAGTCTCTTGAGGTTTATGATTGAAAAGGGCACAGAGATCCCGGGTGGAGATTCTGAAGAGTGAACCAGGAGACAAACTAATTACAACACTCTGCAGAAGGCTCACCTGTTTTGCCCTTTCAGTGAGGGCAGAGGCCTCTGCCTTGCCCAGTTTTTGCACCATCTTGTAAAACAGGCTCTCTGTATTTTGCAGCAAATCGTATGGTGGGGTATATTCTTTCCATATCCCTGAATCCAAAACCTGTTAATCATCAGAAAGAAACCAATTAGCACTAGTGTTTCACAGTAACGTATTATGTGTGTGTGTGTGTGTTAAGTCATTTCAGTTGTGTCCAACTCTTTGCAACCCTATAGACTGTAGCCCATCAGGCTCCTCTGTCAATGGGATTCTCCAGGCAAGAATACTGAGTGGATTGCCATTTCCTTCTCCAAGGGATCTTTCCAACCCAGGGATTGCACCCATGTTTCTTATGAGTCTCCTGCAAGGGCAGGCGGGTTCTTTACCTTGAGAGCCTAGTGTTTCACAGTAACATATTATAATTTGGACAATATTTAAGAAACAGGCAGGACAGGGAGAATAGGGAGAATCTATTTGGGTGGTAGGTCTGGCTGGTGTTTAAATGGTTTGATGCCCCTGTTTTACTAGGTAGACAAAGGCCTAACCTGACCTTTTATTATTATAAAGTTATAGGAAAGGAAGAAAATGGGTTTTATAGTATGATTACTGACACTCAGCAGTATGTAGCATCTTATAGTCTGCCCAGGGCATTTGGAGTTGTTATCATTAGTTAGTGCTTTTAGCTCTCAGACTCCGAGCTTTGAGGGATTTTTATACAGATACACAGAGTTGGCAAAAATCTTGATTCAAGAAAATCAAAGTCAATCTATCTAAAAAGCAGGTTCACATCAGACAAACCAGATGGCAGAGACCTGAAAGCAAATTGCTAGCTTAGTTTGACAGAATCTGAGCAGTATTTGGGAAAAAAGAAGATGCTTCTGGAATTTCTTTATGGTTCTGGATTACTGTCAGCTCCTAAGAGGGGCTGAATCCTTTATCTGAGAGGTTAAGATGTTTCTTGAAGTTGGCTGTGGTCATAGTTTATTATTCTGAGAGTGAAAGGCTGGCAAAAGGAGCTGCTACATAGCAGCATTAGTAGAATTGCTCTGCACACACAAAAAAAATCTCTAGAAATCCATTTTTCTCCTTGGATAAGATCAAAGAAGCAATTAAGAAATTGGGATTGTAATTCTAGTGATCATAGACCACACAGCACATGGAGGCAGCCCAATCTGAATGCCTAGGACCTGAACCTGTTTTCACAAATTATCTTTCACTGTTCCTTTTTCTTTCTTTCTAAATGCCTTCCTTACACCCCTTTTATTGCTCATTAATAGGTCTGCTGGGTGTCCCTGGTAGCTCAGATGGTGAGAATTCACCTGCAATGCAGGAGACTCTGATTCAATTCCTGGGTGGGTAAGTTCCCCTGGAGAAAGGATAGGCTACCCACTCCAGTGTTCTTGGCTTCCCTGGTGGCTTAGACAGTAAAGAAACCGCCTGGGAGACCTGGCAGTTTGATCCCTAGGTTGGGAGGATCTCTTGGAGGAGGGCATGGCAACGCACTCCAGTATTCTTGCTGGAGAATCCCATGTACGGAGGAGCCTGGCCGGCTACAGGCCATGGGGTCACAGGGAGTCAGACTCGACTAAGCGACTAAGCACAATGCTGCTGCTGCTAAGTTGCTTCAGTCATGTCCGACTCTGTGCGACCCCATAGATGGCAGCCCACCAGGCTCCCCCATCCCTGGGATTCTCCAGGCAAGAATTTTGGAGTAGGTTGCCAATAGGTCTGCTAATTACAAATTGAAAGAGTGAGGAAGGGGCTCAACTCTCCCTTCCTACTTATTAGGGACTTTGGTTAATGATTTTATTTGGGGGTGGGGGGTGGAGTGTCTGAAACAATTTGCTCAAATGATATAAATATAAAAACTGTTCTGATGCTAAACAGTACTTTTTTCTTCATTTAGAGTAAATGTATCTTAAGAGAGTATGCTGAAACTATAAACAAGACACAGGTTGTTTTTCCATGTCTATGTATTACAGTTAACTCCATTCTTTTTATTTAACTAGAAATATTAAGTCTCATAAAGTCCATTTTCCTATTAATCTTTTGTTCACTCCCATGGATCATTGCTAAGGGCAGCTCTCTCAAAAAAGCCCAAGAATAACAGAGTCTTTCACATCCACATAATAATTTATATCTTCTGTAACTTGGCCAACTCTGATGCTCTAAATGTATAATTTTACTTAAGTATAACATGATGGAACATAATTACTAATTCTGATATCAAAGAAGGAAAAATACAATTTTAAAACACAGGTCTCCAAACACCTATGGTCAATTAATCTATGAAACAGTAGTCAAGAATATACAATGGAGAAGACAGTCTCTTAGGTAAATAGTACTGCGAAAGCAGGACACCTATATGGAAATAAATGAAACTAGAACACACTAATTTTTCTGTATATATGCATGCATGCTAAGTCGCTTCAGTCCGACTCTGTGCAACCCCATGGACAGCAGCACACCAGGCTCCTCTGTCCACAGGATTCTCCAGGCAAGAATATTGGAGTGGGCTGCCATTTCCTTCTCCCAATATACAAATTTTTTTTGTATATATACAATCATACAAAATAATCCATGTACAAAATAAACTGAAAATGGTTTCAGATCAGATCAGATCAGTCGCTCAGTTGTGTCCGACTCTTTGAGACCCCATGAATCGCAGCACTCCAGGCCTCCCTGTCCATAACCAACCCGGAGTTCACTCAGACTCATGTCCATCGAGTCAGTGATGCCATCCAGCCATCTCATCCTCTGTCGTCCCCTTCTCCTCTTGCCCCCAATCCCTCCCAGCATCAGAGTCTTTTCCAATGAGTCAACTCTTTGCATAAGATGGTCAAAGTACTGGAGTTTCAGCTTTAGTATCATTCCTTCCAAAGAAATCCCAGGGCTGATCTCCTTTAGAATGGATTGGTTGGTTCCCCTTGCACTCCAAGGCACTCTCAAGAGGCTTCTCCAACACCACAGTTCAAAAGCATCAATTCTTCAGTGCCCTCAGCCTTTTTCACAGTCCAACTCTCACATCCATACATGACCACTGGAAAAACCATAGCCTTGACTAGACGAACCTTTGTTGGCAAAGTAATGTCTCTGCTTCTGAAAATGCTATCTAGGTTGGTCATAACTTTCCTTCCAAAGAGTAAGCGTCTTTTAATTTCATGGCTGCAGTCACCATCTGCAGTGATTTTGGAGCCCAAAAAATTAAAGTCTGACACTGTTTCCACTGTTTCCCCATCTATTTCCCATGAAGTGATGGGACCAGATGCCATGATCTTCGTTTTCTGAATGTTGTGCTTTAAGCCAACTTTTTCACTCTCCACTTTCACCTTCATCAAGAGGCTTTTGAGTTCCTCTTCACTTTCTGCCATAAGGGTGGTGTCATCTGCATATCTGAGGTTATTGATATTTCTCCCAACAATCTTGATTCCAGCTTGTGCTTCTTCCAGTCCAGAGTTTCTCATGACGTACTCTGTATATAAGTTAAATAAACAGGGTGACAATGTACAGCCTTGATGTACCCCTTTTCCTATTTGTAACCAGTCTATTGTTCCATGTCCAGTCCTAACTGTTGCTTCCTGACCTGCATACACATTTCTCAAGAAGCAGATCAGGTGGTCTGGTATTCCCATCTCTTTCAGAATTTTCCACAGTTTATTGTGATCCACACAGTCAAAGGCTTTGGCATAGTCAATAAAGCAGAAATAGATGTTTTTCTGGAACTCTCTTGCTTTTTCCATGATCCAGCGGATGTTGGCAATTTGATCTCTGGTTCCTCTGCCTTTTCTGAAACCGGCTTGAACATCAGGAAGTTCACGGATCACAAATTGCTGAAGCCTGGCTTGGAGAATTTTAAGCATTACTTTACTAGCATGTGAGATGAGTGCAATTGTGCGGTACTTTGAGCATTCTTTGGCATTGCCTTTCTTTGGGATTGGAATGAAAAATGACCTTTTCCAGTCCTGTGGCTACTGCTGAGTTTTCCAAATTTGCTGGCATATTGAGTGCAGCACTTTCACAGCATCATCTTCCAGGATTTGGAATAGCTCAACTGGAATTCTATCCCCTCCACTAGCTTTGTTCGTAGTGATGCTTTCTAAGGCCCACTTGACTTCACATTCCAGGATGTCTGGCTCTAGGTCAGTGATCACACCATTGTGATTATCTGGGTCGTGAAGATCTTTTTTGTACAGTTCTTCTGTGTATTCTTGCCACCTCTTCTTAATATCTTCTGCTTCTGTTAGATCTATACCATTTCTGTCCTTTATCAAGCCCATCTTTGCATGAAATGTTCCTTTGGTATCTTTGATTTTCTTGAAGAGATCTCTAGTCTTTCCCGTTCTGTTGTTTTCCTCTATTTCTTTGCATTGATCACTAAAGAAGGCTTTCTTATCTCTTCTTGCTATTCTTTGGAACTCTGCATTCAGATGTTTATATCTTTCCTTTTCGCCATTGCTTTTTGCTTCTCTTCTTTTCACAGCTATTTGTAAGGCCTCCCCAGACAGCCATTTTGCTTTTTTGCATTTCTTTTCCATGGTTTAAAGACCTAATACAAGACTTGATATTATAAAACTAGAGGAAAATACAGGCAGAACACTCTTTGACATAAGTCACAAAAATATTTTCTTAGATCAGTCTCCCAAAGCAAAAAAAAAAAAAAAGCAAAGTAAACAAATCAGACCTGCTGCTACTGCTAAGTCAATTTAGTCGTGTCCGACTCTGTGCGACCCTATAGACGGCAGCCCACCAGGCTTCCCCCTCCCTGGGATTCTCCAGGAAAGAACAGTGGAGTGGGTTGCCTATTCTTTCTCCAATGCATGAAAGTGAAAAGTGAAAGTGAAGTCGTTCAGTCGTGTCCGATTCTCGTGACCCCATGGACTGTAGCCTACTAGGCCCCTCCAGCCATGGGATTTTCCAGGCAAGAGTACTGGAGTAGGGTGCCATTGCCTTCTCCCAAATGGGACCTAATCAAACTCAAAAGCTTTTGAACAGCAAAGAATAACACCAACAAAATGAAAAGACAACACCAAATGAATGGGTTAAAATATTTACAAATAATGCAACTGACAGGGGTTTAATATCTAAAATATGCAAACAATTCATATAACTCAATATCAAAAAATGGACAGAAGACCTAAATAGACATTTCTCCAAAGAAAACATACAAAAGACCAACAAGCACCTGAAAAGATGCTCCACATCACTATTTATCAGAGAAGTGTTAATCAAAATAATAATTTGGTATCACTCACATGGGTGATGGCCATCAGAATGGCCATCATTAAAGAGTCAAATGTTGGAGAGAGTGTGGACAGAAGGATACACCTCTTACACTATTGGTGGAAATATAACTTGGTGCAGCCATGATGGAAAAAATTAGTATGGAAATTTCTGAAAAAAACTGAAAATACACTACCATATGATCTAACAACCTCAGTACTGGGCATGTATCTAGAAAAGACAAAAACCCTAATTCAAAAAGATACATACAACATCGTTCATAGCAACAATACTTAAAATAGCCAAAATATGGAAACAACCTAAATGCCCATCAACAGATGATTGGTTTAAGAAAATCTGATACATACACACACGCGCGTGCACACACACACACACACACACACACTTATGCACAATGGAATATTACTCAGACCATAAGAATTGATGAAATATTGCCATTTACACCAACATGGGTAAACCTAGAGAATATCATACTAAGTGAAGTAAATCAGACAGAGAAAGACAAATATGATATTATTTGTATGTGGAACCTAAAAAATAATAAAAACAAACTGACATATAAAACAGAAATATACTCACAGACACAGAAAACAAACTCAGTCACCAAAGAGGAAAGGAGAGAGCATATAAATTAGGACTATGGGATCAACAGATACAAACCACCATAAATGAAACAGATAAGCAAAATAGACTTAATGTATAACACAGGTAACTATATCCAATATCTTGTAATTATCTATAATGGAAAATATTTTGAAAAATATATACATATTTAGGTGAATCACTTTGCTATACATCTGAAACTAACAAAATATTGTAAACCAACTATAGTTCATGCTTACAAACAGGAGTAACACATAGCCAAAACACATTTGAGGAATATTTCAAGTAAATTTTCATTAATTTCTGAATTGATTCTGCAAAGATTTATTGCACATTTAAGTGCACTGATGGTACTTTCTTAGATGCTGTTGAAGACGAAATCACACATAAGCCACAGACCCTGCCCCTGGGGAGCCTGTACTGAGAGAATAGAGAGAGAAGAAATTCTCAAGTGTCTATCATGCAGGGAAAAAAGCACAACAAGAAGAGTTTACTAACAGAAGAGATAACTTCCGGTCAGAGGTTCTGAGAATGAGCTTCAAGGAGAAGAGAGGGCAATGACCTAGGCTATGAAGAAAGGAAAAGCATGAACATTGCAGAAATAGGGGTGGGAGGTTGGACAGTGGTCATTCCAGACACAGGGACTATCATGGGCCAAGTGGACTGGAGATGAGCCTGGAGATGCTCCTTAAGGGCAGGGTTATGCAGTTTTCCTTGTTCACTGTTTCATCTCAGGGCCCTGGCATTGTACAAGATAAGTAACAGGCACACAGTACATGCCAGTTGAAAGTTCAATACAAATGAAACTAAATTCAGGGCATTACTTGGTGAGCACTCAATGGTGTGGTTTGTCAAGACTACAGGGTGAGATCAAGGGGAGAATGAGTCCAGCTGGCACTTGGAACAGCTAAAGTGGAGGTATACAGAGATGACAGGATAAGGGATGTGGACCTGGAGGACCACATGTCTCAGGTGGATGACTGTGGATAAGAGGAAGAGTGAGAGGGAAAATGGGGGAGGGTCAAACCAGAGTTGAGGATGAAGGCTTCAAACTCATTTATGTCAAATATTGGAAAAGATAAAGAAGAAAAGAGATAGAGAGGAGGGAGAGTTATTCCAGGTAGCTGTCCTACACATAAAAATTAAATGGAGCCATTGAAATATAATACGATTTGTTTTCACTGGCAGGATGCCATCAGTGATAATAGAGTGGCTGCAGGGAAAGGTAGGGGCAGGAAAGGCTGGAAGAAAAGCCCAGTAAGAAAAGATGCCAGTTTTCAATATGATGACAAACATTAAAAGGAGATCGCATTAGGGACAAATAGAGTAGGGAAGTGAAGATCTGAGTATTAGATCTCTGATTTTGGCTGCCAGGTGACACAAGAACAGGTGTCCAACCTTGGAAATTGTTCAGTTCAGTTCAATCATTCAGTAGTGACCGACTATTTGTGACCCCATAAACCACACCACGACAGGCCTCCCTGTCCATCATCAACTCCCGAAGTCCACCCAAACCCATGTTCACTGAGTTGGTGATGCCATCCAAACATCTCATCCTCTGCTGTCCCCTTCTCCTCTTGCCCTCAATATTTCCCAGCATCAGGATATTTTCCAGTGAGTCAGTTTTTCTCATCAGATGGCCAAAGTATTGAAATTTTACCTTCAACATCAGTCCTCCAACTGAACACCCAGGACTGACTTCCTTTAGGATGGACTAGTTGAATCTCCTTGCAGTCCAAGGGACTCTCAAGAGTCTTCCCCAACACCATAGTTCAAAAGCATCAATTCTTTGGTGCTCAGCTTTCTTTATAGCCCAATTCTCACATCCATACATGACCACTGGAAAAACCATAGCCTTGACTAGATGAACCTTTGTTGACAAAGTAATGTCTCTGCTTTTGAATATGCTATCTGGGTTGGTCATAACTTTACTTTAAGAAGTAAGCATCTTTTAATTTCATGGCTGCAATCACCATCTGCAGTGATTTTGGAGCCCAGAAAAACAAAGTCAGACACTGTTTCCCCAACTATTTGCTATGAAGTGATGGGAACAGATGCCATGATCTTAGTTTTCTGAATGTTGAGCTTTAAGCCAACTTTTTCACTCTCCTCTTTCACTTTCATCAAAAGGCTCTTTAGTTCCTCTTCACTTTCTGCCATAAGGGTGGTGTCATCTGCATATCTGAGGTTATTGATATTTCTCCTGGCAATCTTGATTCCAGCTTGTGCTCCTTCCAGCCCAGTGTTTCTCATGATGTGCTCTGCATATAAGTTAAATATGCAGGGTGACAATATACAGCCTTGACATACTCATTTTCCTATTTGTAACCAGTCTGTTGTTCCATGTCCAGTTCTAACTGTTGCTTCCTGAACTGCATACAGATTTCTCAAGAGGCAGGTCAGGTGGTCTGGTATTCCCATCTCTTTCAGAATTTTCCACAGTTTATTGTGATCCACACAGTCAAGGGCTTTGGCATAGTCAGTAAAGCAGAATTAGACATTTTTCTGGAACTCTTGCTTTTTTGATGATCCAGCAAATGTTGGCAATGTGATCTCTGGTTCTTCTGCCATTTCTAAAACCAGCTTAAACATCTAGAAGTTCACGGTTCATGTATTGCTGAAGCCTGGCTTGGAGAATTTTAAGCATTACTTTACTAGTGTGTGAGATGAGTGCAATTGTATGGTAGTTTGAGCATTTTTGGCATTGCCTTTCTTTGGGATTGGAATGAAAACTGACCTTTTCCAGTCCTGTGGCCACTGCTGAGTTTTCCAAATTGCCGGAATATTGAGTGCAGCACTTTTACAGCATCATCTTCCAGGATTTGAAGCAGCTCAACTGGAATTCCAGCATCTCCACTAGCTTTGTTTGTAGTGATGCTTCCCTTCACATTCCAGGTGTCTGGCTCTAGGTGAGTGATCACACCATCGTGATTATCTGGGTCGTGAAGATCTTTTTTGTACTATTCTTCTGTGTGTTTAAGGCCCACTTGACTTGCCACCTCTTCTTAAAATCTTCTGCTTCCGTTAGGTCTCTACCATTTCTGTCCTTTATCAAGCCCATCTTTGCATAAAATGTTCCGTTGGTATCTCTAATTTTCTTGAAGAGATCTCTAGTCTTTCCCATTCTATTGTTTTCCTCTATTTCTTTGCATTGATCACTGAGAAAAGCTTTCGTATCTCTCTTTGCTATTCTTTGGAACTCTGCATTCAAATGGGTATATCTTTCCTTTTCCCCTTTTCTTATCACTTCCCTTCTTTTTACAGATATTTATAAGGCCTCCTCAGACAGCCATTTTGCTTTTTCGAATTTCTTTTTCTTAGGGATGGTCTTGATCCCTGTCTCCTGTACAATGTCACAAACCTCCGTCCATAGTTCATCAGCCACTCTATCAGATCTAGTCCCTTAAATCTATTTCTCACTTCCACTGTATAGTCATAAGGGATTTGATTTAGGTCATACCTGAATGGTCTAGTGGTTTTCTCCACATTCTTCAATTTCAGTCTGAATTTGGCAATAAGGAGTTCCTGATCTGAGCCACAGTCAGCTCCCAGTCCTGATTTTGCTGACTGTATAGAGCTTCTCCATCTTTGGCTGCAAAGAATATAATCAGTCTGATTTTGGTGTCAACCATCTGGTGATGTCCATGTGTAGAGTCTCATCTTGTGTTGTTGGAAGAGGGTGTTTGCTATGACCAGTGCGTTCTCTTGGCAGAACTCTATTAGCCTTTGCCCTGGTTCATTCTGTTCTCCAAGGCCAAATTTGCCTGTTACTCCAGGTGTTTCTTGACTTCCTACTTTTGCATTCCAGTCCCCTATAATGAAAAGGACATCTTTTTTGGCTGTTAGTTCTAGAAGTAGGTCTTCATAGAACTGTTCAACTTGTTGGAGAAGTTGGGTCCCTAATAAAAAGGGTTCCTGTGATTTTCTTAGGGACTGGATATTCAACATTTTTTCTTAGGTCTTGAAATAATAAATTATTCTTCATACCCATGGAATGATGAATGCTGGGTCATGGTCAATTGCTCTCCCAAATCTGCTGCTTTTGCATGTAAGCACCCCCTTCATATGCATGTAAGCACCTTCTTCATAAAGTGTTTCTTCTCCCTTATTGTGCTCTCTACTTCCATATTAGTTATCTTTCCTCTAAAAACTTGAATGAAAGCTCTTGGCATGTTTTTGAAGGAGATTTCTCTTTTGAAATGTTCTAACTGTATCCATGTAGGCTTATGCAAAAAAAAAAAAAAAAAAAAAAAATCCATGAAGGTAAAAATCAGAATTTAAGTAAAACTCTAGTTAGGTTTTAGTTGTTTTTGTGTTTTTCAGGTGGGTATATTACCATAGTTTCTGGGTTTGATTTCTCTGGGAAAAATACTTAGCAGAGGTTTTAGCTGAGGAAAAGAGGTAAAGAATATGCATAAGATTGTTTACAAATAGAAGAGGTAGAATTCGAGATAACTATTCCTGGATTTGGTCCTTCATCATTCATTTCCAAAGAATAATTAAAGACAGTGAAAATGTTGAACACAGACAACGACACTGAAAGGTTGTTGTTGAATAACGCGAATACACCAGGATTCTTGGCCCCCGGAGGAGAAGAATTCAATCCGGGGCCAGAGATGAGGCTTGATCGCTCAGAGCTTTTGTGTAATAAGTTTTATTGAGGTATAAAGGAGATAGAGAAAGCTTCTGACATAGGCATCAGAAGGGGGCAGAAAGAGTACCCCCCTGCTAGTCTTTAGCTGGATGTTATATAGTCACTAGCAGTCTGTTAATGAAAGAAAGGAATATCTTAAAATTCAGAATGGCACCAGGCCCCTCACCCATAAGATGCATTTTGGGATAAATGGTTTATCCTGGGCCATAAAATGATTAACTTGAATCTTGAAGAAGGGCAGACCACCATACAAATAGTTTCATTTACATAGATTAGGGGAACAATATCCATACTGGTTTGTCAAGTAGGTTCTGGGCCAAGAGGCGGAACCGACTTGGAGACAGAGTTTGGGGTAAAGGCATAGTACATTAGCATAGCTTAAGACAAACATTTCCATAAGAAAAAGGCATTGGTTATCTCTAGGCTCAAGAATAGCTAACTTCAGGCGAAGCCGGGTGTCATTATGGCAACACAATAATTTAAGAGAAACCTCCCTTTAAATTTGTATAGAGAAGGAAAAAATATTGCTAGTTTGTTTCCTCCTGCCGCTTAAGAGAGATAAAAATGTCTGACACTTGCAGGCTATTTCCTCCATTTGGAGACCCCTGGCCTTCCTGCCTGTTACCCTCTCAACACTGTTACAGCAAGTGCAGATTTTCATACGCCTCCTATGCTCATTCTTATAGGGAGAATGCAGGTGATATGAAGACTAGAGTGTGCAGAGATGGGAGGAGACAACTGTGTTCTTGGGTGAAGAGAAAACAGGTCACAACCACCCAGTGAATCCTAAAAACTACAGAAGAACCCACCTTTTAAGGCAGAAAAAGTGGTGAGTATTAGGAGAAAGAGGATTTCTAATTTATCTGTCTTGCTCCACTTTTTTGGAGGCAATAAGGAAGATTAAATTAGCTGTTCTTATGACTCAATTGTGTTTAATGATGTGGCAGCTGCACAGGTGCGGGAGGGCTGAGAGGAGCTACTCCATGTTCAAGGACAGGAAGGGCAGCAGTGAGGAGATGCCCCTCGTCCAATGTAAGGAGCAGTGGCTGCACTTTGCTGGAGCATCCATGAGGAGATACCCCACGTCCAAGGTAAGAAAGTAGGTGTTGCAAGAGGGCATCAGAGAGCAGACACATTGAAACCATAATCACAGAAATCTAGTCAATATGATCACATGGACCACAGCCTTGTCTAACTCAACGAAATGAAGCCATGCCTTGTGGGGCCACCCAAGACAGGCGGGCCATGATGGAGAGGTCTGACAGAATGTGGTCCACTGGAGAAGGGAATGGCAAATCACTTCAGTATTCTTGCCTTGAGAACCCCATGAAAAGGCAAAATGATAGGCGACTGAAACAGGAACTCCTCAGGTCGGTAGGTGTCCAATATGCTACTGGAGATCAGTGGAGAAATAACTCCAGAAAGAATGAAGGGATGGAGCCAAAGTGAAAACAATACTCAGTTGTGGATGTGACTGGTGATAGAAACAAGGTCCTATGCTGTAAAGAGCAATATTGCATAGGAACCTGGAATGTTAGGTCCATGACTCAAGGCAAATTGGAATTGGTGAAACAGGAGATGGCAAGAGTGAACATGGACATCCTATCAATCAGTGAACTAAGATGTAGTGGAATGGGTGAATTTAACTCAGATGACCATTATATCTACTACTGTGGGAAGGAATCCCTTAGAAGAAATGAAGTAGACATCATGGTCAACAAAACAGTCTGAAATGCAGTACTTGGATGCAATCTCAAAAACAACAGAATGATCTCTGTTCATTTCCAAGGCAAATAATTCAATATCACAATAATCCAAGGCTATGCCCCGACCAGTAATGCTGAACAAGCTGAAGTTGAAAGGTTCTATGAAGACCTAATGCAGGTCAGGAAACAACAGTTAGAACTGGACATGGAACAACAGACTGGTTACAAATAGGAAAAGGAGTATGTCAAGGCTATATATTATCACCCTGCTTATTTAACTTCTATGCAGAGTACATAATGAGAAATGCTGGACTGGAAGAAACACAAGCTGGAATCAAGATTGCCAGGAGAAATATCAATAACCTCAGATATGCAGATGACACCACCCTTATGGCAGAAAGTGAAGAGGAACTCAAAAGCCTTTTGAAGAAAGTGAAAGTGGAGAGTGAAAAAGTTGGCTTAAAGCTCAACATTCAGAAAACGAAGATCATGGCATCCGGTCCCATCACTTCATGAGAAATAGATGGGGAAACAGTGTCAGACTTTATTTTTTGGGGGCTCCAAAATCACTGCAGATGGTGACTGCAGCCATGAAATTAAAAGACACTTACTCTTTGGAAGGAAAGTTATGACCAACCTAGATAGCATATTCAAAAGCAGAGACATTACTTTGCCAAAAAAGGTCCGTCTAGTCAAGGCTATGGTTTTTCCTGTGGTCATGTATGGATGTGAGAGTTGGACTGTGAAGAAGGCTGAGTGCCGAAGAATTGATGCTTTTGAACTGTGGTGTTGGAGAAGACTCTTGAGAGTCTCTTGGACTGCAAGGAGATCCAACCAGTCCATTCTGAAGGAGATCAGCCCTGGGATTTCTTTGTAGGGAATGATGCTGAAGCTGAAACTCTAGTACTTTGGCCACCTCATGCAAAGAGTTGACTCCTTGGAAAAGACTCTGATGCTGGGAAGGATTGGGGGCAGGAGAAGAAGGGGACAATAGAGGATGAGACAGCTGAATGGCATCACTGACTCGATGGACGTGAGTCTGGGTGAACTTCAGGAGTTGGTGATGGACAGGGAGGCCTGGTGTGCTGCGATTCATGGGGTCACAAAGAGTCAAACATGATTGAGTGACTTAACTGAACTGAACTGAACTGAATGAAGACCTACAAGATCTTCTAGAGCTAACAGCCAAAAAAAGATGTCCTTTTCATTATAGGGGACTGGAATGCAAAAGTATGAAGTCAAGAAACACCTGGAGTAACAGGCAAATTTGGCCTTGGAGAACAGAATGAACCAGGGCAAAGGCCAGTAGAGTTTTGCCAAGAGAATGCACTGGTCATAGCAAAAACCGTCTTCCAACAACACAAGAGAAGACTCTACATATGGACATTACCAGATGGTTGACACAGAAATCAGATTGATTATATTATTTGCAGCCAAAGATGGAGAAGCTCTATACAGTCAGCAAAAACAAGACTGGGAGCTGACTGTGACTCAGATCATGAACTCCTTCTTGCCAAACTCAGACTTAAATTGAAAAAAGTAGGGAAAACCAATAGACCATTCAGGTATGACCTAAATCAAATCCCTTGTGATTATATACTGGAAGTGAGAAAAAGATTTAAGGGGCTAGATCTGATAGACAGACTGCCTGATGAACTAGGGACGGAGGTTTGTGACACTGTATAGGAGACAGGGATCAAGACCATACCCATGGAAAAGAAATGCAAAATGGCTGTCTGTGGAGGCCTTACAAATAGTTGTGAAAAGAAGATACGTGAAAAGCAAAGGAGAAAAGGAATCATATAAGCATCTGAATGCAGAATTCAAAAGAAAACCAAGGAGAGATAAGAATGCCTTCCTCAGCGATCAATGCAAAGAAATAGAGGAAAACAACAGAATGGGAAAGACTAGAGATCTCTTCAAGAAAATTAGAGATACCAAGGGAAGGTTTCATGCAAAGACGGGTTCAATAAAGGACAGAAATGGTAGGGACCTAACAGAAGCAGAAGATATTAAGAAGAGGTGGCAAGAATACACAGAAGAACTGTACAAAAAAATCTTCATGACCAAGATAATCACAATGGTGTGATCACTCACCTAGAGCCAGACATCCTGGAATGTGAAGTCACGTGGGCCTTAGAAAGCATTACTACGAACCAAGCTAGTGGAGGTGATGGAATTCCAGTTGAGCTATTTCAAATCCTGAAAGATGATACTGTGAAAGTGCTGCAGTCAATATGACAGCAAATTTGGAAAACCCATCAGTGGCCACAGGGCTGGAAAAGATCAGTTTTCATTCCAATCCCAAAGAAAGGTAATGCCAAAGAATGCTCAAACTACTGCACAATTGCACTCATCTCACACGCTAATAAAATAATGCTCAAAATTCTCCAAGACAGTCTTCAGCAATACGTGAATTGTGAACTTCTTGACGTCCAAGCTGGTTTTAGAAAAGGCAGAGGAATCAGAGATCAAATTGTTAACATATGATGGATCATTGAAAAAGCAAGAGAGTTCCAGAAAAACATCTATTTCTGCTTTATTGACTATGCCAAAGCCTTTGACTGTGTGGATCACAATAAACTGTGGAAAATTCTGAAAGAGATGGGAATACCAGACGACCTTACCTGCGTCTTGAGAAATCTGTATGCAGGTCAGGAAGCAACAGTTAGAACTGGAAATGGAACAACAGACTGGTTACAAATAGGAAAATGAATATGTCAAGGCTGTATATTGTCACCCTGCTTATTTAACTTATATGCAGAGTACATAATGAGAAACGATGGGCTGAGAGAAGAACAAGCTTGAATCAAGATTGCCTGGAGAAATATCAATAACCTCAGATATGCAGACGACACCACCCTTATGGCAGAAAGTGAAGAGGAACTAAAAAGCCTCTTGATGAAACTGACAGAGGAGAGTGAAAAAGTTGGCTTAAAACTCAACATTCAGAAAATGAAGATCATGGCATCTGGTCCCATCGCTTCATGGGAAATAGATGGGGAAACAGTGGAAACAGTGTCAGTCTTTATTTTTCTGGGCTCCAAAATCACTGCAGATGGTGACTGCAGCCATCAAATTAAACGACACTTACTCTTTGGAAGGAAAGTTATGACCAACCTAAATAGCATATTCAAAAGTAGAGATATTACTTTGCCAACAAAGGTCCATCTAGTCAAGACTATGGTTTTTCCAGTGGTCATGTATGGATGTGAGAGTTGGACTGTGAAGAAGGCTGAGCACCGAAGAATTGATGCTTTTGAACTGTGGTGTTGGAGAAGACACTTGAGAATCCCTTGGACTGCAAGGAGATCCAGCCAGTCCATTCTGAAGGGGATCAACCCTGGGATTTCTTTGGAAGGAATGATGCTAAAGCTGAAACTCCAGTACTTTGGCCACCTCATGTGAAGAGTTGACTCTTTGGAAAAGACTCTGATGCTGGGAGGGATTGGGGGCAGGAGGAGAAGGGGACGACAGAGGATGAGATGGCTGGATGGCATCACCGGCTCGATGGGCATGAGTCTTAGTGAACTCCAGGAGCTGGTGATGGACAGGGAGGCCTGGAGTGCTGCGATTCATGGAGTTGCAAAGAGTCAGACACAACTGAGCAACTGATCTGATCTGATACTCCTTGGAAAGAAAGTTATGACCAACCTAGATAACATATTCAAAAGCAGAGACATTACTTTGCCAACAAAGGTCCATCTAGTCAAGGCTATGGATTTTCCAGTGGTCATGTACGGATGTGAGATTTCGACTGTGAAGAAAGCTGAATGCTGAAGAATTGAGGCTTTTGAACTGTGGTGTTGGAGAAGACTCTTGATTGTCCCTTGGACTGCAAGGAGATCCAACCAGGCTATCCTAAAGGAGATCAGTCCTGGGTGTTCATTGGAAGGACTGATGCTAAAGCTAAAATTCCAATACTTTGGCCACCTCATGCGAAGAGTTAACTCATTGGAAAAGACTCTGATGCTGGGAGAGATTGGGGACAGGAGGAGAAGTATATGACAGAGGATGAGATGGCTGGATGGCATCACCGATTCGATGGACATGAGTTTGAGTGAACTCTGGGAATTGGTGATGGACAAGGAGGCCTGACGTGCTGGGATTCATGGGGTCGTGTAGAGTCAGTCACGACTGAGCGACTGAACTGAATTTAACTGAAAATTAAAATTGAGAGAACATGTTTATAAAATAGCATTCTGAAACATTTATGGTACTTAATGAACCAAAGCTGGGTAAATCCCTTTGGACTGTCAAAACAAAAACAAAGTTATTAACTGAGTCAGTTTTTTCCCAGCAGGTCTTTTGCTTAGTTTACTCAGAGTAAACCAAACCATTTCAAACAGCTGAGATACAAAGGTAAGTGAAAGGCAAAGAAGAAAAGGAAAGATATACCCATCTGAATGCAGAGTTCCAAAAAATAGCAACTGATCTGATCTGATATTACATCATTACACATGGAATATAAAATATGAATACAAATGAGCTTACCTATAAAACAGATACAGACTCGTAGAGAACAGACTTCTTGTTGCCCAGGTGGAGTGTGGGAGAGGGATGGATTGGGAGTTTGGGATGCAAATGCAAACTATTATGTATTATATATATATGTGTAACTGAATTGCTTTGATGTACGCCAGAAACTAGCAAAACACTGTAAATCAATTATATTTCAATCAAATAAATTTTTTAAAAAGAAAAAAAAATAGCATATAGAGATAAGAAAGCTTTCCTTGGTGATCAATTCAAAAAAATACAGTAAGACAATAAAATGGGAAAGACTAGAGTTCTCTTAAGAAAATTAGAGATACCAAGGGAACATTTCATGCAAAGATGGACACAATAAAGGGCAAAAATGGTATGGACCTAACAGAAGCAGAAGATGTTAAGAATAGGTGGCAAGAATACACAGAAGAACTCAGATAACCATGATGGTGTGATCACCCACCTAGAGCCAGACATCCTGAAGTGCAAAGTCAAGTGGGCTTTAAGAAGCATCATTAGGAACAAAGCTTGTGGAGATGATAGATTCCAGCTGAGCTAGTTCAAATCCTAAAAAATGATGCAGTGAAAGTGCTGCACTCAATATGCCAGGAAATTTAGAAAACTCAGTAGTGGCCACAGGACTGGAAAAGGTCAGTTTTCATTCCAATGGCAAAGAATGTTCAAACTACCACACAATGCACATATTTCACACTTTAGCAAAGTAATACTCAAAGTCCTTCAGGCTAGCCTTCAATAGCAGGTGAACCAAGAACTTCCTGATGTACAAGCTGGATTTAGAAAAGGCAGAAGAACCATAGATCAAATTGCCAACTTCTGTTGGATCATAGAAAACGCAAGAGAATTTCAGAAAAATATCACCTTCTGCTTTCATTGACTATCCTAAAGCCTTTGACCATGTGGATCACAACTAACTGGAAAATTCTTCAAGAGATGGAAATACCAGGCCACCTTAACTGCCTCCTGAGAAATCCATATGCAGGACAAGAAGCAATAGTTAGAACTGGATATGGAACAACAGACTGGTTCAAAATTGGGAAAGGTTTATGTCAAAGCCGTATATTGTCACCTTGCTGATTTAACTTCTATGCGAAGTACATCATGTGAAATGCTGGGCTGGATGAAGCACAAGCTGGGATCAATATTGCTGGGAGAAATACCAAAAACTTCAGATATTCAGATAATGCCATGCTTATGGCAGAAAGCAAAGAGGAACTAAAGAGTCTCTTGATGAAGGCAAAAGAGGAGAGTGAAATAGCTGGCTTAAAACTCAGCATTCAAAAACTAAGATCATGGCATCCAGTCCCATCACTTCATGGCAAATAGATGGGGAAACGATGGAAACAATGGCCGATTTTATTTTGGGGGGGTCCAAAATCACTGCAGAAGTTGACTGCAGCCTTAAATTTAAAAGACACTTACTCTTTGGAAGAAAGCTGTGACAAACCTAAAGTATTAAAAAGCAGACATTACTTTGCCAACAAAGATCTGTATAGTTAAAGGTATGGTTTATCCAGTATTCATGAATGGATGTGAGAGTTAGACTATAAGGAAAGTTGAGTTCTGAAGAACTGATGCTTTGGAAATGCAGTGTTAGAGAACACTCTTAAAAGTCCCTTGGACTGCAAGGAGATCAAAGCAGTCAATTCTAAAGGAAATCAACCCTGAATACATTGGAAGGACTGATGCTGAAGCTACAAAACTTTGGCCACCTGATGTGGAGAGTCAACTTATTAGAAATGACCCTGATTGAGGGAAGGAGGAGCAGGGGATGACACAGGATGAGATGGTTGGATGGCATCACTGACTCAATGGACATGAGTTTGAGCAACCTCTAGGAAATGATGAAGGACAGGGAAGCCTAGTGTACTGCAGTACACGGGGTCTCCAGGAGTTGGACATTACTGAACAATTGAACAACAACAAAACAAAAGCATACCCTCTGTCTTTGTGCAAATATATTCACCAGTGCAACAAAATGACTTGTTACAAGAAATGGCAACCCACTCCAGTATTCTTGCCTGGAGAATCCTCATGGCCAGAGAAGCCTGGCAGGTTATAGTCCATGGGATGACACAAAAGTCAGACACAACTTAGCAACTAAACAACAACACCTTCAGCACCTATAACCACAGGACTTTAAGGTGACAACCCTGTCAGTTATACCCTTTATCAATATCTGTCACTTCCACAGCCCCTCCCTCAGGCTAGTTGCTTGCCCTCTGGAGCATTAGGCTTTGCAGCCTGTTGACTCATCTCATGTCCACATTAAAGCTTTTAGAACAGTCACCTGCTTTCCAGAAAGGAAAGAGGTATGGAGATCCCTTGAAGATATCAGTGATTCAGTTCCAAAACACCAGAATATACTGAATATCACAATAAAATCAGTTATACAAAATTTCTGGTTTCCCAGGGTGTATAAAAGTTATGTTTAGACCACACTGTAGCCTAGCAAGTGTGCAGTAGCATTATGCCTGAGGAACAATCTACAGACCTTAATTTAAAAAACAATTTATTGCTCATGGGTGTACCTATGGGTGATTCTTGTTGATTAATGACAGAAAACAACAAAATTATATAAAGCAATTATCTTTCAATTAAAAATTAATTAAAATAATAGTAATAATTTATTGCTAAAAGTACACTAGCCATCACTAGTAGTACACTAGTACACTAATTGTAGACTTCAACAAGTAACACTAAAGATCATTGACCACAGATCACAACAAATGTAATGATAGTGAAAAAGTTTGATATATTGTGAGAATTACCAAAAAGTGACACAGACACGGAACAAATGCTGTTGGAAAAACGGTACCTATAGACTTTCTCGACTTGCTGACAAACTTTTAATTTGTAAAAAAACAAACAAACAAAAAAACCTTCAATAAAACAAGGTACGCCCATATTTCTAAAGCTTCTAAAGCAAGCAATAAAGAAACTGATTCAAAAATCAAAGGTTTGAAAAAAAAAAAACCATTATTTTCTATTTGTGATGATTTGCTGAATTGAAAAGCAACCAGTAATCACAAGCTCTAGAACAAAATATAAGGTTTACACCTGGGGTGGATGGAACACAGAGGACAATGCCCAGCTCTGAAGCTGGGGAATGGATGTCTCTTAGCCCTAATGTCTAATCCTGCCATTCCTACAAGAGGCGTCAGCAACCACAACCATTTCGGACCAAGATGAAAACAAGTGGCCAAGTTTACATCTCTTGGTGGGACCTTCCATGGCATCACTGATGACCTCAATCAGGGATCCCTAAACTGAAGGTCTCCCAATACTGGAGTGGGAAGGGCAGCTCCAGAGTGAAGGACAAGGTCATCACAGAAAACAAGTCCAGTCATTGCAAAGGTGACAGGCTCCAAAGAGAACCCACACATTTCTCTTCTATCTCTGCCTTCCCCATTCACCCAGATGCTGAGTCTCCTCAACCAGACACCAGCATCAACTGCTCTCTCTCCCCTGAGTCCCACATTCAATTCATCACTTGGCTCTTCTTCCTTATCTCCCCCAAATCCAACCATCTGCCCATTTCCACTGCAGGCACCTTAGTCTCACCCATCAGCAGTCAAAAGAGGGCACAACTGCGAAAGAGAGGGAATACTGCATTTGGAGAATTGAAGACCATCAATGTGGTTTTAGCTGTAAAAGAAGGAGGGGGAGCAGAGTGGGATAAAACTAGAAAGGTGGGGAGGGGCATGCTTTAAATTGTTTTGTTAAAGCACATTAAAGATTTGTACACTTATCAATTGAGAAAAATATGAGGTTGCAGATATTTACTAGGAGATAGGTTTCCCTGGTGGCTCAGATGGTAAAGAATCTGCCTGCAGTGCAGGAGACCCTGGTTCAGTCTCCAGGTTGGAAAGATCCCATGGAGTAGGAAATGGCAACCCATTCAGTATTCTTGCCTGGAAAATCCTATGGACAGAGGAGCCTGGCAAGCTAGAGTTCATGGGGTCGCAAAGAGTCGGACATGACTGAGCAAGCAAGTAACACACACAAGTAAGTAAAGCATTAAATAAATTTAACATACTTTGATAATAGCAACAAAGCTGATTGGTTCAGCAGATACAGGCATTCACATCTCTGAATCAGGTGTTGAGGGATAAGACTGAGAACTGACCAGCGGAGAGGCTTTCAAAGCTCTGTCCTTCCTCACTGTTTCCTTAACCAATCACACATTTCAAGGTCACAGTATTTCTAAGAATTAGATAATAAAAATAATCTGCTACTATTAATGCTGGAATACCAAACCAAAAATAAAGCTGCAGGTTACATCTAGGAACAAAGTATTTATTTGAACAGACCCCTAACTGAGCTGGAGATCAAGCCATCTTCTGCTGCTGCCTCTAAAGCCTGACAAAGGGCTTGAAACAGGTAAATTTTATAGCATCATTTATTTATTATGGAATAAAGATGCTTTGGGGGATAGTCTTCAAAATATACAGTGCTAAGAGGTAAGAACAACAAAGCAACAAGGAAAGCGTAGGCTACTTTTCCAATTAGCATTCAAGAACACAAAATGAGGATCTAAGAATATCAGGTGCTAAAAATCATTTCTGGAATTTGAGCTACTGTCCTGTAGTCTTGGAATTTAACCCGGTCCCTCATCAAAGTTTGCAGGTGGAGTCGGCTTCCTACTGAGCTGCTCTAGTCCAGACAACTGGCTACACTGTTAGAGCCTAGAGCATAGCTTTGGTTGGGGATATTCCACTCCTGTCGTTGGACTCCTTGGAGCTCACTTCTCTGTATGCCCAGCTCGGTGAGTGAGGCTACAGACATTGCCTGATATCTACTCAGTGTCCCCACTGATGATCCATCTGACACTGTATGTGAAGTTGTGGGGGCAGGGGTCATATTCCAGAAACTGTCCAAGAAGTCAAAAGAGACAGTTCCAATATCATAAGACATAAGGAAGTTGGGATGTTACTGTTTATTATTGATTATTACCTATTTTGTGTGGACCATCAAAATACCTAAATGTATCTTGCATTCTTTTGGTACTGACTTCTCTTGTGGCTCAGACAGTTAAGAATCTGTCTGCAATGCAGAAGACCTGCATTCAGTCCTTGAGTCAGGAAGATTCCCTGCAGAAAGGAATGGCTACCCACTCCAGTGTTCTTGCTTAGAGAATCCCATGGACAGAGGAGCCTGGCAGGCTATAGTCCATGGGGTAGCAAAGAGTCAGACATGACTGAGTGACAAACACATTCTTTTGGGATTATATGCAGACAAAGGTTTTCCTTTGAGCCATGCCTTCTGTATCATTTTATAAAGCCACACTCTATCATTTACTGAAACTCAGCGAGCAGCAGAGGGAAACAACAAAGAAAGAAGGTGAAAAGAGATAAGGAATAGAGGGAGAAAGGAAAAGATAAAGAAAGGAATATTAAATTACTGAGAGGAAAGAGCCAATCAAATCTGGAGGGAAGATACTACACAGATATCCAGAGACCAAAGCTTGGAGCCTATTGTGTGTGCAGTGCCAGGATCTACTGTGTAAGAGACTTGTTTGTTTATCTACAGTCTCTTAGTCTCTCTTGATTTGCCTTTCTTTTCAAACTCTCACCTGCGATGCACAGATTCAGTTTCTGCAAGTCACATTTCAGAGGCTCTTTGGCAAGCTAGCCTTTTCTTAGGTTGTGCCAGTAAGTGGGCACTAGAGGGAGACTGAAAGTGGGACAGAGCTAATGTTCTATGTGATTTGCTGTTCCTGCAGCATCACCTCACCAGGAGGACCTGACTCCAGCTCTGAGCTTCTATTAGCACATGAAGAAAGAGCCCCATCGTGCTTCCTCAGTACATATGACCAGCAACTGGGCCTCTCCTTGGAGGTTTGAACACCAACTGTAGGGCCTCTCTTCTAAGTTCTTAGGTCTGGAGATCCATCCTAGGACATGGTAGCTGCTTCCTAAAATCATTACTCCAGTGTTTCCTTTCATTTTTCTAGCTTCCAATTCTTATGTAGCAAATTTCCTGTATTAAACCTTTTCATGGGAAATAGATGGGGAAACAGTGGAAACAGTGTCAGACTTTATTGTTTTGGGCTCCAGAGTCACTGGAGATGGTGATTGCAGCCATGAAATTAAAAGTGTAGGAGACAGGAAGAAGAAAATAAAAGCAGGCCCTGGCAAGGGCCGCAAAATAAATTTATAATTATTGATAAACTGGATGCTGTAAGGCATGACACTCTTGGAACAACTCCAGAGGGGACAGTGCATAATCTTAAAACAAGATATAATCCTGGGGTTGGAAAACTGACACCAGACTGTTTCTCAACTGGTGTCTCAGAGTCACATGTTTTATGTGTCTGGTGGAAAATCTATAGATAAGAATATTAGTTTTAGTTACTGATTTTTTATTGATTACTGTTTCCTAATTACTCAATGGTTAATGATCATTTTGTTCTTTGGCCCTGAAGGTCACATGAGTTATAGATTAACTCCCCATTTATTCTTTCATTCATGGCTGAAAGTATAATAAAGCTGGCTTGGATTCAGTTTTGGCACCTTCACCTTGGAGCGGTGTTGGTCCCCTGATCCTTGTTTTTCTCTGAATTCTCGTGTCTCATTTCTCATTCTCTCCCCATATTGTGATTTTAGAAACCCTATTTGTCAAGCTAGTCTTGACAAAAAGACGCTTACTCCTTGGAAGGAAAGTTATGAGGGACCTAGATAGCACATTAAAAAGCAGAGACATTAATTTGCCAACAAAAGTCCATCTAGTCAAGGCTATGGTTTTTCCAGTGGTCATGTATGGATGTGAGAGTTGGACGGTGAAGAAAGCTAAGCACCGAAGAATTGATGCTTTTGAACTGTGGTGCTGAAGAAGACTCTTGAGAGTCCCTTGGACTGCAAGGAGATCCAACCAGTCCATCCTAAAGGAGACCAGTCCTGGGTGTTCATTGGAAGGACTGATGCTGAGGCTGAAACTCCAATACTTCGGCCACCTCATAAGAAGAGTTGATTCATTGGAAAAGACCCTGATGCTGGGAGGGATTGGGGGCAGGAGGAGAAGGGGACAACAGAGGATGAGATGGCTGGATGGCCTCACCGACTCCATGCATGAGTTTGGGTGAACTCTGGGAGTTGGTGATGGACAGGGAGGGCTGGTGTGCTGCAATTCATGGGGTCACAAAGAGTTGGATATGACTGAGCGACTGAACTGACCCGAACTGAAACCCTTTCAGCTGAAATACTGTTTTTCTCATGAGGCCCTTTCTTCTCATGGACTCCCTTCTGACAGCAAGAGCTGAAAAATTCTGCAACCTTAGCCAACAACCTCCTGTCAATCTAAATGAGATGTTAATTTTTTTATTAAGGGAATTGGAAAATACTGAAACAACTGTAACACAGTGAAAGTGACTGTGCTCCACCCTCTTGAAATATGGAGCTATAACTTGGGTATGGAATATTCTCATGGCTGAACATCCTAAAAAATGACAATTTAAATATAAAAATATTATATGAAAATATAAAGTTATCAGGTATATTATTTAATAGCACATTTTGAAAGTAAATTAACTACTTGAGTTATTTTCAGGAATGAGAAGAGAAACCAAGAGAAAATTAAATGACTGGAGGTTTCTATCAAGTTTTACAAGGAAGGATCAGTGCAAAATTAAATATAAATGAACACAGCTGAAATGGTGAGGGTCTTACCAGTATCCGTTCACAGCCAATAACGGTGCTCAACCTGTGTGTGATGGTTAGCACAGTGCACTGGGCAAATTTCTCATGGATTTTTTTTTGTATTAACTCATCAGTTCTGGAATCAGAGAAGTTGATATACTTCAGTGAAGACAGGAAAAGCAGACTAAATAATTAAACATTAAAAATCAATACTTTAACATAGATTCTTGTTCCTAAAAACCTAAGTATAAAAAGTCTATCTAGAAATTTACTATTTTTCATAAAATGATGGAAAATAGTCTTCCCTTGAAATTGCTTAAAACTATCAGGAGCTGCATTTAGGAATCCAGCTCTCTTAGGATCCCTCGTAACAACATTAACATACATATAATACATCTTGGTTTCTTCCTTTGTTTTATGTGATTAATATTATTAAGATATATCTGTTGGGCAAAGACAGCATAGAAACATTTCTCAGCATCACTAAATGTTTTCACATTTACAATATGGATTCCAGGTGTCATGGACCTCAGCTCCATACCTTGGATCCACATTGGATGTGGCTTTGTCAAGAATCAATATCTGATTTTTCCTGAGAATAGCCCTGGCAAGGCACACCAGTTGTCTGTCCAACGCTCAAATTCAATCCTGATTCTCCTAATTCAGTATACATTTCACTAGGAAGAGCTCTGATGGCTTCTTTAAGTTGTACCTGTGGATACAGAAAGAACATTTTGAAAATGTTGTTCTAACTTAAAATGTTAGAACTTTAAAGTCCTCATGACTTCTTATGTATCTTACATGTACAGCCATGTGATGGGAAAAGCTGTTTCCAATTAGTGTTCACTGAGAAAGATGGTTGGTAGAGTCAACTCAGGACAGAAAGATCTCAATGTCTCCCCATCCCCGACATATGCCACCCATCAACAACCCTCACCTAGGAATTAGTTCAGAAAGTCTCTCAAAAATTGAAGGTATTTCTCCCAGTGTGGTTTAAACAGAAAATCTAAACAGATTTTTATGGTTGAATCAACTTTACCAAAGTATATTTTGCATAGGAGTTGGTACACTAAAAGGAAACTTAAAAAAAAAATACAGAAAGTATGGTTCCCTAACGATATAATCTTATTAACAGTTTACAACTTTTTAACATTTAAAATAATACAAATTTAAACAATGGAAAACTCCATCTTATACATTAGTAATCCTGGGACATTTCCCAAGCTTAGTCTATAAATAGTGGACCAGTCAAGTGCATTTTCGTCAATATCATAAATGTCTTCCAGTGAATGAAAACTCACAAAAAACAAGATAGAATATTTTATCTTATCTCTCCCACAATATGGATATATGTGATGTTTATACTAATTTATCTTCATAAAATAATACTCTTTAGATTAAAAAAACACAAATCTTTAACCACCAAATATAATCTGAAAGTACACTTGGTGGTAGGGGTCAGTTCAATGAATATTCATTTTGGAGAAATATTATGGAGCAAGAAGCAAACTCAGGCTATACTTAAAGTGAAAGAACAAAGAAGAAATACACTTCAAATTAAGAAACCAACATATTGATGGCCAATAAGTAGTGTGACACAGTACAACTTCAGATAACAAAACACCAAGGGTGAATGAGCAGCATTTTTGCTATATCCTAAATGCTGGAGCACTTCCACGAATGTGATCCTGAACTATGCTCCTGATGGAGTCCAATCCCTAGAAAGCAGAATTTTGAGTTAGGATTAAATATGGTACTGGTACTTAGTGATAGCATGAAATGTGTAAAAACTCTAAAGGGTAAGATTTGGATTGTGCTGCAAATGGTTGGTCTTTGTTAAGACTGATACTCTAACTTTGAAGAAATAATCTCACACTTACTCCTGAGTTGGATGACATCACATAACTAATCTGGTTGTTTTCTTTTCCTTCAGGTTGTCCATATCTGCTTCATGACAAATAAGAATTGTTAAGGGGAAGTGTTTTTCATAAAATAATGTTTTCTGAGATACTGCATTTATTTATGAATCAGGGATGGTTATGAGAATAATATGAATATCAAGGCCCTCTGTAGTGTAATCATAAAATCAAGGCAGAAAGTATTAGAATGGAAGAAAAGGGCAACAGATGCAGTAGACAATAATAACTAGAAGTTACAACTGGAGAATATGAACACATTAGATGATAGTGTAATATTACTGTTTTATTTCTTCTTCAAGATAACTGTGTTACTTTATGCAAGAGAATGTCCTTGAAAAGGACAGAGATTGTGTCTCTTGATGACTGTGATAGACCCAAAATCTGCAACGATGTCTGTCTAAGAAGCTCTTGGAGATATTTGTTGGTAGTGTGAAGACAGAAGTGAATCTCGTCATATGACCTATCTGTTCCTATGAATTAGAAAGTAATCCATGTAGACAGTTTACATACAACACTATTATTAAGTGTAAAATGATTATATTCTTATAACAATTAACTTGCTCCAGAATATCACATCACACTGTAAGCTGTGGAAAACATATAAAAAGTTATAATTTAAGGAAAATGGATCAAATAATACTATTCAAAACTATACATCTCAATATTAAATACTTCAGATCATTTTTGAGGTTGGGAAAATAACAGAATATAGCAAAATTGAAAAACAATGAACTGAATTTATAAGGTACCCTATTTCTGTCATCATAAATATTTTTAAAGTAACCCACTGTGTAGTGTATCTAGCAGGTGCCAACACCTCTCACAGGAGGTTAACACAGATGTCAGATGGTTCCCACATTTCATGGAACCTTCTTACTTCTCAAAAAGAAAGGCTGGTGCGGGCTGGAAGGAGACAGGGAAATGCAGTCAAAAAATGGGCAAAAGCTTTTACTAGAGCAGGACCAGCGGTAAAGGAAGTAAAGGGACAGCCCGTTCACCTAACACAAGGCTCGGAAATGGAAATGTGACCTGTCCCACAGCAAGGACTGAAGCACGTGGTTCCTGATGCATCGGCTGCTGACACCCAGATTTCTGTATCTTGGTTTCCTGTGTGGTGAGACACACTTGTGTCCTAACAGAGATACTACCAGCTGGATTTGTGTAACACAAAAATTTTTAAAGAAATAAGCCATACTTCTCTGAAATGAAGAGATAAACATTTAGTACCTATTTATCAAGTGCTACTTTTTTTTCCTTTTTTTAAATTTTATTTTATTTAACTTTACAATATTGTATTGGTTTTACCATATATCAAAATGAATCTGCCACAGGTACACATGTGTTCCCCATCCTGAACCCTCCTCTCTCCTCCCTCCCCATACCATCCCTCTGGGTCATCCCAGTGCACCAGCCCCAAGCATCCAGTATCGTGTAATATCATATATGAAATGAGTCAAGTGCTACTTTTTAAAAGAAAAAGACTGAGCTAGAACCCATGAGAGATTAGAAGTCTGTCTATGGTTTAGAAATCTAAAGTTTCTGTCATTAGTAGAATCAATTTGCAAAACTAGGGCTAATACACAAAATAATTAGTATTAAAATAAACAAACCAACAGCAACCTAATAGTCAAAATTTTTTCATGCAAGGGCAGGGAAACTCAGTGAAGTAGGGCAAGGGGAAACATGACACAAATAACAGGAGCTCCTCTAGAAATTAACTTATACATATAAAATCTGAGCCAAAACACCAGGGTTCTGTTACCTACATTCATGCTAAGCAATAAAATGATATAATTGTCAGTAAGTAATCATTATCACATTCCAACCAAATAATTTACTTTTATGAACACTATTTTAATAAAACATCATAGCATTTTATTGGAAGGATCTTGTTTATATTTCAGTTAATAATGAAAAACTAGTGTCTCCACTTAGATATCCCCTAAGCCCAGAAGAATAAAATGAACATTGGAGGATAATTAGGGTAATTAATTTACTAGGTCACTCACAGAATTGGACCCCACAGTTTTAAAGTCTAGTTTAATGCTCTGCTAAGGACAAAATAATGTATCTAGTTGCTTGGGGTTCTATAGAAAAAGCTAAAATTAAAACATGAGCAATTATATTGTTGGTTTTCATTATCAATACACATACTTTAACTGTACCCATCTCATCACTGTTTTCCTAGAAACTAAACAGTTAAAATGATAAGCTTCCCTTAATTATCTGCAATGCTATGAACATACACACACAGATACTGATGCTAACAAGTTAATCACATTACATAAATTACCTCTTCTAAGACATTCCACAGTTGCTCCTCCAAATACTCATTAAAGGGATCCAGATTTTTCCTCATTGTTCCAGTGAATAAAAAGGGTTCCTAAATACCACAACATAGCGAACATTATTATCTTAATCTCTTTTCATTTTAAACCAATGCTTATAGAAAAGAATGAAAATACAAAATATCAAAATTCACTGCAATTATTAATATTAAAGTTCCAAATGTATGTTTACAAAGCAGTATCTCTAAAATAATTTTCCATTGTACAAAGTGTGCTACAAAAAATCCTCTGGACTTTAACACTAAAAGAAGAAAGTGTTTAAGAAGTATTTTCATCTTAAAAAAAGAAAAACTGAAGAAAAGAAAGGAAAATTTGATTTTTTTAAAAATTGGCATTCTGATCATAAATATCTGCTTAAACACACACACAAACTGACCTTATAATCACATGAGAAACTTTACATCAAGATCTACATAAGTTAACTGTCAATCCTGGTGTGACTGGGAAATGTCAACTGCATGATTAGTTGAGGTTTGTGCTTCAAAGCAGAACTATTCAATATTTACACATTGGCAATGAAGAGGTCTGACAGAATGTGGTCCATTGGATAAGGGAATGGCAAACCACTTCAGTATTCTTGCCTTGAGAACCCCATGAACAGTATGACAAGGCAAAAAGATAGGACCCTGAAAGATGAACTCCCCAGGTCAGTAGGTGCCCAGTAGGTGCTACAGGAGATCACAGGAGATCACTGGAGAAATAACTAAATAAAGAATGAAGGGATGGAGCCAAAGCAAAAACAATGCTCAGTTGTGGATGTGACTAGTGATAGAAGCAAGGTCCGATGCTGTAAAGAGCAATAATGCATTGGAACCTGGAATATTAGGTCCATGAATCAAGGCAAATTGTAAGTGGTCAAACAGGAGATGGCAAGAGTGAACATCGACATTCTATGAATCAGTGAACTAAGATAGATTGGAATGACTGAATTTAACTCAGATGACCAATATATCTACTACTGGGGGGCAGGAATCCCTGAAGAAATGAAGTAGCCATTATAGTCAACAAAAGAGTCTGAAATGCAGTACTTGGATGCAATCTCAAAAATGACAGAATGATCTCTGTTCATTTCCAAGGCAAACCATTCAATATCACAATAATCCAAGTCTATGCCAGACCAGTAACACTGGAAAAGCTGAAGCTGAATGGTTTTATGAAGACCTAAAGGACCTTTTAGAACCAACACCCCCAAAAAGATGTCCTTTTCATTATAGGGGACTGGAATGCAAAAGTAGGAAGTCAAGAAACACCTGGAATAACAGGCAAATTTGGCCTTGGAGAACAGAATGAAGCAGGGCAAAAACTAATGGAGTTCTGCCAAGAGAACGCCCTGGTCATAGCAAACACCTTCTTCCAAGAACACAAGAAAAGACTCTACACATAGACATCACCAGATGGTCGACACTGAAATCAGTTTGATTATATTCTTTGCAGCCAAAGATGGAGAAGCTCTATACAGTCAGCAAAAACAAGACCAAGAGATGACTGTGGCTAAGATCATGAACTCCTCATTGCCAAATTTAGACTTAAATTGAATAAAGTGGGGAAAATCACTAGACCGTACACGTATGACCTAAATCAAATCCCTTATGATTATACAGCAGAGGTGAGAAATCTATTTAAGGGACTAGATCTGACAGACAGAGTGGCTGATGAACTATGGACTGTGGTTCATGACATTGTACAGGAGACAGGGATCAAGACCATCCCCAAGAAAAAGAAATGGTAAAAAGCAAAATGGCTGTCTGAGGAGGCCTTATAAATAGCTGAGAATAGGAGAGAAGTGAAAAGCAAAGGAGAAAAGGAAAGATATACCCATTTGAATGCAGAGTTCCAAAGAATAGCAAAAGAGAGATAAGAAAGCCTTCCTAGTGATCAATGCAAAGGAATAGAGGAAAACAATAGGATAGGAAAGGCTAGAGATCTCTTCAAGAAAATCAGAGATACCAAGGGAATATTTCATGCAAAGATGGGCTCAATAAAGGACAGAAATTGTATGGACCTAACAGAAGCAGAAGACATTAAGAAGAGGTGGCAAGAATACACAGAAGAACTGTACAAAAAAGATCTTCATGACCCAGATAATCACGATGATATGATCACTGACCTAGAGCCAGACATCCTGGAATGTGAAGTCAAGTGGGCTTTAGGAAGTACCACTACGAAGCAAGTTAGTGGAGGTGATGGAATTCCAGTTGAACTATTTCAAATCCTAAAAGATGATGCTGTGGAAGTGCTGCACTCAATATGCCAGCAAATTTGGAAAACTCAGCAGTGGCCACAGGACTGGAAAAAGTCAGTTTTCATTCCAATCCCTAAGAAAGCCAATGCCAAGGAATGCTCAAACTACCACACAGTTGCACTCATCTCACATGCTACTAAAGTAATGCTCAAAATTCTTCAAGCCAGGCTTCAGCAATATGTGAACTGTGAAATTCCAGATGTTCAAACTGGTATTTGAAAAAGCAGAGGAACCAGAGATCAAATTGCCATCATTTGCTGGATCATCTAAAGAGCAAGACAGTTCCAGAAAAACATCTATTTCTGATTTATTGACTATGCGAAAGCCTTTGTGTGGATCACAATAAACTATGGAAAATTCTGAAAGAGATGTAATACCAGACCACTGGACCTGCCTCTTGAGAAACCTGTATGCAGGTCAGGAAGCAACAGTTAGAACTGGACATGGAACAACAGACTGGTTCCAAATAGGAAAAGGAGTACGTCAAGGCTGTATAATGTCATCCTGCTTATTTAACCTATATGCAGAGTACATCATGAGAAACACTGGGCTGGAAGAAGCACAAACTGGAATCAAGATTGCTGGGAGAAATATCAATATCCTCAGATATGCAGATGGTACCACCCTTATGGCAGAAAGTGAAGAAGAGCTAAAGAGCCTCTTGATGAAAGTGAAAGAGGAGTGTGAAAATGTTGACTTAAAGCTCAACATTCAGAAAACTAAGATCATGGCATCTGATCCCATCACTTCATGGCAAATAGATGTGGAAACAGTGTGAACAGTGAGAGACTTTATTTTGGGGGGCTCCAAAATCACTGCAAATGGTTACTGCAGCCATGTAATTAAAAGACACTTACTCTTTAGAAGGAAAGTTTTGACCAACTTAGACAGCATATTAAAAAAGCAGAGACTACTTTGTCAACAAAGGTCCATCTAGTCAAGACTATGGTGTTTCCAGTTGTCATGTATGGATGTGATATTGGACAATAAAGAAAGGTGAGCACTGAAGAATTGATGCTTTTGAACTGTGGTGTTGGAGAAGACACTTGAGAGTCCCTTGGACTGCAAGGAGATCCAACCAGTCCATCCTAAAGGAAATCAGTCCTGGGTGTTCACTGGAAGGACTGATGTTGAAGCTGAAGCACCAATATTTTGGCCACCTGATGCGAATAGCTGACTCATTTGAAAATACCCTGATGTTGTGAAAGATTGAAGGCAAGAGCAAAAGGGAACGATAGGATGAGATGGTTAGCTGGCATCACCAACTCAATGGACGTGAGTTTGGGTAAACTCCGGGAGTTGGTGGTAGACAGGGAGACCTGGTGTGCTGCGGTTCATGGGGTCGCAAAGAGTTCGACACAACTAAGCAACTGAACTGAACTGAATGAAGAATAAACTAGGCTATTTTCCCCATTGGTCAGACTATCTTCTAGAATCTGGAATCTCTCTGCAGGTGAGAATGGAACATCCCTGCACATTCAAAGAGAACGTCAGCTCCTGGAGCCTGAGGCACCTCTGTTTGTGGTGAGATCACATCTGATTCTGCATCAGCTGGTCCCCACATTCTCTCACCTGTGCGTCAGGATGACGTGCAGAACCTCGTTACTAACTGCAAGGCCAGGAGGGCCTGGAAACCCACTGTAATGTGAGCCATAATAAAATTATTTAAATAGCTTTTCCAAGTCATCTACTTTCCTATTCACCATCAGGAGGAGCCACAAGTAAATTATATTGGAAATATACACCTCCTGAGTTTCAAGATAGAATCTTTTACATAAACTCGTGTAGACCATTTTCTTCTGGAAGGCTCTAGTATGCCAGGTCATAAGAATATGGGCAGCAGGAAAGAGCCCAATAGGCTCCTTTCAGTGAAGGGGGAAGAATAAGGGGAGGCACACGTGTGGGAACAAGAGACCTGACTCTTCCACAGGTGCCTGGGACTGCTTCAGGAAATCACCATGTTCAAATCCCGCCTGGTCTTGGGGCTGGACTTTCCTCCTCATTTAATAAAAGCCTGAGAAGAAAGATGAAGAAGACAGACATTTATTTTCCCTAGTCATGATGAAGAATGACACTCAGAGAGCCTCCCATACCTTTTTTTGCTATTGTCTCAGTTTTAAGTCTAGTGATAAAGAAATGAATGCAGAAGGCACAGGACAGTGTGCTACCAAAAGAGATACATCCCTAAGGAAAATCCAAAATTAAAACTATACTATGTAGGGAGCTTCATTTGGACAAAGTTGATTAAGTGACCAATAAGCCTACAAACATTGAAAATCACTGGACATACAACATTTAAAGATGATTGTTGAACTGAACTAAAAAATCCAGACTCAAATTTAAAGTTTCCCTTAAAAGTCTTGAATTTAGGATCAAAGATTAACAACCATCTAAGCAATAGTAAGAGTTCCTTGTCAGGAGAATAACCATCATTCCACCTCAGATTTTTATAAAAACTTTTTACTTTTTGTAATTTTCAACCCTAAGATTCCCATATGTAGGAGATTTCTCATCCTTTAGCTGTATCTATGAAGTTTACACAAACAACTGGTGAGATGAGGGGAGGCTGGTCCCGAATATTCCTCGCCCTTCTCTTCTCTATCTTCCCTCCATTATCCAGGTCCTTTCAAGTAAGCAGGTACTCCCTGAGTGTAATCTCAACTGGCGTTCTTCCTGGGGAATATACTTAACTACTTCAGATCTTGAGCACAAAGGACACATACACTTCAACTACCTGCTGTGTTTAAGGAAACTATTTAGGAAAAGCTTTCATTTTTGCTTCTTCCTGGAACTTTGAACACAAATTGAGGAGTACTTCTTAAGAACATGATAGTCATCTTTTAAAGCTCCCCCAAGGACTGATGGTCTATGTCCTGAGTCCCCTGTCTCTGGTTCCTATTCAGGTCCTTGCTGCTATCATATCTCCCCCAGTTCTGACCTGTTCATGGCAGGACCAACAGTGATGGGGATAAGCCTAGGAGAGAGAGAGAGAGAGATGACCCCAGAAGCTTGCTGCTGTTCCCAGGATCACAGGTAACAGGGATTCGGGGAATATGATGTGGGCCTGGCTCACCTGAGTGGGGCAACTCAAAGAAACAGCACTGTTCTCCCCATTCTGCAGAGTCTGCTCTCAGCTTCCCAGGTTACTTAAATCAGGGTGTTGCCACACAAGCATCACTGCTTGCTACTCATTTGAGGGGAAGAGGGATGTATATGTTCTGCACATAGACAAGTTAACTTCAAGTAACCAAACCAACAGACTTTTTCCATCTCTGAGCCAGCAAGACACTGTAAAGACAAAGGGCTCTTGGCTGGGGAGGGGCAAGATTTTGAGTATCTTCTCCTGACACTTATTAGCCCATAACACATTAATGAAAAAAAAAACATTTCAAAACTGATATTCTCCAACTGAGACTCAAAACAGGAGGAGTTGTATCTTCTGACCTTGCCAAACTTTTGTTATGTGAGAACATAGTTCAATTTAACTAACATTTATTGAAGACAAAAAATAAATTTGGAGTCAGACATTTCTGAAAAGTTGATGCATATTTTCATTAGTTATTAAACACAGGTAAATTATTTATCTTTCTAAGACAGTTCCCTTACTGGAAACTAGGGTTAGCCTTGCAAGGTTGCTGTGACAATCTGAAACACAATGAAGTTCCTGATGTGATGCTAACATGGACCAGGAGCCCAGCCCAACGGGGGGACAGGCAGGGACAGTGTTTGTCAAACTTCAGATGTAGTTGGTGGATTATGAAATTAATTTTGTGTCTCTTGATCATCATTTTGTCTTTTTATGAACTAGAATAGAACTGGTATCACAAAAAATATCAGAGCACAGAGCAATAGTAATGTTGTTTTGTGACATTTTTGTTCCTCTGTGTATGTGTGTGCATGCATGCACATGAAATCATGATATGAAGCAGTTCTATCAAGGACCACAGTCAACAGCCTTGCACAAGCAGAGTAATTCGTTTCTCAGCCTCTGGAGTTGGGAATCTCTTTAAATTTACTTTGAATCCTATTAGTATATTTTTGAAATTAATACCTTATTGATCACGTCATTTGCAAATGTTTTCTTCTTTTCCGTAGGTTGTCTTTTTTTTTTTTTTTTTTTTAATGGTTTCCTTCGTGCTGCAAATTCTTTTAAGTTTAACAAGGTCACATTTGTTTATTTTTGCTTTTGCTTCCATTAATTTTGGGGTCAGATCCAAAAAATAGTGATGTGATTTATGTCAAAGAGTATTCTGCCTGTGTTTTCCTCTAAGATCTTGGTCTTACAAAGTATCTTTTCTTACAGGTCTTTGGTCATTTATTCATTTTACTTTTATTTTTTTATATGGTTTACTGAATCTTCTAATTTCATTCTTTTATACGCAGTTGTGAAGATTTCCCCCCACTATTTATTGAAGTGACTATCTTTTCTTTAGTATATATTGTTACCTCTTTTGTCTTAGATTAATTGACCATAAGCGCATGGGTTTATGTCTGGGTTTTCTATCCTGTTCCATTAATCTATGTGTCTGGTTTCTGTGATAACATAATTTTTCAATGCTGTAACTTTCTACTATAGTTTTTTTTTTTTTTTTTTTTTAACTTTTACAATACGGTATTGGTTTTGCCATACATTGACATGAATCCACCATGGGTGTACATGTGTTCCCCATCCTGAACCCCATCCCATCCCTCCAGGTCATCCCAGTGCACCAGCCCCAAGCATCCTGTATCCTGCATCGAACCTGGACTGGAGAGTCATTTCACATATGATAATATACATGTTTCAATGCCATTCTCCCAAACCATCCCACCCTCACCCTCTCCCACAGAGTCCAAAAGACTGTTCTATATATCTGTGTCTCTTTTGCTGTCTCGCATACAAGGTTATTGTTACCATCTTTCTAAATTCCATATATATGTGTTAATAGTCTTATATCAGGGACTGTGATTCCTCAGCTGTATTCTTCTTTCTTAAGACTGTTTTGCCTATTTGGGGTCTTTTCTGTTTCCGTACAAATTTTTAAAAAAACTTTTTGCTCTAGATTTGTGAAAAATGCCACTGGTAATTTGATGACAGAGATTGCATTGAATCTGTAAATTGTCTTGGGTAGTATAGTTATTTTTAACAACATTGATTCTTTCAATCCAAGAACACAGTATATCTTTTCCTCTGTTTGTATCATCTTCAATTATTTTCATCAGTGTCTTACAGGTTTTGGACTACAGGCCTTTTTTACCTCCTTAGGTAGGTTTATACCAAGAGTATTTTTTTCCCTTTGATGTGATATCAATGGGATTGTTTCCTTAATTTCTCTTTCTGATACTTTGTTTCTAGTCTGTATAAATTGGGTCAATTTCTGTATATACAAAGGCTTATACAGATCAGATCAGATCAGTCGCTCAGTCATGTCCGACTCTTTGCGACCCCATGAATCGCAGCACGCCAGGCCTCCCTGTCCATCACCAACTCCCGGAGTTCACTGAGACTCATGTCCATTGAGTCAGTGATGCCATCCAGCCATCTCATCCTCTGTCATCCCCTTCTCCTCCTGCCCCCAATCCCTCCCAGCATCAGAGTCTTTTCCAATGAGTCAACTCTTCGCATGAGGTGGCCAAAGTACGGGAGTTTCAGCTTTAGCATCATTCCTTCCAAAGAAATCCCAGGGCTGATCTCATCAAAGAAACAAACAACCTAATCAAAAAATATGAAGACCTAAATAGACATTTCTCCAAAGAAGATATACAGATGGTCAATAGACCCATAAAAAGATAACTCAACGTCACTATTCAGTTCAGTCACTCAGTTGTGTGCAACTGTTTGCGACCCCATGAACTGCAGTGTGCCAAGCTTCCTTGTCCATCAACAACTCCCAAAGTTTACTCAAACTCATGTCCACAGAGTCGGTGATGCCATCCAACCATCTCATCTTCTGTCGTCTACTTCTCCTCCTGCCTTCAATCTTTTCCAGCATCAGGGTCTTTTCAAATGAGTCAGTTCTTCAAATCAGGAGGCCAAAGTATTGGAGCTTCAGCTTCAGCATCAGTCCTTCCAAAGAATATTGAGGACTGATTTCCTTTAGGATTGACTGGTTTGATCTCCTTGCAGTCCAAGGAACTCTCAACAGTCTTCTCCAACACCACAGTTCAAAAACATCAATTCTTCAGCTCTCAGTTTTCTTTATAGCCACTAATTATTAGAGAAATGCAGATCAAAACTACAATGGGGTATTACCTCACACTGGTTAGAATGACCATCATTTAAAGTCTACAAACAATAAATGCTGGAGAGGGTGTGGAGGAAAAGGGACCCTCCTACACTGTTGGTGGGAATGTAAATTGGTGCAGCTATTATGGAAAACAATATGGAAGTTCCTTTAAAAACTGAAAAAGAGTTTCTGTGTGATCCAGCAATTTAACTCCTCAGCAAACATCTGGAAAATGTAAAAAACCCTAATTCAAAAAGATACCTGCACCCAAGTTTTCACAACTGTATTACTTACAATAGCCAAGATATGTCCAGGACAGATGAATGGATAAAGACATGATGTTTACACACACACACAGAGGAATATTATTCAGCCATAAAAACAATGAAATAATGCCATTTGCAGTAACATAGATGAACCTAGAGGTTGAGACTAAGTGAAATAAGTCAGGCAGAGAAACACAAATATCATATGAGATCACTTATATATGGAATCTTAAAAAATGATAGAAATGAACTTATTTACAACACAGAAACAGATTCACAAACATAGAAAAAACAAAAACAAAAACAAAAAACTAATGGTTACCAAAAAGGAGCATGGAGAAGGATAAATTCAAAATCTGTGTTTACTAAATGCACACTACTATTTTGCTATACAATTGAAACACTGCAAAAAAATAATTAGACAAAGTATCTGGGGAAATTTAAAAAAATTATACTATGTATAAAATAAAGACAAAATGAATTAAAGACCTAAATGTAAGACAAGATACTTTGTAAGACAAAAGCTTAGAGGAAAGCATCTGCACTGATTTTGGAGCCCCCAAAAATAAAGTTGATAATATTAAACCAACCTAAATACATTGTGTTCTCTGCCAAACCCTGTCCCTGTGTCAGGTGATGGAACTTTGTTGGCAAAGTAATGTCCCATGAAAGGCATCTCCATGGTCTCTACAACTCTCCCCACACACTCAGCAAGTTCCCAACTGAAAATTCAATATTCCACCTGATAAAGTAATTAAACAAGGAGGCCATGGGGCTGGGGTGGCTCTAAAGCCTTGGCAGTCTGTCTCCACAAACCAAAACCTAAGCCAGAATCAATGCACTCAGATCTGAGAAAAAACTTAGGAATGACCAACCACAAGCAGCCAACTAGGCTTCCCCAAATCAGGCAACTGCTTAAAATACAGCCAATCAAATCATTTTCTTTGAATACATGTGACATGTCCTTGCACAGTTTCTCTCCCTTACAAATTCATATAAAATAATGTCTGTGGATGTTTTACTATTTACTGACCCCATGAAACCAGACCCAGCTGATTTCCTCAGTAGCAAATAAAACATTAGGGAAAAAAATCTCAGGATGCAAAACTCATCAACTGAGAGCAGCTCTGGTTGAGGCAGCTCAGGTGGAGGGAGATGACCAGGACCCTGGCTGGGACCCTTCTTACCCTCTCCCCTGAGGGAGTCCATTGGGAGAAACACAGGGAAGCATCTGGGTACCATCAGATAATGCAGAACTAGAAAATGATGCAGGATATATTATGTCATGTTCCACTTGGGAAGTGAAATGCACATACCTCTTTAGTGAAATTACCACTCACCACATCAAATCTGTAATATGCAAATTTAAATGACTGGTGGTACAAAGACAGCAATTTCACTCAACAGTCAAGCACTGACAATTCCTAGGGGATGAAGGGACAGCCATCTCCCATCTGCTGTGAAGAAAGGGACCTGACAGTGAGGATGGTCCCCAACTCATGCAGGGGTGCTCACCAGTGGACAAATAGTTGTTTTATTAGTACTAAAATTGGGGTAGTGTCCTCAAAGGAAGCACTAAGGGGGCCCCAAAACATCTAGAGATGGACGAAATAGCACTGATCTTGTGCTCATAACACTGTCAACATTGGGGTTTACACACTAGAATCACCCCCTCTGCACATGAAATCAACTGCTCTCAAACTGGAGAAACCTTAGCCTCCCCCTATTCCTAGAGGACTGGAGAAGGACTGACACATAGAACTGCTTCTAGGAGGCAGGGCTTCTGTATCTTAATAATCTTTCTTCAAGCAGAGATTCATTTCAGAAGTCAGGGCCTGTGGAGCAGTCAGGGGTTAACGAGAGAGGTGATGAGGCCTGGAGGTAAACAAGCCAAGGAGTGAAGCATCAAATGACCTCTAAGTCTGAACACTTGTCACTACTCTCCAACCCACATCAACCATGTTAAGAGTTGTGGCTTGGATGGTGCCCCCTCCTCAAAAAGATGTGCTCAAACATGACACCTGTGGACATGACCTTATTTGGATACAGGGTCTTCACAGATGTAATCAAGTTAAGATGAGGTCACACTGGAGCAGGGTGACCCTAAAGCCAGTGAGACTGATGTTGCTATGAAAACAGAAGAGACCCAGACTGACACGGGGACAACAGCCACATGACATCAGAGGCAGAGACCACAGTGCTGCAGCTGGAAGCCAAAGAACACCAAGGAAAGCTGGTGAAATAGGCTGGAGGGAAGGATTCTCCCCTGGAGCCTTCAAGGACAGCACAGCCCTGCCAGCACCTGGATTTGGGACTTGAAGCCTCCAGAGCAGCGAGACAATAAACTCCTGCTGTCACCCAGCTTGCGGTGCTGTGATACAGCAGCTCTAGAAACTGAATCTCTAACCTGAGCCCACACTTCTGTCTTCTCAGCTTTACTAAGACTCCTAACTGCTTCTTCTGTCACCCCTCCAGTGACCATCAGAGGAATCTCTTAACTCCCACATCAGATGACATCCCTCCTCTGATCTGGACCATCCAAGACTTCCATTCCACTTCTGGGCTCCCTGCCCACAGCTCAGAGACCAGCTTCCTCCCATCCCCCTGCTCACTCTCCTCAGACACGCTGGTCTTCCTGCCATTCCTCCAACCTGCCAGGTCAACTCCTTCCTTAGGACCCCCGGCCTCAGACTCCCTCCCCCAAGTGACTATGTGGCCCCCACCTTCATGTCACTCAGACCCCCTCCCCCAGGTGACTATGCAGCCCCCACCTTCATGTAACTCAGACCCCGTGGAGCACCAGCTCCTCAGGCAGGCAGCCAGGACATCATCCTCTTTGTCACATCCTCCTCATCAGAATAGGAGTGCAGGGAAGGCAGGGCCTTGTCCTCCTGCTGCACAGGCTCCCACACGTTTCGGGGACATAGAGACCTGGGCAGAGAGACCAGAAACTGGAGACACCAACAGATAGGGCATCTCTGACCCGGGTGTTCAGATACCCAACCTCGCTTCTGGTGTTAATGGAAGATGCTCTTTTGGCAAAACTATGTATGACAATCACCTGGATACCAACAGATCTTAGAATCTCTAATTTCTAAGTGATACACTTTGATTGAAGTCATGGAAGAGGAAAGTAAAAAGTTCTAAATAAAACTGCAACATTACCTTAACAAATTTATTTGGAATAGTGATGATTCAATAACACTGTGGTTGCACTTTTATACACTTTAGGGTTTATTTGGCTTAGAGTGTAATAGTGACATTTCTATAGGGCTTTAGGTTCATCCTCCAAGGCATGAACACCAACTCTGAGGAGAAGGGGGCAAAAACTGAGGGAGAAGAGGGCGTTTACCATGAACCCAGGAGACTGACCTGTTGGGAGGTCTGTCCTTCAACACACCTGAGTGCTAGCAATTCCACGGATTTCTAGAAATTACTTACATCTTTCAATATCAGAATCTGACTTGCATCTTTTAGGTGCTGCAACTGATGAGTGACTAAGATTGTGATCTTCTCCTTCAAGGCCTGACAAACACATCTACAAATGGAAAAGGCACAGTAAGCAAAAGCACATTAATGGAGTGCCTCAATGAAAACCTATATTTTGAAAACTGTGAGACAAAGACCACACAGCAGTCAAAGATCTTTAGTTTAAATTCCAAATCAATAATAAAAATTAAATAAACATAAACCGATGTATAGATCAGTCTTATGGACTCTGTGGGAGAGGGAGAGGGTGGGGAGATTTGGGAAAATAGCACTGAAACATGTATAATATCATGTATGAAACGAGTCGCCAGTCCAGGTTCGATGCACGGTACTGGATGCTTGGGGCTGGTGCACTGGGATGACCCAGAGGGAGGGGAGGGGAGGGAGGACGGTGGAGGGTTCAGGATGGGGAACGCAGATATACCTGTGGCGGATTCATTTCAATATTTGGCAAAACTAATACAATATTGTAAAGTTTAAAAATAAAATAAAATTTAAAAAAATTAAATAAACATAAATCAATTAATCCAACTAGGTTCTTAAATTTATCAGCAGCAAATTTGAATCTAGTGCTATAAAAAATTCTTAAAACCAGTCTACTGGAGGAGGCAAAAACAGCTAATTTTTTTCCTCTAATACTCAGCTTAACAATTATTTGCATGTTTCATAAAGGAAAACAACTGAGTAATACTGAGATCTCAAAACTTGACTAAACTAAAACACTATTTTATTGCTATCCGGGAATGGGAGAAGAGGGATCCATGTAATTTAAAAATGTGTACATTCTTAGCTTTCTAGGTGATTATTTATAATTAATGATGTAAATATTCACAACAAAAAATTAATAGATTCTTGGTAATCTTTGCCAGAGTGCATTTGCTAGTCACTTGTTCCCAATGAATATTAGATAGAAAATGAATGCCAGAGTGGCCTCCATCAGTCACTACAACATTACCAGTTCCATTCAGGAAGCAAGTCTTCTTTCATTTGGAGTGAACACCTTCCACATATGAAAGTAAAAGAACAGAATCCAAATGACCCAAATCACAGTGGAAATCATCCAATGGCTCAGAGCACCCACCAGTTCTCTTAGTCAAGACACCCCTCACTATTCAATCTTAAATTGCTTTCACAGTAAAAAAAAAAAAAAAAAAAAAACTACTCCTACATTTCAAATGTAGACCCCTAAGAACTCAGCCCCAGTGTCATCCCACAAAGTCCACAACCCCTCCAGGGAAGCATGTGGGTCTGGGGCCCTGGTGATCACAGGAAGGGCTCCAGGCAGGTACTCTGGGAGCCCAAGCCCCTTGCAGAGCAAATCTCAGGAACCTGAGCCAGATGCTCAGCCTGTGAGTGAATCAGCTGGAGGGTCTGGAGGCAGCAGGCTGCAGCTCAGTCCCTCTCACGAGCCTGATGACATCAGACAAGCGACTCAATCTCAGTTTCTTCATCTCAAAACAAGATCAATGACAACTCATCCACACATTCTGAGAAATCAAACCACCAATCTACTCAGCAAATGTCAGCTTTTTTTCCCACTCCTCCCTAACCACTAGCGGTCATGTGCTTTGGACTCGGGTCAGAAAACTCTTAAGGGGACACTCTGGACACTGAGTCTGTGATCAGAAACAAGACCCTGGAATGTAAACACATTCTAAAAGGATTCATTTTTGTTTTGACATATGTTACCTCAGCATTCATACCTAAGTTTCTTGACTAACACCTTTTCAAACTTAGTACTAAAACTTAGTACTAAAACAGAATTTTTGCTCCTTAATTCATAATTGTCTGCCAATAATACCTAAAGGTGGATGTTAATCAAATCTGATGGGGTGTTGTGTCCAAGATGAACCAACCCAAAAGTTTTAATATATTTTCTTCTTAACATCCTATCACAGATGAGGTAATACAAATAATTACAATGAAGAGATCAGTTAATGCCTTTGAATTTTTCATAAATGATGCTTTTATCCATATCACTAGAAAAATACACTATTTTCCAAGTTTTTAAAGATTTCCAAGTCATGCCATAGAAATGACTGAGTCAGCAACCAGTTGTATAACAGCTATTCCTATATAAAGGCTGTGTTAATCCTATAATCCCACATATAATGCTATATAAGGGCTCTATTAAGAGGGGATGCATCTTGTGGTGGAGGCGATACAAGTAAGACAGAGGCCCCACGTCCATTCATTCAATCAGCAGAGGTTTGCTGAGAAGCCAGGTACTGTCCTAAGTGCTGAGGATCCACCCACAGGTCAAAATAGAAGACAATACTCTGCACCATGTAGAGGACACAGTGAGCAAGCATAGAAAATCCACTGTTGGGTCATGACCTGTGCTCTGAAGGAAAAAGAAGGGGAGCTGCTGTTTTAGGTGGGGACACATGGGAGCCCTGAGACTAACTGGGGAAACATCCTGGAAGAAGGCACAGCAGGTGCAGGGATCCTGGGACAGAACATGCTAGACAGAGGTGCCTACATTCATAATTTATGGGTGGCAGGTGGTGGTGGTTTAGTGGCTAAGTTGTGTCTGAGTCTTGCAAGCCAATGGGCTGTAGCCCACCAGGCTTCTCTGTCCATGATATTTTCCAGGCAAGAATACTGGAGTGGGTGCCATTTCCTTCTCCAAGAAATCTTCCTGACCCTGGAATAGAACCTGGGTCTCCTGCATTGCAGGCAGATTCTTTCCCCACTGAGCTACAATGGGTGGCAGTTCAGTTCAGTTCAGTTCAGTCACTCAGTCATGTTCGACTCTTTGCGACCCAATGAATCACAGCATGCCAGGTCTCCCTGTCCATCACCAACTCCTGGAGTTCACTCAAACTCATGTCCATTGAATCGATGATGCCATCCAGCCATCTCATCCTCTGCCATCCCCTTTTCCTCCTGCCCCCAATCCCTTCCAGCATCAGGGTCTTTTCCAATGAGTCAACTCTTCACATGAGGTGGCCAAAGTATTGGAGTTTCAGCTTTAGCATCAGTCTTTCCAATGAACACCCAGGACTGATAACCTTTAGAATGGGCTGGTTGGGTTTCTTTGCAATCCAAGGGACTCTCAAGAGTCTTCTCCAACACCACAGTTCAAAAGCATCAATTTTTCGGTGCTCAGCTTTCTTCACAGTCCAACTCTCACATCCATACATGACCACTGGAAAAACCATAGCCGTGACTAGACAGACCTTTGCTGGCAAAGTAATGTCTCTGCTTTTGAATATGCTGTCTAGGTTGGTCATAACTTTCCTTCCAAGGAGTAAATATCTTTTAATTTCATGGCTGAAATCACCATCTGCAGTGATTTTGGGGCCCAAAAAATAAAATCTGCCACTGTTTCCACTGTTTCCCCATGAAGTGATGGGACCAGATGCCATGATCTTCGTTTTCTGAATGTTGAGCTTTAAGCCAACTTCTTTACTCTCCTCTTTCACTTTCATCAAGAGGCTTTTGAGTTCCTCTTCACTTTCTGCCATAAGGGTGGTATCATCTGCATATCTGAGGTTATTGATATTTCTCCCAGCAATCTTGATTCCAGCTTGTGCTTCTTCCAGCCCAGCATTTCTCATGATGTACTCTGCATATAAGTTGAATAAGCAGGATGACAGTACACAGCCTTGACATATTCCTTTTCCTATTTGCAACCAGTCTGTTGTTCCATGTCCAGTTCCCACTGTTGCTTCCTGACCTGCATATAGGTTTCTCAAGAGGCAGGTCAGGTGGTCTGGTATTCCCATTTCTTTCAGAATTTTCCACAGTTTATTGTGATCCACACAGTCAAAGGCTTTGGCATAGTCAATAAAGCAGAAATAGATGTTTTTCTGGAAGTCTCTTGCTTTTGGGGGGACTCGTAAATGGTCAAGTGCACCCACTGAGGACTGGGGGAAGACAGATGGCATGGGCGCCCCCTGGAGGAGTAGGTGGGAATGTCAGATCCCATCCTCCGCCTTTCTGCTGGGTCCTGGGGCACTGCTCCCTGGCTCTGGGACAGAGGGACCAGTATGTACAGACAGACAGGGGTGAGAAAGGACCCTCACAGAGCCAGCACAGCTGGATACCAAGTGGGTGTGGGGACGAGCTGGAAAGTCTGAAGGGAGCAGATGGCAAGGAAGCCTATTTGTTTGAGGACCTGAAGCTGCTTTGTGAATGTGATAGTAGCAGAGTGGTCGTGGGGGTCGGGGGAGGTGTCTGTGAAGGGCTGAAGCAGGACGGAGAGCTGTGTAGACAGGAGGGTGAGCTGTGTAGACAGCAGCATGGGAGTCTGATCAGGACAGACCCCAAGATCTGATGACACAGGAGGCAGGGGTCTGGTGATGTGGGGCTGAAGCAGGATGGGACTCATGGCTGGACACAGGTGAGACTACATCAGTTCACATAAGGCCCTCACCTTCTGTAGCTGATAGAATTCACTATGTTCACAGCATAAAGCTGTAAAAGTAATGAACCTCAATGGCCTTGGATATAAATTCATGACTGAAGGAAACTGTTAAAGGCAAGCAGAAGTGTGAGTCATTCATTTGTAATACAAAACCCTCCTTATGACTAAGCTTCCACACGACCACCATCTCTCACAGCATATTGTTCCATCCGATTCTCTGACTTGAGAACACTCTCCAGTTGCTGCTGAGTGGTTTCCTAAATTGCTTTCACACTCTCTGCTTTAAGTTTCCCTAGAGAATGTGGTTCTGATTACAAACAACAGTCTTAAGCTTGCTTCTATCAAGTAAATATCCAAAGTGGTATATTCAAAATATTTGAGAGGATTTTATAAATATCTCCAGTATTTGAAAAAGAACTCAGGAGAACTTCTGCAATCAGTGCACTGTACTTGGCACCAAAATGCCTTGCTCTCCCTTCCCTGTGACATGGATCAACGACCAGCAGAATCTGTTCCTGCCCTGATGGAGAACTTGTGCAGATGCACACAAGATGGGGTAACACACATTAGTGAGCTCAGGGTGGGCTGCTGGGAACAGGGAGGCTGAGCTACTCATGATGCCAGGAGGGCAGGGGTGGGGAATCTCTGTCACAGCACGAGCTCCTGTCATTGAACTCATGACAAGACACAAGGCAGTTCTCTAAGGGAAAATTCATCAAGTCATGAATGGGAGAGGCTGGGAAAGGGGGGGTCATATCAGAGAGCTTGAGACAATGCCATGTGTCATCTGCCCTGTTCCCTCTTGTTCTCAAGGATTCTGTGCTACTATTCAGGTTTATATGTGAGCAATATACCTAACATGAAATTTACCATTTTTGCCATTTTAAGCATACAGCTCAGTGGCATTAAGTACGTTCACATTAATGTGCAACCATCAACACCATCCATCTCCACAACTCTTTTATCACCCCAACACTAAGCACGTTTTATACAAGGGCTGCTGCTGGTGCTGCTAAGTCACTTCAGTCGTGTCCAACTCTGTGCAACTCCATAGACGGCAGCCCACTAGGCTCCCCCATCCCTGGGATTCTCCAGGCAAGAACACTGGAGTGGGTTGCCATTTCCTTCTCCAATGCATGAAAGTGAAAAGTGAAAGCGAAGTTGCTCAGTGGTATCCGACCCTCAGCGACCCCATGGACTCCAGCCCTCCAGGCTCCTCCGTCCATGGGACTTTCCAGGAAAGAGCACTGGAGTGGGGTGCCACTGCCCTCTCTTTATACAAGGGCAGGTTCCACCAAAGTCTAACAATGCCCGCTTAGTGGACGTGGAATCCTAGCTTCTAGCCAGCTCCTAGTGTCCAGAGCCCAACCTCCTCAAAGGCCTCCCTCTCACATTTGCTGACTCTGCTGAAGTCTCTGCTTTGCTATTCTGGACTTGCTGTAAATCAATCGTGTCCCCTCAGATTCACATGTGGTCACCTGAGTCATCAGTACCTTAGAATTTGGTGTCATGGATTTTCAAGAGGTAATCATTACGCTTAATTATACTGGACCTAATCTAATCTGACTGGCGTGCTTAGATGAAGAGACTAAGACATAAGGACAGAGACACAAGCATGAAATCAATAAAGTTAGAACACACCCCCTCACCATGCACAAAAATAAACTCAAAATGGCTTAAACACTTAACCATAAGACATGACACCATAAAACTCCCAGTAGAGATTATAGGCAAAATATTCTTTGACATAAATTATACAAATGTTTTCTTTGGTCAGTCTTCTAAGGCAACAGACATATAAGCAAAAATATACAAAAGGGAGCTTTGTTGCTGGCTCAGTGGCAAAGAATCCACCTGCCAGTGCAGGAGACATGGGATCACTCCCTAGTCCAGGAAGATCCCACATGCACAAAACACCTCAGCCCATGCACCACAACTACTGAGCCTATGCTCTGCAGCCCAGGAACCACAACTACTCGCCCACACACCATAGAGCCCGGGCTCTGCGATGAGAGAAGCCATCGTCATGAAAAGTCCATGCACCACCACTAGAGAGTAGCCCCTGCTCACTGCTACTAGAGAAAACCCTGACCGTGTGAGGACACAGTGAGGGGATGTGGTCAGAAGCCAAGGAGAGAGGTCTCAGGAGAAACCAGACCACCCACACCTTGAACCTGTAGCCTCAAGCACTGTGAGAAATTTAATTTCTATTCTTTGAGCACCTCCATCTGTGACAACTTGCTATAGACTGAATGTTGTTCTCCTCAAAAATCATACACTGAGACTTAATCGCCACTGTGTTGGTATTAGGAGGTGGGGCCATCAGGAGGGACCAGATCATGAGGGTGGAGCCTCCATGCAAGGGATTAGTGCTCTGATAAAGGGGACCCACATGGCTCCCTCACCTCTGCCACCACATGAGGCTGCAGTAATTGGACCCTCACCAGACTGAATTTTCAGCACCCTGACTAGGACTTTTCCAGCCTCCAGAACCTTGAGAAATAAACTTCTGTTATTTCTAAGCCACCCAGCTCTGGTATCCTATGAGAACAGCCTGGACACAGTCCTAGAAACACAGGACCTGACAGAGAGAATTCCCAAACAGCTCCTCTCTCCTGTACACCCCGCCTCCTCCAGGTGAGGATGTGCCTGCTATTCTCACAGCCTTACTTTCACCTCCCTCCACATCTGAGCTTCTTCTACTCTTCCTTCAGCAAAGGACTGGGACCTCTTCTCAGCCTCCACATACCTGCCCAGCCTTCAGGCCCCCATGGCACTTCCTGCCCAGCTCCAGGCACAGGGACCTTTCCAACTTCAGTGAAAGCCTCCAGCTGACACTTCCACTTTACATTCTGCATTTACTATCCTGTATTAAAAACCCTCTAAGCCCTGACTAGGCTGAGCTTTTCCCAGACATCTGTCTTAACAAGCTCCACATAGAGACAGATTCCTCAGAAGCAGGAATGAGAGCTGGGCATCCCAGTCTCCCTTATTCTGGGCACATTGTGGGTCCTTCCATCTCCTGGCTCACCTTCCTTCTTGTAAACTAAGAGGTTTATGCAGTAACATCTGTAAGGGTATTGATCTCAGTGCACACAGCAGAGTGTTTATACGTGCAGGGTGTTTATAAGTGCAGCTGGAAGGCTCATTGGCTTTAACAAAGTGAACAACAGCAAGCGACCTGACCGTGGGGGAGATGTGAAGGCTGTTTTAGAAGAAAAACAAGTTTGCAAGGCTTTCAAAAAGACCAGTCTAGACTCCATAAGAGGCCTCAGTCAGTGTGTCTTAGGACACATTATACACAGAAAAGAATCAGAGTTGTTCTACTTTAGTCATTGTGTAGCCAACCAGGAGCTACTGACAAGTTCTACATTCTGGAAACAGGAATAAGAGTCAAGATTCAAGCCAGACTATAGATGACACTACATTGTAGGTCTAAGTATTACTTCTAGTAAGCATCCATGAAATAACTTGAAATGATTGAAATCATACTCAGATGTGGAATACATGATTCTCAAATTCTAGACTTTATTAAGTCTAGACTTAATAAAGACTTTATTTCCAAAGTGATAGAATAACAAGCATAAACCAACAGGGTTGTTCCATGGAAGCCCTATGTCAGTACCCAAAATTTCGCCTCTAACATGCCTTAAGCAAATGATGGAGGAAAAAAACTGGCAGCCAAGTACCAGGTTATAGAGTTTCACTCTCTGATTTAAAAACCCTATATCATCTTTCTTATTCCTGGGGTCTGAATCCACCCAGAGTATCTGGTAACCAACTGCAAGTAGCAGGAGGGAAACTGCCATCTATTTGTCACTCCCTAAAGCATGGACCCCCTGGCCCCCACAAACTGGAAGCACCTGTTGTATTTTCCTGTCCTGACCTCATCAGGATGCAAGATTTCTCTATGATGGATCTTCTGTGGATGGAAGGGAGGGGAGGGAGGGACACCAGGGCAGAGGGAGCTGAGTCTCCTGGAGCACAAAGACCTGCCTGAGCTCTCTTCCCTCATCTCTACAGGGCTCTTGGAAAGAAGAAATGATAGAAAACAGGAGCAAACTCACTGTTCAAAGTCCCTGCTGACTACTGCATCCACTGTGCTGAGCGGATTGTCCAGGAGGTAGATGTCTGCATCCTGATACACAGCTCTAGAAAACACAGAGAGATGTCAGGAGAGGACACTTCACACTCCCTGGGTCTCATCTCTCAATCATGACGGCATCCAACAACTCCAGGTTCATTCCAGGAGCCCAGGGAAAGGACCAAGACCCTGTTTCACACAGGCCCACGCGGTGAGCAGGGTCTGTGTGCTCACGTCCACTAGGAGCTGCGGAGGAGAGGGGGCAGATGGCAACTGAAACCCCATTTACCTGGTGAGGCTGACCCGGGCTTTCTGTCCTTCACTCAGCAGTGTTCCTCCATCTCCTATCTCAGTTAGATCTCCTTCCTCCAAAAGCTGTAAATCCTATACATATAGAAAAGAGGGGAAAGAAAAAGATATAAATTGTGCTCTACTACCATCTTACACTTTTAGCATTAGTTCCTCATACAAGTATTTGATTAACGTGCATACATGCTCAGCTGCTAAGTCATATTCAACTCTTTGTAACCCATTGGACTAGGGCTTGTCAGGCTCCTCTGTCCATGGGATTCTCCAGGCAACAACACTGGAGTGGTTTGCTATTTCCTCCTCTAGGAGATCTTCCTGACCCAGGGATCGAATCAGTGTCTCCTGCGTCTTCTGCACTGGTAGGTGGGTTCTTTACCACTGAGCGACCTGGGAAGCTAGAGCAATGGGTATCAGTCAGAGTAACTAAACTGTGATCTTGAACATTAAAAAAAAAAAAAAAAAACACAGACACACACACACACTCTCAGTGTTTTTTGTATTCATTCTGTAGTTTTGCACAGCATCTATGTGTTTGACCATTTTAACAGATATTTACTGAGGACCTACTATATGACAGGCATTGCTCTGGGCACACTGAACTCAGGTGTGAAGAAACAAAGCTCCTAGAGTTTCTTTCCATGATGGAAGACAGATGATATGGAAAATTAACCTGAGCACAAGGCCTGGGGACAGGAAGGAAAAGCAAGCTGGCTCAGGGGGGTGGAGAGTAAAGGAGGGAAGTGAGTCCACACTGGAGTGTGAGGGCTCTGCTCAGAGGAGGTGTGAGTAGATCTGGGGCAAGGAGGGGCTCAGGCAGACCTGGAGAGGCTGCTCCACACAGAGGGAAGGGCGAGTTCAGGGGCCACAGGGAGATGCCCAAGGGGTTCAGGACAAGGAGGCCAGGAGAACAGAGTGATAATGAGGGGAGTGAGAGCGGAGCCAGAGCAGAAGGAGCCTGTGGTCACCACAGTAACAGGAGGAGGGGGACAGACCTGGTTTGAGGTTTTAAGGAATCGCTCCTGTGCTTTACAGAAAAAGACAGTAAGTGGGGAAAGGTGAGGGTGGATACAAATGAGGATGCTACTGGAATAATCGAGGTGAGAGATGATGGTGGTCAGGACCAGAGTGAGAGCAGTGGGAATGGAGAGATGGGGTTACACTCCAGGCACATGTTGAAGGTGGAGTCCGAAAGACCTGCTGACAGCATGGGTGTGGCTGTAAGAGAAGAGGAGACTGTGGTGTTTGGGGTGAGGAGGGGGAAGGACAGAGTCTCCATTTACTGAGTTGGGGAAGATGGTGGATACAGGTTTAGGAGACTTCGCTTGTGGACAAACTGAGATGACCTCTCGGTGATGTCACGGTGCAGCTGGACAGGCAGATGTGAAGGTCTGTGCTAGAGACACAGGTGTGAGAGCTGGTGGCCCAGGCTGGCAAAGGCACAGGACTGGTTTTTATCAAGGAATGAGTGTCTCTTCAAAAGAAATTTTCCTGATCTCTGCCTTAGCTTCCCACTTTCAGAGAAGGAATAACACTTAAGTCTTCACAGTGATAGTTAAAGTAAATGACAGACAAGGTCTGTATAAGAAATGGGAGCAGAAAGAGCAAGCTGGGCAGGAAAACTGAAAGGAAAGAAACAGTGTGTTCAAAGGACACCCAGCAGATCAGCTGGACTAAGCAGATGCTTGTCTGTGAAAGCAGGACAAACTCAAAGCTAAGAAGGAAATAAAGTTGTAACTTGAGGATCTGGGAATCGATCAAAAGTTATATTTGACTATTATTTAAGAAGCAAATAGACAAATCAGCCTATTTTCCCCAGAGTGCCATGAGGAAAAAAAAGAATAGATGACGAGAACATTCCCAAAATGATGAGATAATCAGGCTTAAGTAGTTGTTCAGTCACTCAGTTGTGTCTGACTATTTGTGATCCCAAGGAATGCAGCACTCCAGGCTTCCTTGTCCTTTACCATCTCCTGGAGCTTGTTCAAACTCATGTCCACTGAGTTGGGTATGCCATCCAACCATCTCATCCTCTGTCATCCCCTTCTCCTCCTGCCTTCAATCTTTTTCAGCATCAGACTCTTCTAATGAGTTGATTCTTCCCATCAGGTGGTCAAAGTATTGGAGCTTCAGCATCAGTCCTTTCAATGAATATTCAGGACTGATTTCCTTTAGGAGTAACAGGTTAGATCTCCTTACAGCCCAAGGGACTCTCAAGAGTCTTCTCCAACACCACAGTTCAAATGCATCTATTCTTCTGCACTCAGCTTTCTTTATGGTCCACTCTCACATCCATACATGACTACTAGAAAAACCACAGCTTTGACTACATGGACCTTTGTAGGCAAAGTAATGGCTCTGCTTTTTAATATGCTGTCTAGGTTTGTCATAGCTTTACTCCCAAGGAGCAAACATTTTTAATTTCATGACTGCAGTCACCATCTGCAGTGATTTTGGAGCCCAAGAAAATAAAGTCTGTCACTGTTTCCATTCTTTCCCCATCTATTGCCATGAAGTAATGGAACTGGATGCCATGATCTTAATTTTCTGAATGTTGAGTTTTAAGTCAACTTTTTCGCTCTCTTCTTTCACCTTCATCAAGAGGCTCTTTAGTTCCCCTTTGCTTTCTTCCATAAGGATGGTGTCATCTGCATATCTGAGGTTATTGATATTTCTCCCAGCAATCTTTATTCCAGCTTGTGCTTCATCCAGCCTGGCATTTCACATGGTGTACTCTGCATGTAAGTTAAATAAGCAGGGTGATAATATACAGCCTTGTACTCCTTTCCCAATTTGGAATCAGTCCGTTGTTCCATGTCCAGTTCTAACTGTTGCATCTTGACCTCTATACAGGTTTCACAGGTGGCCTGTAAGGTGGTCTGGTATTCCCATCTCTTTTAGGGATTTTCCACCCTTTGTTGTGATCCACACAGTGAAAGGATTTATCATACCAATGAAGCAGAAGTAGATGCTTTTCTGGATTTCTCTTGCTTTTTCTATGATCCAACAGATGTTGGGAATTTGATCTCTGGTTCCTCTGCCTTAGACTTAAGTTACATGGTATTTCATTAGAAGTCTTAGGTTGCCTATAATTATCAATTGGCACATTCTGTCATAGACAGGGTTTGGATTTTTTATCACTAAACCCCCCATGCCTCAACCTAAGATGCACAGCAGTACCTTTCTGCAGATGAAGCCCTTACTTCTTTGTCTCTACTGCAACAAATCTGGGGAGAAAGCAAGTAGCTCACTGGTGCCACCATGACAAACAAGTCCTTTGATCTCCCTAAGTCTCATTTTCCTCTTCTATAGAATGTGCTGCAGAAACCAGCATCACTGAACTCAAGGATGCTGTGATGCTGTGAAAATCTAAAGAAGTATATGAATACCTCCACAAATGAAAAAAGGACATGAGTTGATTATAACTTGCTCTTGGTGACTGATCCCTATTTTCTCATCAAGCCAACAGTAGGACCCTGTTTACAGTGCGAATCATAACATACAAAGCACATGACCACCACAGAAGAAAGAGACTCCATCGTAACCCTCCCTGACACCACACAGACACACACAGGTTCTCCACTCACTCAAATCTTAATGGAGGTGCATCTGATGAAAGGGAGCAAATGTTCTGTTGTGATAATGTATAATTACCTCACATTCTTTCTTTCTTGAGCTCAGAAATTAACACCATCTCTTGCTTTTGGTTTTCATTGAAAAAACGAGCTTTATGTTAAGTTCTCAGCCTCATGCCCCCACACACAATTACTTGGCCTCTCTTTCACTGTTGACAGTCCTTGCAAACTGTTCCACTTAGTTTTTATGCTTTATGTTGTTCAAATTTGTTTTCTTCTTAACATAGCACCACGTTGTAATACAGCAATATTAACCACATGCTAGAAAAAGCACTCACGGCCTCTCTTTCCAGGAAATTAGAAACTATCTCTGAGTCTGGTAGTAATACTTTGAATATGTTGTTGACTTCACAAATTATATATGAACAAGCCACCAAGGGGAAAAACATTTTGGGGGATTTGAAGTAAAACCTAGTCAAGTTGATTTCTCATCCAACATGTTCTGATTAAAGGGAAAAAGCCTGCGTTGGGCATATATTATAGTTCCTTTCACTGACAAGAAAGTGTTCTTATTCATATTTGTCACCTCTAAGTTAAGTAAGTAAGTGTTAGTCACTCAGTCGTGTCCAATTCTGTGATCCCATGGACTACAGCCTACCAGGCTCTTCTGTCCCTGGAATTCTCCAGGCAAGAATACTGGAGTGAGTTGCCATTTCCCTCTCCAAGGGATCTTTCCAACCCAGGGAGTGAACCCAGGTCTTCCTGCATTGCAGACAGATTCTTTACTGTCTGACCCACCAGGGAAGCCCCAAAATTTAACCAATTCTCACTGAATAGCAGACACACACACTAGAGGAAAACTAGGAAATGGTGATGCTGGTTTGATGCCATCCGTCCAGAAGCACATCAAGGGCTCTTCAGCGATGGTTGAGACTTACAGTAGAAGCACCACGAAGCAGACTGCTGAAATGGTTAATGTGGCCAGATGTGAGGCCCTGGCAGAGGAGGGCTGGGTTCCAGAGTCAAACAGCAGGAGCCCTGCCTTCCTTCACAGCTTTTCTTCCATGTAGAATTGCCCCTCCTCTCATGGCCTGTAAATATCCCACCCATCTTTCCAGGCTCAGCCCAAACACACTCTCCCATGGAACCATCCTGGACTCGTCTCTCTTCCTGCTGGGTTCTGTTTACATTTCTCATTTCTCGTGAAGGACCCGTCTTATTCTGCTCCATCATTTGTACATGTGCACATGGCTTCTCATAGCTCCTGGGAGGGTAAGATCTGTGCACCAACCTCTGTTCTGGAACCTGATGCTGATTATCTCTAATGCTCACACCAAGCTGCACAGTAAGTGTTGGCCCCATTTCACAGATGAAGAAACTGAGACTGAGTGAGGACCACATCACTGGTCAGCTTTTAAACAGAAGAGCTGGAATCTGAACCAGCTCATGTCAGTTCAGAGCCTTCTGCTCTTTCACATCATGCTGTCCAGGTGGTGACTGAAAGTATGTTTGAAATGAAAACAACACTTAAGTAATTCAAGACTTAAAGGCCTCTACACTTGGATATGTAAGTGTCAATAAACTTACTATCCTATGGTTGTCAAGGCAGTCTGAAAAGAAAATGCCCAAGTAAGTGATCTATGTGGGAAAATATTAAACTAGAATTTATCAATTTGATACCTTTAAAGATTTGTTCACTAAACATTTTCAAAAGCCTTAAAGATAACATGGAGACAAATGTTGCACACTATTTGGTTATATTATGGTAACAGAATATTGTTGATTCATACAATGAACTGTGTGTAGAGCACCTACAGAAATACCAACTCAAACAATGGAAGTTAATACTCAGATACCTTCTTTCTTATATGTCCCATTTTATGGATGTAATTTTACCAAAAACTGACTGAGCTTATGATTAAGAATTAATTTGTTTTCAAAATCATTCTAATACTTACAGAATGATTTTTATGTCCCTAGCAAGCAGGTGCTTTAAAATCACGACCACATTTCATCTTCAAAACAAACTCATGAGGTTGATAGTCTTAATATCTCCATTTTACAGATGAAGTAACAGGCTTGTAAGGATCAATCAGTCAAAACCTCATACCTGATCAACAGAGAAACCAGGACTCAATTCCTGAACCTTCTGACTCCTAGACCTTGGAGTTGATGTCATCAGCCTGAATTGATGTTGTCAGTGTGATTACTTCATGTCTCGCTATTTTGTTCCAGAAAAGTTTTCAGCTCAATGAACTTAAATGATTACTTCAATCTAATCTAGTATAATACATTTAGTTGTTTTTAACATATGTTATATAAAAATGTTGCTTTTAGAAAGACAGTAATAACAATCTTACATGCAAGAAAGCAAAGGAGACAGATGTAAAGAACAGACTTTTGGACTCAGTGGGAAAAGGTGAAGGTCAGATGATTTGAGAGAATAGCATTGAAACATGTATATTAACATATGTAAAGTAGATGGCCAGTGCAAGTTTGACACATGAAGCAGGTCACTCAAAGTGAGGAGGTCACTCAAAGTGAGGACTCTGGGACAACCTAGAGGGACAGGGTGGGTAGGGAGGTGGGAGGTGGGTTCAGGATGGGGGGCATATGTATACCCATGACCAATTCATGCTAATGTATAGAAAAATCATCACAATATTATAATTATCCTACAATTAAATAAAATTTTAATAAATAAATAAATACTGCTTTTTCATGGCTTTACCTCCAGGATTTGGGGGAGGTGGGAGTAAGGAGAACAATAAGGAGAAATCTTTATTATTTTTATATAGATGGATAGATGGATGGAGAGAAAAAGGTTAGAATAGCAACAATGGTCATCATTTACTGAAACACTGGTTTGTTTACATTTCACAGGCATTGTCTTTAGCCTTTACAGGAATCCCACCCCTCCTCCATTTAACAAGAAAGGAAACTGAGACAAACACTTGGAGTCACTACCCAGGACTGTTTCTCTCCAAAGGCCAAGCCTTTTCTACCAGACATGCCGTCTCTGTGTCTATGGGCAGACTAACTCCAAGATGCCACTATTTCCTGTGTGTGCCTTATGACCATCCACTGATACCTGGGATCCAGAAGGAGATAAGCAGATGCTCTCATAACTTACTAAGTGCTTCCCAGGTGTTGTAAAGACCTTGCTAACCTCTGATGAACAAGATGACATTTCAGAGCAGCAAGAAAACCTCCTTGAAACCCTCGGACCCAAAGTCCTCATTTTGCTGCAGAAATATCAGAGGTCCAGGCATGTAATAGGACGTGTCCAGAGTGACAGTGGGCAAGTGATGAGCCTGGGGCCAGAACTCTCCTCTCCACTACTTCTCCACACTGGGCCCTTCCTGCCAAGGAGGGGATGGGCATGAGGGACCCAAATTCATGTCCCAATTATGCAGCAGAATAGGAGAGAAGTCCATGTTTATAAATGTCACATCATGTACAGAGGAACTGCTGTGCATCCCAGTCCTGCAGGGCCCCTTCCACCAAAGTCTGTGCTGCACACATGCCCCATGTGGGTGAAGCCCCAGAACACTGCCCACATTAGTGGTCCAGTAACCCCACGAGGCTGCGGCAAAGCATTGGTCCCAAGGATCTGAACTTGAGCTACAAATGTAGAGATGAGGTGTCTCATCTGTCCTGGCCTCAGTTTTACTAACTATAAAATGAAGATGGGAATATCGAAAGCACTCATAAAGAATGAATAACTCATAAACCTTTTTACATGTGTGCATGCACATGTGTGAAAGGCAGAAAAATGATTTGCACGTGGACTCTGAATTAATGGAGGCTACTGTTCTCACTGTTCCATGTTTGCTTTCCCTTCTTATATGGTACCTAGACCATTTAATAAAAATCTAGCTCATCCCTGCTAACTTGACATCATTTCTGCAAATGTACAGTCACCCATGAACAAGAACCTGAAGTAAAGAAGCAGGCCCATTAAACAAGCAATTCTGTGTGTCCACATCATTGTAAAATGCTGCTCACCTGATGCAGGGCTTCCCAGGTGGTGCTGGTGGTAAAGAACCCACCCACCAATGCAGGAGACAGAGACTCAGGTTTGATTCCTGGGTTGGGAGGATCCCTGGGGAAGGAAATGGCAACCCACTCCAGTATTCTTGCCTGGAGAATCCCATGGACAGAGGAGTCTGGTGGGCTATAGTTCATAGGGCCACAGAGCTGGACACGACTGAAGTGACTTAGCATGAACACACACACCTGATGCAACCTATGATGTTCAAGCCGTTGTTCAGGAGAATTACCATTTCCTCACAAAGGTAATGGTAATGGTAAAAGGTTTGGAGCCTTCAACACCACAACTTTAAAAATCTGTCCCTGTTTTTTCCTCACAGTACAAAAGAGCAGTCAGATGTCCAGACTGCACTGAAAGATCCTGAGGGGAGACCTTTAATGCTATTATTCACTGAGTTTTTACAACCTGAGAGAGTAACATAGTATTTAACATTATTTACCCTTTTTCCTTTCTTTTTACCAAATTGTATTCTTATATTGCTTAAGTTTAGTTATAATTTATTCACTAATCTTATTTAATTCCCAATATACAGTTCAACCTTTCATCTTACCATTCTCTGTGAAACACAATGCCATTTCTGAAAACAGTCTCCCTCAGTGAAATTATGCAGTATTAAAAAGAAGTTTAGGAGCATTCTATTTTCTTAAAATAATATATTACAAGTCAAAAATGAAACGGAGAGAGAAACTCACAGACTGAAAGGGACCAAGGAGGCATCAGCCAAGTGCAGGGGGCAGACCTTGTGTGGCTTCCAACAGTGGTGAAGATTTCTCAGTGAGATGATCAGCAGCATGTAAACACAGACTAGCAGGTGGGTGATATTCAGGAATTTGAGGTATTTTCCAGGTGAAATAAAGTAGTGATTTTTTCCCCAAAGCTTTCCTATCTTTTAGAGAAAAATAATGAAATGTTTACAGATGAACTAATTTGAGGTCTAGGATCTGCTCCACAATACTCTGGGGTGGGTATGGGGCTGGCATGGGTAGGGATGCAGCAAGACTGGCCACAAGCTGATTCTGGCTGAAGCTGGGGCTGGTACATGAGGGCTCATTACACCATGCTCTCTATTTTTGTAAATACTTGTAACTTTCCATTAAAAAAGTTGAAAGTGAACGAAAACCTCACAGAATGAAACAATCCCCCCTTCAGATAATGTATTCTCTGTGTTATTAACATATAAGAATTAAAATGATAGCATATGTACGCCTGCTTATTTAACAAATTTTGTAGTTTAAACCACTATCATTATTTGAAATTCAAGTATATGCAACTTAGAAGTCATTACTCACCCATTCCAAAGCACAAGCCTTTATTACTTCTTCATATCGTTCCTTTTCATATTTAGTCCCAAATGTTACTCTTCACAGTTCCTGGAAACACCCAGGGCTGCTGAGAAACATATGTGATCCTCCCAAGCATGCTGACCTTCCCCTGGCTCGGGGGCAGCTCCCCCAGCAGATCTCTTAACAGTGACGACTGCAATAGACGGCAACATGCACACGTGAACAGGCAGCACTAAAGAGGGAACACAACCCAGAGTACAGCCAACCCCACCCTGGTGCTTGATACATGTTTCCTTCAGAACAGAATAAAGTACAGCTCTCTCAATTGAGACAAAAAAAAAGAAAAGAAAAGAAACTAACACTAATGGTCAATGAAAATGACTGATAGGAATATATTAATAGTATAAACAATCTACTCTGCCGGAGTATCCCCTCAAATGAAATTCTACTCAGCAAAGAATAATTGAGAATGCTTAACATCCTTCTCTAGCAGAGCCAGGCAGGATGTGTATTTTATGTATCTGATGTTTTTGCAATTATTCCTGCATCTGGTATCCTTCACTTGACAAATACTTGTTCTTAAAAAGCTATGTGTGAAGAATATAGCCAAAGATGATTAACTGAAAGAACTCTGAAGTGAGTTGTGTCTGCAGAGCAAAAGCCCATCATAGAGGAAATCAACACCCTTCATGTACACATCCCACATTTTAAAAAATAATTAAATTAATTAATTTATTTTTAGTTCTTTTTTTTTCATTTATTTTTTACAATGTTGTGTTGGTTTCTGCCATACCACAATTCTAATTTTTTATTTATTTTTGCTTCCACTGGGTCTTCATTGCAGTGTATGGATTTTCTTGTTGAAGAGCACAGTCTCTAGCAGGCAGGCTTCAGCAGTTATGGCCCAAGGGCTCAGTAGTTTCAGCTCCCAGGCTCTAGAGCAGAGGCCCAACAGCTGTGGTGCATAGGATTAGTTGTTCCACAATTGCAAAGTGAGAACTTCCCAGACCAGGGACCGAACCTGTGTCTCCTGCATTAGCAGGGGATTGTTTTATCACTGAGCCACCAGGGAAGCTCACATCCCACATTAGGTTTCGGTATTTTGTTGTTTCAGACCAAGTGCATGTGCACCTTTCCTTTCAATCTTCAACATCACACAGATGTGGCGTGTGTGTATCCATACCATCAGAGTGCTCATGACACTGGGCTGAAATAATATGTCTGCATATCTGTCTCGCCCCTGAACTTGGTTGCCTCTGAAAGGCAGAGAGTCAGGATCTTGCTCACATCTGTACCTTTATCTCCAGCACGTGGTTTCACATTCGCTACATGTGTACTGATGGGATCACGTCAAGTCACAGAAGGAAATGCTCAAAGCTTCCAGGAAGAGCCTTTATGACCTCCAGACTTTCTGGAAGGGCCACTAAGATGAAAAGAAGTCCTCATTGTCTCTGTCTATCCTGAACAGCTGTCACATAGATAATTTTCTTCACTGAGACGTCCAAATTCCCCACAGGCAGTTCCTAACAGGGCAATGTGAAGCACCAAGAAGGAAAAGACAGTGGGGGTTTATCCTGATTTATTTGGCCATGAAACATTCTGGTAAAATGAATGTCTCATGGAACACACCTAGAGAGATGCTGTTCTAGATACACTCAGTGCAAACTAAGTCACACACAGATCTGGGCTCAATTCTGAGAATTTAACAGGGGGTGTGGTGTTGCATCACCATAACTTACCTTTCCTGCTCCCATAGGTCCAACCACTGCTAACATTTCACCAGGTCTGACAGTAAAGGAAAGTTTTTGTAGGGTTGGGGTCTCTGATGTCTACAAATTAAAGTTTTTAATTTAACTTACACATTTTAGTAAAGTAACACAAGTTTTTTTTAGAAAGTGGAAAATATAACAATAATCAACATAATTTTACTGGATTCACATATGGACAGAAGAATGTTTGAATTATTGCATAACTGAGCTCATTTCACATGCTAGCAAAGTAACACTCAAAATTCTTCAAGCTAGGCTTCAGTAGTACGTGAACTGAGAAATTCCAGAGGTACAACCTGGAGTTAGAAAAGGCAGAGCATCCAGAGAGCAAATTGCTGATACCTGTTACATCACAGAAAAAGCAAGGTAATTCCAGAAAAACATCTACTTCTGCTTCATTGACTAAAGCCTTTGATAGTAGAGATCACAACAAACTGTAGAAAATGTTTAAAGAGATGTGAAGACCAGACCACATTACCTGTCACCTGAGAAACCTGTATGCAGATCAAGAAGCAACAGCTAGAAGCAGCATGCAACAACAGACTGGTTAAAAAACAGGAAAGAAGTACGTCAATGTTGTATATGGTCATCTTGCTTGTTTAACTTTTAGGCAGACTACATGATGCAAAATGCCAAGCTAGATGAATCACAAAATGGAATCTAGAATTCTGACAGAATATCAACAATCTCAAACATGCAGATGATGGCAGATAGTAAAGAGGAACTAAAGAGCCTTTTGATGAAGGTGAAAGAGGAGAGTGAAAAAGAGTGAATGTTGGCTTAAAACTCAAAATTCGAAAATCTAAGATCATGGCATCTGGTCTCATCACTTCATGCAAAATAGAAAGGGGGAAAGTGGAAACAGTGGCAGATTTTATTCCAAAGTCACTACAGACAGTGACTGCAGCCATGAAATTCAAAGATGCTTGGTCCTTGGTAGAATAGCTATTGCAAACCTAGACTGTGTATTAAAAAGCAGACATTACTTTGCCGATAAAGGTATGTATAGTCAAAGCTAAGATTTTTCCACTAGTCATATATGGATGTGAGAGTTGGACCATAAAGAAGGCTGAGCAACAAAAAATTGATGCTTTTGAACTGTAGTGTTAGAGAAGACTCAAGAGTCCCTTGGACAGTAAGGAGATCAAACAAGTCAATCCTAAAGGAACTCAATCTTGCATATTCATTGGAAGGACTGATGCTGAAGTTGAAACTCTAATACTTTGGCCACCTGATACAAAGACCCGACTTATTGGAAAAGACCCTGATGCTGGGAAAGACTGAAGGCAGGAAGAGAAGGGGACCACAGAGGACGAAATTGTTGGATGACATAATCGACTCAATGGACATGACTTTGAGCAAACTCTGGGAGATGGTGAAGGACAGGGAAGTCTGGCGTGGTGCAGTCCATGTAGTGTCAAAGATTTGGACATGACTGAGTGACTGAACAACAACAACAGAAATACTGGGGTGGGTATCCACTCCCATGGACAGAAGGTCCTGGTGGGCTACAGTCCATGGGGTCACAAAGACTCAGACACAACTGAAGCAACTTACACTTCACATTTCAGCTCAAAATGTTAGATCTGGGTTTTTAAGAAAAGATGTATTTGTGCTCTATATGTTTTTTAAAGGTGATCCTATTGTATAGCACAGGGAATTATATTTAATCAGTTCAGTTCAGTCACTCAGTCGTGTCCATCTCTTTGCAACCCCATGAATTGCAGCATGCCAGGCCTCCCTGTCCATCACCAATTCCTGGAGTTCACTCAAACTCATGTTCATCGAGTTGGTGATGCCATCCAGCCATCTCATTCTCTGTCGTCCCCTTTTCCTCCTGCCCCCAATCCCTCCCACCATCAGAGTCTCTTCCAGTGAGTAAACTCTTCACATCAGGTGTCCAAAGTAATGGTGTTTCAGTTTTAGCATCAGTCCTTCCAAAGAACACCCAGGACTGATCTCCTTTAGAATGGACTGGTTGGATCTCCTTGCAGTCTAAGGGACTCTCAAGAGTCTTCTCCAACACCACAGTTCAAAAGCATCAATTCTTCGGTGCTCTGCTTTCTTCACAGTCCAACTCTCACATCCATATATGACCACTGGAAAAACCATAGCCTTAACTAGAAGGACCTTTGTTGGCAAAGTAATGTCTCTGTTTTTGAATATGCTATCTAGATTGGTCATAACTTTCCTTTCAAGGAGTAAGCGTCTTTTAATTTAATGGCTGCAATCACCATCTACACTGATTTTGGAGCCCTCCCAAAAAAGTCTGCCACTGTTTCCCCATCTATATCCCATGAAGTGATGGAACCAGATGCCACGATCTTAGTTTTCTGAATGTTGAGCTTTAAGCCAACTTCTTCACTCTCCTCTTTCAATTTCATCAAGAGGCTTTTTAGTTCCTCTTCACTTTCTGCCATAATACTCTCCAATAAAACATAATGAAAAATAAGCTAAAAAATAAAAGAACAATTTATGCACTTTAAGTTCAACACGTGCTAATTAAAAGCTCTCTTGAAAATGAGAAAAACAGCAACATGTCAATTTCCTCAGGCTGATTTTACACTTAATCTCCATTCATTGCAAAACTTATTCCTGATTCTGACAATTTTTATAACATATTCTCAGTAAATGAGCAAGTCACATTTTACAGTATGTGTAAAATATCAAAAGTTTCCAATAAATCTATGTCCCAGTGGTCTTTTAGCAGTTACAGTTTTGGAATGGAAGGTTTCTTACCTTTTCCCAAGAAGCTGTAAATGCCTGTACATCCACAATAGTTTTACCATTTGATGGCAGCAGAGGGTGGCACTGTGTTATCTCATCAAGTAACAGAAAGTTCTACAGAAAAAGGCAAAATGTAGGTTGTTTATATTGTAAAAACAAAGGACAAACAAAACAATTGCTTCTCTTGAATTTGCAATAAAGGTTTATACCTATCGTTTATACCTACCTATCATTTTACAACTGAATTTTATTAGGTCTTGGTTCACATGAGAAATATTAAATAGTATATAGTATGTGATATACTATTATTATAGTATATGTACATCTAAGTATATAATATAGTACAGCATATATATATATATAATATAGCATATACATACATATATACAGTATGTGTGTATGTGTGTGTGTGTGTGTGTATGTGTGTATGTGTGTGTGCATGTATAAAACAGATAAAGAGTTCCTGGCCATGGGGCTCTCTTTGTTACCTTCTCAACAAGTATACTGGTTCCTCTCTAATAAGAGAATATGGCTTCAAACTCCAGTACATTTAGAACCTGGGCATTTTCACTGTTTTACTTTTGGGTTACCAACAATAAACAGGTGAGCTGGTAGGAAATTATTTCATAAATACTAACTAAATCCCACCACGTGCCAAGCACCATGTGGCACTGCTAGAACTCAGAGAGGAAGGCCCTCCCCAGGACATCAGGAAGCAGGTGGCACAGGACAGGCTGAGAACACAAGACCAATGACATAGACTCTGAATGCAAACCCCGTACACTCTGCTTTCCCCCTCGTGTGTCAATATCATATCACTACTTGTCATAAATTATCACTTATGTCATCATTCTAAAAAGAAAATAGTCTTAAGTTTCTATCTCTTAAAAAATATTTTACAAGCATCTTTTCACAATCACTGACTCTTCTCCTTAGTCAATGTCCTCTCTCTTCCACAGCAGGAATGGCTGCACCTCTCACATAGTAGCTATTGATGCAAAGTAGCTGAATAAAACCAAGTCTTATAAACTGCTACAAAGCTGACAAACACATACAAGAAAACTCCTTCTTGTCTTGCAAATGCTATACATAATTCAATGAGAAAAGCTAGAGTGGTAGAGACATTACTTTGCCAACAAAGGTCCGTCTAGTTCAGGCTATGGTTTTTCGAGTGGTCATGTATGGGTGTGAGAGTTGGACTGTGAAAAAAGCTGAGCGCCGAAGAATTGATGCTTTTGAACTGTGGTGTTGGAGAAGACTCTTGCGAGTCCCTTGGACTGCAAGGAGATCCTACCAGTCCATTCTAAAGGCGATCAGTCCTAGGTGTTCTTTGGAAGGACTGATGCTAAAGCTGAAACTCCAATACTTTGGACACCTGATGTGAAGAGTTGACTCATTGGAAAAAACTCTGATGGTAGGAGGGATTGGGTGCAGGAGGAGAAGGGGACAACAGAGGATGAGATGGCTGGATGGCATCACCGACTTGATGGACAAGAGTTTGGGTGAACTCCGGGAGTTGGTGATGGACAGGGAGGCCTGGCATGCTGCAATTCATGGGGTCACAAACAGTCAGACACGACTGAGTGACTGAACTGAACTGAACCCCAGTTAGCTCAAAATGTGACTTTATTTGGAAATTTGCTTGTTGTAAATATAATCAATTAAAGTGAGTTCACAGTGGATTAGGGTGGGCCCTGAATCCAATATGACTGGAGTCTTCATGAGAAATGCAGAGACAGATAGGCATGCAAAAATACAGCTACCTGATGATGGAGACAGAGGCTGGGGTGATGGCTTTCAAGCCAAGGAACGCCAGGGTTTGCCTGCAACTACTCAGAGCTAGCATAGGCAAGAAAGGATGCTTCTTTATCGGATTCAGAGGTATCCTGACCCTGTTAACACTTTGATTTCAGACTTCTAGCTTCCAGGACTGTGAAACAAAACATTCCTGTGGTTTAAGCTACATGTTTTGTGGTACTTTGTATCCGCAGCCTCTGGAAACCCATTCAGAGCCTCACAAGGATTATTGCATGAGAGAAAAACAAATGAACCCTGTAAGCAGCTTTAACCTGGGTAACTCTGGGACCCACAGGCAAACTGAATTCTTACCAACACAGGGGGTGCAACTGAAACAAGCATGTGAGGATGTTTGAGAAAGAAAATGACACATAAATAGTAATTTACTACCTTAAACCTCTTGACACCCCATCTATCATGCCTCAGAGTCATAAATGTGATTGCAAACTTCTACTTAAAAAGGAGAAAGAGTAAAAACTAAACGTGAAAACCGGTCTGCTGGAAAAGAAAGACAGGATCCTTTCATTTCTGTCAAATATCAGCTGACGGAAGATGGGATTCATTCATTCCTTCCTCCTCTCATCCAAGCTCACTGAGAACCTAACACTGAGCACAGTGACTTCTACCCTCAATGAGCCTGTGTCCATCAGGAGGCAGGATGTACTGAGAGTGGTCTGAGGACACAATCACAGGCTTTCAACCACCGCAGCCTGAGTTCTCTCTCCACACCACCTCTCCCATTGTCAGCCAGGTACCAGCTCTCACCTGTTCTGACACAATTCATCTCTCTCCCAATTTTCTTTTCTTCTGGAAACAACATAATTTCAGAATCTCACTCACTATTAGTTATTTCAATAATGCAACGTTTCTTTTGCTGGTTTCTTCCCTAGCCCTCCCCAATACCACTGACCTACCCCAAGACAACTCCCTCCTGATCTCCTTACAGCATCTCTGAGTGTCCACAAGCTTAATACCCACCAGTGACCCACCAGCACCTAAGTCCACACTCCCCAGGTGGCCTCTGCCTGGACACCCTGAGTACTGACCCCACCCACCCTTCCGGCCCATCTCACATACTAACCCTACTGGGAACAAGCTTAGCACATCCCCAGCTGGCACTGCCCTCCCTACCTCTGAATCCCCAGAGGAATACTAGGTCACACAGAGGGGAGACACTACATCATTCATGCACTTATACAGTTGCAACTCCAGCTAAGACTGAGCCTTGCACAGTCAGCCCATCGAGGGCATCAGCTAAAGGAAGGAACAGACTGCACAGCTGTTCAAACCATCCAACCATTGACTGCATGGCTACAGCCTCACATAGTCTAAGCTGACACAGCAACAAGCAAAAGGTGATGAGACAGGCTGGGACCCGGAACCCTCTACGGGAGTGCTTACACCTGGACTAACGTCTCTTTAGCAACAAAATACAAAGAAATCATAAGAGACTAAACACATCTTTACACGAGGAAAGGCACTTATGAACAGTAAGATACAAAAACACCACAAGCCAACTGGCATTTCTGAGCTGCTGGGAGCAAAGCAGGGAACTGTTTACAATCCTGGCACATAGCAACTACAAGACTGGGGGCAGACCACATAAATGACCCCTGTGGCTTAAACTGCCAAGCCTCCCCTACCCTCACCCCACTTAAGGAACCAGCCCACTCTTCTCAAAGAGTCAACACGGCATCAGTTTCTTGTGTCCATACTTTGTGCTGCAGCACAAGCCTCAGTAAAGGCTTGCTTGAATTTCTCGTCTGGCCTATCATCAACTGCTATTGATTAAAAAGACCAAGGGCCCTGGAGAGAAATATATGTGTTATATATCTGGCCGGGAGGCGAGACACAGGAAGAGCTCAGGGACAAGAGAGCCTTCCTCCCCGTTCCTGTCCCTCGTCCCTTGGGAAGCTGAGCTGAGCTTCCTGCCTGGGATTCCATGAGACACCACTGAAACTGCACGGATTTTTCTCTCTCTCTCAAAACTATCTTGAGGGAGTTTTGGTTCCCTCAGAGCAAAACTCTACCAGCAGACGTCATGTCTAAGCCTTGGAAGACTGGCTTCAAGCTACGGATCCAGTGTTAAAATTTTTCTCAGACTTGTTCCTCTCTCCTGACCCCTAGATTGTTTCAGATAACTAACCGCAGCCGGGACGAGCAACCCACGCCCGAGGCCAGGGGCGGTGGCTGGGAGGACCAATCCCACTTCCAATGAGCCGTGGCTGCGTGGGCACAGGAGGGCCTAGAGGAGCTATCCCACATTGAAGGGCAGGAAGGGCGGCAGTGAGGAGATACCCCTCATCCAAGGTAAGGAGAAGTGGCTGTGCTTTGCTGAAGCAGCCGTGAAGAGATAACCCACACCCAACGTAAGAGAAACCCAAGTAAGACGGTAGGTGTTGCAAGCGGGCATCAGAGGGCAGACACACTGAAACCATATACACAGAAAACTAGTCAATCTAATCACACTAGAACCACAGCCTTGTCTAACTCAATGAAACTAAGCCATGCCCGTGGGGCAACCCAAGATGGTTAGGTCATGGTGGAGAGGTCTGACAGAATGTGGTCCACTGGAGAAGGGAATGGCAAACCACTTAAGCATTCTTGCCTTGAGAACGCCATGAACAGCATGAAAAGGCAAAATGATCGGATACTGAAAGAGAAATTCCCCAGGTCAGTAGGTGCCCAATATGCTACTGGAGATCAGTGGAGAAATAACTCCAGAAAGAATGAAGGGATGGAGCCAGAGCAAAAAGAATACCCAGCTGTGGATGTGACTGGTGATAGAAGCAAGGTCTGATGATATAAAGAGCAATATTGCATAGGAACCTGGAATGTCAGCTCCATGAATCAAGGCAAATTGGAAGTGGTCAAACAAGAGATGGCAAGAGTGAATGTCCACATTCTATGAATCAGAAAACTGAAATGGACTGGAACGGGTGAATTTAACTCAGATGACCATTATATCTACTACTGCGGGCAGGAATCCCTCAGAAGAAATGGAGTAGCCATCATGGTCAACAAAAGAGTCCGAAATGCAGTACTTGGATGCAATCTCAAAAACGATAGAATGATCTCTGTTCGTTTCCACAGCAAAACATTCAATATCACAGTATTCCAAGTCTATGCCCCAACCAGTAATGCTGAAGAAGCTGAAGTTGAACGGTTTTATGAAGACCTCCAAGACCTTTTAGAACTAACACCTAAAAAAGATGTTCTTTTCATTATAGGGGACGGGAATGCAAAAGTAGCAAGTAAAGAAACACCTGGAGTAACAGGCAAATTTGGCCTTGGAATACGGAATGAAGCAGGGCAAAGACTAATAGAGTCTTGCCAAGAAAATGCACTGGTCATAACAAACACCCTCTTCCAACAACACAAGAGAAGACTCTACACATGGACATCACCAAATGGTCAACACAAAAATCAGATTGATTATATTCTTTGCAGCCAAAGATGGAGAAGCTCTATACAGTCAGCAAAAACAAGACCAGGAGCAGACTGTGGCTAAGACCATGAACTCCTTATTGCCAAATACAGACTGAAATTGAAGAAAGTAGGGAAAACCACTGGACCATTCAGGTATGATCTAAATCAAATCCTTTATGATTATACAGTGGAAGTGAGAAATAGATTTAAGGGCCTAGATCTGATAGATGGAGTGCCTGATGAACTATGGAATGAGGTTAGTGACACTGTACAGTACACAGGGATCCAGACCATGCCCATGGAAAAGAAATGCAAAGGAGCAAAATGGCTGTCTGGGGAGGCCTTACAAATAGCTCTGAAAAGAAGAGAAGTGAAAAGCAAAGGAGAAAAGGAAAGATATAAACATCTGAACGCAGAGTTCCAAAGAATAGCAAGAAGAGATAAGACATCCTCCTTCAGTGATCAATGCAAAGAAAGAGAGGAAAACAACCAAATGGGAAAGACTAGAGATCCCTTCAAGAAAAGCAGAGATACCAAAGGAACATTTCATGCAAAGATGGGCTCAATAAAGGACAGAAATGGTATGGACCTAACAGAAGCAGAAGATATTAAGAAGAGATGGCAAGAATACACAGAAGAACTGTACAAAAAAGATCTTCACGACCCAGATAATTACGATGGTGTGATCACTAACCTAGAGCCAGACATCCTGGAATGTGAAGTCAAGTAGGCCTTAGAAAGCATCACTATGAACAAAGATAGTGGAGGTGATAGAATTCCAGTTGAACTATTCCATAATCCTGAAAGGTGATGTTGTGAAAGTGCTGCACTCAATATGCCAGCAAATTTGGAAAACTCAGCAGTGGCCACAGGATGGGAAAAGGTCAGTTTTCATACCAATCCCAAAAAGGCAATGCCAAAGAATGCTCAAACTACTGCACAATTGCACTCATCTCACACACTAGTAAAGTAATGCTCAAAATTCTCCAAGCCAGGCTTCAGCAATATGTGAACTGTGAATTTCCAGATGTTCAAGCTGGTTTTCGAAAAGGCAGAGGAACCAGAGATCAAATTGCCAACATCTGCTGGATCATGGAAAAAGCAAGAGAGTTCCAGAAAAACACCTATTTCTGCTTTACTGGCTATGCCAATGCCTTTGACTGTATGGATCACAATAAACTGGAAAATCCTGAAAGAGATGGGAATACCAGACCACCTGATCTGCCTCTTGAGAAATTTGTATGCAGGTCAGGAAGCAAGAGTTAGAACTGGACATGGAACAACAGACTGGTTCCAAATAGGAAAAGGAGTACGTCAAGGCTATATATTGTCACACTGCTTATTTAACTTATATGCAGAGTACATCATGAGAAACGCTGGACTGGAAGAAACACAAGCTGGAATCAAGATTGCTGGGAGAAATATCGATAACCTCAGATATGCAGATGACACCACCCTTATGGCAGAAAGTGAAGAGGAACTAAAAGCCTCTTGATGAAAGTGAAAGTGGAGAGTGAAAAAGTTGGCTTAAAGCTGAACATTCAGAAAACGAAAATCATGGCATCCTGTCCCATCACTTCATGGGAAATAGATGGGGAAACAGTGGAAATTGTGTCAGACTTTATTTTTCTGGGCGCCAAAATCACTACATATGGTGACTGCAGCCATGAAATTAAAAGACGCTTACTCCTTGGAAGGAAAGTTACGACCAACCTAGATAGCATATTCAAAAGCTGAGACATTACTTTGCCAACAAAGGTCCGTCTAGTCAAGGCTATGGTTTTTCCTGTGGTCATGTATGGATGTGAGAGTTGGACTGTGAAGAAGGCTGAGCACCATAGAATTGAAGCTTTTGAACTGTGGTGTTGGAGAAGACTCTTGAGAGTCCCTTGGACTGCAAGGAGATCCAACCAGTCCATTCTGAAGGAGATCAGCCCTGGGTGGTCTTTGGAAGGAATGATGCCAAGGCTGAAACTCCAGTACTTTGGCCACCTCATGTGAAGAGTTGACTCATTGGAAAAGACTCTGATGCTGGGAGGGATTCAGGGTAGGAGGAGAAGAGGACGACAGAGAATGAGATAGCTGGATGGCATCACTGACTTGATGGACGTGAGTCTGAGTGAACTCCGTGAGTTGGTGATGGACAGGGAGGCCTGGCATGCTGCAATTCATGGGGTCGCAAAGAGTCAGCCATGACTGAGTATTGATCTGATCTGATCTGATATCTGTTCTAGACAGAATCAAATACAGTTTCAGCTTAAGCGTGTAACCAAGACATCAATACTCAATGTATATACTTTCAAATAGAAATTCTTCACTTTCAAACAAAAAATAAAGAAAAGGAAAATTATGCCTTAGTGAAGAATTAAATTTATTGAGCACTTGTCCACAAATTATATCTCTGAGGGGGACAGATTTCACAGTCTTCCAACGGTTAAATGAGACCCCATTCAATACATGATCAGCTCATAAAGGTGCCAGAAATGCTGGCTGGGTTTTTCTGCAATACTCATTCTGATGAAAAAGCTGAAATTAAATGGCCATTAGAGCCATGAAGTGCAGACCTAGAATAGCAAATGCAGGAAACTATCAACGCCAGAACTGCAGCCAAAAAGACTGACTTGGTCATGACTGGTAATGGAAACCTAGAGCTGTTTTCTGAACAATATAACCTCAGAGACACATTTTACTAGATGTTAAAGTTATTGAAGACTTTTAGTGAGTGCTTTGAAGTTGAGATCTTTTGCCATTCTCCTGGAGTCATCCAGTGCCATGACCATGGGTCCCCCTTCCTCAGTCAGAGAAAAATAGACAGCCTTCTTTGGCTTATGAGGACATAATAAATCATTCATTTTCAGAGAGCTGGTTTAATCTTCATGTTAAACAGAAATACTTGAACACCTACTGTGTGCCAGGCTCTTGTCTTTGTGATAAAAATTATTTACCCCTGACTATTTAGGGACAGTTTTTTTTTTTTAATTAATTAATTTATTTATTTTAATTGGAAGCTAATTACTTTACAATATTGTAGTGGTCTTGCCAAACATTGACATGAATCAGCCATGGGTGTACATGTGTTCCCCATCCTGAAGCCCCCTAGCACCTCCCTCCCCATCCCATCTCCCAGGGTCATTCCTGAGCACCCAGTTTCATGCATCGAACCAGGACTAGTGATCTGTTTCATATATGGTAATATACATGTTTCAATGCTATTCTTTCAAATCATCCTACCCTCATCTTCTCTCACAGAGTCCAAAAGTCGGTTCTTTACATCTGTGTCTCTTTTGCTGTCCCGCATATAGGGTTATCATTACCATTTTTCTAAATTCCATACATATGTGTTAATATACTGTATTGATGTTTTTCTTTCTGACTTAACTCTCTATAATAGGCTCCAGTTTCATCCACCTCATCAGAACTAATTCAAATGCATTCTTTTTAATAGCTGAGTAATATTCCATTGTGTATATGTACCACAGATTTCTTATCCATTCATCTGCTGATGGACATCTAGGTTGCTTCCATGTCCTGGCTATGAAAAACAGTGCTGCAATGAAATCGGGGTACATGTGTCTCTTTTATACCTGGTTTCCTTGGTGTGAATGCCCAGCAGTGGGATTGCTGTGTTGTATGGCTACGACCAGCACACTTAGTGCAGGTGGCTGCGACCTGCACACTTAGCAGGGCCAAGAGGAGCTACCCCACGTCCGAGGTCAGGGGCAGTGGCTGAGAGTGCCAGGCTGTACGGGGTAGGAACGGCCGAAAGGAGCTACCCCACGTCCAGATAAGGGGTGGTGGCTGAGAGGAGCTACCCCACCTCCAAGAAGCAGTGGCTGCACAGGCGCAGGAGGGCCTAGAGGAACTATTCCATGTTCAAAGTCAGAAGGGGCGGTGGTAAAGAGATACCCCTCGTCCAAGGTAAGGAACAATGGCTGCACTTTGCTGGAGCAGCCGTGAAGAGCTACCCCACGTCCAAGGTAAGAGAAACCCAAGTAAGACGGTAGGTGTTGCAAGAGGGCATCAGAGGGCAGACACATTGAAACCATACTCACAGAAATCTAGTCAATCTAATCACACTAGGACCACAGCCTTGTCTAAATAAAGGAAACTAAGCCATGCCTGTGGGGCCACTCACAACGGGCAGGTCATGGTTGAGAGGTCTGACAGAATGTGGTCCACTGGAGAAGGGAATGGCAAACCACTTCAGTATTATTGCCTTGAGAACCCAATGAACAGTAGGAAAAGGCAAAATAATAGGATACTGAAAGAGCAACACCCCAGGTCAGTAGGTGCCCAATATGCTACTGGAGATCAGTGGAGAAATAACTCCAGAAAGAATGAAGGGATGGAGCCAAAGTAAAAACAATACCCAGTTGTGGATATGACTGATGATAAAAGCAAGATCCAATGTGGTAAGAGCAATATTGCATAGGAACCTGGAATGTCAGCTCCATGAATCAAGGCAAATTGGAAGTCGTCAAACAAGAGATGGCAAGAGTGAATGTCCACATTCTATGAATCAGAAAACTGAAATGGACTGGAATGGGTGAATTCAACTCAGATGACCATTATATCTACTACTGCGGGCAGGAATCCCTCAGAAGAGATGGAGTAGCCATCATGGTCAACAAAAGAGTCCGAAATGCAGTACTTGGATGCAATCTCAAAAACGACAGAATGATCTCCGTTCGTTTCAAAGGCAAACCATTCAATATCACACTAATCCAAGTCTATGCCCCAACCAGTAACGTTGAAGAAGATGAACGGTTTTATGAAGACCTCCAAGACCTTTTAGAACTAACACGCAGTCCAGGTTCGATGCACGATACTGGATGCTTGGGGCTAGTGCACTGGGACGACCCAGAGGGATCGTATGGGGAGGGAGGAGGGAGGAGGGTTCAGGATGGGAACACATGTATACCTGTGGTGGATTCATTTTGATATTTGGCAAAACTAATACAATTATGTAAAGTTTAGAAATTAAATAAAATTAAAAACAAAAAAACAAAACAAAACAAAAAAGAACTAACACCCAAAAAAGATGTCCTTTTCATGATAGGGGACTGAAATGTAAAAGTACGAAGTCAAGAAACACATGGAGTAACAGGCAAATTTGGCCTTGGAATACGGAATGAAGCAGGGCAAAGACTAATAGAGTTTTGCCAAGAGAATGCACTGGTCATAACAAACACCCTCTTCCAACAACACAAGAGAAGACTCTACACATGGACATCACCAGATGCTCAACACTGAAATCAGATTGATTATATTCTTTGCAGCCAAAGATGGAGAAGCTCTATACAGTCAGCAAAAACAAGACCAGGAGCAGACTGTGGCTAAGACCATGAACCCCTTATTGCCAAATTCAGACTTAAATTGAAGAAAGTAGGGAAAACCACTAGACCATTCATGTATGATCTAAATCAAATCCCTTATGACTATAGAGTGGAAGTGAGAAATAGATTTAAGGGCCTAGATGTGATAGACAGAGTGCCTAATGAACTATGGAATGAGGTTCGTGACATTGTAAAATGTCCTGGAGACAGGAATCAAGACCATCCCCATGGAAAAGAAATGCAAAGGAGCAAAATGGCTGTCTGGGGAGGCCTTACATATAGCTGTGAAAACAAGAGAAGTGAAAAGCAAAGGAGAAAAGGAAAGACATAAACATCTGAATGCAGAGTTCCAAAGAATAGCAAGGAGAGATAAGAAAGCCTTCCTCAGTGATCAATGCAAAGAAATAGAGGAAAACAACAGATTGGGAAAGACTAGAGATCTCCTCAAGAAAAGTAGAGATATCAAGGGAACATTTCATGCAAAGATGGGCTCGATAAAGGACAGAAATGGTATGGCCCTAACAGAAGCAGAAGATATTAAGAAGAGGTGGCAAGAATGCACAGAAGAACTGTACAAAAACATCTTCACAACCCATATAATCACGATGGTGTGATCACTCACCTAGAGCCAGACATCCTGGAATGTGAAGGTAAGTGGGTTTTAGAAAGCATCACTATGAACAAAGCTAGTGGAGGTGATGGGATTCCAGTTGAGCAGCCATGAAATTAAAAGACGCTTACTCCTTGGAAGGAAAGTTATGACCAAACTAGACAGCATATTCAAAAGCAGAGACATTACTTTGCCAACAAAGGTCCGTCTAGTCAAGGCTATGGTTTTTACTGTGGTCATTTATGGATGTGAGAGTTGGACTGTGAAGAAGGCTGAGTGCCGAAGAATTGATGCTTTTGAACTGTGGTGTTGGAGAAGACTCTTGAGAGTCCCTTGGACTGCAAGGAGATCCAACCAGTCCATTCTGAAGGAGATCAGCCCTGGGATTTCTTTGGAAGGAATGATGCTAAAGCTGAAACTCCAGTACTTTGGCCACCTGATGCAAAGAGTTGACTCATTGGAAAAGACTCTGATGCTGGGAGGGATTGGGGGCAGGAGGAGAAGGGGACGACAGAGGATGAGATGGCTGAATGGCATCACTGACTTGATGGACGTAGGTCTGAGTGTAGTCCAGGAGTTGGTGATGGACAGGGAGGCCTGGCGTGCTGCGAATCATGGGGTCACAAAGAGTCGGACACGACTGAGTGACTTAACTGAACTGAACTCAACTGATGGCAGTTCTATTTCCAGTTTTTAAAAGAATCTCCATTCTGGTCTCTATGCTGCTGCTGCTGCAAAGTCGCTTCAGTTGTGTCCAACTCTGTGCAACCCCATAGATGGCAGCCCATCAGGCTTCCCTTCCCTGGGATTCTCCAGGCAAGAACACTGGAGTGGGTTGCCATTTCCTTCTCCAATGCATGAAAGTGAAAAGTGAAAGTCAAGTCACTCAGTCGTGTCCAACTCTTAGCGACCCCATGGACTGCAGCCTACCAGGCTCTCCGTCCATGGGATTTTCTAGGCAAAAGTACTGGAGTGGGCTTCTATTGCCTTCTCCACTGCTCTCCATAGTGGCTTTATTAGTTTGCATTCCCACCAACAGTGAACAGTGTAAGAGGGTTCCCTTTTCTCCACCCACTCTCCAGCATTTATTGCTTGTAGACTTTTGGATCACAGCCATTCTGACTGGCGTGAAATGGTACCTCATTGTGGTTTTGATTTGCAGTTCTCTGATAATGAGTGATGTTGAGCATCTTGTCATGTTTTTGTTAGCCATCTGTATGTGTTCTTTGGAGAAATGTCTCTTTAGGTCTTTGGTCCATTTTTTTGACTGGGTTGTTTATTTTTCTGGAATTGAGCTACATCAGATGCTTGTATATTTTTGGAATTAATTTTTTGTCAGTTTCTTCATTTGCTATTATTTTCTCCCATTCTGAAGGCTATCTTTTCACGGTGCTTATAGTTTCCTTCATTGTGCAAAATCCTTTAAGTTTAATTAGGTCCGATTTGTTTATTTTTCTCTTGGCAAAACTCTGTTAGCCTTTGGCCTGCTTCATTCCATATTCCAAGGCCAAATTTGCCTGTTAACCTAGGTGTTTCTTGACTTCCTACTTTTTCATTCCAGGCCCCTATAATGAAAAGGACATCTTTTTTGGGTGTTAGTTCTAAAAGGTATTATAGGTCTTCATAGAACTGTTCAACTTCAGCTTCTTCAGTGTTACTGGTTGGGGCATAGACTTGCACTACTGTGATATTCAATGGTTTGCCTTGGAAACAAACAGAGATCACTCTGTCGTTCTTGAGATTGCATTCAAGTACTGCATTTCAGACTCTTTTGTTGACCATGATGGCTACTCCATTTCTTCTGAGGGATTCCTGACAACAGTAGTAGATATAATGGTCATCTGAGTTAAATTCACCCATTCCAGTCCATTTTAGTTCGCTGATTCCTAAAATGTCATTGTTCATTCTTGCCATCTCCTGTTTGACTACTTCCAATTTGCTTTGATTCATGGACCTGACATTCCAGGTTCCTATGCAATATTGCTCTTTACAGCATTGGACCTTGCTTCTATCACCAGTCACATCCACAACTGGGTATTGTTTTTGCTTTGGCTCCATTCTTTCATTCTTTCTGGAGTTATTTCTGCACTGATCTCCAGTACAATATTGGGCACCTATCAACTCTACACATGGACATCACCAGATGGTCAAAACCGAAATCAGATTGATTATATTCTTTCCAGCCAAAGATGGAGAAGCTCTATGCAGTCAGCAAAAATAAGACCAGGAGCTGACTGTGGCTCAGATCATGAACTCCTTATTGCCAAATTCAGGCTTAAATTGAAGAAAGTAGGGAAAACCACTAGACCATCCAGGTATGACCTAAATAAAATCCTTTATGATTATACAGTGGAAGTGAGAAATAGATTTAAGGGACTAGATCTGATAGATAGAGTGCCTGATGAACTATCGACAGAGGTTCATGACATTGTCCAGGAGACAGGGATCAAGACCATACCCATGGACACAAGACAAGGTGCCCACTCTCACCACTACTATTCAACATAGTCTTGGAAGTTTTGGCCACAGCAATCAAAGCAGAAAAATAAACAAAAGGAATCCAAATTCGAAAAGAAGAAGTAAAACTCTCACTGTTTGCAGATGACATGATCCTCTTTAGTGTAGAAAACCCTAAAGACTCCACCAGAAAATTACTAGAGCTAATCAATGAATATAGTAAATTTCAGGATATAAAATCAACACACAGAAATCCCTTGCATTCTTATACACTAATAATGAGAAAATAGAAAGAGAAATTAAGAAACAATTCCATTCACCATTGCAACGAAAAGAATAAAATAGTTAAGAATATATCTACCTAAAGAAACTAAAGACCTATATGTAGAAAACTATAAAACACTGATGAAAGAAATCAAAGATGACACTAAGAGATTGAAAAATATACCATGTTCATGGATTGGAAGAATCAATATAGTGAAAATGAGTATACTACCCAAAACAATCTATAGATTCAATGCAATCCCTGTCAAGCTACCAATGGTATTTTTCACAGAGCTAGAAGAAATAATTTCACAATTTGTATGGAAATACAAAAAACCTTGAATAACCAAAGTAATCTTGAGAAAGAAGAATGGAACTGGAGGAATCAACCTGCCTGACTTCAGGCTCTACTATAAAGCCACAATCATAGAGACAGTATGGTACTGGCACAAAGACATAAATGTAGATCAATGGAACAAAATAGAAAGCCCAGAGATAAACCCATGCAACTATGGACACCTTATCTTTGACAAAGGAGGCAAGAATATACAATGGAGAAAAGACAATCTCTTTAACAAGTGGTGCTGGGAAAACTGGTCAACAACTTATAAAAGAATGAAACTAGAACACCTTCTCAGAGAACGCAATGGCACCCCACTCCAGTACTCTTGCCTGGAAAATCCCATGGACGAATAGGTCTGGTAGGCTGCAGTCCATGGGGTTGCAAAAAGTTGGACACGACTGAGCGACTTGACTTTAACTTTTCACTTTCATGCATTGGAGAAGGAAATGGCAACCCACTCCAGTGTTCTTGCCTGGAGAATCCCAGGGACGGCGGAGCCTGGTTGGCTGCCATCTATGGGGTCGCAGAGTCGGACATGACTGAAGCAACTTAGCAACTGCAGCAGCAGCAGAACACTTTCTAACACTGCCAGGAGCCACCACGGGAGATCCTACCCATGACAAAGGTCATGTGGAGAAGACCTGACAGGCAAAGGCAGATCAGGACTCGAGGGATTCCCTGGACCTGCTCAAGCATCTACCCCGAAACCAAAATCTGTCTGTCTACTGTTTCCTATACTATGCCTTTCCCCAACTCTTCTGACATTAACAGGGGGCTATCCCCGGCCACCTTTCTCTGAAGAAAATCAACTTAAGGCTCTAGTTAATAAGTCTTCTGGGCTTGATAGGAGTATTTCAATTCTAACCCCTCTGTCACCATTTTAGCTTGCTTGGCAGGTTTATCCATACTCTTGCAACTAACGCACATGATTGTTCACAACACCCCAAGCATAACCTTCGAGCGATAAAAAAGCTTTATTAAAATAATACTGCATTGTTGAGCCAATGTTTGCCACCGAGTTTCCTTGTCCTTTACCCAATGTGCACCTGGGAGTACATTAGCTAATATAGTTGGTATGCAAGAAAAACAAGCAGTAGCCTTGACATTAGCAACATAAGAGCCTTGAGTTAATAAGTTATTTCTTTATTGTAACCCACTACACGTTTGCTCCATAAGAATTTAGCTTTGTTTCCTGAGGGGGACTGCAGTTCGGAAAGATAAAAGGAAAACAAGTTTTCTGATTGGCCAACCTTTATCAGGAAAGAGTCACAAAATTTTAACAGGCCACAAGGCCAGAAAATAATGTACATAAGACCTTTGTTTATAAAAAAGCTATGCAGAAAATGTCCTGGTTCCAATAAAGGTAAAACTGATGTAATGTTGAGTTGACTCTGCATGACTTTGTATCTTTCACTTCTGGAAATGTGTAACTCATGGTATAAAAGCTCCCTTTGAAAATAAAGCTGCAGACCTGCTTCATCAGAGCTTGGTCTCCCCGTGTTATTCTTTCTCTCTTTCTTTCTTTCTCTCTTCTTTTTTCAGGCTTATCCCCTGGAGTGCAGAGGCCCTCTGAGTTCACTTTTTTGCCCGGGCTTCTAAAACCCTCTCAAGAAGGCGCTCTGGGTCTTCACCCCATCGAGAGGGTGCCTGAGGCCTCCATGAACAGAACAAGTCCCATGTCAGGGGCTTTATTGGCTTTCTGTGTAAATCAAGAAATACCAGCCTCTTTCTCTCTCCTTTACTTTCTCTCTTGCCGATGCCATTCATCCTGAGGGTATCCCTAGATCCTGCTGGGGCTGGACCCTGACATAACACTATACACAAAAATAAACTGAAAACGGATTAAAGATCAAAACATAAGACCAGAAACTATAAAACTCTTAGAGGAGAACACAGGCAAAACACTCTCCGACATAAATCACAGCAGGATCCTCTATGACCCACCTCCCAGAATATTGGAAATAAAAGCAAAAATAAACAAATGGGAAATAATTAAAATTAAAAGCTTCTGCACACACACAAAAAGAAACTATAAGCAAGGTGAAAAGACAGCCTTCAGAATGGGAGAAAATAATAGCAAATGAAGCAACTGACAAACAACTAATCTCAAAAATATACAAGCAACTCCTGCAGCTCAATTACAGAAAAATAAATGACCCAATCAAAAAATGGGCCAAAGAACTAAATAGACATTTCTCCAAAGAAGACATACAGATGGCTAACAAACACATGAAAATATGCTCAACATCACTCATTATCAGAGAAATGCAAATCAAAACCACAATGAGGTACCATTTCATGCCAGTCAGAATGGCTGCTATCCAAAAGTCTACAAGTAACAAATGCTGGAGAGGATGTGGATAAAAGGGAACCCTCTTACACTGTTGGTGGGAATGCAAACTAGTACAGCCACTATGGAGAACAGTGTGGAGATTCATTTAAAAACTGGAAATAGAACTGCGATACAAAACAGCAATCCCACTGCTGGGCATACACACCAAGGAAACCAGAATTGAAAAAGACACGTGTACCCCAATGTTCATTGCAGCACTGTTTATAATAGCCAGGACATGGAAGCAGCCTAGATGTCCATCAGCAGATGAATGGATAAAAAAGCTGTCATACATATACACAATGGAGTATTAGTCAGCCATTAAAAATAATACATTTGAATCAGTTCTAATGAGGTGGATGAAACTGGAGCCTATTATACAGAGTGAAGTAAGCCAGAAAGAAAAACACCAATACAGTATACTAACACATACATAAGGAATTTAGAAAGATGGTAACAATAACCCTGTATACGAGACAGCAAAAGAGACGTTGATGTATAGAACAGTCTTTTGGACTCTGTGGGAGAGGGAGAGGGTGGGATGATTTGGGAGGATGGCATTGAAACATGTATAATATCATATATAAAACAAATCACCAGTCCAGGTTCGATGCAGGATACAGGAAGCTTGGGGCTGGTGCACTGGGATGACCCAGAGGGATGGTATGGGGAGGCAGGTGGGAGGGGGAGTTCAGGATTGGGAACACTTGTACACCCATGGCGTATGCATGTTGATGTATGACAAAACCAAAACAATATTGTAAAGTAAATAATAATGATAATAAAAGAAAAGAAAAATATGTTAATTAAATTGAAACAAACAAACACAAAAACCATCCCCATGGAAAAGAAATGCAAAAAAGCAAAATGGCTGTCTGGGGAGACCTTACAAATAGCTGTGAAAAGAAAAGAAGTGAAAAGCAAAGGAGAAAACGAAGGATATAAGCATCTGAATGCAGAGTTGCAAAGAATAGCAAGGAGAGGTAAGAAAGCCTTCCTCAGCAATCAAAGCAAAAAAATAGAGGAAAACAACAGAATGGGAAAGACTAGAGATCTCCTCAAGAAAATTAGAGATACCAAAGGAACATTTCATGCAAAGATGGGACAATAAACAACAGAAATGGTAGGGACCTAACAGAAGCAGAAGATATTAAGAAGAGATGGCAAGAATACACAGAAGAACTGTACAAAAAAGATCTTCATGACCAAGATAATCACGATTTTGTGATCGCTCACCTACAGCCAGACATCCTGGAATGTGAAGTCAAGTGGGCCTTAGAAAGCATCACTATGAACAAAGTTAGTGGAGGTGATGGAATTCCAGTGGAGCTATTTCAAATCCTGAAAGATGATGCTGTGAAAATGCTGCTCTCAATATGCCAGCAAATTTGGAAAACTCAGCAGTGGCTGACAGGAAAATGTCAGTTTTCTTTCCAATCCCAGAGAAAGGCAATGCCAAAGAATGCTTAAACTACCACACAATTGCACTCATCTCACATGCTAGTAAGGTAATGCTCAAAATTCTCCAAGCCAGGCTTCAGCAATATGTGAACCGTGAACTTCCAGATGTTCAGGCTGGTTTTCGAAAAGGCAGAAGAACCAGAGATCAAATTGCCAACAACTCCGGGAGTTGTTGATGGACAGGAAGGCTTGGCATGCTGCGATTCATGGAGTTGCAAAGACTCGGACACGACTGAGTGGCTGAACTGAAGTGAACTGTTTATTTTTGCTTTTATTTCCATTACTCTGTTAGGTGGGTCATAGAGGATCCTGCTGTGATTTATGTCAAAGAGTGTTTGCCTATGTTTTCCTCTAGGAGTTTATAGTTTCTGGTCTTACATTTAGATCTTTAACCCATTTTGAGTTTATATTTGTGTATAAAAAAGGAGACAATAGGTATGGGTGGGAATCACAAGTTTGAAGGGAAGAGGGGAGCTAAAGACAGGCTTAGACACTAAGTAAACTAAGGACAGGAACAAAAATGCAGAGATCAGAAATCAACAAGAAAACATCTGTAAAGAATCCATTTTTAAACACAGAGAACTAAGTGAATCTGAGGCCACTCTTCCTGCCCAGGGAACAGGGACTTCTCAGCAAGTTCCTCCCCTCCCGGCCCAGAGAGGAATCCTAGTCACCCCAGGACTATGCATAGTCGCTGCCTAGTCATTCCAGTCAGCACAGCAGATGCAATTGTTTGCTTCTTCTGCTTGTAGACATTTTAATCATCCTGCAGCCATCACTGCATATCAAGAGCCTGTGCTGCTGCCATTGGTACTACTGGCCCTAAACAAGCATGGATTTTACAGTACTTTTAACTCACTTTACCTAAGAAAAGAGGGGAATACATACATTTTGTAAAGACTGCCTGCTTGGCACTGAAAGAGTTAAATCTCACTTAACAGGCACACAGTGACACCACATAAAAGGCGGAGTTTTAGGTAAAATCCACCTATAACTTTAAAAAGTTATCTTTCACTAAACCTTGATTCTTTGGATGCTGACGATGGCCTCTGACACCTTCTCGACGGCCATGGGGAAGTAGAGGGTGCTCGAAAACCTCAGTGCCTCCAACAGCATCACCACCACAAACACTTGGCTGGCTGTGACCAGGTTGTCAAGGAGCTCATTGCTGATGAAGATGACAAAAATCATGATTTTGCTTACAGTGAAAAATGTTGCCAAATTCATGCCCCTAAGGTAGGGACTTCTCAGAATTATGGAAATTTCCTTCCTGGAAAAGAAAGTAGGACAAAGATTTTATAAGAAGCATCAACATACAAGATGTGAATTCAGTGCCCTGTGTGAGTGGCCCCTTTCTAGGGAGTAGACACAGATTAAGATAAACCATCCCTCACATCATGGAGACATTAGCATAGTGAACACTCAGGGGTCTGCCTGACACCAGGACCATACACTGCATCACCACTTCACTCTTTCAAGTAAAAGGAGGCTTAATGCCACACTTGCAAACATTTTGGGTCAATCAGACGGGGTTTGAACATTCATTCAACAAGCATTCATAATCACAAGTCTGTGCCCGGCTCCTCACAGAAAGACACATCCTTTCCCTTCCAGGCACTCATGAACTTATGGGCAAAGAGAATTAGCAACCACAAAATTGGGAGACATTAGAGATGGTCATCACAGCCCCCAAAGGAGCTCAGAGAAGAGGCATGTAACTTGGAGCAATGGAGTCAGGGCAAGTCACACACACATGGAACCTGAGAAGATGAGCTGGAGTCAGTCAGGGCTGGCGGAGGCCAAAGAAGAAGGAAGATAGGAGTGTATTCCCAGCAGAGGGAGGGACCCCACAAAGGTGCAAAGTGAGAGGTGACAACGTGGCGTCAGAGTAATGTTCATCAGGTATTTAAATAAAAGTTGGAAAAACAGTCTACAAACATGAATATTATCATATGTGAAACAGATTGCCAGTCCAGGTTCGATGCATGAGACGAGGTGTTCAGGGCTGGTGCACTGGGATGACCCAGAGGAATGGGATGGGGAGAGAGGTGGGAGGGGGTTCAGGATGGGAAACACATGTACACCCATGGCTAATTCATGTCAATGTATGGCAAAACCACTACAATATTGTAAAGTAATTATCCTCCAATTAAAATAAATAAATTAAAAAAAAACATGAAGCAAAACAAAAGGGACAGTACTTTCATAGCTCCATTTGAAAAGAATAACAGTGATTTATGAGCTTTGTTGGTGTTAAAGAACCCACCTGCAATGCAGGAGACATGGGTTCAATCCCTGGGTCAGGAAGATCCTCTGGAGGAGGAAATGGCAACCCACTCTGGTATTCTTGCATGGGAAATCCCATGGACAGAGAAGCATGGAGAGCTACAGTCCATGGTGTCACAAAGAGTTGGATATGAGTGAGCGAATAAGCATGACAACAACAAAGAATAGTGATTCATATAGTTTGACTCAATATAGGTACAGCCAATCTCTATAGGGTTTCCCTGATAGCTTAGTTGGTAAAGAATCTGTCTGCAATGCAGGAGACCCTGGTTTGAGTCTTTGGTCGTGAAGGTCCATTGGAGAAGGGATAGGCTACCCACTCCAGTACCTTTGGACTTCCCTTGTGGCTCAGCTGATAAAGAATCCACCTGCAATATGGGAGACCTGGGTTCGATCCCTGGGTTGGGAAGATACCCTGGAGAAGGGAAAGGTTACCCACTCCAGTAATCTCCCTGTTTATTCTCCATCAACATAAATTACAATTTTAGTTTGAATATCATTGTCCAAATACTATATTAAAAACATTGCTTATTGAGATTAGAGGTATTAAGGACTACTTAGAATTTCATTTCTATATAAGTAAGAAGCATATACATTTTTTTTTCCTTTGAGATGATGGTAAATGGAAGAGCAGGTAAATGATGTATCCACTGTTCTCCTTAACCCTACTGCAACACGTTGGGGATGCAATGAATAGAAGGTATTTAAGTTCACCTTAATGTGAAGGTGAACTTAAATACTTCTTTGGTAAGACATCTAAAGCATTCTGTAGAATTGGAAATAAAGCATGAAAATATGGAGTGATATATATCCTTTACCTTCTCAATCTGGTAATAAGGTCTATAAATGACTTGTCCCAAGCACTCATTTTTATCGTTCTGATGCCCATTATGACTTCACTCATGGTCCTGATCCTGTCATCTGTGAAAGCTGTGGTCTTACTCCTAAGGGGACAATTGTGAGAAATGAGCCTTAGTGATCACAGCCCAACTTTCCGTGGCCACAGCAGTAGTAGTGGGCATGGGGGTGTGGAGGTGGAGGGTGGTGGCTAGGAAGTAAATGATTCTCTACTGTCCTTTTGCACTTAGAACACAGGCCAGTCCTACTCAAAGTACAAATGGATAAAAAGGCTTCAATTAGGAAGCCAACCCTTCAGCCCATTTCAAGAAGTAACTTGGAGAACATGCAGCACCAGCTAAGCAAAACTTGAAATGAGTCAGATATAAACCATCTGCTCAAGGATGTCACGGTCAGGTAGGGAAGGCAGAAAGACACGCAGAAAGACATAGTCTGTGATGTAATAAAACAGGAGAGAAGTTCTGGGGAGCAGAAAAGATGGGACTGTTAAATACACTGTGAAAGGAGAACAAGAAGAGCTTCAGAGACCTAGTAGCACTGGAACAGGGCTTCGAAGGATAGGAACATCTTTTCACAGCATAGACAGAAAAGGAAATTCCAAATAGAGAAAAATACCAAGTTAATAACTGTAAACACACAGAACATACACAAGAGCTCAATGAACTTCAAATAGTACAACATCACCATCACCTGACAATCTCCCACCTCCAACCCTTTGGGACCTGCTTCAGGTCTAACTCATCACCAGAAGGCTCTTCACCATGAGTCACTTTTCTATCATGTATGCTGCTGTGAATGTGGGGCTTTGTAAAGACACAATGAAGATCAGCCTTGCCCTTGGGGTGCTTATAACTTAAAGGCAACATGAACATAAAACTTGAAAAGGCTCCAACACAATCGTAACAAAAATATATGTGGTGATAAATGGGTCTACAAGATCATTACTATTTACCAATATTTAAATAACTTGAACATGGGTAAATTCTGCTGGAGGACGCTCTACTTATTCAGATATGGTGCCAACAGCAGCCGGTGAATGCTTTCACTGTTTCTGTTTCAGGATCAGCCTTCAGCTTAAGGCTGGAGTCTTCACTTGTTAAGCCTGAAGGGTCTACAACCCACACAAAGAAGAGACCAGAGAAGACATTTGTCTTGTTTTTGAACAAAAGCATCAAGCAGACTGTGGATGTTACCAATTACATATTATCGGTTTTTAAAACCAGTGTTTCTCTTACTGAAGTGAGGAAAGCAACTTCCCATGGCAGCTTTGCAACAGCAGAAGAGTAATGAGAACCACCATCCCAACAAGACATGATATTCCTATTTCCATCCAGAGGAGGGTGGTCACTGCAATAGATTGCAGTGGCCCCATTCACAGATAGTGCAAGAACATCATTACCTTAAAAGAGAAAGACAAAACCTTCTTAAGATGGTGTAAAAACCAATAAGGACACAGTGTAGAAACAATCTCCTCTGAAGGAATAGACAGGAACATAAACAGAAACTATCTCAGTGGGATTCAAACCTGCTAAAGCAGAAATCTTCTCCAACACCACGGTTCAAAAGCATCAATTTTTTTAGTGCTCAGCTTTCTTTAAGTCCAACTCTCACATCCACACATGACTATTGGAAAAACTATAGCTCTGACTAGATGGGCCTTTGTTGGCAAAGTACTGTCTCTCCTTTTTAATATGCTGTCTAGGTTGGTAATAGCTTTTCTTCCAAGTAGCAAGTGGTTTTTAATTTCATGGCTGCACTCACCATCTGCAGTGATTTTGGAGCCCACAAAAATAGTGTCTCTCACTGTTTCCATTGTTTTCCCATCTATTTCCCATGAAGTGATGGGACCAGATGCCATGATCTTTGTTTTTTAATGTCGAGTTTTTAACCAGCTTTTTCACTCTCCTCTTTCACTGTCATCAAGAGGCTTTTGAGTTCCTCTTCACTTTCTGCCATAAGGGTGGTGTCTGCATATCTGAGGTTATTGATATTTCTCCTGGCAATCTTGATTCCAGCTTGTGCTTCATCCAGCCTGGCATTTCACATGGTGTATTCTGCCTATAATTTAAATAAGCAGGGTGACAATATACAACCTTGACATACTCCTTTGCTACTCTGGAACCAGTCTGTTATTTCATGTGCAGTTCTAAATATTGCACCTTGACCTGCATACATATTTCTCAGGAGGCAGGTAAGGTGGTCTGGTATAACCATCTCCTGAAGAATTTTTCACAGTTTGTTATGATTTACAGTCAAAGGCTTCGGTGTAATCAATAAAGCAGAATTAGATGCTTTTCTGGAATTCTCTTGCTTTTTTGATGATCCAGTGGATGTTGGCAATTTGATCTCTGGTTCCTCTGTCTCTTCTAAATCCAGCTTGAACCTCTGGGAGTTCGTGGTTCACATACTGCTGAAGTCTGGCTTGGAGAATTTTGAACTTTACTAGTGTGTAAAATGAGTGCATTGTGCGGTCATTTGAACATTCTTTGGTATTTCCCTTCTTTGGGATTGTAATGAAAACTGACCATTTCCAGTCCTGTGGCCACTGCTGAGTTTTCCAAATTTGCTGGCATGTTGAGTGTAGCACTTTCACAGCATCATCTTTTAGGATTTGAACTAGCTCAGCTGGAATTCCATCACCTCCACTAGCTTTGTTCATAGTGATGCTTCCTAAGGCCCACTTGACTTCACATTCCAAGATGTCTGGGTCCAGATGAGTGATCACCACATCGTGGTTATCTGGGCCATGAACATCTTTTTATGTACAGTTGTTCTGTGTATTCTTGCCACCTCTTCTTAATATCTTCTGCTTCTGTTAGGTCCATATCATTTCTGTCCTTTATTGTGCCCATCTTTGCATGAAATATTTCCTGGGTATCTCTAATTTTCTTGAAGAGATATCTAGTTTTCCCATTCTATTGTTTTCCTCTATTTTTTTGCATTGATCACTGGTGAAGGATTTCATATCTCTTCTTGCTATTCTTTGGAACTCTGCATTCAAATAGGTATATCTTTCCTTTTCTCCTTTGCCTTTAGCTTCTGTTCTTTTCATAGCTATTTGTAAGGCCTCCTAAGACAACCATTTTGTCTTTTTGCATTTCTTTTTCTGGGGATGGTCTTGATAATTGCCTTCAATTCAATGTCACGAACCTCCATCCATAGTTCTTCAGGTATTCTGTCTATTAGATCTAATCCCTGGAATCTATTTGTTACTTCCACTGTGTAATTGTAAGGTATTTTATTTACGTCATACCTGAATGGTCTAGTGGTTTTCCCTAATTCAATTTAAGCCTGAATTTTGCAACAAGGAGTTCATGATCTGAACCATAGTCAGCTCCCAGTCTTGTTTTTGCTGAATGTATAGAGCTTCTCCATCTCTGGCTGCAAAGAATATAATAAACCTGATGTTGGTACTGATCATCTGGTAATGTCCATGTGTAGCGCCATCTCTTGTGTTGTTGGAAGAGGGTGTTTGCTATGACCAGTGGGTTCTCTTGGCAAAACTCTGTTAGGCTTTGCCCTGCTTAATTTGTACTCCAAGGCCAAATTTGCCTGTTACTGCAGGTATCTCTTGACTTCCTACTTTTACATTCTGGTACCCTCTGATGAAAAGGACATCTTTTTTGGGTGTTAGCTGTAGAAGGTCTCGTAGGTCTTCCCCAAATGTTCTCTGTTCCAGAATTGAGCCCCCATCTCCTCTGGGTCTCCTTGACATCCCAGGAAAACTTATATTATGTTACCTACTTCTCTCTCAAGTAATGTCTTCTGTATTTATCTCCCTGATAGGCTGTGATTTCTATAGGGAAGAAACTAAGCTTTATTCATCCCTGAAACTGAGTAGGGACCTTACTTCATGTTTGATGAGTGGATACTCGAAAAAGAAGTGTCTAGTGCAACACAGATCTGACCAATAGCTACAATGCCCTGGGTCATGTGATCTATGCATAACATCAGTGGTAAAAAGACTGAGGGGGGAGAGCAGAGAGGAGATTGGGTCTGGCTGGGTACCACCCACTTGGCATATCCCTTGAAGGCTTCCTATGTAGTAGGCACTGATCAGAGCACAGGGGAAAGAAAAATCCTTGCCCATAAGACCTTCATCATCCAGAGGAGAAGAAGATAATCCAGCAACACCTATACCACGTGCCAAGAAGGGCCACTCCAGCAGGATCCTTAGGGACACTAACCAATGTGTGTTGGTTAGTGGGCAACAACACCACTGCCTATTTATTATTAGAAAAGCAAAACTCTCACTTATGGAACAATACATATAATTACATTGAATTTGCACACAAAGAAATGAAAGTTGCATAAATAGAACCTTTGTCTTACATCCTCAACAGAACCCTGGCTGACACCAAACCCTGGCACCTGGCATCCCAATAAGCTGAGCCCAGTGAGAAGAACAGGAAGTGGAAGAGGATCCCTCAGGGGCAGCTCACCTGGTCAAACCTGTTCATATCGTTGGACAGCAGGTTGACTATCTGGCCTGTGGTGGTCTTCCCTGTGGCCGAGCTACTTAGGCAAAGTGCATGAAGTGAGAGAGGGAGATAGAGAACTGGATTCCTAAGGTCATACCAAGTCATCTTAGAACATAACAAAATGGAGCATGTGTTCTTGGGGTCTTGAGTGGTATCAGCACAAGCAGGGTGACTCCTGACAGCAGGGATCTAGGGACCCTTGATCAGCTTTTCACTCCTCACTGTGGCAGCAGCCCCGCCCGCAAGGACGGCAAAGGGAGAAGCAGGAGGCAGAAGCAAAATCCACCCCCCTCCCCAGTTTCAATGAACTTGGACCTGGCCGAAGGATAAAGGGTGTAGGTTTACACTTAAGAGACAAGTAAGTAATTTTGAGCCAAATTAAATGAGGGTGGAGAGGCTGCCTTAAGGAAAGAAATTCAGAAACTTGGACTCTAAATCTGGACTCAATCATTAATTCTGTAGGTGATAATATTTAACCACATGGGCTTTGTTTTCTCATTCCAAAACGAGCAAGTATAACATTCAAAACACTGTTCCTGTGAGGTTCCCATTCTTAATGCCAGTCTGCTGACTTTACAAAAATCACAACCTGTGTTGTACAATCCCTTTATTTTGTAAGAAAAATGCCCTAGCAATCTGAGGAAACTGAAGAGACACCAGGAGCTGCTTCAACAAACCACCAACTGGAGCCACTAATCCAAACAAAATGTCATACTTTATAAAAATGCTTTGATTACTCCTCAAGAAGAAAACCAATGATCAAGTGAGAATGTAAAATGATATAACCACAATGGAAGAGAATATGGAAGTTAATTAAACGTGAAATTAGCATACAATATAGCAATTACACTACTAAGGATATACTCAAGAAAACTAAAAACACAAATTTGAACAGACAATTTGTGTACTCATATTCATGGCAGCAATGTTCACAATAGATAAAAGATAGAATTGTCCATTGACAGATGAGCAAATACACAGAATGTTGTATAGCCCTACAGTGGAATATTATTCAGCCTTTAAAAGGACTTAAATTCTGACATCTGGTACAACATGGATGAATCTTGAAGACAGTGTGCTACAGGAATAAGCCACATACAAAATGACAAACACTGAATCAATCCACTTACATGAGGTACTAAAGTAGTCAGGTTCACAGGGAAAAGATGTAGAATGGTGCTGGATGAGGGAAGAGGGACTGGGAGTTAGTGGCTGCTATCCAAAAGTCTACAAGCAATAAATGCTGGAGAGGATGTGGAGAAAATGGAACCCTCTTACACTGTTGGTAGGAATGCAAACTAGTTCAGCCACTATGGAGAACAGTGTGGAGATTCCTTAAAAAAACTGGAAATAGAACTGCCTTATGACCCAGCAATCCAATCCCACTGCTGGGCATACACACCAAGGAAACGAGAATTGAAAGAGACACATGTACCCCAATGTTCATAGCAACACTGTTTATAATAGCCAGGACATGGAAGCAACCTAGATGTCCATCAGCAGATGAATGGGTAAAAAAACTGTGGTTCATATACACAATGGAGTACTACTCAGCCATTGAAAAGAATATATTTGAATCAGTTCTAATGAGGTAGATGAAACTAGAGCATATTATACAGAGTGAAGTAAGCCAGAAAGAAAAACACCAATACAGTATACTAATGCATATATATGGAATTTAGAAAGAAGGTAACGATAACCCTGTATGTGAGACAGCAAAAGAGACACAGATGTATAGAACAGTCTTTTGGACTCTGTGGGAGAGGGAGAAGGTGGAATGATATGGGAGAATGGCATTGAAACATGTATATTGTCATATGTGGAACAGATCGCCAGTCCAGGTTCAATGCATGATACAGGATGCTTGGGGCTGGTGCACTGGGATGACCCAGAGGGATGGTATGGGGAGGGAGGTGGGAGGGGGTTCAGGATGGGGGACACGTGTACACTCATGGTGGATTCATGTTGATGTATGGCAAAACCAGTACAATATTGTAAAGTAATTAGCCTCCAATTAAAAAAAAAAATGGGTGCAGAGGTTTAGTTTGGGAAAAGAAAAAGTTCCAGAGATGAATAAGGGTGATGGCCACACAACTATGTGAATGTACCTAATGTTACTAAGTGCTGCACTGAAAAGGAGTGAAAATGGTAAACTTTATGCTGTGTATATATTACCACAATAAAAAAATCAATGATCAAAAGCCAAAAGTAACTTTACCAAAGCAGTGGAAATGTACTAATGAATAAATGGCAAGTCATTTTTTTTTTTTTTGGCAAGTCATTTTTATATATAATATCTCCCTATCATTCAAAATTCAGCTGAAAAAAGCACAAAGATGCTGAATGGGCCATTTCAGAAGCAGAAGATGTGCAGCCTTAGAGATCTCCTGGAGACCTGCCCCAGCCTGGAATCCATGGTGTAGACAAACTACTGCTACGAGCTTTAACACCCAATCTGATTCCTCTCCAGGACCAGTGATCAGAAGGTGGGGCCTGAGCATGAACCACAAATGATCAGAGGGGCCAATCAAAACTGCTTGGCAGTACAAGCTTTCCCCTAAGGAATCAGCTCACCTGTAACCTGCAAGGAAGTGTCTTGTTTCCAAAACAGCAGGGCTCTAGAGGCAAGGCTGTGTATGAGGAAATTTGTCTTTCCCAGGTTTCTGGAATTTCAGGTTATATATATGGTGTAATTCCCACAATTCCTGACTTCATACAGGGACAAACTCTTAGTAAAATCAAGTCAGCAAACATTCACATAAGCCAACATGGCAGGTCAGATCACATTTCCCAAAGCCAAGATTCCAAAGTGTTAGTGGGAAGAGGAAGAAAATCAGGTGGACAATGGCTCACCTGTGCAGCAAAGAGTGAGCTTTGACTTACCCATCAGCTCACACCTAACTTAAGGTTTTTGCAATGCAGTTCTGGTAAAATTTTGTAATTATTATGAATTAAGTATGATCTGGAAAGATAAACATTTAGCCAATTTGTAAGGAAATCTTTGAGTATCCATCTCATAAATGGTTAAAGATGAAATAGAATAACAAAGATGATGATAAATGACAGTGAAGACCCCTGACTGGAGTGTGCAGGCACAGCTGCAATTTCCACATCACCCAGAATGAAACCTACTCAGATACTGTTGCCAAACACAAATAGCAAGACGCCAGGTTCCCAGGTTCACACAATCCCGAGATGAACAAGAATCTGCTCAATGAAAGGTCAGATGACATCTCACTTTCTGCTGACTGAAATATTCTGAAGAAACAGAAGCTCTGGATAAGTAGCAGCTAGGTAACAGAAGCAATATATTCAATTTAAGCTGTTTGGTTTTATCTTTCAATGAGGACTTTATTTATTTATAAAAAATGCGTATGTTTAAGGTTACAACACAGGTGGGTGCAGGAGGGCCTAGAGGAGCTATTCCACGTTCAACGTCAGGAGGGGAGGCAGTGAGGAGATACCACTCGTCCAAAGTAAGGAGCAGCGGCTGTGCTTTGCTGGAGCAGCCGTGAAGAGATACACCACGTCCAAGGTAAGAGAAACCCAAGTAAGACGGTAGGTGTTGCGAGAGGGCATCAGAGGGCAGACACACTGAAACCATACACACAGAAAACTAGTCAATCTAATCACACTAGGACCACAGCCTTGTCTAACTCAATGAAACTAAGCCATGCCCTGTGGGGTGACTCAGGACAGACAGGTCATGGTTGAGAGGTCTGACAGAATGTGGTCCACTGGAGAAGGGAAAGGCAAATCACTTCAGTATTGTTGCTTTAAGAACACCATGAATAGTACAAAAAGGCAAAATGATAGGATACTAAAAGAGCAACTCCCCAGGTCAGTAGGTGCCAATATGCTACTGGAGACCAGTGGAGAAATAACTCCAGAAAGAATGAAGGGATGGAGCCAAAGCAAAAAGAATACCCAGCTGTGGATGTGACTGGTGATAGAACAAGGCCCGATGCTGAAAAGAGCAATATTGCATAGGAACCTGGAATGTCAGGTCCATGGACCAAGGTAAATTGGAAATGGTCAAACAAGAGATGGCAAGAGTGAATATCAACATTCTAGGAATCAGCAAACTCAAATGGACTGGAATGGGTGAATTTAACTCAGATGACCATTATATCTACTACTGGGGGCAGGAATCCCTTAGAAGAAATGGAGTAGCCATCATGGTCAATAAAAGAGTCCAAAATGCAGTACTTGGATGCAATCTCAAAAACGACAGAATGATCTCTGTTCATTTCCAAGGCACACCATTCAATATCACAGTAATCCAAGTCTATGCCCCCAGTCAGTAACACTGAAGAAGCTGAAGTTGAATGGGTCTATGAAGACCTACAAGATCTTTTAGAAATAACACCCAAAAAAGATGTCCTTTTCATTATAGGGGACTGGAATGCAAAAGTATGAAGTCAAGAAACACCTGGAGTAACAGGCAAATTTGGCCTTGGAATACAGAATGAAGCAGGGCAAAGACTAACAGAGTTTTGCCAAGAAAATGCACTGCTGCTGTTGCTGCTAAGTCACTTCAGTCGTGTCCGACTGTGTGTGACCCCATAGACGGCAGCCCACCAGGCTCCCCCGTCCCTGGGATTCTCCAGGCAAGAACACTGGAGTGGGTTGCCATTTCCTTCTCCAATGTATGAAAGCGAAAAGTGAAAGTGAAGTCACTGGTCATAGCAAATAGCCACTTCCAACAACACAAGGGAAGACTCTACACATGGCCAAAACCAGATGGTTAACACCGAAATCAAATTGATTATATTCTTTGCAGCCAAAGATGGAGAAGCTTTATGCTGCTGCTAAGTCACTTCAGTCACGTCCGACTCTGTGCGACCCCATAGACAGCAGCCCACCCGGCTTCCTTGTCCCTGGGATCCTCCAGGCAAGCACACTGGAGTGGGTTGCCATTTCCTTCTCCAATGCATGAAAGTGAAAAGTGAAATTGAAATCACTCAGTCATGTCCGACTCTGGGCTACCACATGGACTGCCACCTACCAGGCTCCTCCATCCATGGAATTTTCCAGGCAAGAGTACTGGAGTGGGGTGCCATTGCCTTCTCCAGGAGAAGCTCTATACAGTCAACAAAAACAAGACCAGGAGCTAACTGTGGCTCAGATCATGAACTCTTTATTGCCAAACTCAGCCTTAAATTGAAGAAAGTAGGGAAAACCACTAGACCATTCAAGTATTACCTAAATCAAATCCCTTATGATTATACAGTGGAAGTGAGAAATAGATTTAAGGGCCTAGATCTGATAGAGTGCCTGATGAACTATCGATGGAGATTCATGACACTGTACAGGAGACAGGGATCAAGACCATCCCCATGGAAAATAAATGTAAAAAAGCAAAATGGCTGTCTGGGGAGGGCTTAAAAATAGCTGTGAAAAGAAGAGAAGTAAAAAGCAAAGGAGAAAAGGAAAGATATAAATTGCAGAGTTCCAAAGAATAGTAAGGAGAAATAAGAAAGCCTTCCTCAGCAATCAATGCAAAGAAATAGAGGAAAACAACAGAATTGGAAAGACTAGAGATCACCTCAAGAAAATTAGAGACACCAAGGGAATATTTCATGCGAAGATGGGCTAGATAAAGGACAGAAATGGTATGGACCTAACAGAAGCAGAAGATATTAAGAAGAGTTGGCAAGAATACACAGAAGAACTGTACAAAAAAGATCTTCGTGACCAAGATAATCACGATGGTGTGATCACTCATCTAGAGTCAGATATCCTGGAATGTGAAGTCAAGTGGGCCTTAGAAAACATCACTACAAACAAAGCAAGTGGAGGTGATGGAATTCCAGTTGAGCTATGTAAAATCCTGAAATATGATGCTGTGAAAGTTCTGCACTCAACATGCCAGCAAATTTGGAAAACTGAGCAGTGGCCACAGGACTGGAAAAGGTCAGTTTTCAGTCCAATCCCAAAGAAAGGTAATGCCAAAGAATGCTCAAACTACCACACAATTTCACTCATCTCACACGCTAGTAAGGTAATGCTCAAAATTCTCCAAGCCAGGCTTCAGGAATACGTGTATCATGTATTGAACTCTTCCAGATGTTCAAACTGGTTTTAGAAAAGGCAGAGGAAGCAGAGGTCAAATTGCCAACATCTGCTGGATCATGGAAAAAGCAAGAGAGTTCCAGAAAAACATCTATTTCTGCTTTATTGACTATGCCAAAGTCTTTGACTGTGTGGATCACAATAAACTCTGGAATATTCTGAAAGAGATGGGAATACCAGACCACCTGACCTGCCTCTTGAGAAATTTGTATGCAGGTCAGGAAGCAACAGTTAGAACTGGACATGGAACAACAGACTAGTTCCAAATAGGAAAAGAAGTATGTCAAGGCTGTAAATTGTCACCCTGCTTATTTAACTTATATGCAGAGTACATCATGAAAAATGCTGGACTGGAATAAGCACAAGCTGGAATAAAGATTGCTGGGAGAAATATCAATAACCTCAGATATGCAGAAGAAACCAGACTTAAGGCAGAAAGTGAAGAGGAACTAAAAAGCCTCTTGATGAAAGTGAAAGAGGAGAGTGAAAATGTTAGCTTAAAGCTCAACATTCAGAAAACTAAGGTCATGGCATCTGGTCCCATCACTTCATGGGAAATAGATGGGGAAACAGTGGAAACAGTCTCAGACTTTATTTTCTGGGGCTCCAAAATCAATGCAGATGGTGATTGCAGCCATGAAATTAAAAGACGCTTACTCCTAGGAAACAAAGTTATAACCAACCTAGATAGCATATTGAAAAGCAGAGACATTACTTTGCCAACAAAGGTCCGTCTAGTCAAGGCTATGGTTTTTCCAGTGGTCATGTATGGATGTGAGAGTTGGACTGTGAAGAATGCTGAGTGCCAAAGAATTGATGCTTTTGAACTGTGGAGTTGGAGAAGACTCTTGCGAGTCCCTTGGACTGCAAGGAGATCCAGCCAGTCCATTCTAAAGGAGATCAGCCCTGGGATTTCTTTGGAAGGAATGATGCTAAAGCTGAAACTCCATTATATTGTCTACCTCATGCGAAGATTTGACTCATTGGAAAAGACCCTATGTGGGAGGGATTGGGGGCAGTAAGAGAAGGGGACGACAGAGGATGAGATGGTTGGATGGCATCACTGACTCGATGGACGTGAGTCTGAGTGAAGTCCGGGAGTTGATGTTGGACAGGGAGGCCTGGAGTGCTGTGATTCATGCAGTTGCAAAGAGTCCCATACGACTGAGTGACTGAACTGACTAAGGTTACAACATGATACTTTTATATAAATACACATTGGGAAAATTACTGTAGTAAAACCACTTAAAGGATCTTCTACCTAATATATTTATCCTATTTTATGTGTGTGTTGAGAGCACTTAATATCTACTATCTTGGAAAATTTAAAGGCTACAATACAAATGAAGACTTATTTAAAAAAAAAAAAAAAAAAAAACAGTCTAAGGCAAGATTTCCAGGATCAAGTTTGTACAGAGCCATTCACTTCTAGACACTGATACATCTGTAGTAATACTTTTGTAAAGATACCTGAAATCCTTAATCCTTTTATACTAGTTTAGACCAGGGCAAACTATGGAATAATTTCATGGCATTCCTCAATACAAAATCACTGAACACATTAAATCAGTTCTTATTAATAGTGCTATGATACATACTAAAGATAAAAGGAAATATTGTATTAAAATAGCCTAAAAAAATAAAATAGCCTAAATGAAGAGCCACAAATTCTCTCTTTAAAATTTCAAGTTTTATGTCAAATAAACTACTACTTTATTTAATACCATTAAAAACAATCATGTTTATAAAATATAGTGAGTGAGTCTATACTTGACATGAATTCTTTTTATATTTTCCTTTAGTTAATATAATTATGTTGAATATAAATAGATGGGTCTTTTAATATTATAATCATTCCCTTTCTCAAATATATTCTCTTCTTCTAGATTTAATTTTATAAATCTAATCACTGAAGTTCCCTTTTAAATACAAATTTTATGTAAATGAAAGTTTTACTGAAAAACCACAAAACATTTCCATAAATGCCACTATGGGATGTACGCATGAAGACATTGAAAATCATCTTGATACTTTTGATACTTATTTTTAAATATTAATTTAATATTTTTCACTATAAATTTAGTGGGTATTATGCAGCAGCCTATGGCTAAAATATATCAAGGGCAGCCCTCACTCAATCTCAAAATAAAACTTTTCATTATTTATTGCTAAAGTTTGCTTCAACAACAAACTTGACTTGATGCAAATAGCAAACTTCTCTAGGAAGGTGTAAATGATCCCAGTTACGAAATCTTTAGTTTACAGAGAAATTTCCCAAAACACTTCTGATGCTTCAGGGGAGGTACACACTTCAATACCGAGTGACACTCACCTTGTGGTAGATCATATGGCACATGGCTACTCTCAGCCTTATCCCCCAGCATGTGGGAGAAGTACAAGTGGTGCAGAATGGCCCACATGAGCACACAGGCGCTCAGCCCTGCCGTGTAACCATATGTGGCAGAATCATCAGGATCATAGTTTTCAACATAACTAATCATTTTACCCAAAAATATGGGTTGAACTACTCTGGTGGCTTCCTAAAAGAAGAGAAAAGGTCTTAATTAGAAATGTCAGTTTTTCTTTACACAAGATTTACTTTTAGCATTAGCATGCTAAAAATACATTTTGACAAAATGCTACATTCATGGCTAATTTAAAAGACAAATATGCAGATCTACTATCTCCGATAAGACAAGCAGGCAACAGTTTTAACCATACGGCAAAATTTTACATTCAAAGATAATAAAGCTGTTTTTAGTACACTGTGGATCCTCAGTAAATATCATAAACAGTGCTTTAGAAGTCATTTGGCACAATACCAAGTGAGACTTAAGAAGAGTAAGGAAAATGTGGCAGAAGAATAAGAAATCTGCTTCCATATGGACAAGCCCTGTTGGAAGGCTGGCCCTGTCACCAGTACTCTCAATGTCTCAGCCCAATAGAAAGTCAACATGGTTCATTCTATGGGAGACATGTTTTTATCACCTTCTTCATGAATATTTATGAGCTGAGACACTGGCACAAACACATCCACTCTCTTCCACCTCAAACTCCATATGTCTGTAGATGAAGAGAATGGAAACCAGCTTCAGTTGGAGTACCACAAAGAAACCAGGCTTGGTAGCTCTGCAGGCTCTCAGCTCCCAAGAGCACTGCCTCAATATGCCTCTGTCTTCTAGAAGTCAGAATGTTCCTTCGAGTACAAAATTAAACATGGTGGAGACCAAGCTAAAACCTTGTGTCTTCCATGGTTCTCCATCCACTATCAACTGCACTTCATAGTTTGGAAGAAATATTTCCAATCATCTCTTCCCCAAGGCCTAAACCACCTGACTCAGGGTGTGCTGAGGCTTACACCCTGAGTAAGACTTAGGGAAAGCAAGCTGCTTTCTCAAAGAAAAAGGCAAAGAAACAGCAACACTTACCCACCCTGCCAAACAGCCACTCTACCTCACAACCTATTTCCTCTCTCTAGTCATTTCTTGAAAGTCTCCTGCTCCCCAGGTACCCTTCCTTCTCCACAATCAAGGAAAACCAAACACTCAATGAATCCAAGTCACCAAAATAAACACCTTAGCCCTCAACATCATTTCCTCCACATACTTCTCAAAAGACAAAATGCCAAAAGTTTGGAAGTCTTTCAGGAACAGGGCTTTCCTTTTTAGCAATTCCCCGTTACTAACACAGATAGTTTGCTTTGATAGCTCTCTTCTGTCTGTACAAAGCTGAGGAACCCAAACACAAGAGGAAGAGAAGGAGAATCCATAACACCAAACACCAAAAAACCTAAGCATTTTCTGCTCAGCTAATCAGTGCCTGAGTAGGATATTTATCAAAAGATATCCCCACCCATCATATGGGTGTCTCATTAAACCTCAGCATTCTTGTCTTTTTCTACACACATGCACACATGCATATACACACACACGTTCACAGGCTGCACCAACCACCTCTCCTCCCATGAAGTCATGGAAATTTTCATCTACTATAGAGGATAAAGGGAACACTATTTAGTTGAAGAAGTGAGATGATCAGACCTGAGTACAATGATCAATTCTGATACATTTCCACTGTGTCCTGTCATCCATCCCAAGAGGCATAGAGAGCTCATGGAAGAGTCCCTCACACAGTGGACTGTCAAACACACTATTTATAGTTTCCTGAGGTGGAAATGTGGAGGCCCACACAGAGAAGCAAGAACATCAAACTGTACACACGAGCAGTCCCAGCTCAGGTGCCGCCAAGGGTAGTCCAGTGCTGGAGCCACAAACCACCAGTAGACCTGCAGTAATATCTTCCATCCAAAACTTCCCTGAAATTAATGATTCTCTTTGGGAATCACTGTTGCCTGTTACTCAGCTCTCCACATGAGCCTAACATCCTTGTAATTATAGGAGAAATAAGAGTAATGGCACTCACCAAAGACAATACAGATAAATGCAACAAATACAGCAAAAACGAGTGTAAATAAAGGCAGGTCACTTCTGCCTAAACATATCTGGATTTTTTTTACTGAGAAATAGTTTTTTTTAATAACCACCAGGGATTTCCCTGGTGGTCCAGTGGCTAAGACTATACACTCCAAATGCAGGGGACCTCGGTTCAGTACATGGCTGGGTAACTAGATTCCACATGCTGAAACTAAGACCCGGCACAGCCAAAAAAAAAAAAAAAAAGAGAGAGAGAGAGAGTTTAGCAAACAGCCTCATTAAGGTATAATGCTAGTATAATGCTCGTACCTTCCACTCATCTGTCAATTCTTTCTTTTTTCCTTCTTGATAATGATTTTTCCTTATTTGAGATAGAAAATTTCAAAAAGATAATAAAGGTTTTCAATTATGATGTGTTACCTTGATATGATGTAATTTGGGGGGAAAGTCATTTGTTATTCTTAAGCACTATTCTGGGACTTCCTCCCATGGCTCAATGGTAAGGAATCCAACTGCAAAACAGGAGATACAGGAGATGCAGGTTTGATCCCTGAGTTGGGAAGATCCTCTGGAGGAGGAAATGCAACCCACAACCCACTCCTGAATTCTTGCCAGGATAATCCTATGAACAGAGGAGGCTGGTGGGCTACAGTCCTTATGGTCACAAAGAATCAGACACAACTGAGTGACTGAGCACACATACACAACTTTTCCTGCAGCAAGGGGCAGTCACTGCAATTCAGAAAAGTGATGAAAAGTATACTGTATGTGGAATTTCCATTCTGGCATAAGTTGCAACTATTGAAAATAGAAAATTGACATTATACTCCATATGAAAAGTAACAGCAAGTAAAGGACAATTTTCTAGTAATTTCTCTCAAAAAAATAGAAAGAAAAATAGTGAATGGTACAAAATTGTGAAAACAAAACTCCAAAGTACATACAGAAAATAAGAATGTACACATAAAATATGATTATTTAATGCTTCCAGAACACATAGCACAGAAGTGACTGAGGCCATCAAAGGCAGACTGAATAAATTCATCCCCTCTACACACAAGGAAAGGTTCGAGATGGAGAGTCATTTAACAGGGCAGCTGGAGCAGCATTTGTAATCTGTGAGTGTTTCCATTTCTAGCATTTGGTAAAACTGGCTGAGGCAAACCAGGCAAAAGAATTTCCAGCTACCAGAAGATTATCCTGCATATGCTCAATGTTCTGTTCCAAGTTTTAACTCCAAATGAAACAGTGGTGTGAATCCCAAGGAAAGGTCCAATTTCAGAAGACTCTGCTTGTCTTGGAGAGTCTCTCAGAGAGGCAAGGAGTGGCTGTGGCTCACACTGGGGACACAGGTGGTGAGGCCATTCCCGGGAGCTGCCCCCACCACGTGTACACTGGTGTGGGCAGACACCACCAAGGAATTCTCTCAACTGTACTTTCCTGATTCTCACCTTCAACTAATAAGAAATAAAGCATCTGAGAAAATATTCATTATCAACCATGAAACTAACCAGATAAAAACTTTCTTAATAAGCAGGAATAAGGTCAAACACTGTCCCTTTAAACCCTTCCTCTTTAACATCAATCTATGACAACATGTATATTCTTTCCACAAACCAACTGAGAATATAGTTCTTATTCTTTCACAAGAATTCTTCACAACTCTGAAATCATAAAGGATCTTTAAAAGAGCCTATTTTAATACTATAGCATCCATTATTCAGATTCTCTGAGAATCTGAGTCTTTCAAGCAGACTTTTTCTTTTGACCACACAATGTGGCATGCAAAATTTTAGTTTCCTGACCAGGGATCAAAAACCCTGGCATCTCTATTGGGGGCATGGAGTCTTAACCACTGGACTGCCAGAGAAGCATGAGGGAGACATTTCTTGATAGAGTCCTTGGTAGTCAGTCTCCTGAAAGCACCTGGCATTGTGTTTCACCTCTTGCTTCTTACAGTAACCTCTTGCATGGTTAGACTAGATGCTAGAACTTTTGCAGTGAGTAGAATTCCTCCTCCACATTAATGAACTTGAAATATTTCTTAACTAACTTCCCAGTATCTTAAGACAAAATACACACACACACACACACACACAAAATAGAAACAAGCTATCAAAGAAAAATACTTGAGTGAAACATATAAGCAGAAATGAGTGAGCTTGTAGGAAAAATGAATAGGCAGTTACTCTTTAGAACTGGGGGAAAGGTGACAAAATGTAGAGTTGAGGAAAATCCAAAGATCAGGAGGAAAAGCAGTGAATCTGGGGAAAACATAGCCATCAGGATTCTAGATATTTCAGCCTTCACTTGTCTTTTACACAGTGGTCTTCATCCTGACTGTACCTTAGCATCACCTGAGAGGGGATAAGTGCACTCTGATACCCAAGGCCCAGAATCACAGCAGATGTGAATGCAGCTCCAACTGCAGTGATTTTGGCTCCAAAATTACCACAGATGGTTATTGAAACCATGAAAGTAAGACATTTTCTCCTTGGAAGAAAAGCCATAACCAAACTAGACAGCATATTAAAACACAGAGACATTATTTTGCTGACAAAGGCACAGCTAGTCAGAGCTATGGTTTTTCCAGTAGTCAACTATGGATGAGAGTTGGACTATAAAGAAAGCTCAGCACCAAAGAATTGATGTCCAACACTGTGGTGTTGGACAAAACTCTTGAAAGTCCATAGGACTGCAAGATCAAACCAGTTAATCCTAAAGGAAATCAGTCCTGAATATTAATTGGAAAGACTGATACTGAAGCTGAAACTCCAATACTTTGTCGAACTGATGAAAAGAACTGACTCATTTGAAAAGACCCTGATGCTGGGAAAGACTGAAGGCAGGAGGAGAAAGGGACGACAAAGGATGAGATGGTTGGATGGCATCACTGACTCAATGGACATGAGTTTGAGCAAGCTACAGGAGTTCGTGATGGACAGGGAAGCCTGGCATGCTGCAGTCCATGGGGTCACAAGGAGTCGGACACAATTGAGTGACTTAACTGGACTGGACGGCCAAGGCCCAGCCTCCAGAAACTTGTTTAGGTTCAACTGATTAGGGTTGAGAAGATCCTCTCCCAGTAGATTCTGGATGCAGAAACTAACCCCAGATAAGCATCTGCTAACCCCTACTCTTGTAGTGTGAAGGCATATGAGCCTGGAATGGCTATAGACTTGCTATGAAGGAGTTACAAGGATCACAGAGAGTTTTCCCCAGAGTTGCATGACATATTACATGCTTCTAGAAAAAAATCCGTATAATTCCAAATACAGAGATTACAGTGATGAAATTAAAATTTTTCATTCTGCACAGTAGGAAAAATAAAGTGTTCAGAAAATACTATATTTTAAAAATATTAGTAAAAATAGTATTTAAAATTAGCCTAGAAAATTACCTCTAAAAGGAGAAGAAGAATTAGAGTTGAGGTAACAAGCATATCAACCTTGTTTGAAAATAGCTTTTTCCTGATTTTGGAATCATGAAAACATTATACAGGATTATAATTATAAAACAATTTTTTAGAAAGCAATTCCTAAAATTTCAGAGTAAAATTAAACAAAAGTACCTAAATATGTACCCATCCTTTTGGTTGATAGAACCATACAAAAAAGAATAATCAAAAGTGGTTTTAAACAAAATAATTTGAAAACACATTCTCTGTGTGATACACCCACCTGAAGACAGTATGGACTGCAAAAAAATCTTAAATTGTTTTCAGAAGTCACATTATAAGGTAAAACAAATGAATAATTATGTTTATATCATTTAAAATTGGGTTTAGACATGGGACAAAGAACACATGAGGGGAGAAAAGAGATACAGATGTAAAAGCAATAAGATGAAGTAAAAACACTAGTCACCTGCATCTGACTTGGATTGGAAACACCCATATATACATAAAAAAATGTATTCTAACTTTGTCTAATGAAAAAGCCAAGAAAGAATAACCAAGAGCAATAAGCACCTCTAGCACCTAGACTATAGTCTATAAGTACCATTTCACACTAGAAGAAGCCAGGACTACTTGGAGAAATGGATGATTCCAGGGCTGGAGCAAATGTTGTACAAAATGAGCTAGAAATATCCTGTCACACCAGAAACCAACAAACAAAACAAAACAAAAACCCTAACAAAGACTTCTAGAGTATGTGCAAAAGACTCAGGACTCAACCTGAATAGACTCTTGCTGCCCAAAGATGGCCAAATTAGGCACAAGTTTAACAAATGAAATGGACTGAAGCAGATCAGAAATGCTTAAATCCATGAGCTCAAACTGACATTCACAAAACCAAACCAAAAAAAAAAATAAAAAAATAAAAATAAAAATTCACTAGCCCCAGAGAAGAACCAACTCATTATTTTGAAAACAGGTTTTAAAAAGTGAAAAAATTAATTTCCCCTACTCATCTCATAAATACTATAGTTCAAGGTTAACCAAACAACTTAGAACATCCTCATTTTGCAACCTTTAATGAATTAATGAACCTTGAGCAAAGATCGTAAATAGCTCCTAACATCACACACACACACACACACACACACACACACACACACACACAGTGTTATGTACCTCATAAGGGAGGTATACTACCCTACCTCCTACATAGATGAAAGGGGTGAAGAAAATCCAAATGAGTTACATCAAACTTCTAGACCTAAACATCAACCTAAGGTGCCAGAGGAACATGTTAATTGACACAAGGGGAGAAGTTATCAGCCATATCTAGTCTGTGGGAATCTCTAAAGGACAAACAACCTAGAAGCATGGGGTGGAGGGGAATAGAAAAGCAATCTATATAACTAGGTCAATTAAATGTACCTTATTTAATATGGCTTTGAACAGCAAGAGGAGGAAAAGGACAACTGTGAGCACTGGCTAGATATTGATGAAAGTTAATATTTATGCATAATAATAATAATGTTTATGTTAATATGTTTAGTGGGGGGGGTTACATCTTTAAAAGATATGCAGATATGCATAACTATATGCAGAGTATATCATGTGAAATGCCAGGCTGGAAGAAGCACAAGCTGGAATCAAGATTGCTGGGAGAAATATTAATAACCTCAGATATGCAGATAACACCAACCTTACAGCAGAAAACTAAGAACTAAAGAACTTCTTGATGAAACTGAAAGAGGAGAGTGAAAGATTTGGCTTAAAACTCAACATTCAGAAAACTAAGATTATGGCATCCAGTCCCACCACTTCATGGCAAAAAGATGGGGAAACAATGGAAACAGTGACATACTTTAGTTTTTGAGGGGCTCCTAAATCACTGCAGATGGTGACTGCAGCCATGAAATTAAAAGTTGCTTGCTCCTCGGAAGAAAAGCTATGACCAACCTAGATGGCATATTAAAAAGAAGAGACATTACTTTGCCAATAAAGGTCCATCTAGTCAAAGCTATGGTTTTTCCAGTAGTCATGTATGGATGTGAGAGTTGGACTATAAAGAAAGCTGAAAGCTGAAAAATTGATGCTTTTGAACTGTGGCATTGAAGAAGACTCTTGAGAGTCCCTTGGACTACAAGGAGATCAAACCAGTCAATCCTAAATGAAATCAGTCCTGAATATTCATTGGAAGGACTGATACTGAAGCTGAAGCTCCAATACTTTGGCCACCAGTGCAAAGAACTGACACATTGGAAAAGACCTTGATGCTGGAAAAGAATGAAGGCAGGAGGAGAAGGGATGAAAGAAAATGAGATGATTGGATGGCATCACCGACTCGATGGACATCAGTATGAGTAAGCTCCGGGAGTTGGTGATGGACAGGGAAGCCTGGCATGCTGCAGTGCATGGGGTCGAAATAACTATATTCAATAATAACTCCTTCTGAGTTCTTAGCTGATTATTATTGTTTAGTCATTAAGTCATGTCCAACTCTCTACAATACAATGGACTGTAGCCCTCCAGGCTCCTCTGTCCAGGATTTCCCAGGCAAGAATACTGGAGTGTGTTATCATTTTCTCCTCCAGGGAATTTTCTGACCCAGGGATTGAACCTGCATCGCCAGCATTGGTAGATGAGTTCTTTACCACTGAGCCATGAGGGAAGCCTGGATAAAATACAAAATAAGAGAAAATCAAACAAAAGTTTATTAACATGTGTATTTCTGATACACATGGAAAATATCAAGAAGAACTGAGTAACTCCATGAGATGGCCCAAGCCACCACCTTAAATATCATCTCCAGCTAAAGATAAAGTAAAGGTGAGGAAGCACCTATGAGAAGTTAACAGGAAAAGCAGCTGAAACTATTGTAGGGTTGGGTTTGTTAGGCAGATTTCATTCTTCTTGAAGACTGTCCTTCAACAGGATTCTGCTGTGATTTAGAGCCATCCTTCTCTTTCTGGTACAGAGAGGGAGTGAAAAGTGAAATGAAAGTCACTCAGTCACGTCCCATTCTTTGCGACTCCATAGATTATATAGTCCGTGGAATACTCCAGGCCAGAATACTCGAGTGGGTAGCCTTTCCCTTTTCCAGGGGATCTTCGCAATAGAGAGGGAGACACCATTACCAACGGAGATTTCCTTTATCAGTGTAAATGTCCCTCACAGAAGAGTATCTTCGACTCTGTCCTCAGAGTTTCTCCTGTGTCTATTTCTCAATAAAGAATCAACTCACAACAATTTTCTGCGAGAGAGGCCTATTCTGCAGTGTCACATTGTATTACCCTTTCATTCTATTCTATTTTTGTATTTTTGAAATGTTCTCAGTTGACAGTTCTATAGGAAGAGCTGTTGTTAGGAAAACACCTCCGCTTGACTGTGAGCCTCAGGGGAGGCTGTGGGAGGAGAGGAAGCCTCAGGACATGATGCAGAGAGCACTGGTCTAGGAATCAGAACTCTGTGCTTCAGAAACCAGGTCGGCCACCTGTGAGTCATAAGACTCTAAGCCCATCATGTGTCCTCCTGCATCTCCAGGTCCTTATCTATGGAAATACCTTCCTTACCTCCCTTGGAGGAATCCTGGGACAACTAAATGAGCCACAACAGCTCAAAGTGCTCTGAAATCATTTCAACATTTTTATTAACAGAAATCCAGGGCAGAGACTTACTCTATTCATAATGGCAGAGGCTGGTTTCACAAAGGGCTTAGAAAACTCATTGCTGCTTACAGGTGATCATAGTAGAACAAGAACTCTTGAGAAAAATCATGTATGAAAGCCAAATTTCTAGCCTGTAATTAAAGTTTCACTTCTAAGCAGATTGCTAAAATTTTTAACCATTAGGAATGTAGTCTTTTAAAAAAGAATCACCTACCACCCTGACTACTTAAAGAAAATGGATTAAGGGGAGTGAAGTGAACAAGTGAAATAGGTGAGGAAACTTAAGAGGTACAAACACCAATTTATCAAATAAATAAAAGGGGATTGGGAGAAAAGATAAAATCTTTAAAAATAAATCACAATATTGTAATATATAACATAGAAAATATACTCAATAATACTGGAATAACTTTTTATGGTGACAGTTGGTAACTAAAATTACTATGTACTGTATCAAATATTAAATCACTAGTGATGTATACCAAAAACTAATAAAACATTATAAGCCAATCAGACTTCAATTTAAAAAATTATTTTAATTTTGCAATAAAAACTTACATATACTTAGAAAAAAAAAGAAAGAAAATGGATTGAAAACATCACCATCATTTATAACTCAAGGTCATCATGGTGGGTATTACTAACACCTAATGGCTAACATGATGCTCTCAGGAACCAGCAGGGTGCACAGCAGGTCTGCTCTGCAGGTCCCTGTCCACTTGGCTCAGTGCCCCCTCCTCCTCTCCCTTGCTGTGTGGTCCTCAGTGGTAGCTCTCAGCCCACAGTATCTTTGCCACCAGCAGCCACTCCTCAGCCTCCTGGGTTGAGCAGCAGTGAGGGACACATGGAAGAAAGGGTTGGGAAATAAAGGCAAAAGTCCACTGCAGCTCTCAGGGAACCAGCTGTGAGTCAAGGCACAAAGCCCATTGTGGGACTCAGAGGATTCTGTTTACTTCCTGGCCATCAGCTGAGCTCCAAAATGAAGATTTACACAAACATGTGCTTCCCAACCTCCAGATGGACCAGAGACCATCAGTAAAAGTGGCCTCAGACAAAGGACAAGTGACCAGACAAGACCAGGCCACTTCTTAGGGTTCTGGGAAGAGGACATAATTCCCAGCCACTCCTCCCCTCTCAGAGGGATGGGGTGAACCCACTCTGGCTCTCTGAGGTCACCCCATTTATACACCAGCAGATAGAGACCTCACCTCTCAGACAGAAGCCCTGATGACCTGGAGAGGTGATCTCTGTGACTGAGGCTCAGGCAGAGACTTCAGGCTCTTCCCCTCCATGCTGAGGGGCCCGGGCAGGTGGGGACCTGTCATCCCCACCTGTGGTCCCTTGGAGGTGCACACAGGGTCCAGGGGTGCTGGGAACTTGCTGGCTGTTCTGTTCTAATTAGGGGTGACCTGTGCAGGCTCCACAGCCTGGTACTTGTTTCTCTGAACAGTAGAGATACTCCTCACTTCTCACAGGACAGAGGTTTTGAAATCTCAATATCCTGAAACCTAAAAGCCTCACCCTGGACTGCCGTCACCCTGCTTTTTCCCACTGGTGCCACCAGGAGTACCTGGGAGGCCCTGCTCGTGCTGTGGGTGGAAGGAGCACACTGCTTGGGACCATGGATGATCCACGGGGTGTTCTGTTCAGCCAAGGAATTGAAAGAGGGCTGGAGGTCGCCAAGGAAACACGTTTGTATTTTAGAGACTTCTGGGTTGAGTTTACATCTTCCACTGTCTAACATACAAAGACCAACAAGCAGTACAGATAGATCACAACATGGGAAGTTGCTTCATAAAATCAAATATTTAACTATCACTGCTAATAGATCTAGCAGTACTACCACACAGATGAGCCCTTACATTTATGGTTCTCTACTCCCCACTTCTCCACCACGACCACCCAACGACCACTCTCCTAAAAAAGGGGTCAGGGCTTTACCCAGTTGCACCTTGTGCAGCCCCCAGGGACCTTTCTGGACCCTCAGGTGGCTCAGATGGTAAACGGTCTGCCTCTTAGGCAGGAAACCTGGGTTTCATCCCAGGTTCAGGAAGATCCCCTGGAGAAGGAAACAGCAACCCACTCCAGTATTCTCGCCTGGAGAATTCCATGGGCAGAGGAGCCTGGCGGGCTACGGTCCATGGGGTAGTAAAGAGTTGGACACGACTGAGCGACTAACACTTTCACTTTTTGGCAGGATGTATTCCAGGGGCTGGAGAACTTTGAAACCACTACTCCCAGCACCACAGTGGGAATGATTCGCTCTCAGGAAGAACTTCAGATCCTGCAGTCTCTCCCTCTATGTCTGCTTCTTCCATGAGCTGCCACAGCCAAGAACCAAATCTTATATTAGGATGGGATCCATCCAAGGCTTAGTGACCCCACCCAAGGAGCCAACAGCCCAGGACAGCAAGAAAAACCAGCAGCTCAGTTCAAACCCAGCCACATGGGCTATGCTTTGAGACCCACTTGACTTTAAGCTTCTTTAGCTTTCAGTACCAAAGAGAAACTAGAGAACCAGGGACAGCAGAGAAAGACCTGCTCCTGATACGATCCAACATTGAACCCGGAGTCCACTCATCCAACCAGGCACCTGGCATAAGCCACAGGCACACACCGAGGCCCCAGGGTTTCCAGACAAGCAGAATTCATGAGAGCTCTGCTGTGTGAGGTCAGGAAATCCTGCAGAAACAGGCCACACCAGCTTGCCACCTGTGTATTTCAAACAGAGACTTACTGTGACTATGTGGAAAGATCATCACTGGGACAGCTGCATATGGGACAAAGAAGGGCTAGGGCAGCCTGAAGGGTTCCTGTCCCCTCTCCCACCCCTGTCCTTCACAAGGCATTGCAGTACCTAGGTGGTCAGTGCCCTCTCAAAGGTGGCACTCTGCCCCACACACCTGTCCCACCCTCTGGCACAATGCCCAATCTTCTTCTATCATCAATGAGAACTCCATCTCCCAGGATCACCCAGTCACCTGTGAGCTGACAGATTCTCTGTCTCTCAAGTTGTGTGGGTGGAATTCACCTGCCCAGCTGCCCACTGACCACAGTGCCCTTAAGTACAGCACAGCGTTTAAACAAGAGCCACATCACCCACCTGTAAACCATCTGACCCATCACCTCACCCAAACACAATGGACTGAGGACAGCTCACATCTTCTCCACCTAAAACACCCCTTTCTCAGCAACTGCATCTTCTATCCCTCCTGCCCTCACATGCTCACAGGCCTCCCGTGTCCCTAAGGCATCATTAAGGGACCATGGAGAGCACGAGCCACCCAGGGGGGTCTGCAGCAGACCCCCAGCAGGCTCAGCCAGAACAGGGGGGCTGACGCCACTGTGTCCCCAGGTGGACTGTCTCACTGGAGGCCTTGACCCAGGATCTTCAGGGTCACGGGGGTCACTGACCTCACAACTTTCTGCCTTTAGTTTTCCCTGCACATCTCCTCCTCGACCCTCTGCCAATGCCAGGACACCAGGATCCCCCTTCAACCGGGAAACCACCCCCACAGCCAGGATGGAAACCAGCATGGAGGGTGCACATAATTCATGGTGAAGTTGAAGCTCTTCCCACGTAGGATTATGGCCTGGATGACCTGGCCTATGGGGAGGGGGCATCCTAGGGAAGGGTATGCCAGGGATAGCCTAGGAAGAGCTCTTGGGTGCTCTGGAAGCTCCAGCCCAGATGCAAGGCCCCAGGTTCTGTTCCACAAGAAGGGGATGATCCTTTTTTAGAAAGCATTTATCAGATGTGACCTGGAAAGTTCAACAATTACTTGCTGAGCACTTGTAAAATGTCTTACATTATTCTGGACTTGACTCCAAGTTTGAGTGAGTAACAGTTGCTCAGTCGTGTCCAACTCTTTGTGACCCCCTGGACGGGAGCATTCCAGGCTCCTCTGTTCATGGAATTCTCCAGGAAAGAATACTGGAGTGGATTGCCATTTCCTTCTCCAGGGGGTCTTCCTGAGCCAGGGATTGAACATGGGTCTCCTGCATTGCAGGCAGATTTTTCTGAGCACCAGGGAAGCCTACTATTAAGAGACATTTCTAAGTATAAGGACAGGTCAATTTAAAAACTATCAGCAGATATGTATTTGACTTTATCTTACAATATATAGGCAATACATTAGAATATGTAATGAATCCATACACCTTTTTCAAAGGAATACCCAAGACAGAAGTAGTAATAAAGTTATACATGACAGTCATTAATCCGATGAAATTATTTAGATGAAGCTTGTCTCTCTCGAAGAGATGGGGATTGGGCAAGTGGTCAGGAAGGAAATACAATGTGCTTTTAACTTTGTATGAAAAATAATGTTCAGTTCCATGTTGTTGAACATAGGTCTGTTATTGCCACATAAATCCTCTACTTCAAATTATTGTCCAAATGCTTTATTAAAACTCTGCTTTGTTTTGGAATCTGTTACATGTGTTGCCATCTCCTGATCTCTGTTCTCTGAAGTTTACTTCCTCCAAACCACAGGACACTATTCCCTGAGGTTGTAAGATCTTCTTTTGGTCAAGGATCACTCAATATTTATATTGAGCACCAAAAACATCCTAACATGGCATAAAATATCTTTCCAGTGCTGCTCTCCTTCCATTACACCATGTTTTAATCAGTTAAAAGAGAAATAGTAATCTCCATAGCTCAAGCCCTTTAAGAATCTGTATATTCTAAAGATAAATACAACTGCTGATCTACATCATGGTTCCTAGATGAGATTTACCCTTAGGCCTTAAACCACTGTCCTTTCCTTGCCTCAGTCCATCCATCTCAGGACTGACCCACATATATTCAAAATCAATGCACTGTATGGAAAAGCTTTTACCTCAAGAAATATTAACATTCACCAAACTAAGTAGGATTTCCCGTAACATTTTACAATTGCTTTCATTAAAGAAGGCTCCTGAGAATCTCTCTGTGTTCTCAAAACTTCTTGATCCCAGTACCTGTGAAGAGAGACAAAGAACAGTGAGGAACAGCCCTGCCGTAGGAAAACAGGAGAGGAACAGAGCAGAGGACAAGCCTTCACTACAGGCTGCTCTGTGGCTGCCTGTGCTACTGCTAAATCGCTTCCGTCGTGTCCGACTCTGTGCGACCCTATAGACGGCAGCCCACCAGGCTCCCCCATCCCTGGGATTTTCCAGGCAAGAACACTGGACTGGGTTGCCATTTCCTTCTCCAATGCATGAAAGTGAAAAGTGAAAGTGAAGTCACTTGGTCCTGTCCAACTCTTAGCGAAGCCATGGACTGCAGCCTACCAGGCTCCCCCGTCCATGGGATTTTCCAGGCAAGAGTACTGGAGTGGGGTACCATTGCCTTCTTCGTGGCTGCCCATAGATTCTGGCTAACTGCTCACAGGGCTCCCGAAAGATGAGCAGTGCAGACACTGAAGCACCAGGAAAAGCACCAGATCAGGTCTTCAAAAGAAAGAAGGGGTGGAGCCAAAGCAAAAAGAATACCAGCTGTGGATGTGACAGGTGATAGAAGCAAGGTCCAATGCTGTAAAGAGCAATATTTCATAGGAACCTGGAATGTCAGGTCCATGAATCAAGGCAAATTGGAAGCAGTCAAACAAGAGATGGCAAGAGTGAATGTCGACATTCTAGGAATCAGCGAACTAAAATGGACTGGAATGGGTGAATTTAACTCAGATGACCATTATATCTACTACTGCAGGCAGGAATCTCTCAGAAGAAATACAGTAGCCATCATGGTCAACAAAAGAGTCTGAAATGCAGTACTTGGATGCAATCTCAAAAACGACAGAATGATCTCTGTTTGTTTCCAAGGCAAACCATTCAATATCATAGTAATCCAAGTCTATGCCCCAACCAGTAATGCTGAAGAAGCTGAAGTTGAACCGTTCTATGAAGACCTACAAGATCTTTTAGAACTAACACCCAAAAAAGATGTCCTTTCCATGATAGGGGGCTGGAATGCAAAAGTAGGAAGTCAAAAAACACCTGGAGTAAAAGGCAAATTTGGCCTTGGAATACGGAATGAAGCAGGGCAAAGACTAATAGAGTTTTGCCAAGAAAATGCACGGGTCATAGCAAACACCCTCTTCCAACAACACAAGAGAAGACTCTACACATGGACATCACCAGATGGTCAACACTGAAATCAGATTGATTATGTTCTTCGCAGGTAAAGATGGAGAAGCTCTATACAGTCAGCAAAAACAAGACCAGGAGCTGACTGTGGCACAGATCATAAACTCCTTATTACCAAATTCAGACTTAAATTGAAGAAAGTGGGGAAAATCACTAGATAATTAAGGTATGACCTAAATCAAATCCCTTATGATTATACAGTGGAAGTGAGAAATAGATTTAAGGGCCTAGATCTGAAATACAGAGTGCCTGATGAACTATGGAATGAAGTTCATGACATTGTACAGGATACAGGGATTAAGACCATCCCCATGGAAAAGAAATGCAAAAAAGCAAAATGGCTGTCTGGGGAGGCCTTACAAATAGCTGTGAAAAGAAGAGAAGCGAAAAGCAAAGGAGAAAAGGAAAAATATAAGCATCTGAATGCAGAGTTTCAAAGAATTTCAGGAAGAGATAAGAAAGCATTGCTCAGTGATCAATGCAAAAAAATGGAGGAAAATAACAGAATGGGAAAGACTAGAGATCTCTTCAAGAAAATTAGACATACTAAGGGAACATTTCATGCGAAGATGAGCTTGATAAAGGACAGAAAAGGTATGGACCTAACAGAAGTAGAAGATATTAAGAAGAGATGGCAAGAATACACAGAAGAACTGTACAAAAAAGATCTTCATGACCCAGATAAACACAATGGTATGATCACTGACCTAGAGCCAGACATCCTGGAATGTGAATTCAAGTAGGCCTTAGAAAGCATCACTACGAACAGAGCTAGTGGAGGTGATGGAATTCCAGTTGAGCTATTCCAAATCCTGAAAGATGACACTGTGAAAGTGCTGCACTCAATATGCCAGTAAATTTGGAAAACTCAGCAGTGGCCACAGGACTGGAAAAGGTCAGTTTTCATTCCAATCCCAAAGAAAGGCAATGCCAAAGAATGCTCAAACTACCGCACAATTGCAGTCATCTCACATGCTAGTAAAAATGTAATGCTCAAAATTCTCCAAGCCAGGCTTCAGCAATATGTGAACTGTGAAATTCCTGGTGTTCAAGCTAGAAAAGGCAGAGGAACCTTTTAGAAAAGGCAGAGGAACCAGAGATCAAATTGCCAATATCTGCTGGATTACGGAAAAAGCAAGAGAGTTCCAGAAAAACACCTATTTCTGCTTTACTGACTATACCAAAGCCTTTGACTGTGTGGATCACCATCAACTGTGGAAAATTCTGAAAGAGATAGGAATACCAGACCACCTGATTTGCCTCTTGAGAAATATGTATGCAGGTCAGGAAGCAACAGTTAGAACTGGACATGGAACAACAGACTGGTTCCAAATAGGAAAAGGAGTATGTCAAGGCTGTATATTGTCACCCTGCTTATTTAACTTATATGCAGAGTACATCATGAGAAATGCTGGGCTGGAAGAAACACAAGCTGGAATCAAGACTGCCAGAAGAAATATCAATAACCTCAGATATGCAGATGATACCACCCTTATGGCAGAAAGCGGAGAGGAACTAAAAAGCCTCTTGATGAAAGAGAAAGTGGAGAGTGAAAAAGTTGGCTTAAAGCTCAACATTCCGAAAACGAAGATCATGGCATCTGGTCCCATCACTTCATGGGAAATAGATGGGGAAATAGTGGAAACAGTGTCAGACTTTATTTTTGGGGGTTCCAAAATCACTGCACATGTTGACTGCAGCCATGAAATTAAAAGACACTTACTCCTTGGAAGGAAAGTTATGACCAACCTAGATAGCATATTCAAAAGCAGAGACATTACTTTGCTAACAAAGGTCCGTCTAGTCAAGGCTATGTTTTTTTCCTGTGGTCACGTATGGATGTGAGAGTTGGACTGTGAAGAAGGCTGAGAGCCAAAGAATTGATGCTTTTGAACTGTGGTGTTGGAAAAGACTCTTGAGAGTCCCTTGGACTGCAAGGAGATCCAACTAGTCCATTCTGAAGGAGATCAGCCCTGGGATGTCTTTGGAGGGAATGATGCTAAAGCTGAAACTCCAGTACTTTGGCCACCTCATGTGAAGAGTTGACTAATTGGAAAAGACTCTGATGCTGGGAGGGATTGGGGGCAGGAGGAGAAGGGGACAGCAGAGGATGAGATGGCTGGATGGCATCACTGACTCGGTGGAGATGAGTCTGAGAGAATTCCGGGAGTTTGCGATGGACAGGGAGGCCTGGCGTGCTGCGATTCATGGGGTCGCAAAGAGTCGGACATGACTGAGCAACTGAACTGAAGTGAACTGAGGTCTTCAGAGAAAAGTCTCAGATTCTACAAACAAGTTCCTGCTAAGCTTTGCTGCTCTCACGGGTCATGAGCAGCTCAGAAGGGCAGACCCTGTCCTCTTGGGACCCTATCTTTGGGGACAGAGCTAAGTCTCCAGGGCCATGGCTGTGGGCTCCCTCCATGTCCACAGACACAGGGAACACAGGCTCCCCCAGCCTCCAAAGTGGGCTAAGCCCAGGGTCAGCATGAAGGAGTGAGGGCTCAGTGTCAGGGAAGGATGCTCAAAAGACCCTGGAGGAAGCAAAGGCCCCTCCCCACAAGCTTTTAGCCCCATGGAGAAATTCTCACTCTTCTAACCGTACTCCCTTCTGCATGTACTCACCCTTCCAGCTCTTCTCCAAGGTGCTGGGAGCGATCTTTCGGAAGCACTGGGTACCTGTCTTTTTCTAATTTCTGTTTATGACCAATTTTAAACAACGGGTTTAGCCACCTGTTAAACATAAAAAGGAGAGTGAAATATATTCATATTATATATTGTTAATTAGAATCCTGCATTCATGGACATTGTTTAAAAAAAAGTCTACATTTTAACTATACAAAGATATAGTGAGAAAATTAGACATATGCTTACAAACACATATATTAGAGTGTCAATAAGTTTTATTCTGGTTTACACAGAATAAAACATAAATAAAATACCCTGTTTATGGTCTACTGAACATACATTGGAATACAGAATGAAGCAGAGCAAAGACTATTAGAGTTTCACCAAGAAAATTCACTGGTCATAGCAGACACCCTCTTCCAACAACACAAGAGAAGACTCTACACATGGACATCACCAGGTGGTCAACACTGAAATCAGATTGATTATATTCTTTGCAGCCAAAGATGGAGAAGCTCTATGCAGTCAACAAAAACAAGACCAGGAGCTGACTGTGCTCAGATCATGAACTCCTTATTGCCAAATTCAGACTGAAATTGAAGACAGTAGGGAAAACCACTAGACCATTAAGATATGACCTAAACCAAATCCCTTATGATTATACAGTGGAAGTGAGAAACAGATTTAAGGGCCTAGATCTGATAGATAGAGTGACTGATGAGCTATGGACAGAGGTTTAAGACATTGTACAGGAGACAGGGATCAAGACCATCCCCATGGAAAAGAAATGCAAAAAAGCAAAATGGCTGTCTGGGGAGGCCTTACAAACAGCTGTGAAAAGAAGAGAAGCCAAAAGCAAAGGAGAAAATGAAAGATATAAGCATCTAAATGCAGAGTTCCAAAGAATAGCAAGAGGAGATAAGAAAGCCTTCCTCAGTGATCAAAGCAAAGAAATTGAGGAAAACAACAGAATGGGAAAGACTAGAGATCTCTTCAAGAAAATTAGAGATACCAAGGGAACATTTTATGCAAAGATGGGCTCGATAAATGACAAAATGTTATGGACCTAACAGAAGCAGAAGATATTTAGAAGAGATGGCAAGAATACACAGAAGAACTATACAAAAAACATCTTCACGATGCAGATAATCACGATGGTGTGGTCACTCACCTAGAGCCAGACATCCTGGAATGTGAAGTCTAGTGGGCCTTAGAAAGCATCACTACGAACAAAGCTAGTGGAGGTGGTGGAATTCCAGTTGAGCTATTTCAAATCCTGAAAGATGATGCTGTGAAAGTGCTGCACTCAATATGCCAGCAAATTTGGAAAGCTCAGCAGTGGCCACAGGACTGGAAAAAGTCAGTTTTCATTCCAATCCCAAAGAAAGGCAATGCCAAAGAACGCTCAAACTACCACACAATTGCACTCATCTCACATGCCGGTAAAGTAATGCTTAAAATTCTCCAAGCCAGGCTTCAGCAGTATGTGAACTGTGAACTTCCTGATGTTCAAGCTGGTTTTAGAAAAGGCAGAGGAACCAAAGACCAAATTGCCAACATCCACTGGATCATCGAAAAAGCAGGAGAGTTCCAGAAAAACATCTATTTCTGCTTTATTGACTATGCCAACGCCTTTGACTGTGTGGATCACCATCAACTGTGGAAAATTCTGAAGGAGATGGGAATACCAGACCACCTGACCTGTCTCTTAAGAAATCTGTATGCAGGTCAGGAAGCAACAGTTAGAACTGGACATGGAACAACAGACTGGTTCCAAATAGGAAAAGGAGTTCATCAAGGCTGTATATTGTCACCCTGCTTATTTAACTTCTATGCAGAGTACATCATGAGAAATGCTGGGCTGGAAAAACACAATCTGGAATCAAGATTACGGGAGAAATATTAATAACCTCAGATATGCGGATGACACCACCCCTATGGCAGAAAGTGAAGAGGAACTAAAAAACCTCATGATGAAAGTGAAAGTGGAGAGTGAAAAAGTTGGCTTAAAGCTCAACATTCAGAAAATGAAGATCAGGGCATCTGGTCCCATCACTTCATGGGAAATAGATGGGGAAACAGTGTCAGACTTTATTATTTTGGGCTCCAAAATCACTGCAGATGGTGACTGCAGCCATGAAATTAAAAGACGCTTACTCCTTGGAAGGAAAGTTATGACCAACCTAGATAGCATATTCAAAAGCAGAGACAATACTTTGCCAACAAAGCTCCGTCTAGTCAAAGCTATGGTTTTTCCTGTGGTCATGTATGGACGTGAGAGTTGGACTGTGAAGAAGGCTGAGCATCGAAGAATTGATGCTTTTGAACTGTGTTGTTGGAGAAGACTCTTAAGAGTCCCTTGGACTGCAAGGAGATCCAACTAGTCAATTCTGGAGATCAGCCCTGGGATTTCTTTGGAAGGAATGATGCTAAAGCTGAAACTCCAGTACTTTGGCCACCTCATGTGAAGAGTTGACTCATTGGAAAAGACTCTGATGCTGGGAGGGATTGGGGGCAGGAGGAGAAGGGGACAGCAGAGGATGAGATGGCTGGATGGCATCACTGACTCGATGGACTTGAGTCTGGGTGAACTCCGGGAGTTGGTGATGGACAGGGAGGCCTGGCGTGCTGCGATTCATGGGGTCGCAAAGAGTCTGACATGACTGAGCGACTGAACTGAACTGAACATACATTGTAAGTGAAGTGAAGTTTCTCAGTCATGTCCGACTCTTTGCCACCCAGTGGACTGTAGCCCACCAGGCTCTTCATGGAATTCTGCAGGCAAGGATACTGGAGTGGGTTGCCATTTCCTTCTCCAGGGGATCTTCCCGACCCAGGGATTGAACTCAAGTCTCCCACATTGCAGGCAGATGCTCTACTCTCTGAGCCACTAGGGAACATACATTGTACATCTCCTTTATTTATTAAGAAAAATACATTTAGAAATCAAAATAATGTTACTTTGGTTCAGGAGCACACAATAGAGCCAAAAGGCCATTGTGGATAAGGCTGTAGATAGTTCCTGTATTACCAAGCACTTACATTTTCTGACCTGTATCAGACTCAAGGATTTTGCTGTTGTTTTTAAGTGGCTAAGTCCTGCCTGACTGGTTTTGTGACCCCATGGACAGCGGCCCTCCAGGCTCCTCTATCCCTGGGATTTCCCAGTCAAGGATACTGGAGTGGGTTGCCATTTCCTTCTCCAGGGGATTTTCTTGGCTCAGGGATTGAACCCATGTCTCCTACACTGGCAGATGGATTCTTTAACCACTGAGCCACCAGCGAAGCCCACCAAACTCAAGAATGCCTCAGTCATATTCACATAAGATGCAACCTTGCAGTCTCATGACAGCCTTAGTTCAGCTAATAACACAAAGGAAATTTTACAGGAAATCACATTACAATACATCACTCTGAGTCCAACAGGCTCTGGACCCTGACCTGCTTACAGCCCTGTCAGACTCCCCTCACATGAGCCTCTTTCTGACCCTGACAGTCTGAAGATGTCCTAAACATAAGTAACATCTTTCCAACTAAAATGAATACATTGATTTTTCTATAGTCCTTCCTATAATTGAAGCAGAAATTGCTAGACAGTGTAAGACTTTTTCTAATTTCAATATTTAATTCCTTTTTTAATTTCAATTTTTCTCTTCTCAAGCAAGCATCTCACTCTGTGCTCCAATTTCCAGGCATTCAGAGGAATCCCTTCCTCGTCTGGAAGGTCATAAAACATTCAGACCCAGGACAAGACAATTATTAACTACTGTCCGGTTTATCAAGAGAAACCTCCAAGAAGACCATTAGCACTTAAAACATACATTTGGTCCCTAAATAATGGTCTGAGGTCTTGAGAAAGGGTCGAGGGCTGGCGTTGCAATGTCTAGAGAAACTGAGAAACTGGGGGATCCAAGAAAGCCATAAAATCGACAGACTGGACATTGTGACTTTTACATTAATTGGTCCAAAATGACATATATTAAAGTTATGAATCAACCCAAAATATACAGATCAATACTAGAAAAGATATAAAACTGCTATAATCCTTGCCTTTTGGGGGCCCTTCACCCCCTCTCAGAGTCTATGCTGAGGACTTTGTATCTCTATCTTCTAAAGTAAACTTTGCCTCTGTGTTTGCCAGTTTCCCGGAATTCATTCTTAGGTTTCATGAACAGAACTCAGGTTTCATGTTTCATTATCACTTCCTGGATGATTAGTTTCTTTTCAAATGTAACACAAGACATTCATAAGGGCTGAAATTTTACTGACTGTGGGATCTGCCACCTTCAGCCTCAATCAGGAAATAAATATAGCCCCCTATACTTTCAGGAAACTCCACTTACAGCTGAGAACATCACCAAACTACCGTGTAATCCCCTCATGCCCAGGCTTCTGCCCAGGGACAACAAGATTACCCCTATTGCCACCCCACCCCAGCAAAGGCGTATGTGTTAGTCAAATTCCTATTTTCTTGGGACCCAATCAATATATCCGATGAGCCCTCCACCTCCAGACACTGACTATGCCCAAGGGCTCTGGGAACAGGATCATACCAAGCCTGTGGGGTTCTGGTCTGTGGAGGCAGTATTTTGGATGGAAGGGAACCACCATTAATCTAAACATGACTCAAGAAAACCCAAACACAGTGCACCCCTGAGGGTCCTCAAGGCCCCTGGGGCAAGGACCACCCACATTGGGCCATCAACTGTCTCCAAGAAAACTCTACTAGTGGATATTGGCTATAGGAGGTACACACCCTGATCAGGTCATAATGCAGATTTTAATTACACTCACCCCACTTCCCATCTAAATGGAGCCATTCATCTAGTCAGGAGGGAGCTGGACTGGACTGGTAATGGAAGGAGTTGTCACCCTTGTAGTATCCTTGGTGAGCCTAGCACGAGGAACAATTTATAAAGCCAAAGCTACTAAAAAAAAAAAAAAAAAAGGGCACCCGAACATTAGCCTGGGCAACTAAAGAACCCAGCTCTAACTTTAGAAAGATGAAATTTTCACTGGGCCTCTAGTCCACATGACAATGACCACTGCATACCTCCTGATTACCTTCTGGCTGATCAAGGAGGAGTTCGTGCCCTTGCAACTAGTTCCTGTTGTTTCTATGTTAACATGAGTGGTCAAGTAGAAGACAGTGTAACCTGACTGTTAGAGAAGGCTGCTTGCAGACAGAGAAGGGTGAATATCATATGATATCGCTTATATATGGAATGTAAGTAAAGGGTATAAATGGACTCTTTAAAAAATAGACTTAGAGTCACAGATGTAGGAAAAAAAAAAAAAAGCTATGGTTACCAGGGGGTGAGAGGAGGGACAAATTGGGACACTAGGATTGACATACACACACTGTAATATATAAAACAGACAACTAAGAAGGACCTACTATATAGCACAGAGAACTCTATTCTATACTCTGTAATGGCCTACATAGGAAAAGAATCTAAAAAAGAGTGTGTATATGTATATGTATAAGAGATTCACTTTGCTGTTGAGCAGAAACTAACACAACCTTGTTAATCAACTATACTCCAATAAAAATACAAAGAGAAAGTCGCTTGATCCAATACTCAGAACAAGAAGGGCCCTGACTGAACAAATTTGGGACAGTATCAAAAAGGTAATCTCAGCTTCCTGGGCTTCTGCCATTCTTAGGACCCCTTACAATTATTCTCCTCCTGCTTTTTGGTTTGTGTATCCCCAACTGCCTCATTAGTTTTACCTGGTCTTTATCTGGGTGTGAGAATTGGGACTTCAGCCAGGTGACAATCATATTTAGTTTAGCTATCCACTCCAGTATTCTTGCTTGGAGAATCCCATGGAGAGAAGAGCCTGGCAGGCTACAGTCCATGGGGACACGAAGAGCTGGACATGACTGAGTGACTAACTCTTTTACTTTCACTTCCTGTTTCTGTCTGAGTCTCAGGCTCAAAGGAGGAACTTACAGAGAAAAATAAAAACTGGTTAAAACTAGCTATTGGGGAAGGAAATGGCAATCCACTCCAGTAATCTTGCCTAGAGAATCCCGCAGACACAGGAACCTGGTGGGCTGCTGTTCACGGGGTCGCACAGAGTCAGACACGACTGAAGCGACTTAGCCTGCATGCATACATTGGAGAAGGACATGGCAACCCACTCCAGTGTTCTTGCCTGGAGAATCCCAGGGAGCGGGGAGCCTGGTGGGCTGCCATCTATGGGGTTGGACAAAGTTGGACATGACTGAAGTGACTTAGTAGCAGCAGCAGCAGCAGCAGAACTAGCTAGGCCCAAAATTGGAGAAGGAAATGGCAACCCACTCCAGTACTCTTGCCTGGGGATTTCCATGGACAGAGGACCTGGTGGGCTATATTCTACGGGATCGCAAAGAATTGGCCATGACTGTGCAACTAACTTTCACTTTCAGGCCCAAATGGGGAAAAACCTAACCTCCCCTAGACCCTGAGCCTCATTTATGCATTCTCTGTAATATATTAGTATGCTAAATGGCATACTCACCCATGCCATGACAGTTGACAACAGTCATGACAACAACACACACAAGGACTAAAAATGAGTGCTTCCTCAGTTTCAGGTCCAAACCACAACCTTGTTCTCAGATAAGTCATGAATATTCCTCTCTCTCTTGATTCAATTTCCTTGCTTTTACCTTGACCTAAATTGGGTTGAGAAGTTGATTTGTGAACTAAGCTCTCGCTTCTCCATTCTTTGGTCATTGAATAAAACTTGTGCTGTTCCAGTCTCACCATCAATTTAGTTATTGGCTGTGGGAATCTGAGTGGAAAAGCAACCTCTTCAGCCAAGAAAAGGGGTCTTAGCCTGGGCTCAGAGCCCAGCACACGGTGGGAGACCAATTTGGTGACATCAGTTACATATACAAGGAACACCGTCTTCAGAGCCAGACTGCTTGACTTGGGGTCCTGCTCCATTACTTACTGGCTGTGTGATGGTAAGCAACTTACTCAACATCTCTGCTTCAGTGCCTTCAAGTATAAAATAAGAGGTAATAGTACCTTTCCCTCCAGCAGGAAAATTGGAAATGGATGCCTACCCAAATCAATGAAAAGTCCTCACCTTCCCATTTCCAGGCACATACACTTTGAAAATTCACAAACAGAAGGCGTTTGGAAAGTTCCTTGCCCTGCGTGAAGTTAAGGAGAATTTTTTCTACTTTATTATTATTTACAGTAACCATACCCATATTCCTTCTTCTAGGCCCCTCTTTCCTTAAGAGCCACCAAATGGCCAAGAGATGAAGCTGCTGCTGCTAAGTTGCTGCTAAGTCACTTCAGTTGTGTCGACTCTGTGTGACCCCATAGACGGCAGCCCACCAGGCTCCCCTATCCTTGGGATTCTCTAGGCAAGAATACTGGAGTGGGTTGCCATTTTCTTCTCCAATGCATGAAAGTGAAAAGTCAAAGTGAAGTTGCTCAGTCGTGTCTGACTCTTAGTGACCCCATGGACTGCAGCCTACCAGGTCCCTCCATCCACGGCATTTTCCAGGCAAGAGTACTGGAGTAGGGTGCCATTGCCTTCTCCAAGAGATGAAGCTACACACACTAAATACACCACCATCAAAACAAGCATAGGAGCTCCCAATCCCTGGGGATCCCCCGGGGTGTCCCATAAAAGAAAGAAATACTAGAAGTTTGGGAAATATAAATGGGTTAGGGTCCAGAAATAAAACAACTAGTAATCATCCAAGTGTGATTAAAGCCCAAAGGTTCAGGACCACATAGTTAGTGCCCCAGCTACCACATGGAACACTTCAGTTAAGAGCTGCAACTCTCTGAGCTGTTTTTCACCTGTGTGTTTCCTCTGGGCTCAGGGACCCTTCAGTGGTTTCAGAACCAAATGATTCCTGGGCGGAACCACCTGCATCGAGACCATGCACTGCTTCTCTGAAGTCTAGAGATTGGGAAAGACCTCACAGGCTTCAGGGACCCTATCCCCAGAGTGATCCTCAAAGGTGGAAGTGGAGATATCCACAATAAGGAAAGGGGCTGGTCAAATAAATCCTCCAGTCCTGACTGTGTGTCCCAGGCAAAAGCAAAACGTGTTCAAGAATAGTGTTCCCAATCATTAAATAAAAAACCTTTCATTTTTTTACCCACATGAAATTTGCCACAACTAGGAACCAGGTCATACAGTGAGAGCCACACAGGGAGAAAGGGAGAGGGAAAGAAATACATGGTCATAGACATGGGGGCAGAGGGAACCCAGTGGAGCTGGAACACACAGTCACACAGGGCATGTGGGAAAAGGTGGGGACATTACTGAAAGATGGCAAAGAAGGTGGAGCACTGAAAAAAGGATGCCTTCAAACAATGGTGCTGGATAAGACTTCTGAGAGTCCCTTGGACTGTAAGGGGATCAAACCAGTCAATCTTAAAGGAAATCAACACTGAATATTCTTTGGAAGGACTGATGCTGATGCTGAAATTCCAGTATTTTGGTCATCTGATGCAAACAGATGACTCACTGGAAAAGGGCCTGATGCTGGGAAAGATTAAGGGCAAGAGAAGAGGGTGTCAGAGGATGAGTTATAAGGATGACATCACGAATGCAATGGACATGAACTTGGGCAAACTCCGGAGATGCTGAGGGACAGAGAACAGCAGTGCTGCCATCCACCGGGTTGCAAAAAGTCGGACATGACTGAACAACTGAACAACAATGGTCCAGGGCACTAATTAGATAAAGGAAGCTGTTCATAAGCTGCTTGCTTGGGGCTGGGGACAGGGATAGGGGGTGGGGGTCTGAGGCTTCAGTTCAGAACTGAGAATTCCTGAGCAGATCAGGGGAAGCCAGTAAGAGTAGAGGCGGGGTGTTCAGTGCATTTTCCCATTGGACTGTGATTCCCACCACCTCCCCACCCGCCCTGCCTTGGGCAGCCTTCGCACATCCTGCTCTCTGGCTCTGGAGGGGCTGCTGGCAGCAAGGCAAGGAGACCCTGTAGCTCTGCCACCAGGTCACCGGGTCCCCTGCCCACCCCTCCTCCCCACTTCTTTGCCCAGTCGTGCCCCCGCCTTCCCAGGGTGCAGAGGAGAACAGGCCAGTGTTGGGAAGGTCCACACTCGTTTCTAAAAGGTGCGGGCAGCGGAGGGCGCCGTGACTACCGCGTATCGCGGCCGGCGGGGCGCTCACCAGAACAGGCGCGTGCAGAGGTTCGCTTTCTGCAGAGGGTTGGACTTCATGTTCAGGTACAGCGGCAGCATCGTGCCAGCCGAGGCAGGTGTGGAGAGGCGCGGCCCTGCTCTGGCCGCGGTGAGGCTCCCGCTGCTCCTGGAGGTGACCGCGGGGATGCTGGAGATCAGTCTGCCTTCTGGGTCTGCTGGGCGGGCCCTGAGAACCACAGGCTTCTGGGGGTGGAGCACCCACAGCATGCCTGGTCTCCGCCTCCCCCAACTGGGAAACCTCCCAGGTCGCCTCCAGGTCACCGGCTCTGCCCTGCTGTCAAGGCTCTGGGATAAGTAGGGCCGTGTGTGGGGCTGCAGGACTAAGAGGCCGTCAGGCCAAAGCTACCAGGAGCCTCATGCAAGTAGGAGGCAAGGCCAATGGCCCTTTGATGGAGGAGGGGCACCCCACTCTAGTGCTCTTGCCTGGAAACTCCCATGGATGGAGGAGCCTGGTGGGCTGCAGTCCATGGGGTCGCACAGAGTCACACACGACCGAAGTGACTTAGCAGCAGGCAGACCAGATAGCACAGCGCGAACAAACCAGCTCCAAGGATCCCACCTAGCTGCAAACTCCGCTGAACTCCTGTTCTGAGCCCAGGCGCTCCCCCAGAAGGCAAAGAGGGGAGGTTCAGGCTCTGCCCTCCTCTGCTGCTCCGAAGCTCCCCATGGGCTTCAGGGAAGGCCTGGAGAAAGCTGACAGAAGACATGAACAGCCCACATGAGATGTCTTGTGGTATCTCACATGTTGCATTGTGAGGGAACCTCCGTGAGCTTTTTTGCTGCCCTCTTAGATTGGTAAAGGGGACTCTGGTGGGAGAGAAACTGCCTCCTAATTTCTTTCATCATGTGTTCAGAACCTAGGTAAGTAACAGTGACATATGTCACAAAATACATATGTAAATTTCTGGGACCTCACCTCACTTTGAACTCTAAAAATGCTCTGTTCAAGAAGACATTTTCCCTATTCTACAGATGAGAAAGATGAGGCTCAAGGGCAGCACTTGTCCAAGGTCTTGGACCCAAGTTTGGGGTTCAACATGGTTGTCTCACTGATAGATGGAGAGTGTGTGTGAAAAGTGCCTAGAATATGCTGTGTGAATGAATGAATGACTGCAGGACTGAATGAATAAAATCTTGGGCTCCAACTCATAAGTGTTTAATTACAAGCTCAACAGTTTCTCTTCCCTTCTACTCTAAATGAAAAAAGATAAATATTTATGTACCTACAAAAAGATCACCATATTATTCTTTGATGATTTCCCATATACCTTGGCTAAAATTGGTGTTATTAATGATAGCTTTTAGCTTCAGTTATGAAAGATGAAAAGATAAGTTCTAGAAAACTGGTGTACAGCAATGTGACAATATTGCTGTCTAATTTGCTTAAAGAGTAGTAGTTCTCAACATAAAAAAGAAAAAAAAAAAGGAAAATGGCAAAAGCCGAAGTGATGGGCATGTTGATTGGTTTGGTTGTGATAGCTTATGGTGAATGGTGTTGAATTTGTGATCTCCAAAGTAGAAGATTTAGCTTCAGGACCAGGAACCAGGATTGATCACTCAAGAGTTTTTGTGTAGCAGAGTTTTATTAAACTATGAAAAGGGACAGAGAAATCTTCTGACATAGACCCCAGAAGGGGGCCGGAGGGTGGGGGATGGAGAGTACGCCCACTAGGTAGTCTTATCAAGGTCTTATATATTTTACAAGACCCACTCCCACAACATACATTTGAAGATGACAGGATTAGTAAGAACATTCTCAAGAAGGAAAAACACATCCTGGAGCTAGCTACATTGTTATATTGACTACCATAAAGCAATGTAGGAAAAAAAAAAAGTTCGTCTTTTTCTCCTTGAGAGCCCCACACCCCTTTTTTCTTCTTGAGGGCTCCAGATCCTCCTCGAGGATCCTGGACTTATCAACCTACCTAGGAAGTGACTTTCAGTTGTGATGAATATTTCACAATGTATATGTAAATCAAGTCATCAGATTGAACATCTAGGTGTGTATAATATTTGTCAATTATACCTTAATGCCAGAGGAGAAATTTGTTTTAAAGAAACCCTTAATATATTCAAACATTTTTTAATGAGTCAAACATACAAGAATGCAAGGTGTTGATAATTTTCAATTGATGGGCATGATGAGAATTTATTATACTATTTTCTTGCTTTTCATGCATGTTTGAATTTTTTTGTTGCAACAAATAAAAGTGATTAGAGCTGAAAATTGTTATTTTTCAATAGCCTACCTTTCTGGTGTTAGCTCTCTCTCAGATAATGTAATCCACAATGTATGGTACCAGACTTCTCCTGATTTACAGTTCTCTTTTACATTCCCTACATTTTCCAGTGCTATAAACACTCAGCTACTAGATCCACTTCAAAAATGAAGGAATTTGTTGCTAAAGTTGAACGTCTAGTGACTTCCTTGTCAGACTGCCCAGACTGTTCTGTCCGGTCCCCACAACTATTTCAGGACCCTAAATAATTAGCCATCTCCAAATTGCCAAATACATTCAATCCCTTCAGCTTCTGCTGTCTTTTATTTATTTATTTATTTTTTAACTAAGATCTTTTGAAACTTCTTAGCATCCTCTTCTGGACATAAACTAACATGATATTTATGAGACACCGAAAACCAGTGTTGACTTGTACAGAGAAGACTGAATCTGAAGCCAGGGGACTAGAGATTTAGATACTTTCCTTTTTACCTAACCTTTCTGACCTGTTTTCAGGTTTACAGATGGTGGGGCTGCTTTTTTTTTTGGTTTTGTTTTATTTTATTTTGGCTGGCGCTAGAAAGAGAAAACCTCTTTCCTTTCTGATTAGGGACTTAAAAGGATATGATCCATTACTGCTGGTAGCCGTGCCTCCCATTCACATGAAGAGGACAGAAAGAGTAAAGCAGGAGCCCAACGGGAAGTCATATACTCAAAAACTATTTATTAAACACCTACTGTGTGCCACGAACTGTTCTAGGAGTTAGGGACATATAAGTGAACAGCATGGTGATATAAAGGAGAGTCTGCTGCTGCTAAATCGCTTCAGTCATGTCCAACTCTGTGTGACCCCATAGACGGAAGCCCACCAGGCTCCTCTGTCCCTGGGATTCTCCAGGCAAGAATACTGGAGTGGGTTGCCATTTCCTTCTCCAATGTATGAAAGAGAAAAGTGAAAGTGAAGTCGCTCAGTCCTGTCTGCCTCTTGGCGACCCCATGGACTACAGCCTACCAGGCTCCTCCGTCCATGGATTTTTCAGGCAAGAGTACTGGAGTCGGGTGCCATTGCCTTCTCCGAAAGGAGAATCTAGGTCACATCAAATCTCTGGGGCTCCTGAGGCCACTAGGTTTCCTCCTTAGATTATGGGACCTGCTGGAGCAGGAGCTGTCACTTTCCAGCTCATATCCTCTGACTCTTCTCCAGGACTAAGGAGTTCTCAACTCTATGCTGAAGGGCCTTTTTCCAGCTGTGGGAACACATTGGGACCATAGGCAAGCAAGTCCAAACCCCTGGATTCAACCCTCAACCAGTGATGGATGGGGAGCTGGAAGATAAATGCCCCAGTGCCCTTGTCTGTGAGTTGGAACAATTCTGTCTCCCAGCACTCTAAGTAGCAGGAAAGAGCCCAGTTGCCTAAGCAGTAACTTGTTAACACAGTTTTCATTGGCTTCTTTCCCTTCTCTTTCTCACTTCTAATTACTGAAAAATATATTCACTCCCTGGAAATGGCAACCCACTCCGGTATTCTTGCCTGAAGAATCCCCATTGACAGAAGAGCCTGGCGAGCTACAGTCTATAGTGTCACAAAAAGTCGGACACAGCTGAATTGACTTAGTGTGCATGAACCCATAAAAGTCCTAGATAATACTATAAACCCTGCATTACTCTATACAGTAGCACTATCTACATGATAATTTTGAGGACTTGAAATGCATCTGATCCAAATTTGAGATGTGCCATAACTGTAAGATAAGATACATAATAGATTTCAAAGAGAGCAAAAAACATTTTTTGTCTCATTAATGATTTTTATATTGATTATACATTAATATAGTATTTTGGACACACTGGTGTAAAAATGTCTTACTGATATTATCTTTACTTGTTCCTTTTAAAATGGCTACTACAAATTTAACATTACAGATGTGGTTCACTTTTCTTTGAACAAAGACCAAAATGGGAGAAGATCTTTAAAAAGCTGGATGCTAAGAGTGTACTGATGAAAGCAACAAAGAAGTTGTGAGGTATTCTGGCAAAGAAGCTATTAGGCTCTGCCAGCCATTCCCATTCCTTCATTTCTCTTTCATGGCAAAATATGTTGTGTATCACCTGTCAACTCAGAATCAGCCCACTGTATATTGACTTATCTTTACTGCACTGACAGCTAATACCTTTTTTGGACTCAACTGTAGGTTCTTTCTGGATTCTTACTTTGTAGTAGGTTTTTCTGGATTCTGCCTGGTGATGGTATTTTACTATTGACCAGAGTTTACCACACAGAGGAATCGAGATCAAAGTGATAGTTTTTTTTTTTTTTTTTTAGGGGGGAGGGTGGGGGAGGGGGTTGTTTGTTTTACTCCCTGCAGTGGGTTTCTCTGGATTCTGTGTGATGACAGTATTTTACTATTGACAACAATCTACCAGGTGAAAGATCCACGGTAAGGTGATAGCTTTAGAAAAGAAGTGACTGGGAAAGAGCAACTGGCCTTTGGTTCAAAGCTGGTAGTCTTGGTTCAAGAGACTGTGGTGCTACCTCTTCAAATGAGCTGATCTATAAGGATACATTTAACTCCATGTCATGTAGCCACACAAAGTTCAGAATCAAATTATGTAGTATAGCTTGCTTCTATCCCATGAGAGACGCCACTCTGTCTAAATTGAGACCAAATTCTGGACTAAAAGTTTTGATACCTTTATGCCTATGTCATTTATCATTCTGCAACAGCAGAGAGACTTAAGTTTCTACTCATTAGTCAAAACAGCCAGGGAGGCTATTTCTAGCACACATCTAGATGTCCTATTGAATCATAACCTTTACTCTGCTAACCTCAAACCACTTTTCTTATTTCAAATTTAGAATTTCACCCAGCAACTGAGTATCAAGTATTGCCATCCATCTCTATCAGTCAACTTGTTCAGTTTCCATAAAATAATCATCTCTGTATCATAATGGCCCTTCTTTGTAGATCCATTTAGGTGTTTTATTACATTTTCCTCCACTGTTTAAAAAAATAGATGATGGAAAGAATCAATATGCTAATATTAGCAACAATACAATTAATGTAAATATGGAGAGAGCATGAAATGAAAGGAAGGAGGTGCCTCTTCAGTCTGGACTGGATGCATATTTGAAGTAAGCTGATTCATTATGTATTTAATTTTTAAGGAAGAGAAACCATTTTTTTTGAACTTATGAAATATCTAGGGCAGCTTTATTCAAACTACCAAAATTTGGAAGCAATCATGATATCCTTCAACAAGTGAATGGACAAACTGGTTCATCCAGGCAATGGAGTACTACTCAGCACTAAAAACAAATGAGCTACTGAAAGGTTGTTGTTGAATCACGCGAATACACCAGGATTCTTGGCCCCCGGAGGAGAAGAATTCACTCCGGAGCCAGAGACAAGGCTTGATTGCTCAGAGCTTTTGTGTAATAAAGTTTTATTAAAGTATAAAGGAGATAGAGAAAGCTTCTGACATAGGCATCAGAAGGGGGCAGAAAGAGTACCCCCCCTGCTAGTCTTTAGCTGGATGTTATATAGTCACTAGCAGTCTGTTAATGAAAGAAAGGAATGTCTTAAAATTCAGAATGGCACCAGGCCCCTCACCCATAAGAAGCATTTTGGGATAATCTTGGCAACAAATGGTTTATCCTGGGCCATAAAATGATTAACTTGAATCTTGAAGAAGGGCAGACCACCATACAAATAGTTTCATTTACATAGATTAGGGGAACAATATCCATACTGGTTTGTCAAGTAGGTTCTGGGCCGAGAGGCGGAACCGACTTGGAGACAGAGTTTGGGGTAAAGGCATAGTACATTAGCATAGCTTAAGACAAACATTTCCATAAGAAAAAGGCATTGGTTATCTCTAGACTCAAGAATAGGTAACTTCAGGCGAAGCCGGGTGTCATTATGGCAACACAATATTTTAAGAGAAACCTCCCTTTAAATTTGTATAGAGAAGGAAAAAATATTGCTAGTTTGTTTCCTCCTGCCGCTTAAGAGAGATAAAAATGTCTGACACTTGCAGGCTATTTCCTCCATTTGGAGACCCCTGGCCTTCCTGCCTGTTACCCTCTCACTACTAACACATGAAACAACATGGAGGAAACGTAAATGCTCATTAATAAGTGAAAGTAGTCAGTCTGAAAAGGCTACATGCTATATGATTCTAACTATATGACAAAAAGGCAAAACTATGGAGACAGTAAAAGATCAGTGTTGTCAGAGGGTGGAGGTGGGATGAGATGAGAGATGAGTAGATGGAGCACAGGGGATTTTTAAGGCAATGAAAATACTCTGTATTATACCACAATGGTGGAAATGGTATCATACATTTGTCTAAACCCATGGAATGCACGACTCCAAGAGTGAACCCTGATGTAAACTATGGATTTGGGGTGACTGATGTGTCTCTATAGATTCATCAGATGCAGCAAATATTTTGCTCTATGTTGATAGTGGGGAGGCTATGGGGTTTGGGGGCGGGGGAGAGAAGGAAATCTCTGTGCCTGTCCCACCTCACCTTCCCCAGAAAGAAAAATCTATGAAATGCTTGTGAGACACTGATGATTATACATTCAAACTTCCCTGGTCATCCAGTGGTTAAGAATCCGCCTGCCAACTCAGGAGACGTGGGTTCTATCCCTGCCCTTGGGAGATCCCACAGGCTGTGTAACCCGCACTCTAGAGCCTGAGCTCTGCAACTACTGAGCTTACCAACCATAACTCCAGAAGCATGTGTGCCCTAGGGCCTGTGCTCCACAAAAGAGAAGCCACTACAGTGGGAATCCCATGCACCACAATGAAGAGCAGCCCCTGCCCACCGCAAGTAGAGAAAGCCCATGCATAGCAACAAAGACCCAGCACAGCAAAATTAAAATAAACAAATAAATAACAATATTTTAAAGTGAAGTGTTATAATAGAGGAAGTGAGATTTTTAAAGTTATAGATTGAGATTCATATTAATAAAATGTCCCATTGATCCCTTATAGTATTTCTTAGACTTATAAATCATATGATAACTTTCTTCAATTTAATCAAGAAAATAAGAAACTTTTACCTTTTATATTGTAAATTTTTAAAAATAACTTATAAAACACTGTGTTAGTTACTCAGTCATGTTCGACTCTTTGTGACCCCACAGACTGTAGCCCACCAGGCTTTTCTGTCCATGGAATTCTCCAGGCAGGAATACTGGAGTCGATTGCCATTCCCTTCTCCAGAGGAACTTCCCAACGCAGGGTGAACCCTGGTCTCCTGCCTCGCAGGCAGATTCTTTACCATTTGAGCTACAAGGATGTCTTATAAAACACCACCAGAGTTATAATCTCCTTCTCATCCCTTGCCAATCAAGTCCATTTTGCTTCATTAAATTTTGTTTATTAAATATAACTTCAGTGAAATTAAGAGAAATAGAATTTGAGGTAAGAAATACAACTATAAAATTAATTTGTTCTGCTTATCATTAATCTATATTTTGATACTCATAACATTCAGAGGTTAAAAAGCTGAAGTATTCTTTCTAAGAACTTTAGACTTCTTTGTTTGTTTTCTGAGAAGAGACTTCCTTTGCTTCCTTTGATCCAGTCTACTTTCAATTGCACTCTCAGGGAAGCTGTGGGTATAAAAGTAGCAAATTGTATCTGAATGAAATGTATTTCCTACCCTCACCAAGCATACAACTTGTACTGTGTGTGCAATTCCCATTCTTAAGAGTCACACCTTTGCGTGAAGACTTTCATTATATGCGGACAACAGAAATGAAGTCCATCGTGTGTCAATATTAAAACAAAAGTATTGACTTTTAATGGACACTTTCTCTAAAATGTATTGCTGATGTCCCTCCGCAGAATTTGCAGAACATCATGATAAACATTATTAACTATTTGATATCATTACCATATTATGCCATTTGGTGCAATACTCTTAGGGGCTAACGAAACATAGGTATAGGGGTTTACAGATTTATTTATATACACTTACTAACAACAAATTAAGTTTAAAAAATTTCACATCTATTTTTTTATATTTTTATTTCTTATCTTGTCTAATAATACTTTACTTTTTACTACTTTTAAACTAGCTTGTGAAGTAAGATTTAATAGGCTTTAAAATAAGGACCTGAGGATCTCTGCTAGGAATAATTATGAGTTTGCAGATCTATTTTTGGCAACTTAGATACCTCTTGGTGTCAGATGTCTTCTGTGAGACTGAAATTACCCAAGGATGACAGCTGGAAAAGTGAATGTTATCAGAAGGTGCTTTGGTTTACTAATGGCTTTATGAAAGTGAAGGTGAAAGTGAAAGTTGGTCAGTCATGTCGGACTCTGCAACCCCACGGACTATACAGTCCATGGAATTCTCCAGGCCAGAATACTGGAGTGGGTGGCCTTTCCCTTCTCCAGGAAATCTTCCCAACCCAGGGATTGAACCCAGGTCTCCCACATTGCAGGCAAATTCTTTACCAGCTGAGCCACGAGGGAAGCCCGGGGCTTTATAAGTGTTCCTAAAGGATTAGTAAATTTCCTCTCTTCTTTTGATATGAAATAGTTTAAGAATGCTAAAAATATTCCCCAATTTTATTTTTTAAATGCAAATACTTCCCAAATGGATTACATATAAAGTATTCACACTTTTCTATCATTATTTAAGGATTTTCATTAAAGAATAAGATATACAGAAACAAAGAGAAAGAGGGAGAGAGAAGCCCAAGGCTGAGACCTGAGACCGTTCAGCATTCACAGGTAGAGACTCACCCAAGGAGACTGAGGAGGGAGAGAATGTGCAGTCACTGAAGCGCAGGAGAAACTGGAGCCCATGCCTCTGAGAGGCTGATAAGTTGAAGACAGAGAGTACCAACTGGATTTGGCAAAGACAGACAGGGGTTTTGGTGACTTAGGAAAAGCATTATTTTAAAGAGAAACAGATTGAAGCCTTTTAAAGATGTGTTGAGCAGAGAACTGTGTCTGAACGTGTGGAAAAGTGGTTGTACACAACTCCTGTGAGAAATTTTGCTGTGAGGAGGAACAGAAAACAGAAAAGGAAGTAACTGCAGGACTATAACCCTTGAGGAGGCACCCATCCACACTGTGAACTGTTCAATAGCCAGTCTAAAATAGACTGTCTGAGTAACATGGGTGAGCCGATGTTGTCAGTATCTGCCCTGGTGCCTTCCATGTCACCCTAGCCTGACCTCCTGCTACTCTGCCTGAGGGCTTTGTCTTCCACCTGAGTCAGATCTGCTAAAGCACAAGGCAGCCAGGAGTGCTGGGGAATTTAATGTCTTCCTCTGCTCTCCCCCGGCAGCCTTCAGTCAACAGACAAACAGGAGCTGGTGTGTGAATATCTGGACTCCCTCACTCAGGGACGTTAACCCTGAGGCTTCTGCTCCACACCGTCTTCTACGGTTTCCCAGCAGGATTGTGTTCCAGTAACCCAGCCTGGAACACACCTGATAACACATCCTGTGTGGCCCTCTCCCCCTTTCTTGTATCACTTCCCCACTCCATTACCAGTGTTTCCTGGGACCCCCTCCCAAATAACCTATTGCATTCAAATTCTTGTCCTAGACTTTAGCTTCAGCACACCCAAACTAAGACAACCGAAAATATTCATGTAATGACATGTAACCATTATACCAATTTTGCACAAGGATGCATGAAACAAGAAACATTAAAAGAAATATTTCAAAATGATAATAATGATCATTTCTTTATTGTGGGATTATGGGTGATTAAAAAAAAAATATTGTTTTTCCTCAAGAAAAGAAAGTGGTTTTCTTTTGGTAAAGAAGTACTGTAATTACAACATACAGATTAATAGAGATTTTGTGCATTTCAGAAGGTGGTCTTAAAAGAACAAGTAAAGGGAAAGAAAGAAAGGGAAGTCGCTCAGTCATGTATAACTCTCTGCGACCCCATGGACGTAGCCCGCCAGGCTCCTATGTCCAGGGGATTTTGAAGGCAAGTGTACTGGAGTGGGTTGCCATTTCCTTCTCCAGGGAATATTCCCAACCCAGGGATCAAACAAACCCAGGTCTCCTGCACTGCAGGCAGACGCATTACCATCTGAGCCACCAGGGAACCCTAAGACAACAAAAAGTATTGCTAAAGAAAATATGGCTGCTGCTAACTTTCCCAGCAGCACATAGTAAATGAAGTACCAATATTCATATGAAAAAACACACCAATGGCTATTGGTATAGTTACCATTTATCGAATGTGTAACAATACCCTTTTATCATCTCACAAATCCCTGCAATACTACTGTAAGGTATGTATTAGTCTCATCTTTTTACATAAAATATAGTTCAGACAACAGTGAATTCTCCAAAGTGGGGGAAGATTTGAACTCAGATATTGGTCCCAAAGCCCATGAACTTCCTGCCACTTTGGGCTGCCTCTCTCTGTACCTTTAGGTATTATTTTAGAGTCACCAACAGAAAGCTAAAGAGTAATCACTGCATCAACATTTCTGATGTGCTTGGTGCAATTTAGATCTAGGAGGATAGATGTATATAAAGACACTTTGCTGGGGCAAATGGCTTCTTCAGAGAAAGCTGAAGTGTGGTCACCAGAGTCATGTTGGATAGAACAATTAGAACATTGTGCTGTCAAACCCTGGAGGCAAGAACAGTACATCACAATGGTGAAAAAAATCAAAGTCTACCAGAGAGATGGATTTTTTTAAACTACAGGGCTGAGACATACCACAATCCTAAAGTATATCTGAGCTTAATGGACTAAAAATGGCAGAGAGTACATAATAACATGCTGTAGAGTAAATTTTTGGATGGAATTAGGTTCTTTGGTCTCACTTTACACAGAACAGCTCTTACTTATCTCTCAGCTGTATTTGCTGTCAAGCAAAATAGTCATATCTACTAGACACCAGTCACTCACTACTTTATTTACAAGGTAAAATGCAGATTAATCTTTAAGAGATAAAGGAGAAAGAAGCCTGTTATTTCTACTTTTAGCTTATTAAAAATGAGCTAAGAGTTATAATCGCTGGATCTTTACTGGTTCACAATGCCTGGACCACAGGCTTCTTAAAGCAGGTGGAGAAGGACTGCTCCCTTACACTCGAGTGCCCACTCAACCCTGCCCACAGGAAGTCTTAGAAAGCACATGCCTGGTGAATGGTGAGGATACCCACACCCCACCAGAAAGAGGAGGGCACTGCAACCTCTAAAAAACATTTACTGTGACTCAAAAAGTTTCTATGTGTCCAGGAACAAAGGGAGAATATGCTTCCCACACTGCCTGATATACACAGGGATAGTGGGCAATACTGATCAGTGGCTGCTACTGCTGCTAAGTCAGCTCAGTTGTGTCCGACTCTGTGTAACCCCATAGACGGAAGCCCACCAGGTTCCCCCGTCCCTGGAATTTTCCAGGCAAGAACACTAGAGTGGGTTGCCATTGCCTTCTCCACTGATCAGTGGAGGTGAGCATAAATGACAGGGACAAAGTCAGCCAGACTACTTAGATAACAGGCCCAAACTCCCTAGTGTCTGTTCTGCTAGGTTGGTCCTGGAGGAATCCTGTTTTGATATACGAGAGGGAAAGAGGAAAGACAAAAGCATATTCTTCTTGGGGCATGAAGGCAGTTACCCAGCAATTGTTGCATAGAGAAAAGTACATAAGCAAGAAGTAAAACTCTCATTTCTTTATCTCTCAAATAAATAAATAAATTTCAGTGAACTAATAAGTGCACACCAGTATAAGAGGAAAATATGTAACTTTAGATTTTTTCCCATATATGAAAACCATCTGAACAAAGAAAATAAATGCACTCAAAAGTGTTGCTTTTGAAAGTGTTTCTGAAAGAAGCCTTTCCCTTCTCCAGGGCATCTTCCCAACCCAGGGATCAAACTCAGATCTCTTGGATTGCAGGTGGATTCTTTACCAACTGAGCTATCAGGGAAGCCCTCCTGAAACAAAGTGTGATCTAAACATACAATGAAATATGGTATAAACCTACAATGAAATATCACTCAGCCTTAAAACTGCAAGAATTTCTGACACATGCTGCAGCATGGATGAACCTTGAAGAGTATGATGCTGTGACTTCTAATCAGAAATATATTTGGTCTTCAAGCTCTTCCTGGCTCAGAGCTCCTGAAACACTTCACAGAGCTAATAGTGATGAGGTGTCATTTGTCATAACAAGCCCCTTTCAGCCCCATCTGAGTTTTTGAATGACTACTTTTCAGTAAAACCAAATGCCTAATTAAAGGAAGGAACTTTCAGCCCCAGCCTCCAAATCCAGGGAGGAGAGAGACTGGAAACAGTTTAACCACCAATGGCCAATGCTTTAATCAACCTTGCTTAAGTTGATTCTATGCTTCTATGAAGCCTCAAAAAAAGCTCAGTGGGATGGGGATCACAGACCTTCCCAGATGATGAAAATGTGCAGGAGCTGGTAATGCAACTCTCCTGGAGAGGGCGTGAAAGGCCCTGCTCCTCCCCCTACCTTGCTCTGCATCTCTTCCATCTGCCTGTTCCAGAGTTGAATCCTTTTATAATACACTAGTGATCTAGTTGACTAAACTGTTTTTCTGAGCTGTAAGGCACTCTAGAAAATTACGAAACCGTAAAAGGGGGTTAAGTAGGAAGTCAAAAAACACCTGGAGTAACAGGCAAATTTGGCCTTGGAATACAAAATGAAGCAGGGCAAAGACTAATAGAGTTTTGTCAAGAAAATGCACTGGTCATAACAAACACCCTCTTCCAACAACACAAGAGAAGACTCTATACATGGACATCACCAGATGGTCAACACCGAAATCAGATTCATTATATTCTTTGCAGCCAAAGATGGAAAAGCTCTATACAGTCAGCAAAAACAAGACCAGGAGCTGACTTTGGCTCAGACCATGAACTCCTTATTGCCAAATTCAGACTTAAGTTGAAGAAAGTAGGGAAAACCACTAGACCATTCAGGTATGACCTAAATCAAATCCCTAATGATTATACAGTGGAAGTGAGAAATAGATTTAAGGGCCTAGATCTGATACATAGAGTGCCTGATGAACTATGGAATGAGGTTTGTGACATTGTACAGGAGACAGGGATCAAAACCATCCCCATGGAAAAGAAATTCAAAAAAGCAAAATGGCTGTCTGGGGAGGCCTTACAAATAGCTGTGAAAAGAAGAGAAGCGAAAAGCAAAGGAGAAAAGAAAAGATACAAGCATCTGAATGCAGAGTTCCAAAGAATAGCAAGAAAAGATAAGAAAGCCTTCTTCAGCAATCAATACAAAGAAAAGGAGGAAAACAACAGAATGGGAAAGACAAGAGATCTCTTCAAGAAAATTAGAGATACCAAGGGAATATTTCATGCAAAGATGGGCTCGATAAAGGATAGAAATGATATGGACCTAACAGAAGCAGAAGATATTAAGAAGACATGGCAAGAATACACAGAAGAACTGTACAAAAAAGATCTTCAGGACCCAGATAAGCACAATGCTGTGATCACTGACCTAGGGCCAGACATCCTGGAATGTGAAGTCAAGTGGGCCTTAGAAAGCATCACTATGAACAAAGCTAGTGGAGGTGATGGAATTCCAGTTGAGCTATTCCAAATCCTGAAAGATGATGCTGTGAAAGTGCTGCACTCAATAGGCCAGCAAATTTGGAAAACTCAGCAGTGGCCACAGGACTGGAAAATGTCAATTTTCATTCCAATCCCAAAGAAAGGCAATGCCAAAGAATGCTCAAACTACCACACAATTGCACTCATCTCACACGCTAGTAAAGTAATGCTCAAAATTCTCCAAGCCAGGCTTCAGCAATATGTGAACCATGAACTTCCTGATGTTCAAGCTGGTTTTAGAAAAGGCAGAGGAACCAAAGATCAAATTGCTAACATTTGCTGGATCACAGAAAAAGCAAGAGAGTTCCAGGAAAAACATCTATTTCTGCTTTATTGACTATGCCAAAGCCTTTGACTGTGTGGATCACCATCAACTGTGGAAAATTCTGAAAGATCTGCCTTTGGAGAAATTTGTATGCAGGTCAGTAAGCAACAGTTAGAACTGGACATGGAACAACAGACTGGTTCCAAACAGGAAAAGGAGTATGTCAAGGCTGTATATTGTCACCCTGCTTATTTAACTTATATGCAGTGTACATCATGAGAAACACTGGGCTGGAAGAAACACAGGCTGGAATCAAGATTGCCAGGAGAAATATCAATAACCTCAGATACGCAGATGATACCACCCTTATGGCAGAAAATGAAGAGGAACTAAAAAGCCTCTTGATGAAGGTGAAAGAGGAGAGTGAAAAAGTTGGCCTAAAGCTCAACATTCCGAAAACGAAGATCATGGCATCTGGTCCCGTCACTTCATGGGAAATAGATGGGCAAACAGTAGAAACAGTGTCAGACTTTCTTTTTTGGGGCTCCAAAATAACTGCAGATGGTGCCTGCAGCCGTGAAATTAAAAGATGCTTACTCCTTGGAAGGAAAGTTATGTCCAACCTAGACAGCATATTCAAAAGCAGAGACATTACTTTGCCAAAAATTTCGTGTAGTCAAAGCTATGGTTTTTCCTGTGGTCATGTATGGATGTGAGAGCTGGACTGTGAAGAAGGCTGAGCGCTGAAGAATTGATTCTTTTGAACGGTGGTGTTGGAGAAGACTCTTGAGAGTCCCTTGGACTGGAGATCCAACCAGTCCATTCTGAAGAAGATCAGCCCTGGGATTTCTTTGGAAGGAATGATGCTAAAGCTGAAACTCCAGTACTTTGGCCACTTCATGCAAAGAGCTGACTCATTGGAAAAGACTCTGATGCTGGGAGGGATTGGCAGCAGGAGGAGAAGGGGACGACAGAGGATGAGATGGCCGGATGGCATCACTGACTCAATGGACATGAGTCTGGGTGAACTCAGGGAGTTGGTGATGTACAGAGAGGTCTGGCGTGCTGAGATTCATGGGGTTGCAAATAGTCGGACACGACTGAGTAACTGAACTGAACTGAAGAGGTGGTTATGGGAACCCTGATTTATGATCAGTCCATAAGAAGAACAAGTAACCACCTGGACCCATGGCTGGCTCTGAAGTTGAGAAGCGGCAGTCTTGTGGGACCTAGTCCTTAACCTAAGATGAGATCTGACACTAACTCCATGTAGACTGTATCAGAATTGACTTAAATTGAAGGACACAGTAGTGTCTGCAGTTTTGGAGAATTAGTATGGGAAAAATACCCACACACTTGGTATCCAGAAGTACTGAGTCATCAAAAGACAAATACTATGATTCCAGTTTTGTGAGGTGTCTAGACTAGTCAAATTCATAAAGACTCAAAGTAGAATGTTGTTTGCTGTGGGGAGGCAGTGAGGAGGAGTGTTTAATGAACACAGTACTTCAGGTGGAAGATGAAAAATTTCTGGAGATGGATGGTGGTGATGGTTGCATAACAATGTGAGTATAATTAATGCCCACAATAGTATATTTAAAAATGGTTAAAATGGTTCATTCTGTTATATATCTAGTATCATGGGCAGGAATCCCTTAGAAGAAATGGAGTAGCCATCATAGTCAACAAAAGAGTCCAAAATGCAGTACTTGGATGCAATCTCAAAAATGACAGAATGATCTCTGTTCGTTTCCAAGGCAAACCATTCAATATCATGGTAATTTAAATCTAGGCCCTGACCAGTAATGCTGAAGAAGCTGAAGTTGAACAGTTCTATGAAGACCTACAAGACCTTCTAGAACTAACACCCAAAAAAGATGTCCTTTTCATTATAGGGGACTGGAATGCAACAATAGGAAGTCAAGAAACACCTGGAGTAACAGGCAAATTTGGCATTGGAGTACAGAATGAAGCAGGACAAAGGCTAATAGAGGTCTGCCAAGAGAATGCACTGGTCATAACGAACACCCTCTTCCAAGAACACAAGATAAGTCTCGACACATCGACATCACCAGATGGTCAACACCAAAATCAGATTGCTTATATTCTTTGCAGCCAAAATGGAGTTCTATACAGTCAGCAAAAACAAGACTGGGATCTGACTGTGGCTCAGATCATGAACTTCTTATTGCCAAATTCAGACTGAAATTGAAGAAAGTGGAGAAAACCACTAGACCATTCAGGTATGACCTAAATGAAATCCCTTATGATTATACAGTGGAAGTGAGAAATAGATTTAAGGGACTAGATCTGATAGACAGAGTGCCTGATGAACTATGGATGGAGGTTCATGACACTGTACAGGAGACAGGAATCAAGACCATCTCCAAGAAAAAGAAATGTAAAAAGGAAAATGGCTGTCTGAGGAGGCCTTACAAATAGCTGTGAAAAGACAGGAAGCAAAACGCAAAGGAGAAAAGGAAAGATATAAGCATCTGAATGCAGAGTTCCAAAGAATAGCAAGAAGAGATAAGAAAGCCTTCCTCAGTGACCAATGCAAAGAAATAGAGGAAAACAACAGAATGGGAAAGACTAGAGATCTCTTCAATAAAATTAGAGATACCAAGGGAATATTTTATGCAAAGATGGGCTTGATAAAGGACAGAAATGGTATGGACCTAACAAAAGCAGAAGATATTAAGAAGAAGTGGCAAGAATACACAGAAGAACTCTACAAAAAAGATCTTCATGACCCAGATAATCACGATGGTGTGGTCACTCACCTAGAGCCAGACATCCTGGAGTGTGAAGTCAAGTGGGCCTTAGAAGGCATCACTACGAACAAAGCTAGTGGAGGTGATGGAATTCCAGTTGAGGTATTTCAAATCCTGAAAGATGACACTGTGAAAGTGCTGCACTCAATATGCCATGAAATTTGGAAAACTCAGCAGTGGTCACAGGACTGGAAAAGGTCAGTTTTCATTCCAATCCCAAAGAAAGGCAATGCCAAAGAATGCTCAAACTACCACACAATTGCACTCATCTCACACACTACTAAAGTAATGCTTAAAATTCTCCAAGCCAGGCTTCAGCAATACGTGAACTGTGAACTTCCAGACGTTCAAGCTGGTTTTAGAAAAGGCAGAGGAACCAGAGATCAAATTGCCAACATCTAATTGATCTTTGAGAAAGCAAGAGAGTTCCAGAAAAACATCTATTTCTGCTTTATTGACTGCCAAAGCCTTTGACTGTGTGGATCACAATAAACTGTGGAAAATGGTTAACTGATGTTATATATATTTTACCATGTAAGGGAAGAGAAAATTCCTTTCCTTTTTGTTTTACCTTCTAGGCTCTCTGGCTGGGGCCTTGGAAACTCGATGTAAGACAGATGAACAAGAGAAAAAGTTTATTAACGGGCACAGCATGCACAGTATGGGAAAAGTCTTTTGTCATTTATAGATAGTTGTTTCTGTACTCAGATGTGTTTGTAAAAGTGCTCCATTTCTAAGAAGATTCATAGGAAGGACTTTTGCCAAGTAGAAATTTCTGATAAGTTTCAAACCACAAGCTAAACTTTATAAGAAATTATGGAGTCCAAATGGAAAACCCGACGTCTTCATAAAACCATTAACAAAAAGGAGTAGTTGCTGAGTGACCTGGTGAATATGGTCAGACTTTTGGTTGTTTTTTATTCTGAAATATTACTGCTTTAGGTTTGTGTTTTCCAGACATAAGGAAACCTTTTCCCTCAAGCTAATTATGACTTATAACAATTTGGAAAATTATACCTTTGTAAGTAGAATTAAAACATTTTTTCTTTTCTTTCTACATGGTCACTCCAAAAACTGGAAATTCTTAGGTTCTCAGATGCTGTATTAGATAAATAGGGAAGGCCACCTCCTAACAGGGGCAACTCTTCTACCTGTGGTTGAATGGCACATGTTCTTTGAACTCAGTTTCTCATCTGTAAAATGGGTACTAAAAGTAACATATAGAACTTCCCTGGTAGTCCAGTGGCTAAGAATTTCCTTCGAAGCGGACCTGGGTTAGATTCCTGGTCAGAGAACTAAGATCTCACATGCCATTTGAGCAACTAAACCTGCATGCCACAACTACTGACCCTGCCCACTCCATATAAGAGAGTCCATGCACCCCAAAGAAAGAGCTTGCAAGACACAACATAGATCCTGAGTGCCAGAAATAAGACCCAGCAAAGCCAAAATAAAAAAAGGAATATCTATTTCATGGAGTTATTGTTTATGTGAAAGTACTTGTTGCAATCTCTGGCACAGAGGAAATGTTCAATAAGTGGAAGCTATTATGGCAATATATTCTATCAGAATATTAAGTTAATTGTCCTTGCTATGGTATGAATGTTTGTGATAAAGGGATGAAAACGAAAATCTTGAGGTCATAGCTTAAAGGCCACTGGTGCTGACATAAAGGGCACAGTTTGCAAGAAAACTTAGCCAACCAAGATTTCCTCCACAGAAGAGAGATTAAAACGCTGGTCAGAGGAGAGCAAAGGGCTGGGAACAAGAGGCAGAGAGTTGTTGATACCTATCCCAAATGGTCACCATCCTCAACTTCCTGAGCAAGGACAAAGCAGGGGGAACACAGGATATGATAGAACCCCTCCAAGTATGACTGGTGCCTTACCTCCTGCTAGAAGCCAGGTGAGCTACCAGCTTTGTAGAGGAGATCCCTTGCCATCAGCCTGTGTTATGAGGTAGAGAGAAAACTCATATTTTCCTGGCTCACCTGGGGTTTGGAAAATTCAGAAAGAGGGAGGCAGCAGGCTTAAGGAGTCTATGAGCCAGGATGAGAGAATGCCACAGACAGAGATGTAGCTTGTGGCGTCAGCTGGGGAGCAGATGAGAACCAATTATGTCTTCCTTTAAAATCCCACAGTAGAGTTGATTTTAAAAACAAAATACATTTGCCCAGGAAAGCAGAAACTAGACTTTGCTAAAGTTAAAGAAACGAAACTAGGAAGATAAATAAGAACTCTTCCTAAATCTAGATCATCTGCTTTATAATCAGTTTAGATCTATAGTCCCTATTCTTGATCCTCCATGTTACAAGTGGTGCAGGAGAAGGAAATATCTATTCCTGGCAGATGTGGAAGTACCTGGGACCAGCTTCCAAGTGAGGGTGCTTGGCTTCCTTCAGGAAAGAACTGAAAAGCAAGCTGAAGCAGAGTGAAAATGGACTTATTCAGGGAGACACACACTCCATAGTCAGAATGTGGACCTTCTCAGAAGGCAAGAGGACCCAGTGCACGGAGTTGTTAGTTGTCATGGGCTGGGTAATTTCATTCAACAACAAGTGGGAGAAATATTCTTGCTATTCCAGGGAAGGGACAGGGGTTTTCAAGAACTGAACCACTGCACACTTTTGAAATGGAGCAGGATCCTATGGTCCTTGCCCCCCATGTCCTCTGCCTGTCTTTTGTCTGTGGGAAAACTTTAGCCAAAGAATAAGTTTAATTAGAGAAGTGAGAAACAGAGGGATGGTATGGGGAGGGAGGAGGGAGGAGGGTTCAGGATGGGGAACACGTGTATACCTGTGGCGGATTCATTTTGATATTTGGCAAAACTAATACAATTATGTAAAATTTAAAAATAAAATAAAATTAGGGAAAAAAAAAAGAAACAAAGTTAAACAGTCAAAGGAGACCAATAATAATATAGTTATTAAGCATAGTTAAGGACCTTTTAATTTCTTCTCAAGGGCTATAGATAATATTCTGAGCCATATCCTGTGAGCTGTCTTATAGGTACTGAAAACCCCACCAGGTAAAAGAACTCCATAATGACTGGACTATAGTCATGATGTCAGCTGCACAATTCTGAGAACTGACGTTGAGAAATGGGAACAAACCAACGCTGGAACTGAAGATTCAATTCAGTTCAGTTCAGTCACTCAGTCGTGTCTGACCCTTTTTTACCCCATGAATTGCAGCACACCAGGCCTCCCTGTCCATCACCAACTCCCAGAGTTCACTTAAACTCATATCCATTAAGTCAGTGATGCCATCCAGCCATCTCATCCTCTGTCTTCCCCTTCTCCTCCTGCCTCCAATCCCTCCCAGGATCAGAGTCTTTTCCAATGAGTTAACTCTTCGCATGAGGTGGCCAAAGTACTGGAGTTTCAGCTTTAGCATCAGTCTTTCCAAAGAACACCCAGGACTGATCTCCTTTAGAATAGACTAGTTGGATCTCCTTGCAGACAAATTCAGACTGAAATTGAAGAAAGTGGAGAAAACCACTAGACCATTCAGGTATGACCTAAATAAAATCCCTTATGATTATACAGTGGAAGTGAGAAATAGATTTAAGGGACTAGATCTAATAGAGTGCCTGATGAACTATGGATGGAGGTTCATGACATTGTACCCAAGACAGGGATCAAGACCATTCGCATGGAACTGAAGATTAATTCTACCTAAAACAAGCGAGATGACACTGGTCAGACCACCAATGACTAATTTCAAGATGACTGTGAGCGCTGACTGTACTGTTTCTACACATAGCTCTCTCTGTCTATAAAAGCTCTTGTCCACTGATTGTCAAGGGAGGGGGAGTCAGCCTTTGGACAGGCATATACCCTCTCCCAACATACACACTGGAATCCAAAATAAAGTAAATGTTCCTTCCCACCAACCTGGCCTCTTTATTGGCTTTTGAGCGGTGAGCAGACGGACCCCCTTCTTCACTTTTTGATCGTCTATGGTCAGCCTTGGAACTATCATAGCAGCTGTTGTGGTAAGAACGGAGTGAATTTTAGTGTTACAATGAAGGTGTAATGAGTTAGAAGTCAGAGACTAGACTATACTCAAAACCATCTCGATTTTAGCTGGTTCAAGCCAGTTTTTGTGGGATCCTGTTTATCTCAATATCTGTGCCCACTTCCTTCCTTCCTGCCTCACAAGCATAGTACACTGTTTCCATATTAACGAGGAGATCTTAGCCTGTCATCTGGGAGTCCAGACCTGGTTCTCTGTGCACCCTGATGCCTAGGTCCTTCCTTTTCCCATTTAATCAATTCTAGGTTGTGTTCTTTGAATGAAGGGCACCAAGGACTCCAACCTATTTCAGAGCACCATCATGCCCCAGTCAAGAACAAGTTACCTCATGGGCAAAAAGCAACAAAATAAAATTGATTATATCAATACATTTCTTTTTTGGATCATTAGGCATAGGGGAGAAACTGGTCTCTTTCTCTTCAAGATTATCTCCATAGGTAACAAAGTAAATAGTTATTAAAGGTAAGGTGGGGCCCTTAATATTCTGTGAGACCCAGTTCCGTTCAGTTGCTCAGTCGAGTCCGACTCTTTGCAACCCCCTGAATTGCAGCACGCCAGGCCTCCCTGTCCGTCACCACCTCCCGGAGTTCACTCAAACTCGGAGACTGGGATGTGATGAAACAGTCACCGACAAAGCCCGTCAACAATTCCCTGGAAGTAAAAGTAGAATTCAGTAATAAAGTATTACCTTTTGTCTCTCCCTTTGTTCTAAGTCAAGTTTCACTTGCTTACAGGGCGCCTCGTGCAGAAGCCTTGCACCCATCCGGGCCTTCAGATGAGACTCCCTGGTGTGAAATGGCTGTGCAGACACCTCAGCTCTGAAGGCTGTGTGCAAAGTCTCTGCGCCCAGCACTGTGATTCAAGATGGCAGCCAGGGGGGCCCTTGTGCAGAGATGCTGACCCAGCATTACGACCTGGAGCCACGAGCAGCACAGCTGGGCCTGTCCTGGGAGAACCACCCATCCCCCAGATGACAGGAATGACACACAGCAGTCCCAGCGGTGCCTTGAGGGGAAAGCATGTCCTCTAGAGCACATTCTATTGGGATAAGCCACACCTGGCAGAGGGGCTTCCCAGGTGGCTCAGCAATAAAGAACCTGCCTGCCAATGCAGGAGACTCATGTTGATCCCTGGGTCAGGCAGATCATCTGGAGCTGAAAATGGCAACCTGCTCCACTATTCTTGTCTGGGAAATCCCATTACAGAGGGGCCTAGAGGGCTGCAGTCCACGAGGCTGAAAAGAGTCAGACAAGATTGAGTGACTGAGCACATACCTGGCAGAAGGAACCACCTGGCCTTTGGGGTCTGACTGGGGAGGGTCAGTAACAAAATAGGAAGAAATCAAACCATCTTTGGTTTTCCTGGTGGCTCAGATGGTAACAAATCTGCCTGCAATGATGCAGACCAAGGTTTGATCCCTGGTTGGGAATATTCTCTGGAGAAAGGAATGGCTACCCACTCCAGTATTCTTCCCTGGAGAATTCCATGGAATTCTGGTGGGCTGTATAGTTTGTGAAGTCACAAAGAGTCAGACACAACTGAGCGACTTGCACATGTTCACACTTTTTAACAATGAAAGTAGCTGCCATTTGGGAAGAAATGAGATCTTTTGCCTCCAACAGTGGTTCTCACTTGGCTGCATGGTGGAATCACCTGTGGGTTTTTAAAATGTGTTGACTCCTTCCTCCCCTCCCCCAAGATTCTGATTTAACTGAGATGAGCTTCAGCACTGGGCTTTTACAGAGCTCCCCTGAAGCCAAGTTTACAAACCACTGGCCTTTGCCATACTGAGGATATAAAGAACTGTACCTGGACGAGGAAGCAGAATAAACAGAGTGATTCTGCAGCAGCAGGAGTGTGCATTTCTGTGTCTAGGGTGTAGATGATGTAGGTGAAGTGAAGGCCTGTGACGCCTCTTGACCCCTGTGAGGCCTTCCTGGCCCCCTCTTTCCATGGCCTTTCCACGCTGCCCCCTGGTGGTGATTTTCAGTATGGCACAGTTGTCCCTGGTGGTTACACGCAAGCACCATCTTAAATTCAGCACAACCCTCTGAGCAACCTCACCCACCTCATCTACACCCTGTACAGAGAAAGGCACACTCCAGCTCCTACAGAATCACTCTATATCTTTACTCTGTTTCCTCATCCAGGTACAGTTCTTTATATCCCCAGTATGTGCTTAGTTCAGCACAACTCTATGAGCTTGCTGGGAGGGAAATCCTGTCAACTGTACAGGATGAGGAGCTCGGCAGTAACTTCAGGAGCTGCTCCTGCACAGGGAAGCTCAGGGAGCTCCAGGCCACTGGCCAAGCACAGGTCTGGCACATGCCTGTGACTGGAGCCTTCCTGTGCCTGGAGTCTGAGGTGTGTGTGTGTGTGTGTGTGTGTGTGTGTGCGCTCAGTCATGAGGACTCTTTGGGATCCCATGGACAGAGGATAGGATTTCCTGGGCAGGAATACTGGAATGGGTTGCCATTTCCTCCTCCAGGTGGAAACCTGCATCTCTTAGGTGTTTTGCATTGGCAGGCAGATAGTTTACCACTAGCGCCCCCTCGGGGTTTGAGGAAATTGGTCTTATCTTCCAGTGACAAGTGCTTCCCAGGGTCAGTGCTAGAGAATCCACCTGCCAATGCAGGAGACGTGGGTTCAATCTCTGGGTCCAGAAGACCCCCTGGAGGAGGAAATGGCAACCCACTCCAGTATTCTTGCCTGGGGAATCCCATGGACAGAGAAGCCTGGCGGGCTACAGTCACAAGGTCACAAAGAGTCACACATGACTGAGCACAGCCAGTGACAAATGCCTATGATATCAAGCATCCAGAAGTGCAGAGATGTAAGGTAATGAGCATCTTAATAAACAGCAGCTGCTCCTTATTCTGCTCTGTGTGGCAGTATGTGTTTTTACTTAACTATCATGTTTAATTTTAATGCAAGCTCGGAAGGTATTAGGATCCCCATCTTACAGACAAGGAATAAACCCGCAGAGCTTAAGGACATTGATTAATGTCATTCTACTCCCGACTGACAGATGCAGCCCCTGTCCCAGCTCCTTCCATGTCCCAGCAGGACCAGGAGGTCTCCCTGCCCAAAGATCTACTCAGCAGCTTCAGCCTGACTCCCGGGGTGGGTCCGTGAGGTCCCTCCAGGTACTCTCAGCCCTTTTGCTCCTACTAGTCTCTGACTCGGGTCCTTCATTCTGCAGACCAGCCCCCTAGAGCCCCACGGTTGGCAGGAGGACACCTTCACCCTCTTCTGGCAGCTTCTCCCTGCAGCCAGCTCCCGGGGGTGGGGTCAGGCCAGGTTGTGAGGAGAATCATGAAAGCAGCAGGAAGGTGTGAGCTTGTGGTCAGCACCTTCCTCTGACCTGGGACCTCCTTCTCTTCTGATGCTTCCCACCACTCGGGTCATATACTCACCATGCCCCCCACCCCCATTACAAGTACTTCTGTAGCTCTGCTGTAGATTAGAGTCACCAGGGGAGGGGTAAGAATGCAGATTCCTAGGCTCCAGCCCTGAAGATTCTGATCCAGTGGGTCACACAAGTGGGGCATGGGAATTTGAATTTTGATCAAACAGCCCAGTGGGTTGCAGGAGGTCCTCTGAACACACTGAGAAGCATTTAACAGACCTGCCACTCACATCTGTAAGTCCCAGATCAAGAATGAGGCCCATCTGATATGTTTAAATATTTAAAAGTTATAAATCAAGCTAACACACTGTGAAATACACTTTTGTAACCACCTGGCAGGCTGGGATTCCTGGACCCTGGAGTTTGGAGTCAGAAGGTAGGACAGCAGAGGGAAGGGCTGACCCAGCTCCCAGCCCTTCCCCTGCTCTTCCCACCTCTGGCTCTGACCCTCTTTGTACCCTGAGGAATCTGCTGCTCAAGCAAGAGCACCTCCAGCCTTCAAGTCCAAGCTCAGGCCACACTCTTCCCACCCATAAACAGCTGTATCTTGACCACCTGTCGGGCTGCAGGATGGACCCCAGGAAAGAGGCCTTCAACTGGCGTTGGGAGCAGGGGTTCTGTGGTCCAGGTGCTCAAAGCACTGCCTGGAGTGGGAGGGGCTCCCCCTGGTCCTCTCTGGCTGCCTGCACCTGGGGAGGGTGCAACCACAGGATGACATGAGCAAGTCCTCTAAACTAGCACTTCTCTAACTGTAGCATGAACAGAACTCACCTAGGATCCGGAGATTCTGAGGCAGTTGGTTTGGGATAGAGACAAAATTCCGTATTCTAACAGGCTCCCAGGTCAGCAGATGCTGCTGGTCCACAGGCCTTGCTTAGAAGAGCAGAGCCCTCAGGCAGGGTGAGCAGAGTTTTCCTGTGCTGCTGCTGCTGCTAAGTCACTTCAGTTGTGTCCAACTCTGTGCGACCTCATGGACGGCAGCCCACTAGGCTCCTCTGTCCCTGGGATTATCCAGGCAAGAATACTGGAGTCGGTTGTCATTTATTTCTCCAATGCATAAAAGTGAAAAGTGAAAGTAAGTTGCTCAGTCGTGCCCAACTATTAGCGACCCCATGGACTGCAGCCTACCAGGCTCCTCAGTCCATGGGATTTTCCAGGCAAGAGTACTGGAGTGGGTTGCCATTGCCTTCTCCAGAGTTTTCCTGTAAAGGGCCAGAAAGTGTATTTTTAGGCTTTGTGGGCCTTATGGTCTCTGCTCAGAAAAACATCTAAAGCCTTTGTGTGAATCACAACAAACTGGAAAACGTAAGGAGATGGGAGTACCAGACATTTTACTTGTCTCCTGAGAAGCCTGTATGCAGGTAAAGAAGCAACAGTTAGGACTGGACATGGAACAACTGCCTGGGTCAAAATTGGGAAAGGAGTATGACAAGGCTGTATATTGTCACCCTGCTGATTTAATTTATATGAAAAAGAATTTTGAGTCCATGAGCATGCTATGTCTCCCTCAAACCCCAAACATTCACTGTATATTCAGCCAATGATGAAATTTGTCTGAATTATTTAGGACAATGATGGCTGCCTTGTGGTACTTTTCTGTCAATCTGTCTACATTCATGAGTTGGCATTCTACTGCCGAAAAAAAAAAAAAAAAGCTTTCCCTTCCTCCTATCTATTTTCTGTATTATTAGAATCAATATAAACACATGGATTTTTAAAAATTTTTATTGTTGTGAAAAGTAGGATTTAAAAACCCTCAATCCTCTGTTTATCATTACTCATGACATTTCTAATGTGATATAAACTACATCTAAGAGACTCATTCTTTGTCTAAGTAGTCTGCAAAATGTAATTTTAAAAACGTTTTTCACATAATGTTTTCCAGAATTAAATAAGATTAGATTTTGGATCAAACACAGGTTTGGAATACCCCAAGCTTCCATCTATTGGGATGGATACTTGTGAGCATTGTTGCTGAGTGAAAGAGTGAATTTAGTTAGAACTTTGTGTAAAACATTCTTGCTGCTGCTGCTGCTGCTGCTGCTAAGTTGCTTCAGTCGTGTCTGACTCTGTGCGACCCCAGAGACAGCAGCCCACTAGGCTCCCCCCATCCTGGGATTCTCCAGGCAATAACACTGGAGTGGGTTGCCATGTCCTTCTCCAATGCACAAAAGTGAAAGTGAAGCTGCTCAGTCGTGTCCAACTCTTAGTGATCCCACGGACTGCAGCCCACCAGGCTCCTCCGTCCATGAAATTTTCCAGGCAAGAGTACTGGAGTGGGGTGCCATTGCCTTCACCGAAAACATTCTTAGTGTGTCTTAACCTTGGTTCTTCTTAACACACACACACACACACACACACACACAATCCCAGTTTGACTCCTAAGTCAAGTCAGATAGAGGTCTCGTACAGATGGAGGTCTGATAGTACTGTGCATGTTATTCCTTCTTTTAATGTTGTATTTTTAGCTCTCAGTTCAGTTCAGTCATTCAGTTGTGTCCAACTCTTTGTGACCCCATGAATCACAGCACGCCAGGCCTCCCTGTCCATCAAAAACTTCCGGATTTCACACAGACTCATGTCCGTCGAGTCAGTGATGCCATCCAGCCGTCTCATCCTCTGTCGTCCCCTTCTCTTCCTGCCCCCAATCCCTCCCAGCATCAGAGTCTTTTCCAATTAGTCAACTCTTCCCATGAGGTGGCCAAAGTACTGGAGTTCCAGCTTCAACATCATTCCCTCCAAAGAAATCCCAGGGCTGATCTCCTTCAGAATGGACTGGTTGGATCTCCTTGCAGTCCAAGGGACTCTCAAGAGTCTTCTCCAACACCACAGTTCAAAAGCATCAATTTTTCGGCACTCAGCCTTCTTCACAGTCCAACTGTCACATCCATACATGACCACAGGAAAAACCATAGCCTTGACTAGATGGACCTTTGTTGGCAAAGTAATGTCTCTGTTTTTGAATATGCTATCTAGGTTGGTCATAATTTTCCTTCCAAGGAGTAAGTGTCTTTTAAATTCATGGCTGCAGTCACCACTTGCAGTGATTTTGGAGCCCAGAAAAATAAAGTCTGACACTGTTTCCACTGTTTGCCCATCTATTTCCCATGAAATGTGACCCGATGCCATGATCTTCGTTTTCTTAATGTTGAATTTTAAGCCAACTTTTTCACTCTCCACTTTCACTTTCATCAAGAGGCTTTTTAGTTCCTCTTCACTTTCTGCCATAAGGGTGGTGTCATCTGTATATCTGAGGTTATCGATATTTCTCCCGGCAATCTTGATTCCAGTTTGTGTTTCTTCCCGTCCTGCATTTCTCATGATGTACTCTGCATATAAGTTAAATAAGAAGGGTGACAATATACAACCTTAACGTACTCCTTTTCCTATTTGGAACCAGTTTGTTGTTCCATGTCCAGTTCTAACTGTTGCTTACTGACCTGCATACAAATTTCTTAAGAGGTAGGTTTGGTGGTCTGGTATTCCCATCTCTTTCGGAATTTTCCATAGTTTATTGTGGTCCACACAGTCAAAGGCTTTGGGATAGTCAATAAAGCAGAAATAGATGTTTTTCTGGAACTCTCTAGCTTTTTCCATGATCCAGTGGATGTTGGCAATTTGATCTCTGGTTCCTCTGCCTTTTCTAAAACCAGCTTGAACATCAGGAAGTTCACGGTTCACATATTGCTGAAGCCTGGCTTGGAGAATTTTAAGCATTACTTTACTAGCGTGTGAGATGAGTGCAATTGTGCGGTAGTTTGAGCATTCTTTGGCATTGCCTTTCTTTGGGATTGGAGTGAAAACTGACTTTTTCCAGTCCTGTGGCCACTGCTCAGTTTTCCAAATTTACTGGCATATTGAGTACAGCACTTTCACAGTATCATCTTTCAGGATTTGGAATAGCTCTACTGGAATTCCATCACCTCCACTAGCTTTGTTCATAGTGATATTTTCTAAGGCCCACTGGACTTCACATTCCAGGATGTCTGGCTCTAGGTCAGTGATCACACCATCATGATTATCTGGGTCATGAAGATCTTTTTTGTACAGTTCTTCTGTGTATTCTTGTCACATCTTCTTAATATCATCTGCTTCTGTTAGGCCCATACCATTTCTATGTTTTATCAATTCAAATAAATATAAATTTATCCCAGTTTTCAATGCACATTTCTGTTTTAGTAAAAAAAAAAAAAATCCTTAGAACATTGGGTTTAAAAAACAAAAGCTCAGTTAATCCCTATTCTTTCTGTTTTTTAAGGAAAATTAATAGGTCACACATAAATTCTTGTGTTTAGAAAAAAGCTCTGAAGGGTTTTAAAGTGGCCTGTTGTGTTTCCAGTTACCTTCCTCAACTTTAGGACCATGTTACTGATTCAAGAGTAGCATCAGTATAAATACATGCACAGTATTGGCTTTAGACTTGGGGGGAGGGGGCTCTAAACTTAAACAGAAATTTAATTATTTATAACATTCTAATGCTATTAAAAATATTGATAATGAATAGTAGGGCCTTTTGAAAGACCATATGGTCTCATTTTAAGAATAACATAATGGTAATTTTTGCTTTATTGTCTATGCCAAAGCCTTTGACTGTGTGGATCACAATAAACTGTGGAACATTCTGAAAGAGATGGGAATGGCAGACCATCAGACATGGCTCTTGAGAAAGCTGTATGCAGGTCAGGAAGCAACAGTTAGAATTGGATATGGAATAACAGACTTGTTCCAAATAGGAAAAGGTATGTCAAGGCTGTATATTTTAAACCTGCTTATTTAACTTATATGCAGAGTATATCATGAGAAATGCTGGGCTGGAGGAAGCACAAGCTGGAATCAAGATTGCTGGGAGAAATATCAATAACCTCTGATAATACAGATGACACCACCCTTATAACAGAAAGTGAAGAAGAACTAAAGAGCCTCTTGATGAAAGCAAAAGAGGAGAGTGAAAATGTTGGCTTAAAGCTCAACATTCAGAAAACTAAGATCATGACATCCAGTCCCATCACTTCATGGGAAATAGATGGGGAAACAGTGGCTGATTTTATTTTTTGGGGCTCCAAAATCACTGCAGATGGTGACTGCAACCATGAAATTAAAAGACACTTACTCCTTGGAAGGAAAGTTATGACCAACCTAAACAGCATTTTAAAAAGCGGAGACATTACTTTGGCAACAAAGGTCCTTCTAGTCAAGGCTATGGTTTTCCAAGTGGTCATGTATGGATGTGAGAGTTGGACTATAAAGAAAGCTGAGCGCCAAAGAATTGATGCTTTTGAACTGTGGTGTTGGAGAAGACTCTTGAGAGTCCCTTGGACTGCAAGGAGATCCAACCAGTCCATCCTAAAGCAGATCAGTCCTGGGTGTTCATTGGAAGGACTGATGTTGAAGCTGAAACTCTAATACTTTGACCACCTGTTGCAAAGAGCTGACTCATTTGAAAAGACTCTGATGCTGGGAAAGATTGAGGGCAGGAAGAGAAGGGGATGACAGAGGATGAGATGGCTGGATGGCATCACTGACTCAATGGACATGAGTTTGGGAAGGCTCTGGGAGTTGATGATGGACAGCGAGGTCTGGAGTGCTGCAGTTCATGGGGTCGCAAAAATTTGGACACGACTAAGTGACTGAACAATTAATAAAGAGGGTAGTGCTGAAAAGGGTAGTACTGATTGACAGCTAAACACATATCCAGCATTGTTCAAGGTAGTGTTTCTCACCTGTCTGGGATTAAATATGTTTTATTTAATTTTACATTTTCAGTCCATTGTGACCTAGTCACTGACCCACTGTGCACGGCTAGTGTGCAGCTCAGCCCTGTGCCCCTCCCCCTGCAAGTACAACACTCACTCTGGTCTCTGGGATGTTCAGGATCCCACCCATCCTGAGTGTGGATATCACAGCAATAGCCAATGGCTCTGAGTTTCTAGCTTTCTTGAGTTTCCTGTATGTACTACTAACCTGGTTATAGTTTACTTACTGGCACTAGTGCACAGATCACATTGGGAGTGTCTCTGTCATAATTAATCTTTGCAACAGCCCTCTCAGAATCATACTATCCCCACCTCAACTTTCAGACAAAGACACTGAAGCACAGTGGGCTTCCCAACCTTAAAAGCCCAGGATTAGCAGGCAGCTGAACTCATATCTAAACCCAGTTAGTGTCCAGAGCATCCAGGATTTGTCCCTGGAAGGCTGACTCCAGAGTTTGTGCTCCTCCCCATGTGCTTGTGTCATTTTAAATACATGTGAAGGAGGAACAGTCTGGTTTAGCCCATCAGATGAGGACCTCCTCAAATACACCTTCTACAGTCTACAAACCTCCTTCATCCATGCCCATCTTGCTCTTCATTCTTGTGATTAAGAATCACCAATAACCCGGTGTACGAGACAGCAAAAGAGACACTGATGTATAGAACAGTCTTATGGACTCTGTGGGAGAGGGATAGGGTGGGAAGATTTGGGAGAATGGCATTGAAACATGTAAAATATCATGTAAGAAACGAATTGCCAGTCCAGGTTCAATGCACGATACTGGATGCTTGGGGCTAGTGCACTGGGATGACCCAGAGGAATGGTATGGGGAGGGAGGAGGGAAGAGGGTTCAGTATGGGGAACACATGTATACCTGTGGTGGATTCATTTTGATATTTGGCAAAACTAATACAATTATGTAAAGCTTAAAAATAAAATAAAATTAGAAAAAAAAAAAAAAAGAATCACCAAGGTCAGTGATTCCATGCTGTGTCTTTGGATGCTCCTGGTCCACCCATCATGCCAACCAAAGCAATGGTTCAAAAGCAGGAACTATATTCATTTTCCAGACAAAGAAGCTGAAATTCAGAGATTAAGATACTCTCCCAAGCATGAAACTAAGTCTACATGGCTGTAGGGTGTCCAGAGCCCATTTTATCAAGGATGGTGCCAGTTTATTTCCCTGGAATCTTGGGTGGTTATTGGTTTCCTGTCACTCTCAAGTGTCCCATTATGGACAGTACATTCTTTGGACACCAAGCATCTGCCTACAGTGTGGGAGACTTGGGTTCAATGCCTGGTTGGGAAGATCTGGAGAAGGAAATGGCAACCCACTCCAGTATTCTTGCTTGGAAAATCCCCTACAGTCCATGGGGTCTCAAAGAGTCAGACACGACTGAGTGACTTCACTCACTGCTGGTGAGTAGCAGAAAGCAGAGAAAGACCTGACAGGTAGACCAGTGTAGCTGACTCCAAAACTAGGGTTTTCTATTATCACAGGCTACCTCTTAGAATTTCAAAATTATAAAGTTGTAAAGGAAGGTTTGTTCTTTATCATCCTTTATTCATTCAACAAACACTTACTGAGCACTCCCCACATGATGGGCACTGTGCTGGAAGATGTAATTAAAAAGTGGATAGGGCATAATTCCAAGTATTATTCTCACTTGATTTAATGAGAAAACAGACCATGTGTGAACACTCACAGTCAGGGCAGGCTACATCATAAAGAAGAAGTGCACAATGGAAAGAACAGACCCCTTGTTTACAAATGAAGTATCTCAGGATGGAGACAACAGGACACTAACCAAGTATGGCTCAGTTTAACAAATGAGAGGCACTCAGGGTCCTACAGAAATATGAGTTACCTAGGATGATGACTTCCTAGAAGAGGTGACAACTGGGCTGACCCTGGAGAATGAGGATATTCATTCTCCTCTGGTTTTTATACAAGAGGGTATTGAGGAGAATCACTAAATCACCGTATTGACTTACATATCAGTCATCAAGAGTTTCCCCCACAGTACACCCTCATCACCTACCTCTGCAGCTGTAATACATACTGTGGGGGGAACATGGAGATGTGCTGTCCTGACCTCCCTTCAAGGACTCACTGTCCAGCTGCTGGAAGTGCTGCCAGTTGGCAAGTTTAAACCAACAGCCCCTCCGGGAGCAGCCTATGTGCACTGCCCATCCAGGGGAAGTATGACAGCCTGGCCAGTGGACAAGTCAAGACAACCCTGGAGAGCCATCATCACTCCAGACCCCTGTGTGGTCAGCTAAGGTCATCTGGTCAGTGTTCCTCTGCCCCATCCTGTTTTGTCCTCCCTGATTCAACAGTGTTGACCCCAAGGGTATCCCTGATACACATCCCAGCACTAAACTCCATCCAAGTCTGCATCCTAGAGAAACAGCCTGCAACATATATCAGAAAACATTCCAGTATTCAGGGAGGATTTTTATTTGAAAATTACTGGTTACATACATGTTTATAACAGTATAAAACCCCTGAATAAAATACAAAATTGTAGAAACAAGGACTTTTTGTGTGAATGTGGTTACCTTTGGTTTAAAATCCACAATCTAATGTTGTCTGAACAAAGTGAAATTAAGTTTTTTATTAATAACAAAAGAAAATGATTATTTAATATGAAAGTGTCATTTTATAGCCTATAAAAAGATTGAATATTAGCAGTTCCACATGGTTCAATCTAATAGAAAAAATCCATTCGCATTTGAAATTTAGAAAACATTATACTTATGCATAACCCGTAGATAAAAGATATAGTTAATGAATTAAATTAATAATTAGAAAACACATAATACTTTGACTATTGTTTGGTAGTATCAAAACTTGTAGGTTGCAGCTAAAGTGATCTCAGAAAAAAAAAATGTTAGCTTCATATACTTATATTAGAATAATAATGACATTATTAATGTTTCCAATTTAAGAATTTAGAGAAAAAAATCTCAAAGGAAAAATTGCAGGAAAGAAAAAAACATGTGAATTATTAGAGAAAACAAAAGATAGCGATGCACGATACTGGATGCTTGGGGCTAGTGCACTGGGACGACCCAGAGGGATGGTATGGGGAGGGAGGAGGGAGGAGGGTTCAGGATGGGGAACACATGTATACCTGTGACAGATTCATTTTGATATTTGGCAAAACTAATACAATTATGTAAAGTTTAAAAATAAAATAAAATTAGAAAAAAAAAGAAAAAAAAAAAAGATAGCCTCAATAAAACAAAAAGTTGATTCTTTGCAAGTGGGAAAAGTTATGCAAGATTATTAATAAAGAAGCAAAAGCTTAAAAAAATTAAAAAGCCAAAAGAACACAGAGATGCTGCAGAGATTAAGCATATAAGATACTATGAATACATTTATGCCAGTCAAGCTCAAAACTCACAGGAAACAGATCCACTTCTAGAAAAATGAAACGTACCAGAATGATTCTGCAGAAATAACACACTTTACCAAAAGGTAAAATGGTTGCACAACCTTGTAAACATAATTAATGCCACTCAATTGTATGATTAAAAATGGTTATATGGCAAATTTTGTTATATATGTTTTACCACATTTTTTTAATATAAAAAAATTTAAATCCTGTATCTAGAAGACAGTCTAGCACACGTTTGTCCTTCATGAGCAAATCCCAGGAAGGTTTCCTACTTTGAGAAAGCATATTTTCTCTTTCTTCTCTTTTAGAGGGCTTCCCCAGTGGCTCAGTGGTAAAGAATCTGCCTGCAATGCAGGGGACACAGGAGATGAACATAAAATATTGTCCTATATTTTAACCATTTTTTTTTTTTTGGAGGGCAACACCTCTCTTTCCTATAATGTCATTTTAACTACATGTATTGTATGTTTTTCCTATTAGTTATCTCTAGTATTTTTTAATTTAAATTTATTTATTTTAATTAGAGGCTAATTACTTTACAATATTGTATTGGTTTTGCCATACATCAACATGAATCCGCCAGGGGTGTACATGTGATCCCAATCCTGAATTCCCCTCTCACCTCCCTCCCCACACCCTAGTATTTTAACCAGAGATCTTTGAGTGGGAAAATGGATCATAATGTTAAAGGAAATAGTGACACAAAACAGCAACTTCACACTGTCTTCAAGTAAACAGAAGCCCTGACATAATTGAAAAGTAATATGTAATTCTGGAAATAGTAAAAAAAAAAAAATGTGTGGCAACTTTCTCTCAAATCTTAGAAAATGAGTTTGGCTCTGGAGTCTCTCAAGACACAAAGCCTGGGATACAGGTTTATTGGTAGCCTGCACTCTGATTTGGATAAGAAAGAAAATACTGTAATATGTAAATAAAGATAATAAATCCTTTTGCAAAAGCTTGATATCACTGAGTGAAGGTGGAGGAAAAAAATTATAGAAAAAAATAAACATCTTGTGATATGTAAATATTGGTTGCTAATGCAAAAAAGTACCATATAATTTATGCAGTGCAAAAACCTATTGGAAAAATGCCTTTGGAATAGACATGAACTCATGGTAGAATCACAGAGTTGACTCAAAAATTGTTAAGGCTGAGGGCTGTCCACTGGACATTCATTACATTGATAAAACCACATGATCACTGTGAGTGATATCTGGCTATTTCCTTCAAAATGCAACTGGAGGTGGGAAAAGACAAAAACAAAATGTTTAAGAGTTATAAAGTCCTTCTCCTAAGGCAACACATTTCTAGGTCCACTTTTTCATTTGAAGCAAATCATATTACTACTGGAGACACAATTTTAAAACGGGTATATTTATTCTATGGAGGAAGTAGCCCCATTAGAACCCTCAGTGGGGCTGAACTTAATGCCAAACAACCTGTAGATCCACTAGACTTCTGATCATTCTGTTACATTTTACTAATTCAAAGCCTGGAGATAAACACAGGGTGACAAAGAGGCTGGGAAATCTATTATTACTGTCTGCCCAAAGGTTTCTCATTTGTACACATAATATAAGCACAACAAATTTGGATGTTAATATCAGGTTGTAATCCCCATGTTTTAAAAACTGTGCTTAACAAGTATTGAAAATAAGGAGTAGGAAATGGAGAAAGTGTAACACTATGTAGACGTTAAAAGGAATGAGACAACTATATGAATTGATGTAATCTGAGATATAATATTAGCTGAAAAAAAGGAAAGAATAGCTATCATCTATTATTAAAAACAGGAAGACCACATGTGTTCACAAGTTCTTCCTGATGCACAGAACAGTCAACAAGACAGTCAACAGTGGTGCTGAAGCTCCACCTGGGGAGGAGCTGTGTAATGATAGGAGTGAAGGGTGATTTACTTTCTGTTCATAAATTCTTAAAAAGTATTTTTAAAAGATTTTAAATTTTGTAACAGTATATGTATCATTTGTTTCAAAACTTATTATTAAAAATACCTTATAATCATTTGCAGCAGCAGTCCCCAACCTTTTTGGCACCGAGGACCCAGTTTCATGGAAGACAAGTTGTCAACAGACAGGACAGGGGTGGGAGGGGAGGAGGTTGAGGTGTAATGTGAGTGATAGAGGGAGCAGCAGATGAAGCTTTGTTCACCAGCCCACCACTCACCTCCTGTTGTGTGGCCCAGTTCCTAACAGCCCATGGAGTGGTACAAGTCTTTGGTCCACTGGTTGGGATCCATGATTTAGAGTCTCTGAAGCTACTTAGAAGAACTATAGGGATATTTGTTTTATTGTTGGGAGGCAAGGCTTCTGACTACAGCCTTTTTAAAAAAAATGACCCTTTTAAATTTTTTTTAATTGAAGGATAATTGCTTTACAGAATAGTATTGGTTTCTACCAAACATCAACATGAATGAGCCTTAGGGATACATATGTCCCCTCCTTCTTGAAACTCCCTCCCACCTCCCTTATCATCCCGCCCTTCTAGATTGTTACAGAGCCCAGGTTTGAGTTCCCAGTATCATACAGCAAACTCCCACTGCCTATCTATTTTACAATCAGTAATGTAAGTTTCCATGTTACTCTCTCCATACATCCCACCCTCTCCTTCCTGCCCCCATCCCACCAGGTCCACAGGTCTGTTCTCTACGTCTATGTCTCCATTGCTGCCCTGCAAATAATCCCATCAGTAGCATCTTTCTAGATTCCATATATACACATTGGTATATGATAATTTTCTCTTTCTGACTTACTTCACTCTGTATAATAGGCTCTAGGTTCATAATAACCTCGTTAGAACTGACTCAAATGTGTTCATTTTTATGGCTGAGTGATATTCCACTGTGTGTACATACCACCGCTTCTTTATCCATTCATCTGTCGATGGACATCTAGGTTGCTTCCATGTTCTAGCTATTGCAAATAGTGCTGCTACAACATTAGGGTACATATGTCTTTTTCAATTTTTGTTTCCTCATAATATATGCCTAGTAGTGGAATTTCTAGGTCATATGGTTGTTTCATTCATAGGTTTTAAATGAATCCCCATACTGTCTTCCATAGTGGCTGCATCAACTTACATTCCCACCAATAGTAAAAGAGGGTTCCCTTGTCTCAACACCCTCTCCAGCATTTAGTGTTTATAGACTTTTTGATGATGGCCATTCTGATGGGTGTGAGGTGATATCTCACTGTGGTTTGATTTGCATTTCTCTAATAATGAGCAATGAAAGGCAATGCCAAAGAATGCTCAAACTACTGCACAGTTACACTCATTTCACACGCTAGTAAAGTAATGCTCAAAATTCTCCAAGCCAGGCTTCAGCAATATGTGAACCGTGAACTTCCAGATGTTCAAGCTGGTTTTAGAAAAGGCAGAGGAACCAGAGATCAAATTGCCAAAAAATGCTGGATCATCGAAAAAGCAAGAGAGTTCCAGAAAAAAAAAAACAAAAACATCTATTTCTGCTTTATTAAGCCTTTGACTGTGTGGATCACAATAAACTATGGAAAATTCTGAAAGAGAAGGGCATACCAGACCACCTGACCTGCCTCTTGATAAACCTATATGCAGGTCAGAAAGCAACAGTTAGAACTAGATATGGAACAACAGACTGGCTCCAAATAGGAAAAGGAGTATGGCAAGACTGTGTACTGTCACCCTGCTTATTTAACTTATATGCAGAGAACATCATGAGAAATGCTGGGCTGGAAGAAGCACAGGCTGGGATCAAGATTGCCGGGAGAAATATCAATAACCTCAGATATACAGATGACACCACCCTTATGGCAGAAAGTGAAGAGGAACTAAAAAGCTTCTTGATGAAAGTGAAAGTGGAGAGGGAAAAAGTTGGCTTAAAGCTCAACATTCAGAAAATGAAGATCATGGCATTTGGTCCCATCACTTCATGGGAAATAGATGGGCAAACAGTAGAAACAGTGTCAGACTTTATTTTTCTGGGCTCCAAAATCACTGCAGATGGTGATGGCAGCCATGAAATTAAAAGACACTTACTCCTTGGAAGAAAAGTTATAACCAACCTAAATAGCATATTCAAAAGCAGAGATATTACTTTGCCAATAAAGGTCCATCTAGTCAAGGCTATGGTTTTTACAGTGGTCATGTATGGATGTGAGAGTTGGACTGTGAAGAAAGCTGAGCGGCAAAGAATTGATGCTTTTGAACTGTGGTGTTGGAGAAGACTCTTGAGAGTCCCTTGGACTGCAAGGAGATCCAACCAGTCCATTCTGAAGGACATCAGCCCTAGGATTTCTTTGGAAGGAACGATGCTAAAGCTAAAGCTCCAGTACTTTGGCCACCTCATGGGAAGAGTGGACTAATTGGAAAAGACTCTGATGCTGGGATGGATTGGGGACAGGAGGAAAAGGGGATGACAGAGGATGAGATGGCTGAATGGCATCACCAATTTGATGGACGTGAGTTTGATTGAACTCCGGGAGATGGTGATGGACAGGGAGGCCTGGCATGCTGTGATTCATGGGGTTGCAAAGAATTTGATGTGACTGAGCGACTGAACTGAACTGAACTAAACAATGAGCGATGGTGAGCATCTTTTCCTGTGTTTGTTAAACATCTGAATGTCTTATTTGGATAAATATATGCTTATGTCTTTTTCCCACTTTTTGATTGGGTTGTTTGTTTTTCTGGAACTGACTTGCATGGAAATGTGGTAGTGTTAGCATCTCAGTCATGTCCGACTCTTTGCGACCCCATGGACTGTAGCCCACTAGGCTCCTCTGTCCAAGGGAATCTCCATGCAAGAATACTGAAGTGGGTTGTCATTTCCTACTACAGAAGATCTTCCTGACCCAGAGATTGAACCTGGGTCTTTCACATTGCAGGGTTCTCCCTCATTGCAGGCAGATTCTTCACTGACTGAGTCACTAGGGAAACCTTGCATGGGAAGCTTGCATATTTTGGAAATTAATCCTTTGTCAGTTGTTTCATTTGCTATTATTTTCTCCCATTCTGCTGGTTGGAAAAATGATCTCACTTTTATACTGTAAAACACTCTATAGTCCCAAAGCATTTAAACATCTGCTCTCTCATCTGATCCCTGTAATGAGTGTGAAGAAACTGGCAGAGCTGTAATCCCTGCTCTACACACAGGTGAGGACCTGAGGCTCAGAGGCCTTGGGGGACATAAGGCCACATGAATGCTAAATGCCTCCTACATAGATTTGAACTGGCCCAGGCGCCTAGAGCTAGGATATTAGGATTTTGTAGCTTCTGGGCTGTATTAAGTGACTTCATGAATAGACTAAATAATGCTTTTGTTACACACCAGGAGCAAAGAAACTTCAAAAAACTTCAACCAGGTCTGCTTCATCACAGAACAGAATGAATGATAGGCATTTATTCTTTTTTTGAGTTGAATTGTGTCCCCTCCAATTTTACATGTTGAAGTCCTAAACCTGCCAGTACCTCAGAATGTGACTGCATTTGGAGACAGGCTCTTTAAAGAGGCAAAACATTTCAAATGAAGTCAAACAGGTGGGTCCTGATCTAATAGACTGGAGTTCTTACAAGAAGAGAAGATCAGGACATAGGTACAAACAGACAGAAGGCCCTGTGACGACACAGAGGGAAGATGGCATCTCCAAGCCAAGGAGAGAAACTTCAGAGGAAACCAATCCTACTGACACCTTGACCTCAGACGTCCATCCTCCAGGGCTGTCAGAAAATAAATTTCTGTTGTTTAAGTCGTCTACTCTGTGGTACTTTGTATGGCAGTCCTAGCAAACTAATGCCCCTTCAGCTTTGTGTTTCTGAAAGGTAATCTCTCTGTTATTTCATGGATCATCTAAAAGGGTCATTTAGACAGTGATTCAGAGCCCCTGAACTACGTATTTTTAAAAAAATGTGACTTGGAAGCACCTTTTGTCAGCTGTTGAGTTTTGTTTTCAGATCAATGAATTCTGTTCTATTAGAGTGAAAATTTTGTTGACTTAGGCTAATGCTCCTGCTGTTATAGCTCTGAACAATGCATGGGTATCTGATGGTTGCACATTCAAAAACCTGATAATCTGACAGCTTACCTAAGAGGATGCAGAGTATGCAGAAATAATGTCACGAAGATGTTCAACTGGGATGAGGATCAAGAAATGGACTGCAACTCAAGAGTGAGGTCCTGCCACTCTATGAACTTGGATGATGGCCCCATCTTGGCTACCACGTGAAAGAAGCAGTGTTCTCAGAATTGACACAGAACACAGTACATAGGGTGGCCCTCAGCCTCCCCTAGAAATTACCCCTCTGTGCTCCCTGGAACAGCTTTATGACCTTAGGTGAGCCCTGGACCCACTGTCCCCATCCATGATATGGATAAAAATGGACCATCATGAGATAACATGAAATCATACATGTGAGAACAATGTAAAATAAATTGAGAAGAACTACACAAATGTAACTTACCCTGAATATTGTTAGAGTAGCTGCAGGATTACTATACCAGGAAGCACAAGATTTCTAATTATATGACCCATGTCTGCTTTTATATGTATGTTACACTTGATTTAAAACATTTACTGAAAGAAAATATTTCTAATTCTGTATCTGCTGCAAACTAACTTAACACCAATTATATACATAGGGCCACCTTCCTTCTAACAGGCCTCAGTTTAATCACCTGTAAAATGAGGTTGTTGAAACCTATTATCTTATGTTATCTGTACCTATCAGAAGTTCTGTGATCTACTTCTCATTACTCAATGTCTTGATAATACATAATGATAACACAGTGTTTAAATGAAGACTTTGACATAGGTGGATACATCTCTTTCTGATGTGAAATGCCTAAGGTGGAAAAACCAAAAGGATTTGGCAGATTCCTGGTTGTTTTGTGATTTTGTCACACAGAAAATGACAAATGCTTATCAAGTCTTCGATGACTGGCAGACACTCAAATTAATGAAAGTGCTCTGTGAATTTCAGGCATTAAAAAAATATATAGGGTGATAAATGGCTCAGATGGTAAAGAATTTATCCTCAGTGTGGGAGACTGGAGTTCGATCCCTGGGTTGGTAAGATTCCCCAGAGAAGGGAATGGCAACCCCCTTCAGTGTTCTTCCAGGAAAATTCCATGGACAGAGGAGACTGGCAAGCTACAGACAATGGTGTTGCAGAGTTAAACATGATTTGACGACTAACACACACACTCTATGCTGCTGCTGCTGCTGCTGAGTCGCTTCAGTCGTGTCCGACTCTGTGCAACCCCATAGACGGCAGCCCACCAAGCTCCCTCTCCGTGAGATTCTCCAGGCAAGAATACTGGAGTGGGTTGCCATTTCCTTCTCCAATGCATGAAAGTGAAAAGTGAAAGTGAAATCGCTCAGTCGAGCCCGACTCTTAGCAATGCCATGGACTGCAGCCTACCAGGCTCCTCTGTCCATGGGATTTTACAGGCAAGAGTATTAGAGTGGGTTGCCATTGTCTTGTCCGCACACACTCTATACTTGCATACAATATAAGTACTTTGGGAATATTCAGAACACAGACCTCCTTGTCCCTAAACCTAAGTATGAACTCTAACTCTGCCATCTCTTCAGCCAGCTCTACAACCCAGGAAGTCTCCTACACTATAAGCATTGGACGGTACTGCTCTGCATTTCCTCATTTCTAAGGAGGGCTGAGATAAGACAGTGATGAACTAAGACCACATTTTAGATAAATCTTTCATATAGTAGTACTTAAGATACTGGGGCATGTTTTCTTTAAGACATTTAAAATATTACACTAGTAATCTTATTCAACTTACAAGTGAAAATCTGGGAAATGCACAAAAGTATGAAGAATAGAAAATATACCCATAATTTAATACTCAAAGATAAATTTTCTACGGGGAAACCTCACCACAGGCAGCTGGAAGCCTCATCCCACCCTAAAGCACTCATGTCAAAGGTTAAGAAGACCTGGCCTTCCTTCCCTTCATCTTCCCATCAACCCTATTCCCACTCCCACCTTCTTCCAGAAAAACTTACAGATGGCTGAATGACAATGGCTAAGTCTCCTAAACTAGACCTCAGTTACCATCTCACCTTTGTTTGGAAGATGTCACATGACCTGAATGTTACCCATCGAGCCCCTTCCTCAAACCATGCACAGAGCTTAGTGCTTCACACACCTCATCTCTGAGAAAGTGCTCTGTAAACCTTCAAGCACAATTCAGACTACAGTGTGATGGTATTGTGAGTTCTTGATTTGTCCTGATGACAATTTCATTTTCTAGAAGGTAGAGGAAGCCTGGGGGTGGTGAGTGGCAAATACACCTAAGTCCAAACAACAAAGAATTAGGGAGAAGCTGACAGTTTCATGTAGAAGTTTTCTTCACAGATTAGAAAACAGAAGAGACCTACACCTTTCCCTGGAAGATCTTCCTAGAATCAAAATATTTCAAAAATTATCCCCTGAACTCTCAAATTTCCTGGATATTCCTTGGCAGAACTTGCATCACAAATATGCTGAGCACCAATCAGAATGAATGTAAAGGGTTTGCAAAATGAAAGTGTTCTGTGCTGTATAAGAATCTGAACCCAGAGTCCAGAAGTGTTGAAGTCCAATCTGAAATTTCTATCACAGGCACATGTGTGTGCACACAGAAGGGTGCACATATGGTGACCCCACCCCCACCACTGCTGCATATTCTCAGCAGACCTGCCCTTAACCTGCCATGTTTTGTTAAGACCTACTCAAGAAGCTTAGTCTCTGGAGGCTATTTAGGCCACAGAGTGCTTTTTATCAGATCCCATATAGAGATCTTGTCAAATAACCCAGAGACAAATTTTAAAAAAAACTCCCTGTCCTGTTTTTCTCTTTCAGGGAGGACAGCTACTTCATCCTTGCCCAGTTGTTGCATCATTTTGTAACATAGACTGTTTCTGTTCTGCAGCAAGTCATTTGGCTGACCAGTTTCTTTCAATCTCCCTGAATCCAAAACCTGTAAATAGCAAAAAGAAACCCATTAGTACATAATATCTCCGAGTAACATATTATAACTCAGAAAATATTTCAAAAAGTGGAAGGACAGGGAAACAGAGAGAATCTATTTGTGTGTTAGGGCTGGCTGATGTTTTAATAGTTTGATTAATTTGTTTTACTAGGCAGAAAAAGGCCTAATCTGACCTTCTAATATTATAACGTTATTGGAAAGAAAGAAAGTATAAGCTTTATACTATGAATACTAGTACTCAGTCCATTCTATAGGAGATCAGTCCTGGGTGTTCTTTGGAAGGATTGATGCTGAAGCTGAAACTCCACTACTTTTGGCCGCCTCATGCAAAGAGGTGACTCATTGGAAAAGACTCTGATGCTGGAGGGATTAGGGGTAGGAGGAGAAGGGGACAACAGAGAATGAGATAGCTGGATGGCATCACCTACTCGATGGACGTGACTTTGAGTGAACTCCAGGAGTTGGTGATGGACAGGGAGGCGGGGGTGCTGCAATTCATGGGGTCACAAAGAGTCAGACCATTCAGGTACGACCTAAATAAAATCCCTTATGATTACACAGTGGAAGTGAGAAATAGACTTAAGGGCCTAGATCTGATAGATAGAGTGCCTGATGAACTATAGAATGAGGTTCGTGACATTGTACAGGAGACAGGGATCAAGACCATCCCCATGGAAAAGAAATTCAAAAAAGCAAAATGGCTGTGTGGGGAGGCCTTACAAATAGCTGTGAAAAGAAGAGAAGTGAAAAGCAAAGGAGAAAAGGAAAGATATAAACATCTGAATGCAGAGTTCCAAAGAATAGCAAGAAGAGATAAGAAAGCCTTCTTCAGTGATCAATGCAAAGAAATAGAGGAAAACAACAGAATGGGAAAGACTAGGGATCTCTTCAAGAACATCAGAGATACCAAGGGAATATTTCATGCAAAGATAGGCTCGATAAAGGACAGAAATGGTATGGACCTAACAGAAGTAGAAGATATTAAGAAGAGATGGCAAGAATACACAGAAGAACTGTACAAAAAAGATCTTCATGACCCAGATAATCACGATGGTGTGATCATGACCTAGAGCCAGACATCCTGGAATGTGAAGTCAAGTGGGCCTTAGAAAGCATCACTACGAACAAAGCTAGTGGAGGTGATGGAATTCCAGTAGAGCTAGTCCAAATCCTGAAAGATGATGCTGTGAAAGTGCTGCACTCAATATGCCAGCAAATTTGGAAAACTGAGCAGTGGCCACAGGACTGGAAAAGGTCAGTTTTCATTCCAATCCCAAAGAAAGGCAATGTCAAAGAATGCTCAAACTACCATACAATTGCACTCATCTCACACGCTAGTAAAGTAATGCTCAGAATTCTCCAAGCCAGGCTTCAGCAATATGTGAACCGTGAACTTCCTGATGTTCAAGCTGGTTTTAGAAAAAGCAGAGGAACGAGAGATCAAATTGCCAACATTTGCTGGATAATGGAAAAAGGAAGAGAGTTCCAGAAAAGCATCTATTTCTGCTTTATTGACTATGCCAAAGCCTTTGACGGTGTGGATCACAATAAACTATGGAAAATTCTGAAAGAGATGGGAATACCAGACCACCTGATCTGCCTCTTGAGAAATTTGTATGCAGGTCAGGAAGCAACAGTTAGAACTGGACATGGAACAACAGACTGGTTCCAAATAGGAAAAGGAGTTCTTCAAGGTTGTATATTGTCACCATTCTTATTTAACTTATATGCATAATACATCATGAGAAACGCTGGGCTGGAAGAAACACAAGCTGGAATTAAGTTTGCCGGGAGAAATATCAATAACCTCAGATATACAGATGACACCACCCTTATGGCAGAAAGTGAAGAGGAACTAAAAAGCCTCTTGATGAAAGTGAAAGTGGAGAGGGAAAAAGTTGGCTCAAAGCTCAACATTCAGAAAACGAAGATCATGGCATCTGGTCCCATCACTTCATGGGAAATAGATGGGCAAACAGTGGAAACAGTGTCAGACTTTATATTTCTGGGCTCCAAAATCACTACAGATCGTGACTTCAGCCATGAAATTAAAAGACGCTTACTCCTTGGAAGGAAAGTTATGACCAACCTAGACAGCATATTCAAAAGCAGAGACATTACTTTGCCAACCAAGGTTCGTCTAGTCAAGGCTATGGTTTTTCCTGTGGTCATGTATGAATGTGAGAGTTGGACTGTGAAGAGGGCTGAGTGCTTAAGAATTGATGCTTTTGAACTGTGGTGTTGGAGAAGACTCTTGAGAGTCCCTTGGACTGCAAGGAGATCCAACCAGTCCATTCTGAAGGAGATCAGCCCTGGGATTTCTTTGGAAGGAATGATGCTAAAGCTGAAACTCCAGTACTTTGGCCACGTCATGCGAAGAGTTGATTCATTGGAAAAGACTCAGATGCTGGGAGGGATTGGGGGCAGGAGGAGAAGGAGACAATAGAGGATGAGATGGCTGGATGGCATCACTGACTTGATGGCATGAGTCTCAGTGAACTCTGGGAGTTGGTGATGGACAGGGAGGCCTGGCGTGCTGTGATTCATGGGGTCACAAAGAGTCAGACACAACTGAGTGACTGATCTGATCTGAAAGAGTTGGACACGACTGAGCGACTGAACTGAACTAGTAGTCCATAGCATCTTATTTTATGTTCAGGGCATTCGGGGTTGTTATCACTAGCACTTTTAGCGCTCTGACTCTGAGCTTTGAGGCAATTTGTACAGATACACAGAGTTGGCAAATATCTTAATTCAAGAAAATCAAACTCCATTTACCTAAAAAGTAGATTGGTGTCATACAAACCAAAGAGCAGTGCCCTGACAACAAATTAATGGTCTATTTGAGAATCTGAGCAGTATTTGGGGAAAAAAGTAAAGGCTTCCCAGGATTTCTTCAGGATCCTGGATTATGCCAGCTTCTAAGAGGAACATAATCCTTGTCCAAGGGATTGAGATGCTTCTTGAAGCTGGATGTGGTTGTAGTTTATTCTTCTAAGAGTGAAAAGCAGGCAAAAGGAGCTGGTACATAAGTAGCTTTGGCAAAACTGCTCTGCATAGAAAGAATCTCTAGAAATCCACTTTTCTCTTTGGATAAGACTAAAGAAGCAAGTAAGATATTGAGCTCCAAATTCCAGTGATCATGGCCTACAGAGCACATGTGGCCAGCCCAACCTGAACTGCCTAGGACCTGAATCTGTTTCCACAAATTATCTTTCTTTCCTTGTTTCTCTTTCTTTTTTCAGCTGCTTTCCTTTCACCCTTTTTATTGCTCATTAATAAGTCTGCTAAATGCAAACTGAAAGGGAGAGGAAGGGGTCCTTCACTCTGCCTTTCTACTTATTAGTGGCTTTGGTTAATGGTTCTGGATGGGGAAAAAGTGTCTGAAACAATTGACCCAAGTGATACAATTATAAAAACAGTTCTGATGTTCAGTAGTATTTAATTCTTCATTTAGATAATATTAGAAATAAATGCATATTAAAGAGAATATGCTGGATGGGCTTCCCTGGTGGATCAGTGATAAAAGAATCTGCCTACTAATGCAGGAGTCTTGTGTTCCATCCCTGGTCCAGAAACCTAGCACATGCCACAGAGCAACTAAGCCCATGTACCTGTGGTAATTACAGAACCTGTGGTCTAGAGCCCAGGAGCCTCAGCTATTGAGCCTACATACCATGCTTCACAACAATAGAGCCCATGCAATGAGAAGTCTGCACATGGCAATGAAGAGTAGCCCCTGTAATTACAGAACCTGTGGTCTAGAGCCCAGGAGCCTCAGCTATTGAGCCTACATACCATGCTTCACAACAAGAGAGCCCATGCTTCACAACAATAGAGCCCATGCAATGAGAAGTCTGCACATGGCAATGAAGAGTAGCCCCTACTTGCTGCAACTAGAGAAAAGTCTATGTAGCAAAGAAGACACAGCACATCCTAAAATAAATAAATAAAAGTTTTTGTTTTTTTTTTTTAAGAACAGAATATGCAGGAACTCTAAACAACACAAAGGTTGTTTTTCAACATATAGGTACTACAGTAAATTTAATCCTTTGCATTTAATTGGAAACATTTATTAGTCTCATAAATGCCATTTTCTTGTTAATCATTTGTTTACTACTGTGAATCACTGCTAAGGGCAGCTTTCTCAAAATAATCCGAGAATAATTGAATCTGTTCCATCCACTTAATGGGCTTCCAAGGTAACTCAGTGGGTAAAGAATCTGCCTGCAGTGAAGGAGACACAAAGACACGGGTTCTATCCTTGGGTTTGGAGGATCCCCTGGAGAAGGGCATGGCAATCCATTCTAGTATTCTTGCCTGGAAAATCATATAGACAGTGGAGTCTGGTGGACTACAGTCCATGGGATCATAAAGAGTCAGATATGACTGAGCAGCTTTCACTTTCACATCTGCATAATAATTTAAATATTTGGTGAAAGTTGCTCAATCATGACTGACTCTTTATGACCCCATGGGACTATAGTCCACCAGGCTCCTCTGTCCATGGAATTCTCCAGGTAAGAATACTGGAGTGGGTAGCCATCTCCTTCTCCAGGGGATCTTCCTGACCCAGGGATTAAACTCAGGTCTCCTGCATTGCAGGTGGAATCTTTACTATCTGAGCCACCAGGGGAGCCCTGTAACTTGGCATGTCAATTTAGATGTCTCAAATGTGCAATTCTACTTAAGCATAGCATAACAGAACATAACTACCACTCCTGATGTTGAAGAAGAAAAACTGAAGTTTTAAAACACTGGTGTCCACACATCTATATCAATTAATCTATGAAACAGTACACAGGAATTGGAGAAAAGACAGTTTCTATGATAAATAGTACTGGGAAAGCTGAACACCTGAAAATATATGAAATTAGACATTCCCTCACATCATGCACAAAAATAAACTCAAAATGGCTTCAAGATCTAAAATAAGGCTGGGAACTACAAAACTAAATGAAAATACAGGCAAAAGACTCTGACATAAACCACAGCAATTTTTTTTTTTGATTAGTCTCCCAAAGCAAAATAAATAAAAGCAAAAACAAATGGAACCTAATCAAACTTAAAAGCCAAGGCTCACATAGGGGCTACAAGAGCTGAGATGGGACACAGACTGAAGAAAGGCCAGAAATAGAATTTTACCAACTTAGCTTTTACATTTACTGGTTTGGTCAAAGACTTTAGATATTTCAGAACAAATAAACATAAAGCAAATCCAAATTCTCATTATGTACAGGAAAATAGGTATAATTTTGGATTTTTAACCTCCCTTATAAGAAAAAGCTCCTACAATCTCCCGTTAGGTCCCCAACTCTTCTCGTAACCCAAGATAAACTATTAACTAAACCATATATTCAAGTTGGTATGATAACAATCCCCAAACCCTAGGATCTCTCCAGGAACCCCAACCCTGAACTGCTTATCAAGCTCTAGTAGGTTAAGTAAAAATACATTATGTCGGATGAGTAAGTCAGTTACATAAGCTCAATGAAGATGTGTTTATGAAGCCTGTTTATGTGCAGATATTCCAGACATTATGTCCTAGACGTATTCCATAATATGGAATTCCATAATATGGACATTCCATATTATGTCCTAGACATAAAAATGAAATGGACCCACTGCAAGATACTTTGATCCATTTTCACTGGCAGGATGTCATCAGCAATAAAGAAGAATTCAGGGAGAGGTGGGTCAGTGCACCAAGAGGTGGTGGTGCCCAGGAGAGGATGGAGGAGAAGCCTGATAAGAAAGATTCTGGGAAATGATGACAACAGAGAGAGATCCCAGTGCACAACAAGTAGAGAGGGGAGGGGAAGGTATGAGTGTCAGATCTGTCTCTGATTGACAGGTGATGATACGGGACAGCTGTCCAACCCTGGAAGGTGATTTCTCATTGGTAAAATGGGTGCCTGTGATTTTCAGTGATTGGACAATGTGGCGAGTATTAACTCAAAATCCTGTCTTAGGTCTTGAAACAATAAATCATTCTTCTCACTGGGAAAGGATAAAGGCTGGATCAGGGAGACCTCCACAGCTACTCTCCCAAAGCCGCTGCCTTAGCACACAAGCGCCACATCCCCATAAAGTATTTCTTCTCCCCAACTGTACTTTCTACCTCAGTGTTAGTAATATTTCCTCTGAAAACTTGAATGAAATCTTTTGGTGTGTTTTAGAAGGAGCTTTTCTCTTTTCAAATGTTCTAATTAGGAGAAGGCAATCGCACTCCACTCCAGTACTCTTGCCTGGAAAATCCCATGGTCGGAGGAGCCTGGTGGGCTGCAGTTCATGGGGTCGCAAAGAGTTGGACATGACTGAGCGACTTCACTTTCACTTTTCACTTTCATGCCTTGGAGAAGGAAATGGCAACCCACTCCAGTGTGCTTTCTGGAGAATGCCAGGGACGGGGGGAGCCTGGTGGGCTGCCGTCTATGGGGTCACACAGAGTCGGACACTACTGAAGTGACTTAGCAGTAGCAGGTTTATAAAAGAAAAGTTCCACGAAGGTAAAAAGTAGAATCTAAGTAAAACTCTAGTTAGGTATGAGCTGTCTTATGCTTTTCAGATGGGTATGTTATGACCATTTCTGGTTTTCACTTCTGTGGGAAAAATTCTAAGAAGAGGTTTGAGATGATGAAGAAATAAGGAATATAAAACCGTAAGATGGCCTATAAACAGAAGAGGTGGGATATGAGTTTCTCAGCTCTGCTTTCGGTTCTTCATCATTCATTTCCAGAGAATTTTCTGAGGACAGTGAAAGTGTTGACCACAGACAACAACATTGTTAGAGGAACTGCAGATTATCACATGCTTCCTTTGTTCACACCAACAGGAGGATTCGGGTGATATGAAGGTGGCAGTTTGCAGGGACTGGAAGCAAGAGCTGGGCTGTTGGCTGCAGATAAAGCAGGTCACAAGCACCCAGCTACTCTAAAAAACTACAGAAAGAACTCTGTACTGTAGAGACAGTGGTGAGTCTTAGGATAAAGAGCATTTCTAATTTGTCTGTCTTGCTCCACTGTTTTGTGGCAACAGAGAAAGTAAGGAAGATTATATTAACTGTCATTATGACTCCATCATGTTTAATAAACTTAATATTGAAAGAACTTCTTGTGAAATAGAATTCTAAGCCTGACACATGAATGGTGCTTAATGAACCAAAGCGGGGTAAATCCCTTTGGAGAGATAACACATAAACAAAGCTATTAATTAGGTTACAATTGTTTCCCAACAAGCCCTTTCTCTTATTTACTTACAGTGAACAAAACCATATCCATCTAATCATTTCAAGATTTTTGATAAAAGTGACAATTTGGAAAATATATAGATGTCTAAGTTTGAGATTAATTATCCTCTATCCCTATGATGAAATTTTAGGCAGATTTAAGAACTGAGCTGTGGAAAATTAATAAATGACATGGGGAATTTTAAGAATACATATAAATTCTGATAATGAAATATTCTGTTTTGCAGAATAAAACAAATTATTAAACTGGCTCTAATGTTATCCAAATGATTTTATAGCACTAAATAACTGCTACTTTCTGGTAGTGGGCATTTTGTAATCTTTCCTTTATGAGATTTTCTTTTATTTTCATATTTTTACCTTGCACATTTATTGCCATTTTATAACAAAAAAATATTTTTATGGATTAGATTCAATTAAAAATAGAATTAAAAAAAAACACACTTCTTTGTGCAGAAGTACTCATGTGCAACAAAATGTAATTATTACACTTAATCACTTGCAATGATAGGACTTTATGGTGACAACACCACTGGTTATGCTCTTCATCAGCATTTGTCACTTCCCCAGCTACTCCTTGAGGCCAGTCACCTGCCCTCTGGAGCATTAGGCTTTGAAGCAAATTGACTCATCTTTATGTCCACTTTAAAGCTTTCAGAATAGACAGTCACCTGTTTTCCAGAAAGGAAAGAGGTACAGTCATCCCTCAGTGTGGGTACAGTTCCAGAACACCAGAATGAAGTGAACACGGCAGTAAAGTGAGTCATATGAACGTTCTGATTTCCCAGAACATACAGAAGTTATGTTTACATGACACTGGCCTATCAAGTGTGCAATAGCATTGTGTCTGAGAAAACAATGTACAGACCTTAACCTAAAAACAATGCAATGGTTAAAAAAAAAATACTAACCAACAGAGAAGACTTCAGCAAGTCATAGCAGTAACATTGATGTTACAGATCACCAGAGCAACTATAACAATTGTGAAAAACTTTGACATGTAGTGAGAATTATCAAAACGTGAGACAGAGACATGGAATGATCAAATACTGTTTGAAAAATGGTTCCCATAGACTTGTTCAATGCAGGGTTATGATAAGTTCTCAATTTATAAAAATGCAGTATCAGGGAAGTGCAATAAAACATGGTATGTATATTTCTAAAGCAAAAATTATAAATAAGTTTCAAATTGGGTAAGGAGTACGTCAAGGCTGTATATTGTCACTCTGCTTATTTAACGTATATGCAGAGTACATCATGTGAAATGTCAGGCTGGATGAAGCTCAATCTGGAATCAAGATTGCCAGTAGAAATATCAATAACGTCAGATATGCAGATGACACCACCCTCATGGAAGAAAGCAAAGAGGAACTAAAGAGCCTCTTGAAGGTGAAAGAGGAGAGTGAAAAAGGCTGGCTTAAAACTTAACATTAAAAAGATGAAGATCATGACACCTGGTCCCATCACTTCATGGCAAACAGATGGGGAAACAATGGAAACAGTGTCAGACTTTTGTTTCTTGGTTTCCAAAATCACTGGGGACAGTGACTGCAGCCATGAATTAAAAATATGCTTGCTCCTTGGAAGAAAAGCTATGACAAACCAAGACAGCATATTAAAAAGCTGAGACATTACTTTGCTGACAAAGGTCAGTCTAGTCAAAGCTATGTGGTTTTTCCAGTAGTCATGTATGGATGTGACAGTTGAATCATAAAGAAGGCTGAGTGCCAAAGAATTGATGCTTTCAAACTGTGGTGCTGGAGAAGACTCTTGAGAATCCCTTGGACTGAAAGAATATCAAACTAGTCAATCATAAAGGAAATCAACCCTGAATATCCACTGGAAGGACTGATGCTGAAGCTGAAGCTTCATTATTTTGGCTACCTGATGTGAAGAGATGACTCACTGGAAAAGATTCTGATGTTGGGAAAGATTAAAGGTAAGAGGATAAGGGGATGACAGGGGATGAGATGGTTGGATGGCATCAGGTACTCAACAGACATGAGTTTGAACAAACTGGGACATAGTTAAGGCCTGGTATGCTGAACTCCATGGGGTTGCAAATAGTCAGACATGACTGACCAACTAAACAACAAAAATTTTCAGGAAAGAGAGGAGAAACTAAGAGAAAATTACATTACTGGAGGTTCCTATCAAGTTTTACAAGGAAGGATCCATTGAAAAACTGAACATAAATGAAAACAACTAAAATGCTGAGGGTCTTACCATTATCCCTTGACAGTTAATAACACTGCTCAAACTGTGTGCGATGGTTAGCACAGTGCAGTGAGCAAATCTCTCACGAATTTTTGTTTGTATTAATTCATCAGTCCTAGAATCAAAGAAATTAGTCATGATATTTTTGCAATGTTTTTAAAAATCAATACCTTAACATATAATCTTGTGCCTAAAAAACTAAGTATAAAAAGTTTATTTAGAAATTTACCATTTTTCATAAAATGATAGAAAACAGTCTTCCCTCAAAACAGATTGAAACTATGAGCTGGATTTAGAAATCTAGCTCTCTTAGTATGCCTTATAACAACACCAACCCATATAACATGTCATGGTTTTTCCTTTGTTTTCTGGAATTAATATTATCAAGAAATATCCATAAGGCCAAGAGGATACTTAGAAACATTTCTAAGCATCACTAAATGTTTTCCATTTACCACATTTAGAAGTCAGATTCAAGGTTTCCTTGGTCTCAGCTCCATACCTTGGATCCACATTTGATGTGGCTTTGTCAATAATCAATATCTGATTTTTCTTGAGAATAGCCCTGGCAAGGCACACCAGTTGTCTCTGTCCAACACTCAAGTTCAATCCATATTCTGCTAATTCAGTATTCATTTTACCAGGAAGATTTTTGATGGTGTCTTTAAGTTGTACCTGTGAATACAGAAAGAACGACATTTTCCTAAGCAAACTGTTACTGAAGTAGACAAGCCTCTTACTCATTAGAACTTTGACATCCTCAGGACTTCTTATGTATGTTACATGTACATCCAGGTGATGGGGAGAGCTCTTTTCAAAGAGTGTTCACTGAGAAAGATAATGGAGTCAAGTCAGGACAGAAAGATCTCAATGTCCCCCATCCCTGCCTCAAGGCATCCTCCAGAAATACCACATAGGAGTTAGTTAAAGAAGTCTCTCAGAAACTGAAGCTATTTCTCCCAATGTGGTTTAAGCAGAAAAGTAAAAATAATATTCATGGTTGAGTCAAGTTTCCCAAAGTTCATTTTGCATAGGAGTTGGTACAATAAAGAAAAACTTCAAAAATTTGTACAGTAAAGTTTTTTTCTCTGAAGATATAATCTTACCAGCATTTTACCATTTGGTGAAGTTTAAAATACACAAATTCAAACAATGCCAAACAGCACCTATACATTAGTAATCCTGGAACCTGCTCTAGTGATGGTTCTTTCCCAAATTTAATTCTATAAATAGTGGACCAATCAAGTGCATTTTCCTCAGTGTCATAAATGTCTTGCGGTGAATGAAAATTTATGAAAAATAAGACGCAACATCTTATTTCCCCCAGAATATGGATATAGGTGATGTTTATATTAATCTATCTTCATAAAGGTGTCCGTTGCAGCTGCGAGGAGCTACCCTACGTCCAAGGTAAGGAGCAGATGCTGCACTTTGTTGGAGAAGCCATGAAGTATATCCACGTCCAAGGTAAGAGAAACCTAAGTAAGAAAATAGGCACTGAGAGAGGGCATTAGAGGGCAGACAGATAGAAACCACAATCATAGACAACTAGGCAATCTGATGACATGGACCACAGCCTTGTCTAACTCAATGAAACTAAGCCATGCTGTGTGGGGCCACCCAAGATGGACCAATCATGCTGGAGAGGTCTGACAGAATGTGGTTCACTGGAGAAGGGAATGGCAAACCACTTCAGTATTCTTTCCTTGAGAACCCCGTGAACAGCATGAAAAGGCAAAAAGATAGGACACTGAAAGATGAACTCCCCAGGTTGGTAGGTGCCCAATATGCTACTGGAGATCACTGGAGAAATAGCTCGAGAGAGAATGAAGGGATGCAGCCAAAGCAAAAAAAAAAAAAACAAAACACCCAGTTGTGGATGGGACTGGAAATAGAAGCAAGGTTCGATGCTGTAAAGAGCAATATTGCATAGGAACCTAGAATGTTAGGTCCATAAATCAAGGCAAATTGGAAGTGGTCAAACAGAAGATGGCAAGAGTGAACGTTGACATTCTAGGAATCAGCAAACTAAGATGGACGGGAATGGGTGAATTTAACTCATATGACCATTATGTATACTACTGTGGGCAGGAATCTCTTAGAAGAAATGGAATAGCCATAATGGTCAACAAAAGAGTCCGAAATGCAGTACTTGGATGCAATCTCAAAAACGACAGAATGATCTCTGTTCATTTCCAAGGCAAACCATTCAATATCACGGTAATCCAAGTCTGTGCCCCAACCAATAATGCTGAAGAAACTGAAGTTGAACGGTTCTATGAAGACCTACAAGACCTTATAGAACTAACACTCCCAAAAGATCTCCTTTTCATTATAGGGGACTGGAATGCAAAAGTAGGAAGTTAAGAAACACCTGGAGTAACAGGCAAATCTGGTCTTGGAATACAGAATGAAGCAGGGCAAAGGCTAATAGAGTTCTGCCAAGAGAACGCACTGGAAATAGCCAACACCCTCTTCCAATAACACAAGAGAAGACTCTACACATAGACATCACCAGATGATCAACATGGAAATTGGATTGATTATATTCTTTGCAAAAGATGGAGAAGCTCTATACAGTCAGCAAAAACAAGACCGGGGGCTGAATGTGGCTCAGATGGGGAACTCCTTATTGAAAAATTCAGACTTAAATTGAAGAAAGTGGAAAAAACCACTAGACCATTGAGGTATGACCTAAATCAACTCCCCTATGACTATACAGTGGAAGTGAGAAATAGTTTTAAGGGACTAGATCTGATAGATAGAGTGCCTGATGAACTATGGACTGAGGTTCATAACATTGCACAGGAGACAGTAATCAAGACCATCCCCAAGCAAAAGAAATTCAAAAAAGCAAAATGGCTGTCTGAGGAGGCCTTACAAATAGCTGTGAAAAGAAGGGAAGTGAACAGCAAAGGAGAAAAGGAAAGATATACCCATTTGAATGCAGAGTTCCAAAGAATAGCAAGGAGAGATATTAAAGCCTTCCTCAGTGATCAACTCAAAGACATAGAGGAAAACAATAGAATTGGAAAGACTAGAGATCTCTTCAAGAAAATTAGAGATACCAAGGGAACATTTCATGCAAAGATGGGCTCAATAAAGGACAGAAATGGTAGTGACCTAACAGAAGCAGAAGGTATTAAAAAGAGGTGGGAAGAATACACAGAAGAACTCTACAAAAAGATCTTCATGATCCAGATAATCATGATGTTATGATCACTGACCTAGAGCCAGACATCCTGGAATGTGAAGTCAAGTGGGCTTTAGGAAGCATCACTACAAACAAAGCAAGTGGAGATGATGGAATCCCAGTTGAGCTATTTCAAAACCTGAATGATGATGCTGTGGAAGTGCTGCACTAAATATACCAGCAAATTTGGAAAACTCAGCAGTGGCCACAGGACTGGAAAAGGTCAGTTTTCATTCCAATCCCAAAGAAATGCAATGCCAAAAAATCCTCAAACTACTGCATATTTGCACTCATTTCACATGCTAGTAAAGTAATGCTCAAAATTATCCAAGACAGGTTTCAGCAATATGTGAACCATGAATTCCAGATGTTCAATCTGGTTTTAGAAAAGGCAAAGGAACCAGAGATAAAATTGCCAACATCTGCTGGATCATAGAAAAAGCAAGAGAGTTCCAGAAAAACATCTATTTCTGCTTTTTTGACTATGCCAAAGCCTTTGACTGTGTGGATCACAATAAACTGTGGACAATTCTGAAAGAGATGGGAATACCAGACCACATGACCTGCCTCTTGAGAAACCTGTATGCAGGTCAGGAAGCAACAGTTAGAATTGGATATGGAACAACAGACTGGTTCCAAATAGGAAAAGGAGTATTCAAGGCTGTATACTGTCACCCTGCTTATTTAACTTCTATGCAGAGTACATCATGAGAAATGCTGGGCTGGAAGAAGCACAAGCTGGAATCAAGATTGCTGGGAGAAATATCAATAACCTCAGATATGCAGATGACACCACCCTTATGGTAGAAAGTGAAGAGGAACTAAAAAGCCTCTTGATGAAGGTGAAAGAGGAGAGTGTAAAAGTTGGCTTAAAGCTCAACATTCAGAAAACTAAGATAATGTCATCTGGTCCCATCACTTCATGGCAAATAGATGGGGAAACAGTGGAAACAGTGTCAGATTTTATTTTTCTGGGCTCCAAAATCACTGCAGATGGTGACTGCAGCCATGAAATTAAAAGACACTTACTCCTTGGAAGGAAAGTTATGACCATCCTAGACAGCATATTAAAAAGCAGAAATATTACTTTGTCAACAAAGGTCCATCTAGTCAAGGCTATAGTTTTTCCAGCGGTCATGTATGGATGTGAGAGTTGGACTATATAGAAAGCTGATCACTGAAGAATTTATGCTTTTGAACTGTGGTGTTGGAGAAGACTCTTGAGAGTCCTTTGGACTGCAAGGAGATCCAACCAGTGCATGCTAAAGGAGCTCAGTCCTGGGTATTCATTGAAGGACTGATATTGAAGCTGAAACTCCAATACTTTGGCCACCTGATGTGAAGAGCTGACTCATTTGAAAAGACCCTAATGCTGGAAAAGATTGAGTGTGGGAGGAGAGGCCGAGGATGAGATGGTTGGATGGCATCACCAACTCAATGGACATGGGTTTGGGTGGACTCTGGGATTTGGTGATGGACAGGGAAGCCTGGCATGCTGCAGTTCATGGGGTTGCAAAGCGTCAGACACAACCGAGTGACTGAAATGAACTGAATCTTCAACAAATTGTACTCATAAGTTTAGAAAAAAACAAACTTTTAATTGCCTAAGATAATCTGAAAGACATTTGGTGGTAGGGGTCAGTTCAATAAATATTTATTTTGGAAAAATATTATAGAGCAAGAACCAAACTCAGTCTATACCTGAAGAAAAAAGAAGAAATACACTTCAAATTAAGAGACCAACAGATTGATGAATGATGGCTGATAAGTTATCTGACACATTACATTATCAGATAACAACACACCAAGGGTGAGTGAGCAGAGTTTTCATTTTTCAGGTATACTAAATGCTGGAGCAAGTCTATAAATGTGAACCTGAATTGTGTTCCTGATGGAGTCCTATCCCATGAAAGGGAAACCCTGAGTTAGGATTAAATATGGAAATATGGTATTGGTAGGTAATGTTAGCATGAAAAGTACACAGAATATAAAGGGTAAAATTCAGGCTGTGGTGCAAGTGGTTGAACTTGCTTAAAACTGACATCCTTACTCACACTTGCCTCTGACTTCGATAACATTTCATCACTAATTTGATTGTATACTTTCACTCGAGTTTGTCCATATCTACTTCATGAGGCAAAAAGGTTGTCATGGGAAATGTTTTTCAGAAAATTCTGTTTTCTGAGACTCTGTCTTCCTTTATAAATCAGGGATGGTTATGAGAATATATGAATATGAAGACTTTCTGTAATATAATTATAAAATCAAATTATAATAAAGTATTAAAATAGGAAAAAAGGAAAATAGAAGCAGTAGAAAATAATAACTAGGAGTTACAACTAGAGAATCTCAAAACATACTAGATAATAGTATAATATTACATTGAGCTTATTAATTGAGATAACTGTGTTAGGACATATAAGAGAATGTCCTTGTTCTTACAAGATGTACATTTATGTATTTAAAGGTGAAATCCAACTTTTAATAAACATTTCTACAACTTCTAGATGTTAAGATGGGTACCTCTTAACATTGATAAGAGTATAAAATGAATCAGTACATGTAGAATTTATGACAGATCAATAGATACTGTCCATTATTAATAATGTTGCTAGCTGGTCCACTTCATGTTCTACTTCATTTTCCTCCTTTGCATGTATCAGCACTGAGACCTTGTTACATATGCATTGGCTTATTTTCCATCTTCCCCAAGAGAATTTAAGCTCCAAAAGGGTAGGGACTGTGTATTTTAATGACTGTGATAGCCCCAGAGTCTGCAACAATGCCTGTCTAACAAGCTCTCAGTAGACACTTCTTGGCTGTATGAATGAAAGCATAAGTGAATGCCACTGTGTGACATATCTGTTCCTATAAATTATAAAATAAATCCACATAGATAAATAATTTTTATAAAACAATATTTTCTTAAGTGTAAGTATAAAAGGAATGTATTATTTTTTAATCTCTTATTTTTATTTATTTTTAATATACATTTATTTACTTTAATTGGAGGTTAATTATTTTACAGTATTGTATTGGTTTTGCCATACATCAACATGAATCCATCACAGGTATACACGTGTTCACCATCCTGAACCACCCTCCCTCCTTCCTCCCCATACCATCCCTCTGGGTCGTCTCAGTGCACCAGCCCCAAGCATCCAGTATCATGCATACACATCAAGGAAACCAGAACTGAAAGAGACACGTGTACCCCAATGTTCATTGCAGCACTGTTAATAATAGCCAGGACATGGAAGCAACCTAGATGTCCATCAGCAGATGAATGGATAAGAAAGCTGTGGTACATATGCACAATGGAGTATTACTCAGCCATTAAAAAGGAATATATTCTTATGACAATTAACTGGCTCCAAGATATCACAGGGCTTCCCTCATAGCTCAGTCAGTAAAGAATCTTCCTGCAATGCAGGAGACCCGTGTTCAATTCCTGAGTTGGGAAGATCCCCTGGAGAAGGAAATGGCAACCCATACCAGTATTCATGCCTGGAGGATCCCATGGACAGAGGAGCCTGGCAGGCTACAGTCCATGGGGTCGCAAGAGTCAGACACGACTTAGCGACTAAACTACTACTACTAACATATCACAACATCACACTTTAAAGAGTGGAAAGCACTGAAAAAGTTATGATTTAATATGACTATAATATGAATAATACTATTCAAAATTATACATCTCAGTACAGAATTCTTCAGATTGTTTTTGAGCTTGGGAAAATAATAGAATATAGCAAAATTGAAAAACAATACACTGAAATTGAAGGCACCCTATTTCTATCACTGTAAACATTTTCACAGTAACCTACTACATGTACTGTATCTAGCAATCAGGCACCAACACCCCTCATAGGAGGTTAACACAGATGTCATATGGTTTATATATTTTGTGGAACCTTCTTACTTTTCAAAAAGAAAGGCTGGTATGGGCTGAAAAGAGACAGGAAATGCAATCAACAGATGGGGAAGAGCTTTTATTATAGCAGGACTGGCAGTAAAGGAAGTAAAGAGGGGGGCCCGTTCACCTAATACAAGGCCTGGGAAATGGACATGTGGCCTGTCTCCACTGCAAGGACTGAACCATATAGTTCCTGATGCACAGGCTGCTGATGCCCAGGTTTCTGTATCTTAGTTTCCTGTGTAATGAGACACACTTCTGTCCAAACAGAGACACTATCAATATCGAGGATTTGACTGCATGATTTCTTCCCCAGTTTTGACAGGACAGACCATATGCTTAACTTCATAGTCCAGAATCTAAGCTGTTTTATATTTATTTTTTAACAGAAGCAACACACTGGTGATTCATGTTGAGAGTTTTATCTACTGTGATCTTTCAACCTTTGAGTGATTAAGTGCTTCAACTTCAGGTACATTCATGTTATATGTGTGGCATTGCCTTTGCTTCTTAGTCTCCCAATCAGCACTAACTAACTCATGAACTTTTGTCAATTTATAGTAAGGTGACTAGTTTTCAGTATATGAAAAATATATTTTCAGCATATTTTAAAAATAACCAAGATGAGATGGGCAGCATCCATGGGACTGCCTCCCTTATGAATGTCCATCTCTCCCAAGGAAGGAGGAAAAAGAACTAGAGGACTTTAAAAGAGGCAAACATAGTGGTTCTCTCCTACTCACTCTCAGGCCAGGTCTGTGAGTTTGGGTTCACATGTCCAGTTTGACACCGTTTACAAACTAATAACTAGGGTTTTGAGTTCACTTAAAAAGTGACCTCACTGATTCAGTGATACCTGTAAGAGTGACAGGCTTTCTAGGTGGTGCAGTGGTTATGAATCCTCCTGCCAATGCAGAAGATGCAAGAGACATGGGTTCAATTCCTGGTTTGGGAAAATCCCCTGGAGTAGGAAACAGCACGGAGAAGGCAATGGCACCCCACTCCAGTACTCTTGCCTGGAAAATCCTATGGATGGAGGAGCCTAGTAGGCTGCAGTCCATGGGGTCACGAAGAGTCGGACACAACTGAGCGACTTCACTTTCACTTTTCTCTTTTATGCATTGGAGAAGGAAATGGCAACCCACCCCAGTGTTCCTGCCTGGAGAATCCCAGGGACGGGGGAGCCTGGTGGGCTGCCGTCTATGGGGTCGCACAGAGTTGGACACGACTGAAGCAACTTAGCAGCAGCAGGAAACAGCAACCCACTCCAGTATTTCTTGCCTGGAAAACTCCATGAACAGACGAGTCTGGTGGGCTACAGTCCCACAGAAGGACAGAAAAAGTCAGACTCGACCGAGCATGCACACGCACACACTTAGAGTGATAAATCACCCCATTATTCTATTTCTTTAGGAATTTTTCTTTATCGTATCTGTATGTTTTCAATGAAATATTTTGTAGGTTTTCTTTAAAACAGTCCTAAAGAAGCAGTTCCTAGAGAAACACAATGATGGGACGATTTCTCTAAGTGATGTCACCAACATTAACAGGATCAATTACAGAAGCAACACATGGAAACCACATACTGCACTTCTGAAATAGACTCACATCTATTTCTTTTTATAGAAAGCTCCAAATGTAGTTTAAATAAAGGTAGATCTTAGTATTATCGACCCCTTCTACCACTTCATCATTTTTAGAATTTAGATTAATGTTGCCCCTCTGTCTGTGGCACAAGGTGTTCTAAAATTCTAGAGTAATTTTTCTACCTGAGAATTGGTGAAAAAATGTATCAGCTGGGAAACAAATAGAAAAATAATTTACCAGTACCTCCAGTTTTTTTTTAAGATGTCATAATTTCACCATTAAATCTGTCCTGTGAATTCAAGATCAGCAGATCACCCTATCTTTTATTACATTTGATGGTTAACTGCTCTCCCTTCTTCTCTTCTAGAGTTTCACTATAGACTCGCAAACTTCCATGAAATCAGAGGTGCACTTCTTTTTGGGCAGGAGAAGGTAAAGCAATTGGCCCAATTTACGAAAACAAATTCCCACGTTACTGGAAAGCCAGATGGGTGTGTAAAGACTGTGTGCTGACATCTTTCAGAAAGCAGAATTACTGGCTGGAAATTGTAAGACCTCCAAATCTGCTTGTTCACAGTCAAGGCTCATCTACATATTACAGATTTCAGAGCTTCCCTGGAAGGGTAACACTAAATCACAAACACATCAATTCAAAACAACATGAAAAATCACTCAGATTTGTGTAACAAAAAAAAACGTTAAGAACTATGCCACACTTCTGAAATGAAGACAGCAATCAAAAATTTAATAGTTATTTATGTCAAAGAGTGTTTTTCCTGTTTCCTCTATGAGCTTTATGGTATCTGGTCTTACATTTAGGTATTTAATCCATTTTGAGTTTATTTTTGTATATGGTATTAGGGAGTGTTCTAATTTCATTCTTTTACATGTAGCCGTCCAATTTTCCCAGCACCACTTATTGGAGATGTCTTTTCTCCATTCTATATTCTTGCCTCCTTTGTCATAGACTAGGTGACCACAGGTGTGTGAGATCATCTCTGGGCTTTCTATCCTGTTCCATTGATCTATATTTCTGGTTTTTGTGCCAGTACCATACCATCTTGATTACTGTAGCACTGTATTGAATTCGTCAAAAAGTTCATTTGGGTTTTCTGTGACATCTTACATAATAAACTTTTTTGGCAAACTTAATAATGTCTGAAATCAAGGAACCTAATCCCCAGCTTCATATTTTCTTTCTTAAGATTGCTTTGGCTATTCAGGATCTTTTGTGTTTCCATACAAATTGTAACATTTTTAGCCCTAATTCTATGAAAAACACCATTGGTAATTTGACAGGGATTGTGTGGAATCTGTAGATTCTTTGGGTAGTATAGTCATTTTCACAATATTGATTTTTCAAATCCAAGAACATGATATATCCTTCAATCTGTTTGTGTCATCTTTGGCTTCCTTTGTCAGTCAGAATCTTATGGTTTTCTGAGTACTGGTCTTTTGCCTCCTTAGGTAGGTTTATTCTTAGGTATTTTTTGTTGTTGTTGTTGTTGCAATGGTAATGGAATTGACCCCTAATTTCTCTTTCTGATCTTTCATTGTTAGTGTATAGGAATGCACGTGCTTACTTTTTAAAAGCAAAAAACTAAGCTAGGTCCTATGAGGAATTAGAAGACAGTCTAAGGTTTAGAAGTCTAGAGTTTATACCCTCAGTAGAATTGATTTGTAAAATGAGGGCAAACACACAAAATAATTTTGCATTAAATATTCAAGCCAACAGCAAGTTAATAGTCAAAAATATTTGATGCCAGGTTGAAGGAATTAAAAGAAGTGGGGCAAGAGGAAACATGACACAAATGACAGAAAATTCTCTAGAAATGAACCTCTCCATACAAAAGCTCAGCAAATTCTCCAGGGTTCTGTTACCTGCATTCATGCTGCAGTATTAAAATTACATAATCACCAATAAATAATAATTGTCACATTCCAGGGCTTCCCTGGTGGCTCAGACAGTAAGAATTTGCCTGCAACGTGGGAGACTCAAGTTTGATCCCTGGGTTGGAAAGATCCCCTAGACAATGGAATGGCAACCCACTCCAGTGTTCTTCCCTGGAGAATCCCAGGGATGGGGGAGCCTGGTGGGCTGCCGTCTATGGGGTCACACAGAGTCGGACACGACTGAAGTGACTTAGCAGTAGCAGCAATTGTCTCCACTTAGTAAATGTTCCCTAAGACCAGGAATAAAATGAACACTGGAGGGTAATTAGGGTAATTACTTCACTAGATCACAGTAGAACTTGATCCCACAGCTTTAACATCTAACTTAGTGGTCTGCTAAGGACAAGATAATATATCTAGTCACTCAGGGTTTTAAGGAAAAAGCTAAAATGGAAACATGGCATTATATTGGTTTTCATCATCAATTAACAACATTTTAAGTGTACACATGTCATCAGTGTTCTTCTAGGAGGTAAACAAAGTCAGTTAAACTGTTAAGCTCCTTAATCGCCTGCAATGCTCTAAATGTATACACATGGATACTGATGCTAACAAGTTAATTATATTTAATATTAACAAATTACCTCTTCTAATGCATTCCACAGTTCCTCATTCGTATGTTCATTTAAAGGATCCAGATTGTTCCTCATTGTTCCAGTGAATAAAACAGGTTCCTAAATACCCCAAAATATGGAATGTTATTACCTTAACATCTTTTCATTATATCCCAATATCTACATAACATAATTAAAATATAAAATATCAAAAGTTACTGTAATTATTAATAATAATGTTGAAAATATATGCTTATAAAACATTATCTATAAAATAATTTTCCATGTACAAAGTGTGCTACTAAATATCCTCCAGACTACTGAACATTAATGGAAGAAGAAACTGTTGAAGAAGGTTTTTATCTTAAGAAAAAAACTGAAGAAGAGAAAGAAGGACTTGATTTTTTTTTAATGCCTTCCTGGGAATATCAGCTAAAGCACACACATGCAAACAAGATCTATATAAATTAGTTGTCAATCCTAGTGTGACTGGGAAATATCAATAGCATGATTACTTGAGAGACTTGAAGCTTGTGCCTCAGAGCAAAATCATTAAATATTTGCACATTGGCACTGAAGAACAAACTAGGATCTTTTCTCCACTGGTCAAACAGTCTTCTAGGATATGGAATCTCTCCATTTGTCTGAAAGGAACATCCCCACACGTGCAAAAAGAAGTCAGCTCCTGGGGTCTGCAGCACCTCTGTCCATGGAGAGATCTCCTCGGATTCTGCATCAACCTGATCCCCACATTCTCTCACCTGTGTGTCAGGATGACCTGCTTCACAAAACCTCGTTACCAACAGCAAGGTCAAGATGACCTGAAAACTATTATGACCTGGGTCATAATAAAATTATTAAAATAACTTTTTCCTGTTCTACTTTTGGAGGAGCCACAAGTAAATTAACCTAGAAATATATGTGTCCTTCCAAGTTTCAAGAGATAATCTTGTACAAAAGCTCATGTAGACAATTTACATTTTCTTCTGGAAGGCTGTAGTAAGCCAGGTCACATAATATGAGCAGAGAAGAGTCCAATAGGCTACTTTTAGTGAAGGTGGCAGAGGCACACATGTGGGAACAAGAGGAGACTTGACTTTTCCACAAGTGCCCAGAACTGCTCAGAATCACCAGCCTCAAAATCCTGCCTGGCCTTGGAGCTAAACTTTCTTCCTCACTTCACAAAAGCCTGAGAAGAAAGATGAAGAAGACAGACATTTCTTTTCCCCAGTCATGAAGAAGAATGACACTCAGATAGCCTCCTGTACCTTCTTTCAATATTGTCTCTGTTTTAAGTCTGGTGAGAGACAGATGAATGCAGAAGACTCAGGGAGTGCCACCAAAAAAAGTGTATCCCTAAACAAAATCCAAAATTAAAAAGACACTATAAAAGGAGCTTTATTTGCACAAAGTTGATTAAGTGGTCTGAAATCACTGGTCATACATTTCAAAATGATTACTGAATTAAACTGAAAAATCCTGAGATCCAAATTTAAAGTCTCCCTTAAAACTCTTGAATTCAGGAACAAAGACTAAACAGCAATCTGTGCAGTGGTAAGAGTTCCTTGTTAGAGGAATAAACATCATTCTACTTTAGATTTTCATAAAACTTTTTTACTCTGTAATTATCAACCCTAAGATTCCAGCATGCAGGCAATTTCTCAGCCTTCAGTTGTTTCCACGAGGTTAAAACAGATGACACGGCCAGGCAAGGGGAGGCTGCTCCCCAATATTCCTCTTTTCCCCATCTTAGCTTCATTTTCTGGATCCTTTCAGATAAGCAGCTGCTCCCTGAATATAATCTCAGTCGCTGTTCTTTCTGAGAAACATACTTAACTACTTCACATCCTCAGCACAAAGGATGAACATACATCAGCTCCCTGTTCTGTTCAAGGAAATTACTTAAGAAGAGGTTTCATTTTTGCTTATTCCTCAAATTTTGAATACAAATGGAGGAGTACCATCTTAGAAACACAGTATTTGTCTTTGAAAGTTCCCCCCAGGACTGATGGTCTACACCCCGACTCCCCTGTCTCTGGTTCCTACCCAGATCCTTGGTGTTATCCCATCTCCCCCAATTCTGATCTGTTCATGCAGGGTCAGCAGGACGGTGGGATGAGCCTGGGAGAGAAAGAGAGAGGACCCCAGAAGCTCGCTGCTCCCTGTATATACACACATATATAATATATATATATATATATATATATATATATATATATATACTTTTATATATAAAAATGTATATAACTGAACCTCTTTGCTATACAGTTGAAACAGTGTGAATCAACTATGCTTCAATTTTAAAAAATAAACAGACACACAGAAATTGAATCCTGACTCTGTCCCTTACTTGGTAAGTGGGATAAACTCCTCATGCCTCAGGTTTTAAATATGTTAGGTAAGGATAACAAAAGAATTGTGAGGATTAAGCAGGAAATGGTAGGACAAGTGGCTAAGATGTGTTAGTTATTCCAGAAATGTTAGGAATTATCAATACTCATGTTAACTTGCCAGGGATTTTAACAGGCACTAGAGTGACAGACATGAGAAATATAGGCTCTGTCCTCAAGGAAAGGAATGAGTGTGGGGCAGGCTGAGAAGGCCAGAGGTCTTAGTGTATAAGTAAGTAAGAAAGTACCAGTGTATACAAGATGGGAGCCAGGAAAGAAGCTGGCGGGAGGGGAGGCAGAAATCAAAGTACAAAAAAATCCTAGTCTGTTTTCTTGCTTTTGGTGGAAAATGTTAAATTCATTTTTTTTGTTACACTTTTCCCCAAAATTTCTATTGTGTCTTTTGTTTTTTATTTTTGTTTCTTTGCTTTACTATTTATATTTATAAAAACAACTTAGTTTATATTGTAACTATAATTATAAAGAAAATGACCAAGGACTGTGAACACATAAGCAGAAATTAAAGAATATAGTCACTCTAGAATGTGTTACTCTTTTTACTTAAGCAGAAATAATACCCAAAAGCCTGTGCCCTGATCCTTAAGAATAAAAATAGTTCTTATTGGGGGCAATCCTAAGATGGTGGAGGAATAGGATGGGGAGACCACTTTCTCCCCCACATATTCATAGAAAGAACATTTGAACACTGAGCAAATCCCACAAAACAACTTCTGAATGCTGGCAGAGTAGATCAGGCACCCAGAAAGGCAGTTCATTTTCTTCAAAAGGAGGTAGGACAAAATATAAAAAATAAAAAGATAGACAAAAGAGGTAGGGACAGAGATCTGCCCTGGGAAGGGAGTCTTTAAAAAGAGAGAAGTTTTCAAACACAAGGAAACACTCTCATCAGCGGGTCTGTGATGAGCCTTGGAATCTCAGAGGGCAACATAACTGGGAGGAAAAATAAATAAATAATTAAACCCCACAGATTATGTGCTTAACGGCAACTCCCAGTGGAACAGCAGCCCAGACACTTACATCCACCACTAGCAAGCGGGAGCTGGATAGGGAGGCGCGGGCTGCATTGCTTAGGGTAAAGACCAGGCCTGAATGCCCCGAGGGCAATCTAAGGGAACTAACTTGAGATAGCAACCCAGACTGTGGGATAGCTATTCCCTGAAAAGCCCTAGCGTAAGACACGGCCAGGCCCGCTCACAGAACAAAGTACTGAGCAGAGGTAGCTGGCTGTGGACTGGCCCATCCCCACCATAGACAGGCAGGCAAGGGCAGCCAGAGCCACAAGAGGGGAATCACGGCCCCAGAGAGGCATCCTCCACCAAACTGCAAGCAGGCTTTGTTGCTAGCCAAGACTTCTTGGGATTCTGGATGATCGACATCCACTGGGAGGGTCACAGCCAGAGATCTGCTCCCCAAAAGTGACACATGGCACACCTGAGAAGGCGTGCCAGTTATACACCCAGAAAATCGAGTGGCTGGGACGGGGGAGGTGATAAGACGCAGCCTTCAACTGGGGGCGACTGTCCTCACCAAGCACCTGGTCACCTGAGCTGCTTGGACCTGGGAAGGGCACAAAATGCAGGCCCAACCAAGTCTTCACCTTTGTGGAGTACTTGAGAACCTGAATCTAAGTGGCTTAGACCTGGGAACTGCAGGCAACTTAGGGCCGGCCTCAGACAGTTCCCAGCAGAGCAACCTAGAGCCTGAACAGTGTAGACTGAGAAAGCACACATGCCGTAAGTGGGGGCAAACCCAGTGCAGCTGAAACATGGCGAGCACTCCCCACACATGCCAGTGATATTTGTTTGCAGTGTTCCTCCCTCCCCACAGCATGACTGAACAAGTGAGCCTAAGAAAAGTGACCACCACAGCCTCCCTTGTGTCAGGGTGGAAATTAGACACTGAAGAGACCAGCAAACAGAAGAAGCTAAAATAAACGGAGGGAACCACCTTGGAAGTGGCAAGTGCAATAGATTAAAACCCTGTAGTTAGCATTGACTACATAGGAAGGGGCCTATAGACCTTGAGAAGTATAAGCCAAATCAAGGAACTATCTGAAAATGAACAGACCCCACACTGTCCACAACAGCTTCAGAGAAAGTCCTAGATATATTTTTACTACTACCATTTTTTAAATTAAAAAAATATTTTAAGTCCTCTAGTCCTCCTTTAATTTTCATTTTTATAACCTACTATTACCTTGCAAAAAAAAGGACCCCATTTTTAAAGCAAACTTCATGTATATATATAAAATAATTTTTGTGACTTTTTTTTAATATTGTATTTTTGAGAATCTAACCTGTACTCTAGATTTTTAATCTTTGCTTTTTGGTATTTGCTATCAATTTTGTGTCTTTAAGAACCCAATCTACACTACCCATTTTTACTTGGGAGCGAGATCACTGGCTTGATTGTTCTCTCCCCCTTTTGACTCTCCTTTTTCTCCACCAGGTCTCCTCTATCTCCTGCCTCCCCCTTCTCTTCTCTACCCAATTCTGGGAATCTCTTTGTGTGTTCTGCGCTGTGGAGAACACTTAGATAACTGATTACTGGCTGGATCTCTCTCGCTCCTTTTGATTCCCCCTTTTATCCTCCTGGCCACCTCTGTCTCCTTCCTCCCTCTTCTCTTCTCTGTGTAACTCTGTAAACATCTCTGAGGGATCCAGACTACGGAGAGCACAAAGAGAAGTGATTATTGGCTAGCTTGCTCTCTCACCTTTTGACTCCCCTCTTCTCCTCCTGGTCACCTCTATCTCCCTCCTCCCTCTTCTCTTCTCCATGTAACTCTGTGTACCTCTCTGGGTGTCCCTCACTATAGAGAAACTTTTTATCATTAACCTAGATGTTTTATCATCAGTGCTGTACAGATGGAGAAGTCTTGAGGCTACTGTAAGAATAAGACTGAAAACCAGAGGCAGGAGGCTTAAATCCAAATCCTGAGAACACCAGAGAACTCCTGCCTCCAGGGAACATCAATCGATAGGAGCTCATCAAGAGCCTCCATACCTACATTGAAACCAAGCTCCATCCAAGGGCCAACAAGTTCCAAAGCAAGACACACCATGCAAATTCTCCAGCAACACAGGAACATAGCCCTGAGCTTCAATATTCAGGCTATCCAAAGTCACACCAAACCCATTGACATCTCAAAACTCACTACTGGACACTTCATTGCACTCCAGAGAGAAGAAATCCAGCTCCACCCACCAGAACACAGACACAAGCTTCCCTAACCAGGAAACCTTGACAAGCCACCCATCCAACCCCACCCACAGCAAGGAGCCTCCACAATAAAGAGGAACCACAAATTGCCAGAATACAGAAAGGTTACCCCAAACACAGCAATATAAACAAGATGAAAAGGCAGAGAACTACTCAGCAGGTAAAGGAACAGGATAAATGCCCACCAAACCAAACAAAAGAGGAAAAGATAGGGAATCTACCTGATAAAGAATTCCAAATAATGATAGTGAAAATGATCCAAAATCTTGAAGACAAAATGGAGTTACAGATAAATAGCCTGGAGACAAGGATTGAGAAGATGCAAGAAATGTTTAACAAGGACCTAGAAGAAATAAAAGAGTCAATATATAATGAATAATGCATTAAATGATATATAAAAAACACTCTGGAGGGAACCAATTTTAGAATAATGGGGGCAGAAGATAGGATTAGTGAGGTAGAAGATAGACGGGTAGAAATAAATGAAACAGAGAGGAAAAAAGAAAAAAGAATTAAAAGAAATGAAGACAAATTCAGAGACTTCTGGGACAATGTTAAACGCCCCAACAGTCAAATCATAGGGGTCCCAGAAGAAGAAGACAAAAAGAAAGACGATGAGAAAATACTTGAGGAGATAATACTTGAAAACTTCCCTAACATGGGGAAGGAAATAATCACCCAAATCCAAGAAAGCCAGAGAGTCCCAAACAGGATAAACCCAAGGTGAAACATCCCAAGACACATATTAATCAAATTAACAAAGATCAAACACAAAGAACAAATATTAAAAGCAGCAAAGGAAAAACAACAAATAACACACAAGGGGATTCCCATAAGGATAACAGCTGATCTTTCAATAGAACCTCTTCAGGCCAGAAGGGAATGGCAAGACATACTTAAAGTAACAAAAGAAAAAACAAAAAACAAAAAAACATACAACCCAGATTACTGCACCCAGCAAGCATCTCATTCAAATATGAAGGATAAATCAAAATCTTTACAGACAGCAAAGGCTGAGAGAATTCAGCACCACCAAACCAGCTCTTCAACAAATGCTAAAGGATCTTCTCTAGATAGGAAACACAGAAAGGGTGTATAAACTCGAACCCAAAACAACAAAGTAAATGGCAACAGGATCATACTTACCAATAATTACCTTAAATGTAATTGGGTTGAATGCCCCAACCAAAAGACAAAGACTGGCTGAATGGATACAAAAACAAGACCCCTATATATGTTGTCTACAAGAGACCCACCTTGAAACAAGGGACACATACAGACTGAAAGTGAAGGGCTGGAAAAAGATATTCCATGCAAATAGACACCAAAAGAAAGCAGGAGTAGCAATACTCATATCAGATAAAATAGACTTTAAAACAAAGGCTGTGAAAAAAGACAAAGAAGGACACTACATAATGATCAAAGGATCAATCCAAGACGAAGATATAACAATTATATATATGCACCCAACATAGGAGCACCACAATATGTAAAACAAATGCTAACAAGTATGAAAGGGGAAATTAACAATAACACAATAATAGTGGGAGACTTTAATACCCCACTCACAAATATGGATAGAACAACTAAAAAGAAAATTAATAAGGAAACACAAACTTTAAATGATACAATAGACCAGTTAGACCTAATTGATATCTATAGGACATTTCACTCCAAAACAATGAATTTCACCTTTTTCTCAAGCGCACATGGAATCTTCTCCAGGATAGGTCACATCCTGGGCCATAAATCTGGCCTTGGTAAATTCAAAAAAATTGAAATCATTCCAAGCACCTTTTCTGACTTCAGTGCAGTAAGATTAGATCTCAGTTACAGGAGAAAAACTATTAAAATTCCAATATATGGAGGCTGAACAATATGCTGCTGAATAACTAACAAATCACAGAAGAAATCAAAAAATGCATAGAAATTAATGAAAATGAAAACAGAAGAACCCAAAACCTGTGGGACACTGTAAAAACAGTGCTAAGGGGAAGGTTCATAGCAATACAGGCATACCTCAAGAAACAAGAAAAAAGTCAAATAAATAACCTAATTCTACACTGAGAGCAACTAGAAAAGGAAGAAATGAAGAACTCCAGGGTTAGTGGAAGGAAATAAATCTTAAAAATTAGGGCAGAAATAAATGCAAAAAAAAACTGAAGAGACCATAGCAAAAATTAACAAAGCCAAAAGCTGGTTCTTTGAGAAGATAATTAAAATTGACAAACCATTAGCCAGACTCATCAATAAAGAAATGGAGAAGAATCAAATCAATAAATCAGAAATGAAAATGGAGAGATCACAACAGACAACACACAAATACAAAGGATCATAAGAGACTACTATCAGCAACTATATGCCAATAAAATGGACAACTTGGAAGAAATGGACAAATTCCTAGAAAAGTACAACTTTCCAAAACTGAACCAGGAAGAAATAGAAAATCTTAACAGACCCATCACAAGCACAGAAATTGAAACTGTGATCAGACATCTTCCAGCAAACAAAAGCCCAGGTCCAGACGGCTTCACAGCTGAATTCTACCAAAAATTCAGAGAAGAGCTCACACTTATCCTACTCAAACTCTTCTAGAAAATTGCAGAGGAAGGTAAACTTCCAAATTCATTCTATGAGGCCACCATCACCCTAATACCAAAGCCAGAAAAAGATACCAAAAAAAAAAAAAAAAAGGAAACTACAGGCCAATATCACTGATGAAGATAGATGCAAAAATCCTTAACAAAATTCTAGTAAACAGAATCCAACAACATATTAAAAAGATCATACATCATGACCAAGAGGGCTTTATCCCAGGCATGCAAGGATTCTTCAATATCTGCAAAAAAGTCAATGTAATACACCACATTAACAAAGTGAAAGATAAAATCCATATGATTATCTCAATAGATGCAGAGAAAACCTTTGAAAAACTTCAACATCAATTTATGATAAAAACCTTCCAGGAAGCAGGAATAGAAGGAACATGCCTCAACATAATAAAAGCTATATATGGCAAACCCACAGCAAACATTATCTTCATAGGTGAAAAATTGAAAGCATTTCCCCTAAAGTCAGGAACAAGACAAGGGTGCCCACTCTCACCACTATTCAACATGGTCTTGGAAGTTTTGGCCACAGCAATCAGAGCAGAAAAAGAAATAAACGGAATCCAGATTGGAAAAGAAGAAGTAAAACTCTCACTGGTTGCAGATGACATGATCCTCTACATAGAAAACCCTAAAGACTCCACCAGAAAATTAATAGAGCTAATCAATGAATATAGTAAAGTTGCAGGATATAAAATAAACACACAGAAATCCCTTGCATTCCTATACACTAACAATGAGAAAACAGAAAGAGAAATTAAGGAAACAATTTCAATTCACCATTGCAACAACAATTCCATTCACCATTGCAACAAAAAGAATAAAATACTTAGAGATATATCTACCTAAAAAAAAATACCTATATATAGAAAACTATAAAACACTGGTGAAAGAAATCAAAGAGGACACTAATAGATGGAGACATATACAATGTTCATGGACTGGAAGAATCAATATAGTGAAAATGAGTATACTACACAAAGTAATCTATACATTCAATGCAATCCCTATCAAGCCACCAACAGTATTTTTCACAGAACTAGAACAAATAATTTCACAATTTGTATGGAAATACAAAAAACCTTGAATAGCCAAAGCAATCTTGAGAAAGAAGAAGGGAACTGGAGGAATCAACCTGCCCAACTTCAGGCTCTACTACAAAGCCACAGTCATCAATACAGTATGGTATTGGCAAAAAGACAGAAATATAGGTCAAAAGAACAAAATAGAAAGCCCAGAGATAAATCCACACACCTATGGACACCTTACCTTTGACAAAGGAGGCAAGAATATACAATGGAGAAAAAAACAATCTCTTTAACAAGTGGTGCTGGGAAAACTGGTCAACCACTTGTAAAAGAATGCAACTAGAAAACTTTCTAACACCATACACAAAAATAAACTCAAAATGGATTAAATATCTAAATGTAATACCCAGAAACTATAAAACTCCTAGAGGAGAACATAGGCAAAATACTCTCGACATAAATCACAGCAGGATTCTCTATGATCCACCTCCCAGAATATTGGAAATAAAAGCAAAAATAGACAAATGGGACCTAATTAAACTTAAAAGCTTTTGCACAACAAAGGAAACTCTAATCAAGGTGAAAAGACAGCCTTCAGAATGGGAGAAAATAATAGCAAACAAAGCAACTGACAAAGAATTAATCTCAAAAATATACAAGAAACTCCTGCAGCTCAATTCCAGAAAAATAAATGACCCAATCAAAAAATGGGCCAAAGAACTAAACAGACATTTCTCCAAAGAAGACACACAGATGGCTAACAAACACATGAAAAGATGCTCAACATCACTTATTATCAGAGAAATGCAAATCAAAACCACAACGAGGTACCATTTCATGCCAGTCAGAATGGCTGCTATCCAAAAGTTTCCAAGCAATAAATGCTGGAGAGGGTGTGGAGCAAAGGGAACCCTCTTACACTGTTGGTGGGAATGCAAACTAGTACAGCCACTATGGAGAACAGTGTGGAGATTCCTTTAAAAGCTGGAAATAGAACTGCCATATGACCCAGCAAACCCACTACTGGGAATACACACGGAGGAAACCAGAATTGAAAGAGACACGTGTAGTCCAATGTTCATCACAGCACTGTTTATAATAGCCATGACATGGAAGCAACCTAGATGTCCATCAGCAGATGAATGGATAAGAAAGCTATGGTACATATACACAATGGAGTATTACTCAGCCATTAAAAAGGATACATTAGAATCAGTTCTAATGAGGTGGATGAAACTGGAGCCTATTATACAGAGTGAAGTAAGCCAGAAAGAAAAACACCAATACAGTATATTAACACATATATTTGGAATTTAGAAAGATGGTAATGATAACCCTATATGTGAGGCAGCAAAAGTGACACAGATGTAAAGAACAGTCTTTTGGACTCTGTGGGAGAGGGTGAGGGTGGGATGATTTGGGAGAATGGCATTGAAACATGTATATTATCATATGTAAAACAAATCGCCAGTCCAGGTTTGATGCATGAGACAGGGTGCTTGGGGCTGGTGCACTGTGATGACCCAGAGGGATGGGATGGAGAGGGAGGTGGGAGGAGTTTCAGGATGGGGGACACATGAACACTCATGGCGGATTCATGTCAATGTATGGCAAAACCACTGAATATTGTAAAGTAATTAGCCTCTAATTAAAATAAATATTAAAAAAAAATAGTTTTTATAGACTGAGCTTTCCTAAGAACCAGACATAGCACAAACATTTTCTCACCCAGTTACATCTTCACAGCAAATCTGTGTGACAATGATTACCAGACCCAGTTTAAGGACAAGGACACTAAAGTTTGGAAGCCAAGTGACGTCCTTAAGGCCCCACAGTCATATGAGGCAGAGCAGGAATAAAACTATTGGTCATGTTGACACTTGGTCTACACTCTTAAACATTCTACCCTTGTCTGCCTCCTGAATGGTTTCCTGGGACCCTTTACACATTGCAAATTCTCTCCAGTTTCTCTTTCTTTGATCAACCAACATTGCACCTTGGAGACAAAGGCATATAAAGTGGAATCTACATGGATACAAAGCTTAGTACTATTTTTTAAGTATGCTGTCTGGAATGTGTAAAAAGAGCATACTCAAAGGAAGGGTGGAAACCAACAGGACAGAACCAAAACATGTGATGCAAAGGTTTGCTTAGTCTTTGTTCAGATGTGCTTCCAAACATTATTGGCAGAGCCAAGAATAATCTAATGTTATTTATTTATAGAGTTATTTTGTGTACACAAGGATATAAATTTTTCTTATTGAGAAGCATTAAAAATAATGTAGGACATGTTTCTAAAGCCTTGCATCCAAGGACTTTACAGACATGCCCTTTATTTCTGTTAACTAATCTCACTTGGCCATTTCAGAGATGAGTACCATCAAAACATAAAACTTGGGAATCTAAGCTCATTTATTTTCTACCATAACCACAAGTCATAAATCTAATAGCCAGAAGAAAATTTTAAATATAGCGACTGAATGTGCTAAAAATTTCTTCCCATTTTTCCTTCAAATAAAAATTGTTTTAATTGTAGTATAATACACATAAAATTTACCGACTTAACCACCTTTAAGTGTAAAGTTCAGTTGAGTTGCTCAGTCTTTTCCGACTCCCTGCGACCCCATGAATCGCAGCATGCCAGGCCTCCCTGACCATCACCAACTCCCGGAGTCCACCCAAACCCATGTCCATCGAGTCAGTGATGTCATCCAACCGTCTCATCCTCCGTCATCCCCATCTCCTCCTGCCTTCAATCTTTCCCAGCATCAGGGTCTTTTCAAATGAGTGTATAGTTCAGCAGTATTAAATACATTCACACTGTTTCACAACCATCATCACCTTCCAGCCACATATCTCCTTTCATTTTGCAGAACTGAAACTCTGTACCCATTAAACAACAACTCTTGCCTCCCAGCAACTCCTAGCACCCACTAATCTACATCCTGTATCCATGAATTTAGTACTCTAAGTACCTCCTATTAGTCGAATCATACAGTATTTGTCCTTTGTGACTGGTTTATTCCACTTAGTTTAATTTCGTCAAAGTTCATCTGTGTTGTAGCATGTATTGGAATTTTCTTCTTTTTAAGGACAAATAATATTCCACTATATGTATATGCACCACACTTGATTGATTAATCTGTCAATGGACTCTTGGTTGCCTCCACCTTTTTGCTGTTGAGAATAATGGTCTTATAACATGCATGTAAAGGTATCTCTTCAAGACCTTTCTTCCAATTCTTTTGGGCTTATACTCTAAAGTAGAATTGCTAGGTCATATGATAATCCTATCTTTAAATTTTCTGAGCAAACACCAACTTGATTTCCATAGTGACTGCACTATTTTATATTCCTATAAGCAATGAATAAGGTTTCTAATTTCTCAACATCTTGGCCAACACTTGTCATTCTCTTTCTCTCTCTCTTCCCTTTGATAGCAGACATATTAAGTGTTGTTAGGTGGCATTTCACTATAGTCTGAAAAGAACATTTTGGTTTTAAAAGTACTTAGAGTAATTCCAGGTATTTTAGATGCCACAGGTAGGTAGTAACAGCTGTACCCAAGCCCACATTCTCCTTCCCTTTGTGTGCCATGTTCTATATACTTCCTGATAAACAAGCATTTCAGGGCACATTACACCCACGTTTCAGGAAGCAGAACTGCCTGGCTCATTTTGTCTCATCTCCTCTCTGTTTTTCATCTCAAGAGGGTATTTTTCCAAGCTTCCATTGATGGGCAGATGATTATCGAGTATATTAAAAAAATCAAATTCTTTTTAAAAAAATCAGTTAAGTCTGTCAAACCAGAGGGCAGGATGGAAGATGAAGACACAGGATCTAGGTTGCCTTTTGTTATATGCCTGGAGGATACTAATGTCTCAGTAAATATTACCAGAATTATGTTGAGTGAATTAACCACAAGGAATGACAGGAGTGTCTACTGTGCATATAGTCCAGTCTCCAAAACACTCCCTGAAAATTATACTTCTTTAAGATGCAGAAGAAAAGAAAACAGAATCAGAGACCAGGAAAAGACTGGCCAATGGACAATTCAATGGTCTACCATCACAGCAGTCACATCTGGGTCTACATGAAGCATTTCACACTTAGTGACCTATTTTGTTTTCACAACAGCTCAAGGGGTTGGTACTGTCAGTTACCTTATAAGACAGAGAAAACTGAGGTACATAGAGACATAATTCTGAGTCCCCTGCTCTACCTCACTATTCTGTACTCCCTCCCTGGTGAAAATTATTCACTAATGGATGAATTGTCAAAGTCTCCCCAAAGCATCTATATACCCTGTAATTCTCAAAGCTCAGCAGTTTCACAGAAAGTTTCACAGCAAAATTCCATCTGTAAGACACTTAAAAGTCATGTTTCCCTATAGGAACCTCTCCAGCACTAAACAAACCATTTATCCTTTTTTTCTCAGAATTATGTGGTTATCAGTGGATAAAATTGTGGCAACTGAGGAAGACTGAGTCCAGAAATCTATCTCAGTAAGTTATTAAATCACATGCACACAAAACTAACAAATGAACAAAGAAAGAAAACATAGTATCCAGTGAAAATGTCTGCTGAAAATACCTGATACCAAAACTGTGCTCAATCGGGAAAAAAAGGATCCATCCTTTCATATAAGTTGAAAAGAAAATCAAATTAAAAGCAATTAAACTGAGATACTTTATAAAAAGAACATGTGAGAATGCTCTGATATGCATACCTGAGGTGCAACTGACATTTTCTTTCTTAAATCATGAAGTCCAATACTGGTTGTCAGGATTCCATCAATCTTAATGTCACCTTCAGGTTCTGACAATCTAAAAAGGGCAGCGATGAGGGAACTTTTGCCAGCTCCTGTTCTTCCCACAATGCCATGCTGTAAAGAGACCCAAGGCAATTAAGAATTAACAGGATGCAACAAACCTAGGAGAAACCCTGATTGTTGAAGATGAATTTTCAAAGATCTATTAAATATAAAGAGTAGCCTATAGTTTCTCAAGCATGGTCTTGGTGACATTTTGGGCCAGATTATTCATTGTCGGGCAGTCAGGAGACTGTCATGTGTATTGTAAGATGTTTAACAGTAGCCATGAACTCTACCCACGAGATAACAGTTGCAACTCCCAAATTGTGGCAACCAAAAATGGCAGATATTCACAGATGTCCCTGGTTAAGACCACAATCCACCCAAACATATGTAATAGAGAGTGATTTTTATGCCTTCTTAAAATGTCATGCAGTTTTATTCAGATTTCCCTGAAGGGATGCTTAATATGCTGAAAATTGTTTTCTGTGATTATCACATAGTATCCATTATGTGGTATGTTAAAGGGGGAGACATGTAAGTGTGTGTGGTGTGTGTATACATGTGTATATATGTGTGTAACTAACATTAGTAAATAAAGCAAGATGATTAAAAAAAAAATCTGCTGGCAGTGAAAACCCAGCAGTCTCCTAAATTGTGCACAAGAAGTCAACTTTTAAATTACCTTTGTTTCTGCTGCCTAAGTAATTTGACCTTGAGAATCACATGGGTAACTTTACAGAGATGTCAATAATTCAGAAGTGTTATACACAAACAAGTACTCACTTTCTCAGGGATCTGTTATTTAAGAGAAATTATTCTTTGGTAGAAAAATGAAATCACTTCCTGATATCAAATATCTTAATTATATTCTATCTTGAAACATCTTAAAATATAAAAGGCAGAATCTTAAAAGACAGAAGCCAATAGAAAAAAAATGCACATAATGAGACCAACAACAATACAAACAAAATTTGCTATTTACATGGGACCTTTTATTGAAGAGTACAAAAGGCATTTTATTAACAAATTAATACTTAAATTTGAACCTTGGAAAAATACATGTCAAGTGTCAGTCTATTTATTAAAACCAAAGCAGAGAGAAATTAAGTGACTAATAATAAGATTAAAGAATCAATACAAAGCAGGTTAAATGCTGGTAAGAAATAAAACTGCATTCACATATGTATGTATGCAGAAACTGGCCTTTTTTACCAATGAGTTTGAAAGTGAAAAAAAAATATATATATATATATATATATTAGTCATTCAGTCTACTCTGACTCTTTGCGACCCCATGGAATGTACCCTGAAAGGCTTCTCTGACCATGGAATTCTCAAGGCAAGAATAGTACAGTGGGTTGCCATTTCCTACTCCCGGGGATCTTCCCGACCCAGGGATGGAGCCCAGGTCTCCTGCCTTCCAGGCAGATTCTTTACCATCTGAGACACCAGGGATGCCCAACCACAAATTTCCTGAAGGAAGCTTCCCAAGAGATGATTTCGTCTCTATTTAGAATCTGGAGTTGATGAGGGTGTAAGACATGCTTTTGATCATTTGTAAATCAGTAAAATTTTAAAACTCATAGCTTTAAAGAGAACAATAAATATTTATATGCAATATAATCAGAATCCTTGGAACTTTTCATTTTTCTGATTTGATTATCTCCATTGGAAGGACTGACGTTGAAGCTGAAACTCCAATACTTTGGCAACCTGATGTGAAGAGCTGACTCATTTGAAAGGACCCTGATGCTGGGAAAGACTGAAGGTGGAGGAGAAGGGGATGAAAGAGGATGAAGTGGTTTGATGGCATCGCTGACTCAATGGACATGAATTCGAGTAACCTCCGGGATTTGGTGATGGACAGGGAAGCCTGGCGTGCTGCACTCCATGGGGTCGCAAAGAGTGGGACATGACTGAGCAACTGAACTGAACTAAAAGTTTCACAACTTAGTCAAATCAATCATGGCGTTTCGAAAAAGAATATATTTATAGGGATTAAACGTAAGAAAAGTGGCTTTAGCTACTTTTATTATCTTACAAAGATAATACAATGTCTATAAGACATTTTGTTGTCATTTAGTTGCTCAGTCATGTCCAGCTCTTTGTGACCCCATGGAATGTAGCACACCAGGCTTCCCTGTCCTTCACCATCTCCTGGAGCTTGCTCAAACTCTTGTCTATTGAGTCAGTGATGCCATCCAACCATCTCTTGCTCTGTTGACCGCTTCTCTTCCTGCCTTCAATCTTTCCCAGCATCATGGTCTTTCCCAGAGAATTAGGTCTTCCCATGAGGTAACCAAATTATTGGAGCTTCAGCTTCAACATAAGTTTTTCCAATGAATATTCAGAGTTGATTTCCTATTGGACTGACTGTTTGATCTCCTTGCTGTCAAAGGAACTCTCAAGAGTCTTCCCCAGCACCACAGTTCTAAAGCATCAATTCTTTGGCAATCAGCCTTCTTTATGGTTAAACTCTCACATTCATACATGACTACTGGAAAAACCAGAGCTTTGATTCTGCGGACTTTTGTTGGCAAATTAATGGCTCTGCTTTTTAATATGCTGTCTAGGTTTGTAATAGTTTTTCTTCTAAAGAGCAAGCGTCTTTTAATTTCATGGCTGCAGTCACTGACCGGTCTGTTGTTCCATGTTCAGTTCTAACTGTTGCCTCTTGATCTGCATACAGGTTTCTCAGGACATTTTACACCTTATTTTAAACCCTAATTCATATAATACAAATGGACCGTTCTATGTACAGGCAGGCCTCAAAGATATTTTGGATTTGGTTCCAGACCATCTCAATAATATGACTATCACAAAATAAAGCAAGTTATATGAATTTTTTGTTTCTCTGTTCAAGTACATTTATGTTTAGTCTATATTGTAGTCTACTAAGTGTACAAAAGCATTATGTATTTAAAAAGATGTACAGACCTTAATTTTCATTACTTTATTGCTGAAAGAATGCTAGCCATTATCTGAGCCTTTCAACATTAGAAAACACTTATCACAGATCCCAGGATAACAAACATAATGATAATGAAATAGCTTGAAATATTGTGAGAATTACCAAAATGTGACACGGGGACATGAAGTTAGCAAATGCTGTCGGAAAAATGGTACCAATGTACTTGCTTGACATAGCATTGCCATAAATGTACAATTTGTAAAAAAAAAAAAAAAAAAAAAAAAAACATTATCTATGAAGCACAGTGAAAACAGGTATGCCTGTATTTCTGGGTGTTCTCATACATAAATCAACCCATATCAGGACACAAGTGAGTACTCTATCTGTGAGGATGTATGGATATTCCCATGTTATCAACTCTACTAAAACTGAGAAGATCTTTACAAATGGGAGCATTTGTAGACTTTGAGTAAATGGACTGAAATATATAGGGGCACCAAGGGCTGTTCATGATCATAGGACTATAAACTTCAAACTCCAGTGGGGATAATTAAAAACAAATAAAAAATGGGGGACTTACCTGGCAATCCATTGGTTAAGATTCTGTGCTTCCACTACAGGGGGTGTGGGTTCAATCCCCGGTTGGAGGACTACGATGCCACATGCCACAAGGCCAAAGGCATCTCAAAAGAAAAAGGTAACTCAAAGAAAACCTGGCTCTGGCTATTCCTACAGTTCAGTCAACAAAACTATAGTCTGAATGACTTTAAGGGTAACCAAATGGTTTTACCAATTGCCCAAGGAAAATGTCACCAGTATCAGTAAGCTTACATCCTTCAATTTAAAGACACTTGGGAGGCTTCCCTGGTGGCTCAGCGGTAAAGAATTTGCCTGTCAGTATAGGAGACATGGGTTCAATCCCTGGTCCAGGAGAATCCCACGTGCCACAAAGCAACTTAGCTCATGCGCCACAACTACTGAGCCTGTGCTCTAGAACCTGGGAACCAAAACTACTGAACCACATGCCACAACTACTGAAGCCCTCACACCCTATAGACTGCTCTATAACAAGAGAAGACACCACAGTAAGCCCAGGCACCACAACTAGAGTAGTCCCTGTTCCACAACTAGAGCAAAGGCTGAGCAGCAACAAAGTTCTAGCACAGCCAAAAATAAATAAATTAAAAAATTATAAAGACACTTTGAGAAAATCTTATTTGCTTTGAAATGGCCCCTTTCTGTTTTTCCAACCATGTTGGTCTCTGATGATGACACCAACTTGTTAGACACTTGCACCTGGATTTCTCTGCACACAACAGATCAACACCCAATGCCCCACACAAAACAACCCCTTCCTCCATCTTCCCCACTTTACTTTCACAACTTCTTTCCCAGGCTCAGGGGCTGAACTGTCCACCTTACTTCCCTGAGTCCAGTATGGTGCCAAGCCCTTAAGACTGTACTCTTGCAGTGTTTTATGACTTAGTTCCTCATTTTAAGATCCACAGTCAGCACCAGAGTGCCAGGCTGCATTACCTTTTAAAAAAAAAGTTAAAACAACTTTGCTTTATGATTTATTTAAAAAACTATGTTTTATGATTATGATCCTTAATCATAATCAGTGCAACTGAATCTTAAAAATAAATAAATACTAGCTATACTCTGCAGTCTGTAAAAACATTCTCAAGATGACATTTTTACTTTCTAGACTTCTGTATGTGTTCTTAAAGACACAAGTTCACATATATAAACAAAATGGGATTAATATGAACATACAGTTATCTGTTTTCATTTAGTATTTCATAAGGATATTTATTTTAATGGCTACAAAATATTACAGTATATGTGATCAGTTAACAAACCCCCTACTGCTGGATATTTAGGCAGTTTCCAATAATTTGCTATTACAAATAACTCTGTTAAATATCCTTGAAACTAAAACTTTTTTTTTCAAACACTCAATCATTTCTCAGATATGGAACTGCTGAGAATCAAGTATGAACATTTTCAGAGGAAGCTGTTAGGCTGTTAACCTACTCTCCAAAAACATGATACCATTTTCTATTCCCACTCACTTTCCTGCACATTCAAAAACCTGAGTGTTAAAGCTTTGTTTTAATCAACATCAGTTTGATTCCAAAAAGTGCCATCACTTTCCAGGGACATTTTGCTGGAGACACAACAGCTCCAGGCTCCCTACATCCCGCATCTGCCCATTCTGGTCCTCATGCTCTCATTTCTCAGATTAAACTCCCAAAGGCCGGCTCTGTGCCCATCACTCCATCCCAGGACATCTCTTCTACAAAACTGTTCCCACTGACCTCGGTCATGTTCCCACATGACCTTCTTCATGTCCGCAAGTCACCTTCCTTGGGGTCACTTGAGAGTTTTCAGGGTTGAACATGAAAATGTCTGCTGCATACGTGGTAGCTGACTTTCCTGAATGCTCTGCAGGTGCCTAGTTCTTCATTTATTGGATCAGCGCATCATGTTTTTGCTTATGTTGATTCCACCTCCTAAAGAACTTTCACATGCATTTCTGCTGAATGCATCTCTACCAGTTGAAACCCTAACCATACATCACTAAGTCTGTCTCACATGCCTAAATCCTTGCAAATGCTCTCCCTGTCCCCTCATGTGGGCTTGTCCCAAACCTAACTGATGCTATGTCATTTTTTTGTAAAAATCTCTATAAAGATTATGACCTCTTCCTAGCTTACAAAGCTAATATAGCCATTTTCTTATTTCTTCAGATGAACTGTACATGTTGACAGCAGAATCTGTATTGGATTTGACTCTTACTTGTCTTACCTGTGGTGTCCGGAGAAAAAGAAGCCTCCATTGGGAACTGAGATTTTTAACTCAGGCCAGAGGAATTTACAGAAAATCTATTACCATATTTATTTAAGTATATGATAAACCAGACAGAGAAAGACACAACAGATGGATCCTACAGCTATAGATACAACTTCAAATGGCCAACACCTCTTTTCTTATAGGACAGACAGCTTTTGTGTTATAAGTGATTATGTTCATTTTACACCTGATGAAAATGATAGCCGTCTTTATCCAAGTAATTACTCTGATCCCCATGCTGGGTGCTTTACATGTCTTATATTGTTTAAGCTGTACAACAACCCTACAAGCTACATCCTATTGCTTCTATTTTTCAAAAGAAAAGATTGAGGCTTAGTTAGAAGAATTAGTCTGCCTGAAATATCAGAGCCCATAAGTCACAGGATGGGACTCAATCTGTATCCTCGGGCTCTTCTCCATCTGTTGATGGCTTCCTTATCACCTGGATGGCTTGACACCTTATCATGTCCCTCTGTGTAGCTAGAACAGAGAAAGTGGGGAGAAGTGTAGCTGTAATTAAAGGTACAAGCCTAACATGGAGATCCTATGGCCAGAGAGTTAAAGCATGAGGTGGATACAGGCATGTTTGTGTTGAGTGGGAGCAAAGAGTGTGCCTGAGGTCAGGTGGGCCGGCTGTCAGCAGGGAGAACCAGCATCCACAGCTGGGCTGAGAGAAACCTGCAGCTGAGTGGGGCACATGGTGCCTGGAAAACAGGCCAAATAGACCTTGTGCCCTGCTTGGGGCATCAAGATTCACATTTGATCCCATCAGGTGGTGAAAGAGCTGCACATACATTGCTACATTTGGCTCTTTCTGATTCCAAGTCCAGGCAGGGCTGAGCCTGTGGGGAAATCCCTCCAGTCCCCACAGAAAGCTGGTATGGGGAAGTGGGGAGCAGGATGAAAACTGCCCATGATGAAGACAGACTCCATTGAAAAGATGCAAATAAATGCAGTAACATCACACGGAATTAGATTATACTATAAAGGCCTGATTTACAGAATATAAACGTAAGTTAATAGTAACTATAAACTTATTATATAAATAGATATAATATATATATATAATATATAATAATATATATAATATTAACTTATTATAAAGTTAATAGAAATATAGGGTAAGTGACACAGAGCTTTCTAGAGCCTCCTTCTCAGTCACAACAGGAGTTTTGGTGATTCATGAACTCAGTTTCAAACTGTCAAAGGACATTTAATGGAAAGCACAGACTATCAGTCATCAAAACCTGCCCATGGGAGAGAAAGGACTTTACTAGGAGGTCCTATTTAAACACAATACTAAGAAAGTGAGCTGAATGGGCCTGAGACTCTGCATTTCTAAGAAGCTCCAGGAGATGCATTTGCTACTGACCCTGGCACTACAGTCTGAATCACAAGGAATTAGGAAGCTGGAAGGGGAAGTGGGACAAGCTGAGAGTGAAGGGAGGGGTTTCTAGGAAAATATTATGTTAAAAAGGAGAAAAAATAGGAAACTAGAATTTTTGCACATTATAGTAAGGTCTACTAAGCATCTGTAAAAATGTATTATCCAAGTAATAGCCATGAGCAAAAACAAACAAAATCAATCTACCTCAAGAGCTGGAAAATGCTTTAATATGATGCAGAACTCTTTAAAATGATAAAAATCGACCACAAAATCATCTAACTGTAAAATGCAGCCCATGTTCAGAATCTAAATACCTCATGCTGATTTTTTTTTTTTTTTAATTTTTTGGCTGTGCTGGGTCATGATTGCTTTATGCAGGCAGTCTCCAGTTGTGATGAGTGGAAGCTACTCCTTGTTGCAGTGCACAGGCTTCTCATTGAGGTGTCTTCTTTTGTTGCTGAGCACAAGCTTTAGTAGCTGTGCCACACAGCAGTTGTGGCACACAGGCTTAGCTGCTCTGCAGCATGTAGAATCTTTTTGGTTCAGACCAAGGATTGAACCAGTGTCCTCTGCATTGGTAGGTGAATTCTTATCCACTGCACCACCAGGGAAGTCCTGGTTCTTTATTTCCACTTGTTATTTCTTCCATGGATTAAAATCCTGCATAGTACCTACTATACTTTCCTATCGTCTGTAGCTTTCAGGAATCGTGACAGCAGATGAAATGAGAGAAAGAGAATAAAGCCCCACTTCTGCTGGACTGGCTCACTCACATGTCCCCTCCCCCACCCACAATAGATTCTCTCAATTAAATCCAATACCAAAGGGTTTTCCTGAAGTGACAGGGCAATGACAGGTGCACAGAAGAGGAAAACTGTGATGTACACAAGTAGATGGAAATGGATTCATGAACATGCTGCCCAGGTATCATCTCCCCGCACAAAAATGAAGCTAATGGAGATACTGTGTCAAATTGCTGGAGTTATTAAATCAGTCTCCAAATTTAATTTGCCCTCAAACATTCAGAATCTCAATAATCCTATGATTTGCAGGTTTAAGAAGGGAGAATAAGGATCTGTTTGTTGTGTTCCCAAGTTGTATCATAAAGTTTCTTGGATAATTAATACTTTATGACTTTGGGGAAATTTTAAGACTAGTGTAGGTTAACAGAATTACATTTACAATGGAAAAGCTGACAGACACATTGTCTAAGAGTAAAGACACATCACCTTCAGAGCTCTCAGGAACAAAATTGTATCAAGAGCTGTGTGAATATTTTCCTGACATGGCAATTCACCTTCTTTCTGACCTACACTGGAACTGGAAATAACTAGGAGCCAGGTTTTGCCCTGTGACTAACTGAAGCTGCTCCCTGGGTAGCATTTGGGGATTAAGTTGAATATTTATTTTTCCATTTTCACGTTACAAGGATATCATTAATTAAATTACAGCTATGTGAAAAGAAGGGAAGCAAAAAGCAAAGGAGAAAAGGAAAGATATACCCAGTTGAATGCAGAGTTCCAAAGAATAGCAAGAAGAGATAAGAAAGCCTTCCTCAGCTATCAGTACAAAGAAATAGAGGAAAATAATACAATGGGAAAGACTAGATATCTCTTCAAGAAAATTAGAGATACCAAGGCAACATTTCATGCAAAGATAGGCTAAATAAAGGACAGAAATGGTAGGGACATAAAAGAAGCAGAAAATATTAAGAAGAGGTGGCAAGAATACACAGAAGAACTGTACAAAAAATCACGACCCAGATAATCACAATGGTGTGTCACTCACCTAGAGGAAGATATCCTGGAATGTGAAGTTAAGTGGGCCTTAGAAAGCATCACTACGAACAAAGCTAGTGGAGGTGATGGAATTCCAGTTGAGCTATTTCAAATCCTGAAAGATGATGCTGTGAAAGTGCTGCACTCAGTGTGCCAGCAAATTTGGAAAACTCAGCAGTGGCCACAGGACTGGAAAAGGTCAGTTTTCATTCCAATCCCAAAGAAATGCAATGCCAAAGAATGCTCAAACTACTGCACAATTGCACTCATCTCTAACTCTAGTAAAGTAATGCTTAAAATTCTCCAAGCCAGGCTTCAGCAATACGTGAACCGTGAACTTCCAAATGTTCAAGCTGGTTTTAGAAAAAGCAGAGGAACCAGAGATAAAATTGCCAACATCCACTGGATCACAGGAAAAGCAAGAGAGTTCCAGAAAAATATCTATTTCTGCTTTATTGACTATGCCAAAGCCTTTGACTGTGTGGATCACAATAAACTGTGGAAAATTCTGAAAGAGATGGGAACACCAGACCACCTGACCTGCCTCTTGAGAAACCTGTATGCAGGTCAGGAAGCAACAGTTAGAACTGGACATGGAACAACAGAGTGGTTCCAAATAGGAAAAGGAGTACATCAAGGTTGTATATTGTCACCCTGCTTATTTAACTTCTATGCAGAGTACATCATGAGAAACACTGGGTTGGAAGAAGCACAAGCTGGAATCAAAATTGCCGGGAGAAATATCAATAACCTCAGATATGCAGATGACACTACCCTTATGGCAGAAAGTGAAGAAGAACTAAAGAGCCTCTTGATGAAAGTGAAAGAGGAGAGTGAAAAAGTTGGCTTAAAGCTCAACATTCAGAAAACTAAGATCATGACATCTGGTCCCATCACTTCATGGAAAATAGATGTGGAAACAGTGGCTGATTTTATTTTTCTAAAATAAAAATTACTCCAAAATCACTGCAGATGGTGACTGCAGCCATGAAATTAAAAGACACTTACTCCTTGGAAGGAAAGTTATGGCCAACCTAGACAGCATATTAAAAAGCAGAGACATTACTTTGTCAACAAAGGTCTGTCTAGTCAAGGCTATGGTTTTTCCAGTGATCATGTATGGATGTGAGAGTTGGACTGTGAAGAAACCTGAGTGCAGAAGAATTGATGCTTTGAACTGTGGTGTTGGAGAAGACTCTTGAGAGTCCCTTGGACTGCAAGGAGATCCAACCAGTGCATGCTAAAGGAGATCAATCCTGGGTGTTCATTGGAAGGACTGATGTTGAAGCTGAAACTCCAATACTTTGGCCATCTGTTGCAAATAGCTGACTCATTTAAAAAGACCCTGATGCTGGGAAAGATTGAGGGCAGGACAAGAAGGGGAGGACAGAGGATGAGATGGTCGGATGGCATCACTGACTCAATGGACATGGGTTTGGGTGGACTCTGGGAGTTGGTGATGGACAGGGAGGCTTAGCATGCTGTGGTTCACCGGGTCACAAAGAGTCAGACACGACTGAGTTACTAAACTGAACTAAACTGATAGTCCACTATATGGGTCTGTTTTGGTGAGTTTTAAAGAGAAGTTATTTCAGTTATTTGTAGAGTTGTCTTCTCTGTGTGTGTGTGTGTTGGTTCCTGGTTGCTCACATCTGTGTATTACTCACTCACTCTGTCATCCAGCAATCCCTCAGTACCCTTTCTGTGCCTTGCAATATGCAACTTTCTGGGGAACAAAGATGAAAATAAGATGCTTCCTGATTTTAAAAAGCTTCAAGGTACTGTGAAATACAGACTCCAAATTACAAAGCATGCCACAGGTGCTATATTTTATTTTAATTATGATAAAATTCACATAACATAAAATTTAACTACTTAGCCATTTTAAGTGGACAGTTTGTTGTTCAGTACATTCACAGTATTCTGCAACCAAGCTCGAGAATTTATTTTTTTGCCTCATAAAACTGAAATTCTACACCCTTTAGACAAACAACTCCCCATCTCCTTCCCCCAGTCCCTAGAGACCACAATTCTACTTCCTGTGTTCTTGAATTTGACTGTTCTAGGAAACACATAAGTGGAATCAGAGTTTTTATTTCTTTTGTGTCTGGTTTATTTCATTTAGCAAGATATCCTCAAGGTTTATCCATAGGTCAGATTTTTCTTCCTTTTCAAGACTGAATAATATTTCATTGTAAGGATTTAGTTCCTTCCAACTTTTGCTTGCTATGAACATGGGTGTACTGTAAATGTTATGTTGAAAGAAATTATAAGACTGAGGAAGAACTGAGAGTCTTGAAGATGCATTAGAATCACCTCAGGAAATGAGGAGACTTTCACCATCCAGATGATGGAGGGGACAGGTCTCTCAGGTTGAGGGACAGAGTACACACTGGAAGCTGGGAAGACATAGTGCTTTGGGAGCACCTACACACAACCTGAGTGCAGGGGTGTGTGTAAATCAGGAGACATACTGGCCGCAGAGGGAGATGGGGCAAGGGCTTCCTACCACCTTGTCTGTTCTGGTTTAGTCTCTTCTTCAGGAGTCTGCCCTGGTCCCAGTTGAGGGTCCCAATCTGAGCGGGAAAGGAACATCACCAGCAGACACGGATGCCAGCAGGTCCAGGTTACTAGCCTCTCTGCCATCTCCAATGTGAATCTTCCCTGCTCCCTTCAATTTGCTTTTGACTCTGAGTGAGTCTCTGGGCCCTGTCTCCATTTGGGGCTCTGGTGCCTCACCCGTGATTGAGTCGTGTTTCTGGCTCCTCTCTAGTGGCTACGAGCTCACCCCACAGCCCTTACTGGAGTGGGCTTAGACCTGCGCTTTGGTTCTACCAGCAGCTCACCCAGGCCAGCAAAAGTCAGATCTGTGCTTCAGAAAGAAGCAGCATGCAGAGTGGGGCAGGGTGATGGCAGTTCAGTGTCAGTGAATGGAGGACAAGTCTATGGGAAGGGCCAATGGAGAGAGGAGGTGGCGGCAACCAGAGGGCACCATGGGAGGAGGAGGAGATCTCAGAAATACAAAGAAGAAAAGATGGAAAGGAGGAAAGGCAGGGGATATTGGACAGTTAGTGACAGGGAGCCATGGCTGACTTCCCAGACTTAGTATGAAACATCATGTGTCATGTATAGTGTCCTGGGTCAAGGTTAAGATCAAGCATTGGAGCCCAGGACCCATCAACCACCATGAGGGAGCTCACTCCACAGGGGAAAAATTGCTGGTGTCCCCATTCCATGGTCAGTTTCCAAGAAAGTTTCACCTATAAACTTCCAAGAAAGTTTCACGTATAAAATTCAGTAATCTAATCTGCGTCCATTAGGAACAGAGTCCCCTTGACACACTGACAAGGAAGCCAACAGCAGATGTGGTGCTAAATCTTTAGCTGGATTTTGGTGGCTCAGATGGTAAAGTGTCTGCAATGTGAGAGACGTGGGTTCGATCCCTGGGTTGAGAAGATTCCCTGGAGAAGGAAATGGCAACCCACTCCAGTACTCTTGCCTTGAAAATCCCATGGACGGAGGAGCTTGGTGCAGGCTACTATCCATAGGGTCGCAAAGAGTCAGGCATGACTGAGCGACTTCACTTCACTTAACTTTAAAGAGGCAAATGGCTTAAACTAACCTTTTCTCTTGAGCCAATGAATGTGTCCAGGTTCTTCAATACAAGAGGCCCATCCAAGCTGTACCTGAATTTAAGATTATCAATGGAAATCCTTCCATCAAGGGGCCAAGATGGTGGTGGGCGATGCTCATATTCCCAGGGTGCTTCTTTCTCAAGGTCTGTATATTCAATCCCTCTTTCTACTGAAATCATCTGAAACACACATCACATCACATGAGTTAGTTTCAGAGGGTCTTATTTATGCATGTTTAGAGATTGTAAGTGAAACCTTCTATTTTTATATCTTCACATTTGATTTTATATGGTATAGAATATCCAGTCTTAGCACCTGCAAAGGACAGAAGCAATCCCACTGCTGGGCATACACACTGAGGAAACCAGAATTGAAAGAGACACGTGTAGTCCAATGTTCATCGCAGCACTGTTTATAATAGCCAGGACATGGAAGCAACCTAGATGTCCATCAGCAGATGAGTGGGTAAGAAAGCTATGGTACATATACACAATGGAGTATTACTCAGCCATTAAAAAGGATACATTTGAATCAGTTCTAATGAGGTGGATGAAACTGGAGCCTATTATACAGAGTGAAGTAAGCCAGAAAGAAAAACACCAATACAGTATATTAACGCATATATATGGAATTTAGAAAGATGGTAACAATGACCCTGTATATGAGACAGCAAAAGAGACACTGATGTGTAGAATGGTCTTTTGGACTCTGTGGGAGAGGGAGAGGGTGGCATGACTTGGGAGAACGGCATTGAAACATGTATAATATCATATGTGAAATGAGTCACCAGTCCAGGTTCGATGAAGGATACTGGATGCTTGGGGCTGGTGCACTGGGATGACCCAGAGGTATGGTATGGGGAGGGAGGAGGGAGGGGGGTTCAGGATGGGGAACACATGTATACCTGTGGCAGATTCATTCTGATATATGGCAAAACCAATACAATATTGTAAAGTTAAAAAATAAAATAAAATTTTAAAAAGGAAAAATAAAAAGGACAGAAGTAGGAGTCTTATGAGGTCTTGGGTGATTTGCAAATTTTTTCATCATCTCCAACACTTTTACTTACAGCTACTTGCTTCAACTTTATATTAAAGCTAAAAGAATTAGAGAAATGAATGTTTAAGATTTTATTGATCTACCTTTCGCATCTGAATTATTTTTTTAAAAAGAATTTTTTCAAAGAAAAGAACACTTATGGACACCAATTAGTACTGTGTGGTTACAGAAGGGCCACGTGTTACAGATGAGCAAAACTGGACAGTCATCAAACCTCATTTTAATAATTAGTCACATTCTACTCTGTTAGAAGACCAAAATGAAGACTTTGTTTTATTGTTTTTCTCCCTAGAAGGTGCAAATATAAAAAAAAAATGTATAATGCACATATTGACTAAGGCCTCTTAAACAACTCTAACTCCACATCTTTGAGAGCACATTTTGAGAGAAAGCTTATCCTTCCAGAAAGAAGGGCTTCAAGCAATTTCAGGTGTTTAACACATACAAGAATAAATTATAAAATGTGGGGTGGACAAAGGCAGAGGAAACTACTAATTAAATAAACAAACCTCAAAGTACTAAATTCTTCTTTTTAACCAAAAATGAGGAATTATGCATTAAGAAACAAAGATAAACAAGCTGCTAAGAAATCAGCTCATATTCTCTCCAGGATTTCATAACCTCCCTTCTGCAGAGACATCTATTATACTTGAGGACAGTTTGTGATGAATTTAAAACCAGCTAACAAGGAATACATAAAACTGAGAAAAAGATGTATATATTTTATTTAACATTAACTTTAAGCAGATGGAGAATAAAAAAAAAAGGTTAAAAAAAAAACCCTCTGTTAACGATGATGCAAAAAGGATAGTTTTACTTTTTTACATTAGAATTGCTTTTATAGCATTTAACAGCAAGGAAACTTGAAAAGACTAAGAATGGAAAGACAAACATCACCATATTCTCAGCTTCGGCACTTTGCCTGACACACCACTGAAACATCCCCATAAGTGTGATGGTTAGAGACAGGACCAGGCCGACCTCCTCAGGATTTAAAGCTAAATGAGAAAGAAGAGGAACAGTCAGTCTCCTTCTCAAACTCATTACCCAGTTTCTTCTGTCACTTTATGAAGAAGACTCCTTTATTTTTATAATTTTTAATGGAGTATAGTTGATTTACAAAGTTGTGTTAATTTCAGGTGTACAGTAAAGTGATTTAGCTATACATATACATATAATCCATTCTTTCTAAAATCATTTTCCATTATAGGCCATTACAGAGTATTCAGTAGAGTTCCCTGTGCTATATAGTAGGTCCTAGCAGTTCAGTTCAGTTGCTCAGGCCTATCTAACTCTTTGTGACCCCATGAACCGCAGCATGCCAGGCCTCCCTGTCCATCACCAACTCCTGGAGTCCACCCTAACCCATATCCATTGAGTCAGTGATGCCATCCAACCACCTTATCCTATGTCGTCCCCTTCTACTCCTGCCCTCAATCTTTCGTACCATCAGGGTCTTTTTAAATGAGTCAGCTCTTTGCAACAGATGGCCAAAGTATTAGAGTTTCAGCTACAGCATCAGTCCTTCCAATGAACCCCCAGGACTGATCTCCTTTAGAATGGACTGGTTGGATCTCCTTGCAGACCAAGGGCCTCACAAGAGTCTTCTCCAACACCACAGTTCAAAAGCATCAATTCTTCGGCACTCAGGTTTCTTCACAGTCCAACTCTCACATCCATACATGACCACTGGAAAAACCATAGCCTTGACTAGATGGAACTTTGTTGACAAAGCAATGTCTCTGCTTTTTAATATGTTGTCTAGGTTGGTCATCACTTTCCTTCCAAGGAGTAAGCGTCTTTTAATTTCATGGCTTCATTCACCATCTGCAGTGATTTTGGAGTGATTCTGATTTTAGAAAAACAAAGTCAGTCACTGTTTCCCCATCTATTTGCCATGATGGGACCAGATGCCATGATTTTAGTTTTCTGAATGTTGAGCTTTAAGTCAACTTTTTCACTCTCATCTTTCACTTTCATCAAGAGGCTCTTTAGTTCCTCTTCACTTTCTGTCATCTGCATATCTGAGGTTATTGATATTTCTCCCAGCAATTTTGAATCAAGCTTGTGGTTCTTCCAGCCCAGCATTTCTCATGATGTACTCTGCATATAAGTTAAATAAGCAGGGTTACAATATACAGCCTTGACGTACTCCTTTTCCTATTTGCAACCAGTCAGTTGTTCCATGTCCAGTTCTAACTGTTGCTTTCGGACCTGCAAACAAATTTCTCAAGAGGCAAGTCAGGTGGTCTGATATTCCCATCTCTTTCAGAATTTTCCACAGTTTATTGTGATCCACACAGTCAAAGGCTCTGGCATAGTCGATAAAGCAGAAATAGATGTTTTTCTGGAACTCTCTTGCTTTTTTGAAGATCCAGAGGATGTTGGGAATTTGGTTTCTGGTTCCTCTGCTTTTTCTAAAACCAGTTTGAACAACAGGAAGTTCACGGTTCACATATTGCTGAAGCCTGGCTTGGAGAATTTTGAGCATTACTAGCGTGTGAGATGAGTGCAACTGTGCGGTAGTTTGAGCATTCTTTGCCATTGCTTTTCTTTGGGATTGGAATGAAAACTGACCTTTTCCAGTCCTGTGGCCACTGCTGAGTTTTGCAAATTTGCTGGCATAATGAGTGCAGCACTTTCACAGAATCATTTTTCAGGATTTGAAATAGCTCAACTGGAATCCCATCACCTCCACTAGCTTTGTTTGTAGTGATGCTTTCTAAGGCCCACTTGACTTCACATTCCAGGATGTCTGGCTCTAGGTCAGTGATCACACCTTCATGATTATCTGGGTCGTGAAGACCTTCCTTGTACAGTTCTTCTATGTATTCTTGCCCCCTCTTCTATCTTCTTGCCCCCTATCTTCTGCTTCTGTTAGGTCCATACCATTTCTGTCCTTTATAGAGCCCATCTTTGCATGGAATATTCCCTAGGTATCTCTAATTTTCTTGAAGAGATCTCTAGTCTTTCCCATTCTGTTGTTTTCCTCTATTTCTTTACACTGATCGCTGAAGAAGGCTTTCTTATCTCTTCTTGCTATTCTTTGGAACTCTGCATTCAACTGGATATATCTTTCCTTTTCTCCTTTGCTCTTCACTTCTCTTCTTTTTACAGCTATTTGTAAGGCCTCCCCAGACAACCATTTTGCTTTTTTGCATTTCTTTTCCATGGGGATGGTCTTGATCCCTATCTCCTGTACAAAGTTATGAACCTCAGTCCATAGTTCATCAGGTACTCTATCTATCAGATCTAGTTCCTTAAATCTATTTCTCACTTCCACTGTATAATCATAAGGGATTTGATTTAGGTCATACCTGAATGGTCAAGTGGTTTTCCCTACTTTCTTCAATTTCAGTCTGAATTTGGTAATAAGGAGTTCATGATCTAAGCCACAGTCAGCTCCTGGTCTTTTTTTGTTGTTGACTGTATAGAGCTTCTCCATCTTTGGCTGCAAAGAATATAATCAATCTGATTTCGGTGTTGAACATCTGGTGACATCCATGTGTAGAGTCTTCTCTTGTGTAGTTGGAAGAGGGTGTTTGCTATGACCAGTGCATTTTCTTGGCAAAACTCTATTAGTCTTTGCCTTGCTTCATTCCGTATTCCAAGGCCAAATTGGCCTGTTACTCCAGGTGTTTCTTGACTTCCTACTTTTGCATTCCAGTCCCCTATAATGAAAAGGACATATTTTTTGGCTGTTAGTTCTAAAAGGTCTTGTAGGTCTTCATAAAACCATTCAACTTCAGCTTCTTCAGCATTACTCATTGGGGTATAGACTTGGATTACTATGATTTTGAATGGTTTGCCTTGGAAACAAACAGAGATCATTCTGTCGTTTTTGAGATTGCATCCAAGTACTGCATTTTGAATACTTTTGTTGACCATGATGGCTACTCCGTTTCTTCTGAGGGATTCCTGCCCGCAGTAGTAGATATAATGGTCATCTGAGTTAAAATCACCCATTCCAGTCCATTTGAGTTCGCTGATTCCTAGAATGTCGACGTTCACTCTTGTCATCTCTTGTTTGACCACTTCCAATTTGCCTTGATTCATGGACCTGACATTCCAGGTTCCTATGCAATATTGGAACTAGGGGTTACTCTCCAATATATCCAAACCATCCATGGTGTTCAATATCAAAATAAATAACCCAATCAAAAATTGGGCCCATGATCAAAAATGACATTCTCCAAAGAATACATACAAATGGCCAAAAAAGCACATGAAAAGATGCTCAACATCTCTAATTATTAGAGAAATGCAAATGAAATCTACAATGAGGTATCGCCTCACACCAGTCAAACTGACCATCATCAAAAAGCCTACAAACCATAGATGCTAGAGAGGATGTGGAGAAAAGGAACACTTCTACACTGTTAGTGGGAACATTAACTGGTATAACCACTATGGAGGACAATAGGGAAGTTCCTTTAAAAAGTAAAAATAGAGCTACCATATGACCTAGCAATCCCACTTCTGGGCATATATACAGAGAAAACCATAATTCCTACCAATGTTCATTGCAGCACTATTTAAAATAGCCAAAACATGAAAGTGAAAGTGAAAGTGAAAGTCACTCAGTCGAGTCCAACTCTTTGCGACCCCATGGACTATATGGTCCATGGAATTCTCTAAGCCAGAATACTAGAGTGGGTAGCCTTTCCCTTCTCCAGAGGATCTTCCCAACCCAGGTCTCCTGCAGAGAAGCAACTTAAATGTCCACCAACAGAGGAATGTATAAAGAAGAGGTAGTACATATATACAATGGACTATTAGACATAAAAAGGAAGAAATAATGCCATTTGCAGCAACATGGATGGACCTAGAGATTGTCATAGTGAGTGAAATAAGTCAGATTCAGAGAAAAACAAATAGCATATGATATTGCCTATATGTAGAATCCAACAAAAGGCTACAAATAAACTTATCTACAAAACAGGAATATAGTTACAGATGCAGAAAATACTAGGGGTAAGGGATGAGAGGGATAATTTGGCAGATTGACACATACACACTACTATATATAAAATCAATAACTAATAAGGACCTACTATAAAGTACAGCTGCTGCTGCTGCTAAGTCGCTTCAGTCGTGTCCGACTCTGTGCGACCCCATAGACAGCAGCCCACCAGGCTCCCCTGTTCCTGGGATTCTCCAGGCAAGAACACTGGAGTGGGTTGCCATTTCCTTCTCCAAAGCATGAAAGTGAAATGGTAAAGTGAAGTTGCTCAGTTGTATCCGACTTTTAGCGACCCCCACTTTTTGCAGCCTACCAGGCTTCTCCATCCATGGGATTTTCCAGGAAAGAGCACTAGAGTGGGGTGCCATTGCCTTCTCCATAAAGTACAGGGAACTCTGTAATGACTTATACAAGAAAAGAATCTAAAAAAGATATATGTATAGCAGATTCACTTTGCTGTACACATGAAGTGCTGTACACTAAGACAACAGAGCAAATCAACTATACCCCTAAAATTTTTTTAAAAGCAAAAATGAAAGAATGGACCAAGTAAGTCAAAGCAGGCACCACAGGTCAGCTGGAGCGGGCACGTTCATACTTGAGCCAAAAAAAAAATTCTTTCCAATAGGGAAATTTATTTGAAGTATTAATTAAAGTGCCAATTACTAAAAAAACGCATGCAGTCCAATGTTCATGAGGTACGAAAAAAGAATCCAAAAAAGGGGGATATATGTATAACAGATTTGGGCTTCCCAGGTGGCTGAGTGGTAAAGAATCTGCCTGCTAATGCAGAAGACACAGGGTTGATCTCTGGGTCGTGCAGATCCCCTGAAGAAGGAAATGGCAACCCACTCCAGCATTCTTCTACGGAAAATCCTGTGGACAGAGGAGCCTAGCAGGCTACAGTCTATGGGGTTTCAAAGAGCTGATATGGCTTAGAGACTGAGCACACAATAACAGATTCATTTGGCTGCACATCTGAAACTAATACAACATTGTAAATCAAATAAACACCAATGATTTTTTTTAAAAAAAAAAGGTCTCAACAAGGATCTACTGTAAATAAATAAATTGGAAAAAAAAGATAAAATTGCTCATCAGGCTGCAAATGACTTCACATGGAGCACACTGTGGAGTGATATGCTACCAACACTTTAATACAATTCATTAGAACCAAAGAGTATATATTCAAGAAGATGGCTCAAAAAATTAATTAATTAAAAAAATAAACAAGCTCTCCATTGAAGAAATAAATAAATAAATAAATAAATAAATAAATAAATAAATAAATAAATAAACAAGATGGCAAGAGTTTAAATTAATAACAGGAAATGAAGCTATAAACCGTAAGCATTCCATAAATACTCAGATTTTTACTTACCATCTGTCAGAATCAGGGCCCCAAAGGCAACAACAGTGACAAAGATGGCACAGATGACATCTAGATAAACTGCAAGCCATCGGGACGTCATCAAAAGCAGAAACCAAGCCTCTGGATTTATGAACCATAATAAATATAATGAATAAATATAAAAATCATGTTAGGTGCTTCTAATGCAGGACAGCATTTTGCTTAGTTAAGCATTTATACAGGGTAGGACAGCAAAGTTACACATTCAAGGAAACTGAAGATTCCAGAAACCTAGGTTCTGACAAAGATAATATATAGCACATAAGAATCAGTCCAGTGGCTTTGTGAGAAGCATGCACTGAAAACTTCAACTCACTGGTTATTAACAGAAATATATATCACAAGGAAAAAGAGGGAAAAAAAGTGTAGTCTGCACATTTCCTGCAGTGCTGGACCTCAACGTGAAGATCATACTCTCACATGTCAACTGTTCCCAGCTCTCCCATAGCAGACAGAACAGCTCACACTGTTTTCAGCATCTTCTGCACATATTACATGGCCCTGTATATGTCTACTTTTAGAAGCCAGTATCTAAAGGATCATCAGTTAACAAGATCAGCATGCAGCTTTTTAAGTGCAGTTATTATCTTCGAAACAAATAAAGATTGGAGAGACAGGTCAAAATTTAACAGACTTTGTGGAAATTCTGAAATTTCTTCCTAGAAAAATCTTCATTGATACAAAGTATAATATATCAACTGGGTGGCAAATCAGGAAATTATTTTCCTCAATCATGTCTGCCACCCTGCATACTCTGAAAGGAGAATCAATAAACTATAAAGGCTGTGGGTCAAGAACAGCCACCACCACCTGGTTCTGTAAAGTTTTATTGGAACACAGCCCTGGACATTTGCTGACATATTATCTTTGCCTGTCTTTGTGCTACAACAGCAAAGGTGAGTAGCTGCAACAGAGACAGTATAGTACAAAAAGCCTACAAATTTTTATATCTGGATCTTAAAAAAAAAAATAGCTGCAACAGAGACAGTATAGTACAAAAAACCTACAAATTTTTATATCTGGATCTTAAAAAAAAAAATAGCTGCAACAGAGACAGTATAGTACAAAAAGCCTACAAATTTTTATATCTGGATCTTTAAAAAAAAAAAAAATTGTTAATTCTTGTCCTAAAGACAGAGAAAACCACAGGGCACAGTGATGGAAGGACAACACAAACAAGGTAGGGGAGAAAATCAGGGGGTGATGGGGAAGAGGGGTGCACAGAGGGATGCCGAGAGGAAGGGGTGTGGGAGGCAGGTGTGCAGAGGGGGATGAGGGGTGGCACAGAGAGAGGTGGGAGCAGCCAGGCCACCTGAGAAGAAGGTCAGGCCTCAGAAGGCAGCAGATCTCATCCTTTGAAATCATCTCCAGAAACTGACAGACCTGAGTGCAAATCCTGATGTGCGTCGAACAGTTTCTGAAATTTGTGTTCGGCTTTGTATGCCCGGATGGTCCCAAGTCCCCGGAGAGAAGATGCTAAGTGAGAAAACACCGGGCTCCGTGCTGGGGAAGCAGAGACAGACACACGACAGAGAAAGTCAGGGAGGCTGGACGCAAGGAAACCACTGCCTCCAGGGCTCTATGGTCACATATCCCACCAAAGGGCACACCCAGGGCTTCCTGGAGGGCCACCTGGGGAAGGAAGCTGCCCCTTTTGGAAAGGATCCTCCATGTGACCCTCAAACTCCTGTTCATGCCAACCTTCACCTTAACAACCTGAAAATTAAAGATTCTTTTTGAATCCCTCTTTGACTAAATTCAAATTGAAGCTAGATTTAGGTAAAAGAACTCATTATTAATTAATTCATCAAGGTCCTCTCAAATATACCTCCCTCCAAATTCTTCTGGCATCTCTCCAGGTGGAAATTGTTCACAATTTAAAAAAATATATATATATATATATATTGAAGGACAGTTGATTTACAATGTGTTAGTTTCAGGTATATAGTAAAGTGAGTCACTTATTTTCTTTCTGATTATATTCTAATACAGATTTTTGCAACATACTGAATAAAATCCCCTGTGTTTTACAGTCAATCCTTGTTAACTACCTATTTTAGATAGTAGTATTTATCTGTTAATCCCATATTCCTAATTAGTTCCTCCCTCCTAGTCCCCTTTGGTAACCATAAGTTTGTTTTCTATGTCTCTGAGTCTATTTCTGTTTTCTATATAATCTTCTATTTTTTAGATTCCAAGTATAAGTGATGACGTATCATATTTGTTTTCCTCTGAATTACTTTACTAAGAATAATATTCTTTACATCCATGTTGCTTCAAATGGCAGTATTTCATTCTGTTTCATCACTGAGTAATTATTCACTAATTTATGAGTCAGTGGCATTCCAAAATTTAATTCATTACAGTCCTCACCACACTGAATTTTGATGAACTGTCTGTGCCATCTCCACCTCAGATGAGTAGCCTAAAGGCTGGGATAGAGTCAGTACATCCCCCACCTTGGACCAGAGCCAGACGTGGGACAGGGAGAGATGAGTAAGGGAGTGATCTGCCATCACCCCGTCCTGGGCCTCTCCCTGCACCTGTGCCAGGAGCCTCTGTGAGGGTCACAGAGCACCCGGCATTGCACCGCCCTTGTGCCCACAGGACCCGGCAGCCGAGGAGCCTTTGAATGGTCTTGACTTCTGCCCCAGGAACCTGATGGGTGTTTTTATAACTGCCATTCTAGATACCTGTCCTGGTGTTTGGAGGTCACTGTGGCATGTGACACTCACATCACCTTTTTAGAATCTGACAGTGGCCTTAGTGTCCATTCTCTTTTGAGTGGCTTCATGTGAGTTTTGGGTCTGGTGTCACATGACTGGTCATTTATTTCCTGCCATCTTCTCTAAGAGCACACTGACCATGAGCACCAGCGTCAAGCTCCTGCCCATCAGGGAACAGGTGGGCTGCAGGCTGCAGGGCAGGGAGGACCCCTTATGGTTCTCATTCCCCACCGTGAACGAGGCTGTAACTTGCTGTTGTCAGGGGCAGATTATGAGACTGTGACCTCTGTCTGGGATGAATGATAACTTGTGTTGTATCAGAAGGAAATACTGACATCACCATGTTACCTGTACATCACCTGAGAAGAGCTGTTAGTAAAACCTGGATGTTTAGAGGAAGTTAAGATCACTTACTTTTCAGGAGGCTATGGAGATTTTATAAAATGATAGGGAAAAAAGTCAAGGGGGAGAAGTCCAAATTATTTTCAGGGCCTGACTCCTTAGCCTAACATCCGAATGTCTGTCTGGGTGACAGTGTAGTCAGTAGCAACATGCACATGGGCACTGTGGGGTGGGGGTGGGGGGCACTGGGATACAAGGGGGCAAAGACACAGAACCTCCTCTTAAGCTTAGTGTCCTCGGTTCTACCAGCAAGGAAGGAGCAGGCTTCCTCCTGTGAGACACTGGAGCTCAGAGAGGGTAGGAAGCCCTGGCTGGGGAAGGACAGCTTGGGTTGGAGGCCAGTTGACCATCCACTGGACCCTGGGGCTCTTTCTACCTGGGGGTGTCTGACCAGAAACCATAACTATTAGGGTCCCACCTGTGACACTGATTTAAAGGAAAAACCTTCTCTGAACCCCAACATGATGTAACACTTCCCCTTTGTACTTTGTTCAGGCAAAGAGCTGAAAGTGATTCAGTGGTGCTTTTGATTATCCAGTCGTGTGCCTGTGTTCTCATTTCAGCATCCACATGGCTCTGTGTCTTCATTAAGTTGAATAACTTTTTATTTTAGCTTCCTATAACTTTGCCCTTATAAGAGCAATACAAACACAGACTGAGCTCAAGCTCCAAATAAGAGGCTTGGAGCCCTGTTCAGGCCTTTTCTGCAACCTGGCAGTTGTCCCAACCCACCTCCAGAACTCAGTCTGGACACTGGATGCTCACAGGGATGACACAGGTGAATTCTGGGGCCATCACCCTATCAGGAGGATGCCAAGGCTCCAGCTCCAGAGAGTACATAAAACTCACTAGAACCAGGCTCCAATTTCCATAGCAAATGTTGTGATGTCAACACTATTTATCACAGACAAGGCTTCTGAGCAGGAAGCAGACATGGCTGTTTCCCCAGGGAGAGTCCTGGAATGAAGTCTTCAGCGTGGCCTCCCTCACATGCTTCCCTGTCAGGAGATCAAAGTGCAGCTGATTCTCCCTGCAGGGATGGAGGGCGGGGTCAACTTTAGAAACTAGGTGCCATCTCAGCCTTGAACACCAGGGAACAAAACATCCCACCACCTACCTCACCTCATGCCCAAGAGTTACAGTGGGCCAGATGGAATGCACACCTATGAAAAGCCTCCTGTTTCTTTTAAACCCCACTTAGGGCTGAGGGATGGAGAAGGCAATGGTACCCAACTCCAGTATTCTTGCCTGGAAAATCCCATAGACGGAGGAGCCTGGTGGGCTGCAGTCCATGGGGTCGCTAAGAGTCGGACATGATTGAGTGACTTCACTTTCACTATTCACTTTCATGCACTAGAGAAGGAAATGGCAACCCACTCCAGTGTTCTTGCCTGGAGAATCCCAGGAATTGGGGAGCCTGGTGGGCTGCCGTCTATGGGGTCGCAGAGAGTCCGACACGACTGAAGCGACTTAGCAGCAGCAGCAGCAGCAAGGATGCCGATGTGTGACTACAGACATTTTTCTCCAGACTTCATTATTTATGTTCAGAAAACTCCCAGATATAACTCAGCTAATATCCAACAGCCTTTGCCATTACTGTACATCTTATTAAACACCAGAAATTGAACAAAGTTCCTGGGAATCTGGTATGAAAACCCCTTAAAACAGCAGACTTGAGGATCCATGGTCTCAATACACCTGACAAATATGCTAACTCACTGCTAGCAATGCCTGTGGCAGGTATTGCGCTGATCACAGCAGACTTACAGACAGAATTTGCATATGACTTCATCAATCAGACACTGCTAAATGCAAAAAGTGGCCTAGACCACCAAAAAGAATGAAAAGCAACATGGATTGACCTAGAGAGTGGCATATGAATGAAGTCAGACAAAGAAGGAGAAATATCATATGAAATCCCTTATATGTGGAATCTAATAAGAAATGATACAAGTGAACTTACAAAACAGAAAGAGACTCACACACTTAGAGAACGAACATATGGTCGCTGGGTGAAGGATGAGAAGAATAGATAGTTAGAGAGTTTTGGATGGACGTATACACAGTGATTGATTTAAAATGGATAACCAGCAAGTACCTACTGTGTAGCTCATGGAATGTTAAGTGCAGCCTAGATGGGAGACCAGTTTGGGGGAGAATGGATACATGTATATGTTCATTGTTCACTTCATTGTTCACCTGAAGCCATCACAACATTGCTTGTTAATGGGCTATAACCCAATACAAAATTACTTTCCTAGCATGTGAGATGAATGCAGTTGTGTGGCAGTTTGAGCACTCTTTGACATCGCCCTTCTTTGGGACTGGAATGAAAACTGAATTTTTCCAGTCCTGTTGCCACTGCTGTGTTTTCCAAATTTGCTGGCATATTGAGTGAGCACTTTCCCAGCATCATCTTCTAGTATTTGAAATAGCTCAAATGGAATCCCATCACCTCCACTAACTTTGTTCATAGTGATGCTTCCTAAGGCCCACTTGACTTTGCATTCCAGGATGTCTGGCCCTAGGTGAGTGATCACACCATCGTGATTATCTGGGTCGTGAAGATCTTTTTTTGTATAATTCTGTGTATTCTTGCCACCTCTTCTTAATATCTTCTGCTTCTGTTAGGTCCATACCATTTCTGTCTTTATTGTGCCCATATGCATGAAATATTCCCTTTGTATCTCTAATTTTCTTGAAGACACCTTTAGTGCTTCCCATTCTATTGTTTTCCTCTATTTCTTTGCATTGATCACTGGAAACTGTGATAGACTTTATTTTGGGGGGCCCCAAAATAACGGCAGATGGTGAGTGCAGCCATGAAATTAAAAGATACTTACTCCTTGGAAAGAAAGTTATGACCAACCTAGACAGCATATTAAAAAGCAGAGACATTACTTTGCCAACAAAGGTCTGTCTAGTCAAAGCTATGGCTTTTCCAGTAGTCATGTATGGATGTGAGAGTTGGACTATAAAGAAAGCTGAGTGCCAAAGAATTTATGCTTTTGAACTGTGCTATTGGAGAAGACTCTTGAGAGTCCCTTGGAGAGCAAGGAGATCCAACCAGTCCATCCTAAAGGAAACAGTCCTGAATATTCATTGGAAGGACTGATGCTGAAGCTGAAACTCCAATACTTTGGCCACCTGATGCAAAGAACTGACTTATCTGAAAAGACCCTGATGCTAGGAAAGATTGAAGGTGGGAGGAGAAGGGGATGGCAGGGGATGAGATGGTTAGATGGCATCACTGACTCAATGGACATGAGTCTGAATAAACTCTGGGAGTTGGTGATGAACAGGGAGGCTTGGCATGCTGCAGTCTATCCGGTAGCAAAGTTAGACACAACTGAGCAACTAAACTGAACAATATAAAATAAAAACTTTAAAAACAAACAAAAAAGAGTTGGCTAGAGAAAGGCAATCAAATTTCATCCAGGTGTTATGTACTGCTGTGTGACTATTGCTCTACTCAATTTTGCAAAAATGTGCCAAATAAAGCCAATATAATCAGCTGAATATTCACCATTCAGATGAAAACTTCAACCTAAGTTTCTAGAGACAGCTAGGCAGTAGAATCTGAAACAAAACCTCAGCACTTCAGCAGTCCTTCAGAGCACAAGGAAGAAGCAGGTTTATGCCTTCTGGCCACAGCAGTCAGGTGTCCTTTTTGCTGGAGGCTCCAGTTGTGACCTTAAGATATACTATCAGTTACTATTTAGAGAAAACAGCAGTGTTATTATTTATGGCACAGACCCACCACCTAGAGAGAGAACATGCTGCTGCTTCTGCATCACTTTAGTTGTGTCCAACTCTGTGTGACCCCATAGATGGAAGCCCACCAGGCTTCCCGTCCCTGGGATTCTCCAGGCAAGAACACTGGAGTGGATTGCCATTTCCTTCTTCAATGCATGAAAATTAAAAGTGAAAGTGAAGTCGCTCAGTTGTGTCCGACTCTAGTGACCTCATGGACTGCAGACTACCAGGCTCCTCCATCCATGGGATTTTCTAGGCAAAAGCACTGGAGTGGGGTGCCATTGCCTTCTCCAAGAGAGAAAACATAGACAATTCTAGTCAACTCACCACCACATGTGGTTATCTGGGGTGTGGAGAAGAGGGTATCTGGATTGAATTTACAGTCTAACATTCCTGCAGCCTACTAGGGTACCAAAGATTCCAATATTCTATAGAGATGGGGCCAAAGTTCTCAGACTCTTCAGATGAAACATTGAGAAAATCCTGTACTGCTTCTTCAAAAAAAAAAAAAAAAAGCCTCAGGAGGTGCCCTTCTCTCCACTTCTGTGTGCATGGGAAGTGGCCCTCTCCCTACGTATAAATCTTAATCACATGTTTCTTCTGGAACAATCCCTCTTTGAATGTACCATATACTTGGTTTTTCCAAAAAAACTATTGAATTACTGCAGCTCATGTGCACCCTCAAATCATAAAACATCTGAAGCCTTGTCTACAACAGAAGACTGGATGGAGCTCATCACTTCCTCTTCTGCCTCCCCAGGTCCTACCGTGCTACCAAGTCACATCAGCAGAACACCACACACCTGGACTCTACTGCTCCCCTTCATCCAAACACATCACAAGACCACACCTCACAGGAGTTCAGCTAGTTCTCTTGATAAGTGAAAACTTCTAAAGCTTTTATAAAACGGATGATCACTATTCTTTTTGCAAATAATTAGAATAAGTACCTCTTAAGTATTTTATTATTAAATACAAAGCACAGAAATGCCACAATAAAGGGAAAAAACTCCTTTGACTGGATGAACTTAGATTTTTTCCCACTTGGTAGATACAAAGAACCATGGGGCTCAATATACTTCTCTTCTTGGCTTAATTTCTAGAAGATTAAGTTGGTATTAATTTGCGATAATTATTCATGATTGAGGTCTCTGGTATAAATATCTTCCTTCCTTATCTTTGGCTATAGTTCTTATAACTTTTTAAATATATATATAACAATTCTACTTTTATTTTTTGTTTTAATATTGATGGAATATGTACATTAATAATGATAAATATTCAATTATTTCATCATCTGTGATTACCTGTAGAATAGAAGGATTAATCATAAAATGTGTCCCCCATTATTCTGTTTTTATTTTTTGGCTGTGCTGTGTGGGATCTTATTACCCAACCAGGGATTGAAGCTGTGACCCCTGTAGTAGAAGCACAGAGTTTTATCCACAGGACCACCAGGGAAGTCCCTGTTCCTCATTATTCTAAAATTGATTGGAGTAATAGACCAAATGCCTACTGAACAGATTCTCCACCCTGTGTCCTCCTAGGGGAATATTTTTAACATTATTTATATTAGAAGTTTTGAGAAAGGAGGGATCACAAACAGTGTGGTATCACTCCAAATACTGGTGATGATAAAGAGCAAGCTGAAAATAACAGGATTTATCTTTTCAATACATGCAGATTGGCAGATGCAACTTACTTGGATATGTAAATGAATGTATTTTTTCAAATACGTCACTTCTGACATACATTTCCTTAATGTCTCCTTTCCCTTTCCTAATCTTTTACTATCTTTGTCATTTCTGGTAACTCCAGGAGAAGAAAAACTCCTATTTTCCTTCTACATTAGTTCCAACATGATGAAATATTTTATTTTTAAGGAAAGTATTTATAGACTGGATACTCTGCGTTAGGCAGTATGTCATAAACAAGGCAGAAACAGTTCCTGTCCTCATGGTGCTCACATTTGTCCTCTTTATGCTAAAAATGCAAAGCTGCAGTTGACTTGCTCCCAGCTCCATTTGCCTTAAGGATCACATTGACTCAACAGTGGCCATCACATTCAACTACATAATGTCAACTTAATGAGAAGTTCCAGAAGATAGACTCTCTGGAATTTAAGGGGTCTGGTTAATTACTGCATAAACGGAAGCCAGCCTGCATTGCCATCCCAACCTGAGAGCCCTGGTACTCACTTGTAGATTCCAGGCGTTTCACATCTCGTGACGTCCTTAAGAAATACCACCGAAGAACAAAGAAAATGATTCCAAGCGGAATCACAAGTATAGCAATCCAAGGAATCGAAGCCACCATCACACCTACCACGCCAATCACAAGTAGAAACATCTGAAATAGTGAAAATACATACAGAGGGAACCTTATGAAGGACACTTTTCAAAGACAAACTTTAATGAGCTCTTTTGTTAGGATGCTGCGATTCATGGGGTCGCAAAGAGTCGGACACGACTGAGCGACTGAACTGAACTGAAACTCCTTTCCTTGAAAGACTTGTTAAAACAGGAAGGAATGCTTTCCCATCCTAAGAAATAAAACTATAGGTGGTCCTCATGATGTTTATTGTATGAGCCAAACACTATAATAAGGACTTTCTCAGTATTGTTGTTCAGTCACTAAGTTGAGCCTGAATCTTTGTGACCCCATGGACTGCAGCACACCAGGCTTCCCTGTCCTTCACCACCTCGCAGAGTTTGCTCAAACTCATGTCCATTGAGTCAGTGATGACATTCAACCATCTCATCCTCTGTCATCCCCTTCTCTTCCTGCCCTCAATCTTTCCCTGCATCAGGGTCTTTTCCAATAAGTTGGCTCTTCACATCAGGTGGCCAAAGTATTAGAGCTTCAGTTTCAGCATCAGCCCTTCCAATGAATATTCAGGGTTGATTTCCTTTAGGATTGACTGGTTTGATCTCCTTGCTGTCCAAGGGATTCTCAAGAGTCTTCTCCAAACCACAGTTCAAAAGCTTCAGTTCTTTGGCACTCAGCTTTCTTTATGGTCCAACAGACATATCCATAAATGACTACTGGAAAAACCATAGCTTTGACTAGATGAACCTCTGTCAGCAAAGTTATATCTCTGCTTTTTAATTCACTGTCTAGGTTTGTCATTGCTTTTCTTCCAAGGAGAAAGAGTCTTTTAATTTCATGGCTGCAGTCACCATCTGCAGTGATTTTGGAGCCCAAGAAAATAAAGTCTGTCACTTTTTCCATTGTTTTCCCATCTATTTGCCATGAAGTGATGGGACTAGATGCCATGATCTTTATTTTTTGACAGAGCTCCCACAATTAGGATTCCAAAAGCATCAAGGGGTGAGTTTCTGGATGTCTTCCTCCCCTGGGAGACTGAAGGAGACCCACGACGGGAGGGCTTCGTGTCTGAGTCATACCTGTACCTCAGAACCTCAAATCTATTTGGTTTGTTGAAGAGAATGAGGGAGAGAGTGAAATACCCTCCCGTTTCCACCTCACACACATGACTCACAAAATCCAAACAACCAGCAACATATCCTCACATCCTACATTCCAGATGGACCTTTCTCTTGCTGCAAACTCCTTTCAAGAGTAGCCTGTCTTCACCTCAACTCCCTCTACACCTCATGGATTTGCAGCCTTTTGCAGTCTGGCCTCCTCCCATCTGAATCCTGTTACTCACGTCACTGGAAGCCTTCTGATCTGAAATCAACCGATAATTTTCCACAGACTCACCTTCCATTAAACAGACTCGTCCTTCCTTGGCTCCCCAACCTACTTCCTCCTTTCTCCCTTGCTATTCATTGTGTGTCTCCTCTCTTCCCTTTCTCTCTGCTTTCTCTCTGAGTATCGAGCCTTCTCATTCATTTTCACTGGGCAATCATGTCATCTTCACAGATTCAGCTACTACCTGCTCAGTGAAAACTACACAGGCTCCATGTTCATCCCAGGTCTCTCCCTCTGACACCAGACTCTTACTTCCAATGGCCTGCAGGATGCCTCCACCTTCAACTTCAAGATAATTGAACTACAGGGCAGAGCTGTGATTGGAAATCAGTGAGACTAGAATTTTCCCTCTTCATTACTGAGACTGTATCCTACTGAAATCAGGTAGCATCTATCTCTGACCCTCTATATGTCATGCAAAACTATGTGATGATTCTAATTATGACCACTAACTAACCATATACTAAGCACACAGAGGAAACCCAACCTTGGCCTAGCTTGTCATTAATAAAGACTTTCACAAAATCTTTTCAAAGTAATTCACAATCACTGTTAAAAATATAGCACTGTCTTTAGGGAAGAATTGTTTCTGGGGATAAATTATGTAGTTAAACTCAGTAGGACACATTTATGAAATAAGTTTGTGGAAGAGGAAAACAAAACAAAACAAAACAGACATCTCTGCAGTAAAAGCACTCTGCCTCCAAATCTCAGCTTAATTCACATTGGTAACAGTGGAAGCTGTGCCCATAGGGCACACTGTCCGCGGTCAGATATTGACTCCTGCAATTCTGTGTTCAGCTCTTGATAATGCATTTCATTTCTAAAATTAACACTTAGAAAGAAAAAGAAAATGCCCCACGTATTTAATTATTAAAAGGTTCAGTTCAGTTCAGTTCAGTTCAGTCACTCAGTCATGTCAAACTCTTTGCGACCCCATGAATTGCAGCACGCCAGGCCTCCCTGTCCATCACCAACTCCTGGAGTTCACTCAAACTCATGTACATCAAGTCAGTGATGCCATCCAGCCATCTCATCCTCTGTCGTCCCCTTCTCCTACTACCCCCAATCCCTCCCAGCATCAGAGTCTTTTCCAATGAGTCAGCTCTTCACATGAGGTGGCCAAACTACTGGAGTTTCAGCTTTCACATCATTCCTTCCAAAGAACACCCAGGACTGATCTTTAGAATGGACTGGTTGGATCTCCCTGCAGTCCAAGGGACTCTCAAAAGTCTTCTCCAACACCAAAGTTCAAAAGCATCAATTCTTCAGTGCTCAGGTTTCTTCACAGTCCAACTCTCACATACATACATGACTACTGGAAAAATCATAGCCTTGACTAGGCAGACCTTTGTTGGCAAAATAATGTCTCTGCTTTTTAATATGCTATCTAGGTTGGTCATAACTTTTCTTCCAAGAAGTAAGTGTCTTTTAATTTCATGGCTGCAATCACCATCTGCAGTGATTTTGGAGCCCCCAAAAATAAAGTCTGACACTGTTTCCCCATCTATTTCCCATGAAGTGATGGGACCAGATGCCATGATCTTCATTTTCTGAATGTTAAGCTTAAAGCCAACCTTTTAATTCTCCTCTTTCACTTTCATCAAGAGGCTTTTTAGTTCCTCTTCACTTTCTGCTATAAAGGTGGTGTCATCTGCATATCTGAGGTTATTGATAATTCTGTCTACTAAAAAGTAGACAGAATTTAAAAAAAAAAAAAAAAAAACAGAAAGAATAGTCCACATGAGCAACAATACCAAGTGAAGAAATGAGGGCTGAGATGACCCAACATCATCTTTAGAACCTCAAGTTCATAGACAAAACAGAGGCTGGATAGAAGGTATTCCTGTAGGTTTCTCTCTCTCTCTCTCTCTTTTTTTAAGACCCCTTTAAGACAGAGCAATCAACTTGTGAAAAGAAAAACTGCCTACAAAAACAAAAGACATTTTCTGAGATGACCTTGATCCAAGAATTGAATTACTGGCTTAAAGGCTTTGTACCTTCAATAACTGCTCTCTACTGTACTTGGACTTCCCAGGTGGCTCAGTGGTAAAGAATACACCTGCCAATACAGGAGACATAGGTTTGATCCCTGGGTCAGTAAGATCTTCTGGGCAAGGAAGGAAATGGCAACCTACTCGAGTATTCTTGCCTGAGAAATATCATGGATGGAGGAATCTGGCAGGCCACAGTCTATGTAGGTCACAAAATAGTTGGACACAATTTAGTAACTAAACAACAACAACATTGTCCTTGTTAAAGTATAAACTCCACCTTATTTTTATCACTCTTTTCTTTGTAACTAACCACACCTACTGCTGCTGCTGCTACTGCTAAATCACTTCAGTCGTGTCCGACTCTGTGTGACCCCATAGATGGCAGCCCAACAGGCTTCCCCGTCCCTGGGATTCTCCAGGCAAGCACACTTAGCTTTATCCAAATAAAATAGTAAGTAAATGTTTGTCCTCTGTGGTAATACAATGCATCTGGCTAGTGCTCAGTCATGTCCAACTCTTTGTGACCCCATGGACTGTAGCCCACCAGCTTCCTCTGTCCATGAAATTCTCCAGGCAAGAATACTGGAGTGGGTTGCTATTTCCTCCTCCAGGGGATCTTCCTGTGCCAGGGATCGAACTCATGCCTCTTGCATCCCCTGCACTGGCAGGCAAATTTTTTTCCACTGAGCCACCTGGGAAGCCCAATATGAAGCATAATTTAGTTCATCTAGGTTATCTTTCCACAAGAGGTGATTATTTCTATGTTATGAAATGCACTCACAGTAAAGGGAATCCATACCAGACACCTGGAAGGCAGAGGGAGAACCGCTTGCTCAGCATGTTGCTGCTTCAGACCAACTTTGACGTGACTGTGTAGCCACTCCTGCCCCAGGTGTCACTCATGTTAACTCAGCCTCCCAATCACAGCCACACCTTTCTCTCACAACCATGACCTTTACTGAAGATAACAGGACATATCACCAAGCTGAAAAGCCCATCATCAGCTCCTCTGAAATGACCTTGAGAAACAGGCACTCTACTGTTACCTGTGAGAACTCGACAGGATTGGTACATTACCTGGATGAAATCTTGAAATGTCTGGGGCAGCAAGTCATCCATATGCCCAATGTCTTTGGAGAAACGATTTAAAATTCTGCCTGCAAGAACAGGATATGAGAGATTACTCATTTCCTAAGACAGGAAACAATTCACAAACAAATCAAAACAATAATTTAAAAGCATATGTATTTAGGGACTTCCCTGGTGGTATAGTGTCCTCAGTGCAGAGGATATAGGTTCAATCCCTGGTCCAGGAAGATCCCACATACCACAGAGCAACTAAGCCTGTGTGGCAGAACTACTGAAGCCCCTCTGCCTAGAGCCTGAGCTCCACAGCAAGAGAAGCCACTGCAATGAGAAGCAGGAGCACCACAATGAAGAGCAGCTCTGCTTGCTGTAAGTAGAGAAAGCCCGTGTGCAGCACCAAAGACCCAATCCAACTATAAATAAATAAATCTTAAAAAAAGAAAAAGACATGTATTAAATATTTAATGTATTGGATTTCCCTAGTGGCTCAGGTGTGAAGAATCCACCAGACAATGCAGGAGACAAAAGAGATGTAAGCTCAATTCCTGGGTCGTCAAGATCCTCTGGAGAAGGAAATGGCAATCGACTCCAGTATTCTTGCCTGGGAAATTCCATGAACAGAGGAGCCTGGTGGACTACACTCCATGGGACCACAAAAGAGTCAGACATGATTTAACAATCAAACAGTAAATTTAATATATTACAAATTCAAATGAAATAAGCTGATGTGTGTAAAAAGAAAGAGAAAATAGGATGATACCTAAAGAGAAACAAAACTACCACCAAATGGCAGTAGGTGGGGAGTTGAAAATTAGTCCTGAATTTTAAAAGAACAGGGGAGTCTTGTGGCAGTATCAAGAAGGGTTGGTGAATTTCAGAATGTTCCCTCCCTTTAGATCCATCCCATCTAAGACTCATTCCAAGTGCTAAGTTTAAATAAACAGTTGCAAAATACCTAAGTTAATCCTAATGTTACACTAATTTTGCTTTTGTTATCAAGATTAATTTTCCCAAATGATACTCTTTAAATCAACATAATTATAACCTCTCTGCAATTTTTTTCCCTCCAGGTCATTCACAGCACCTCACATTTGGGAAAACTGTGAGTTCTGACATTCCCAAGTTGTGAGTTTAATACTGGGGTAATTAAGTCTTTATTTTCAGAGGTGTACCAGGTGTGACAAGCACAGATTTATGAATAAGCATCTAAGAAGATCAGAGGGATATAGAAAGGAAAACAAAAATTTTACTAAATGAGTAAGAATCACTTATCATTGATTTTATTTCTCTTCTCAGAATCCACAACAATAGTATATCCTAAAGGCTGCAGGATTAGAATATGAGAACTAATTTCTATCAAATATCTACTGTGAACTTAAAACGCCACCTGCCACATCAGTAAACAAAGGATTCTGCAGCCATGAGGACTCTGAAGCCACCCCTACAAGGGTGGTGCACCCTGAGGAGACTCGGGATGAGAAAGAAGAGAGTACTGGCCCAAGATAGAGCAGGTGCATATTTAAGGAAGTATAATAGAGAGAAGCCAATTTTGACTCAACATTGGATCTGTTTCTTTGACCATTGCTATTCACTGCTTTTGTCAGGGAAACCTGCACCTCTGCCTCAGGTTAAACTAAAGTGGCTTTTTTTTTTTTTTTTTTTTTCCAGCTCACAGGGAGACAGTCTGACCCTCACCACTTTTGGATAGCTGTAGAAAAGAAAAAAATTAACAAATCCCCTCCAATTTTGCAAGGTCAATGGCTTTACTTCCTGGCCTCTTCTCCTCTATGTTCTATAAAAGAATCTGGCATCCAGACCCCTGTAAAATGGTTATTTTGAGATATTAGTCTGCCACCTTCTCAGTCTACCAGGTTTCCAAGTAAAGTTGCTATTTCTTGCTTTAACACGACATCTGTAAGACTCACTGGCATTGTGAAGGCAAGCAGCATGAGCTTGAATTCAGTAAGAAGTAATACCACTATATGTGGTTTTCTCTTCATGTGATCATATACCAAAAACAAATTCCACCATAAATTATCTATTACAAATTCTACTTTTGAAAATAAACACAGGGGAGAGTTCAACTTAGCGTACCACTAAAAGAGTAAATAACTGATGCCCCCAAACCTTTGGGCATACCTTTGCAGTACTTAATTGGGCTTCTATTTCTTGAAGGAATGAAGTTCGGATAATAGACACAGGATAGGGAGACAAGATATACACTGGTATGCCTGCTGCTGTAGGATTAGTGATCTTGAAGATTTAAACTTGGATCCAAATTCTTGAATAATAAATACATCAGCATCTGGAGAAGCCTACAGGTCATCATCAGCCTGTTGAACTGTGGTCATGAGCACTCAGAGGCTTTGATAACAGAAATTCAGTCCCATTTAATGCTCCCAAATTTATGACTGTAGCTTTCACATTAACAGACTAAGTAGAGCAACTTCACAGCCATAATAGCATGGACTCCTCCAATCACTTCCTCGCTATGGCTTCATAACATGATGAGATCTGAGTGAGCCTCTGCATCTTACCATCCTGTGCTCCACACAGTGCCTGGACTAAACAACATGTGCTGAATAAATCTCCACAATATGCTGCCCTAAATAGTCTTATTCAATCCTCACAACAGCCTTGTCAAACAGGAAGGACAGCAGTTATTCCCATTTAACAGGATAGGAAGTTTCCAGACACCATGTCATCATCTTCACTAAGGTTCATTAGGTACTGCCTGTGTGCTAAATGCTGTGAATATATTAACCTGTTTAATGCCCACAAAATCAAGGTATTGGTAACTGTGTAAATAGTATCCTCATTTTATAGGTAAGAAAATTGAGACACAGAGAAATTAAATAATTTGCACATAAATATTAACATAAATGTCACTGGCTATTACTATTGGTAACTAGCACCAGAACTAAACCCAGAAGTTGGCTCCAGAGTCCATACTTACAACCATGACAACATCCTGCCTGGAGATTTGCCTCCAGTAGTATCTGCCTACTTTGACCTTGATCACACACACAGCTAGTTGATGACCAGGCAACTCCTGTCCTCTCTCCAGTCACATCCCTGCTTTGACAGGTCCTGTCAATCATCTGGAAAAATAAAGCCAGTGTGGGCCTCAGCACAAGTCTAACCAACTGAGAGTGGGTGTATACAGCAATGAACTAACTCTTCATAGAAACCCAGGTCACAAGACTACCTTCCAAAGCAAGACAGGTCAAAGGCCTCAGAGTGGAGAAAGCAACCACTGGGAAACCTTCAGGGACACTCTTACTTAGTATTGAAGATCCTCCTGCTATGTACCACAAGATCTCTTAAATGTAACCAAAAGTCCATTGTAAAACTAGAGGGTTGATTTTATTGAAGAAGATGTATACCACTCACTGATCTTATATTTTAATTAATCTTCCATTACAATTCAGGTAAACCTCAAAATATGAGCACATGCCAGAGCTCTGTGGTCCCAGATATGGATGGGCAATGAAAGAAACAAACACACAGCCTGTCTCTTGTAGACATGTTCCTGGAAGAAGGTCTTTCCTAGTTAACTTGACATTATGTAACATGGCCAGCATTTCAACAATTAGACAAAAGCATTTCAACACATTTGCATTGTATATTGGGTATATATAACAAATGGACTCTTAAATCATCCTGCAAAGTAAACATTCATTTATCTTTACAGACATGAATAAATTGGAATAAAAGCTTATATACTCCTATATTCATATTTTTTCCTACCAATAAAAATTATCAATGAAGTTTTTGGTAGAAAATGAAAAAACATAGACAGTGATTTTCTTCCAAGCATATCTTCCATTTTCAAATATGAAAATGCAATCAGGCACTAAATCTGTTTATAAGACATATTCATTGAGAAACTTCATGTCTGACTTACCTATTGGATTTCTATTGAAGAACAACACCGGAGTTCTCAAAATGCTCTCCAACATTTTGTTGTGCAAAGTTTGTGCAGAATTAGCAAGGACATAGAATATCAACAGAGACCTTATGATGCCAAAAAGGATGGTAGATAAAGTTAACCCTGAAATAATGAAACATCAATCAGCACAAGAACTCTGTTTTATCCTCAACAATGCTGAGGCATGGTAGGCAGTTTATAAAGATACTGCACATTTTATTCTATAGATAAAATTTACATAGAAATTTACATGCGTATATGCTAGTAAAGTAATGCTCAAAATTCCCCAAGCCAGGCTTCAGCAATATGTGAACCATGAACTTCTAGGTGTTCAAGCTGGTTTTAGAAAAGGCAGAGGAGCCAGAGATCAAATTGCCAACATCCGCTGGATCATTGAAAAGGCAAGAGAGTTCCAGAAAAACATTTTTTTCTGCTTTATTGACTATGCCAGAGCCTTTGACTGTGTGGATCATAATAAACTGTGGAAAATTCTGAAAGAGATGGGAATACCAGACCACCTGACCTGCCTCTTGAGAAACCTATATTCAGGTCAGGAAGCAACAATTAGAACTGGACATGGAACAACAGACTGATTCCAGATAGGAAAAGGAGTACATCAAGGCTGTATATTGTCACCGTACTTATTTAACTTCTATGCAAAGTACATCATGAGAAACGCTGGGCTGGAAGAAGCACAAGCTGGAATCAAGATTGCTGGGAGAAATATCAATAACCTCAGATTTGCAGATGACACCACCCTTATGGCAGAAAGTGAAGAGGAACTAAAAAGCCTCTTGATGAAAGTGAAAGAGGAGAGTGAAAAAGTTGGCTTAAAGTTCAACATTCAGAAAACAAAGATCATGGCATCCTGTCCCATCACTTCATGGGAAATAGATGAGGAAACAGTGGAAACAGTGTCAGACTTTATTTTGGGGGGCTCCAAAATCACTGCAGATGGTGATTGCAGCTATGAAATTAAAAGATGCTTACTCCTTGGAAGAAAAGTTATGACCAACCTAGATAGTATATTGAAAAGCTGAGACAGTACTTTTACAACAAAGGTCCGTCTAGTCAAGCTTATGGTTTTTCCTGTGGTCACGTACGGATGTGAGAGTTGGACTATGAAGAAAGCTGACTGCCGAAGAATTGATTCTTTTGAACGGTGGTGTTGGAGAAGACTCTTGAGAATCCCTTGGACTGCAAGGAGATCCAACCAGTCCATTCTGAAGGAGATCAGCCCTGGGTGTTCTTTGGAAGGAATGATGCGAAAGCTGAAACTCCAATACTTTTGCCACCTCATGAGAAGAGTTGACTAATTGGAAAAGACTCTGATGCTGGGAGGAATTGGAGGCAGGAGGAAAAGGGGACGACAGAGAATGAGATGGCTGGATGGCATCACTGACTCGATGGATGTGAGTTTGAGTGAACTCCGGGAGTCGGTGCTGGACAGGGAGGCCTGGTGTGCTGCAATTCATGGGGTCACAAAGAGTCGGACATGACTGAGCGACTGAACTGAAGTGAACTGAAATGTTTGATAGAACCCCAAGGCATTTGTAAGTAAATACAAAAATTTAATTTGTGTTTTAACAATGACATAAATGAATAGTACTATGCATAAAAAAATTAAAACCACCCTCTAAACATCTCTTTGGACTTCACTGGTGGCTCAGACAGTTAAGTGTTTGCCTACAATGTGGGAGACCTGGCTTTGATCCCTGGGTAAGGAAGATCCCCTGGAGAAGTAAATGGCAACCCACTCTAGTACTCTTGCCTGGAAAATCCCATGGACAGAGGTGCCTGGTAGGTACAGTCCATGGGGTTGGAAGGAGTCTGACATGACTGAGCTACTTCACTTTTACTAAACATCTCTTCAACTCACAATGTTAAACAGAGTTGGGGTGACTTCTGTAATAAATATTCCACCAAGCACTTTTTTCCATTCAACTGACCAGTGTTATTTAAATTCTGAAAGCTGTTTAAATTCCTGAATTCCATCAACAGGCATTTTGCCTTAGCCCACCATCCTCTAACAATGTGCAACAGAATCCTTTCATTCTTCTCTAAGCTCTCATTGTCCACCAATTCTGAAGCTAAACTGCTGTTAGATTCAAGTTTCTTATCAAGTAATCAATAAAATAAATGCCAAATTTCAATGAGTGGATATTTATATAACTCATTCTTTGTTAATCTTTGTACAAGCATTTGTACAAGCAAACTTTGTACAATTATTTTCTGTGAGGATATTTATTTATTTATTTATTTATTTATTTATTTTATTAGGGTATGCTGCTGCTGCTGCTAAGTCGCTCCAGTTGTGTCTGACTCTGTGCGACCCCATAGATGGCAGCCCACCAGGCTCCACTGTCCCTGGGATTCTCCAGGCAAGAACACTGGAGTGGGTTTCCATTTCCTTCTCCAATGCGTGAAAGTGGAAAGTGGAAGCAAAGTCACTCAGTCGTGTCTGACTCTCAGTGATCCCATGGACTGCAGCCTACCAGGCTCCTCCATCCATGGAATTTTCCAGGCAAGAGTACTGGAGTGCGGTGCCATTGCCTTCTCCTTATTAGGGTATAGTTGCTTTAAGCTGTTGTGTTAGCTTCTGCTGTACAATGAACTTAACCAGCTATATGTATACATATATCCCCTCCCTCTTAGACCTCCCGTCCCCCCATCCCTCCCCTCTAGGTCATCACAGAGCACTGAGCTAAGCTCCCTGTGCTATACCACAGCTTCCCACTAGCTATCTGTTTTACACATGGTAGTGTATGTATGTCAGTCCTAATCTCCCAATTCATCTTCCCTACCTCCCCACCCCTCGCCATGTCCACATGTGTGTTCTCTATATCTATGACTCCATTCCTGCCCTGTAATAGGTTTACATGTACCATTTTTCTAGATTCCATATATATATATATATATATGCATTAATATAAGCATTTTGTTTGCTTTTCTATTTCTGACTTACTTTACTCTGTATGATAGACTCTAGGTCCATCCATGTCTCTACAAATGACCCAATTTTGTTCCTTTCTATGGATGAGTAGTATTCCAGTGTACATAGGTACCATAAATGAAATGAAAAGCAATCCTGAGAATGGGAAAAAAAATAACTGCAAACTAAGCAACTGACAGGGGTTAGTCTCCACAATATACAAACAGTTCATGCAGTTCAATATCAGAAAAGAAAAAAAAAAAAAAAAACTCAAAAAATAGTCAGAAGACCTAAATAGACATTTCTTCAAAGAAGACATACAGATGACCAAGAGGCACATGAAAAGATGATCAACATCACTGTTAGAGGAATGTAAATCAAAACTACAATAAGGTATTACCTCACACCAGTCAGAATGGCCATCACCAAAAAAATACACAAACAATAAATGCTAGAGAGTGTGGAAAAAAGGGAACCCTCCTGCACTGTTGGTAGGAATGTAAACTGATGCAGCCACTATAGGGAACAGTATGAAGGTTCCTTAGAAAACTAAAACTAAAAATACAACTACTATATGACCCAGAAATCTCACAATTGGGCATATAACCTGAGAAAACCATAATTCAAAAAGACACATGTACCCCAATATTCATAGCAGCAATATTTACAAAAGCCATGGCATGGAAGCAACCCAAATGTCCAACAACAAGTGAATGGATAAAGAAGATATTTAAAATTTTAGGTGAAGATACACTTTAAGAAGTACATAATGCTATATCAAATCTAAACACTCTTGTGAACAGAGAGAGTCATGTTAATATTAGCATGGCAAGCCAAATGTTAAATTAATCACACAGTTGGGGAGGAGATAACACTGTGATCTCAAGGTAAGAAAGAGAAAGAATCTAATCCCAGACACTGGATTTCCCCTGCTTAGCTTCTCTAGTAATTAGTGAAGCCCAAGAGATGAGCAGTATCGTAAAGCAGAGTTTTGCATACCTGGGAGGGAATAATGCTTTTATTTGGGCCCATGCTACTAGAGGATTTCATCCAAGATGAATAAAAGCCAAGGTTTATTCAGACAGAATTGTTACAACCTGAACCACAGGGTGGGGATTCATTTCTAATCCCCTTACCCATCCATAAAAAATTTAGCTAAAGCAACCTACTTAAGACAATAGCCATGTATTTCCAGGGGCTGATTTTTTGAATATGCAATCCTCGTTTAACTACCAAAATACTGTACAGAGCAAATTAAGAGTTTTCACTGAGCCTCTTTTCTTCTAGTAGATCTTTAAAATAATTACTCTAATTAATTCACAGAGTAAATATGACTAAGACAATATGTTAAGACATTGCTGAATTACTCCGGAAGCCCTAGTTTATCACACAGACCCACAAACACCTTAGACTCTGCTATAATGGAGCAGATGATGCAACTTCACCTGAATAAACTCCTAAGAACCAGCTCAGTTCAAACATTACTTCTTCAGCTTCTCTTACATATGTCCCAAAATACAGGCCACTTTGTACTTTCGCCCTATTGAACAGGGAAGAAAAAATATCACACTATAGATTATATATAGAATATACACAAATATAAAAAAAATCTCCATTCAGAGAAATGTATTTTATGCTCTAAAGTGTTTCCCAGCTCATAAGACATTGTGTATATCTCCCTTAAACTGGAAATAGAGCTGCCTTATGATCCAGCAATCCCACTGCTGGGCATACACACTGAGGAAACCAGAAGGGAAAGAGACACGTGTACCCCAATGTTCATTGCAGCACTGTTTATAATAGCCAGGACATGGAAGCAACCTAGATGTCCATCAGCAGATGAATGGATAAGAAAGCTGTGGTACATATACACAATGGAGTATTACTCAGCCCTTAAAAAGAATACATTTGAATCAGTTCTAATGAGGTGGATGAAACTGGAGCCTATTATACAGAGTGAAGTAAGCCAGAAAGAAAAACACCAATACAGTATACTAACGCATATATATGGAATTTAGAAAGATGGTAACAATAACCCTGTGCACAAGACAGCAAAAGAGACATTGATGTATAGATCAGTCTTATGGACTCTGTGGAAGAGGGAGAGGGTGAGGAGATTTGGGAGAATGGCATTAAAACATGTATAATATCATGTATGAAACAAGTCGCCAGTCCAGGTTCGATACTGGATGCTTGGGGCTGGTGCACTGGGACAACCCAGAGGGATGCTACGGGGAGGGAGGAGGGAGGAGGGAGGAGGGAGGAGGGTTCAGGATGGGGAACACAGGTATACCTGTGGCGGATTCATTTCAATATTTGGTAAAACTAATACAATATTGTAAAGTTTAAAAATAAAATAAAATTTAAAAAAATAAAAATAAATAAAAATAAAAATTTGAATCACGACTTTCAGTTTTCAAAACTGTTTGTGAAGATAGACTTAGAAAATGAACTTATGGTTGATGAGGGAAGGACAGTTAACAGAGTTTGGGATGGTCATGCACACACTGCTATATTTAAAACAGGTAACCAAAAAGGACTTATTGTATAAGCACATGAAACTCTGCTCAATGCTATGTGGCAGCCTGGATGTAAGTGGGGTTTGGGGGAGAATGGATACATGCATATGTATGTCTGAGTTCCTTTGATGTTTACCTAAAATTATCACAACACTGTTAATCAGCTATACTTCAATGCAATATTAAAAGTTAAAAAAAAGAAAAAAAATTCTCTGAAGAAGCTGTTAAAGGGAGGGACATGGGACAGACCATGGTGGGTCACACACCACCCACAGGAACTTTCATTTTTCTTCAGGGAAACTATGTGAGGGTCAGACCCCTGACTCTGTGGGAAAATGAGGCTTTGTGTAGATTTCATAGCACTTTTAGTCAGATCAGGAATCACTCACCAGTCTGCAAGCCACCAGTCCTGCAGGACATAGGCAACCTAGATCAGGAAACAACAGTCACTCACACACTGACATCACTGAGCCTCACACCCTGCTCACTAACATGGGGGATGGAAAGGCTCCAGAACATGGAGATGGTCCTTCTGGCTCAAGTCTGTGCCAAGCCCCACACCCCAGATGACCACAGGTCAGAAGAGGGCCTCTTAAAATTTAATATCTTTAAAAGAAATCTCCTTTTTCCTAGAAGACTTTGCTCCCCAAATATAATGTTCAGTTCAGTTGCTCAGTCGTGTCCGACTCTTTGTGACCCCATGAATCGCAGTACGCCAGGCCTCCCTGTCCATCACCAACTCCCAGAGTTCACTGAGACTCACGTCCATCGAGTCAGTGATGCCATCCAGCCATCTCATCCTCTGTTGTCCCCTTCTCCTCCTGCCCTCAATCCCTCCCAGCATCAGGGTCTTTTCCAATGAGTCAACTCTTCGCATGAGGTGGCCAAAGTACTGGAGTTTCAGCTTTAGCATCATTCCTTCCAAAAAACACCCAGGACTGATCGATCTCCTTTAGAATGAACTGGTTGGATCTCCTTGCAGTCCAAGGGACTCTCAAGAGTCTTCTCCAACACCACAGTTCAAAAGCATCAATTATTCAACCCTCAGCTTTCTTCACAGTCCAACTCTCACATCCATACATGACCACTAGAAAAACCATAGCCTTGACTAGACAGACATTTGTTGGCAAAGTAATGCCTCTTCTTTTCAATATGCTATCTAGGTTGGTCATCACTTTCCTTCCAAGGAGTAAGCATTTTTAAATTTCATGGCTGCAGTCACCATCTGAAGTGATTTTGGAGCCCAAAAAAGTAAAGTCTGACACTGTTTCCACTGTTTCCTCATCTATTTCCCATGAAGTGATGGGACCAGATGCCATGATCTTCGTTTTCTGAATGTTGAGCTTTAGGCCAACTTTTTCACTCTCCTCTTTCACTTTCATCAAGAGGCTTTTTAGTTCCTTTTCACTTTCTGCCATAAGGATGGTGTTATCTGCATATCTGAGGTTATTGATATTTCTCCCAGCAATCTTGATTCCAGCTTGTGCTTCTTCCAGCCCAGCGTTTCTCATGATGTACTCTGCATAGAACTTAAATAAGCAGGGTGACAATATACAGCCTTGACATACTCCTTTTCCTATTTGGAACCAGTCTGTTGTTCCATGTCCAGTTTCAACTGTTGCTTCCTGATCTGCATATAGTTTCAATGCAAATACAAGTGGACGGCAAAGGCAGTAATAACCATAAAAATGTTTTGATCTTTCAAAGCAAAAAGCTTGAGAGGTACAGTAGTGGTGTTCTGTGTGTCACCTGTCTGGGCTGGTCTCCAGTGATTCAACCAAACACTTGTCCAGATGTTGCCGTGAAGGTATTTTGTGGATGTGGTTCACATCCATCATGAGAACTTCAGTAGAGCAGATCACTTTCAACACTGTGGTCACCTCATCCAGTCAGTCAAAGGCCATAAGACCAAAACCTGAGGCTTCCTGGAGGAGGAAGAAATTCTGCCTCAAGACAGCAGAGTCAGCTCCTGCCTGAGGTTCCAGCCTGTAGTCCTGCCTTTCTGATTTCACATTCACCCAGCTAGATCTCACAATCTCATGAGCCAATTCATTGGGATAAATCTCTTAATACACAAAAATAATTATAAAGTACAGTATAAATAGTATGTAAATATCAACCTGAGTACACAAATCAAGATAAATGCCCTTACGTACCTGAGCTGCAATGTTTACTAGAATAAGGAAGATGATGACAGACCAGTGAGCACCAGCTGTAAAGTAATTTGCATAGGTCTTAGAATCCACTTTTCCTTCCAGATGGCCCTCTAGAGGTAGTGTAACCTGTATGTTCTCAGTCTGGAAGGGAAAAATGGCAGTGAGACATGAAATTTTAAATAATAAACCCCATATTTCAAAAGTTAAACAATGCCCTCCACTGCAAAGCTGTGGGGAAACAGACACATCTCATATACTGGCAGGAGTGCAGGATGGTCCATCTCCTATGGAGAAGGGTGTAGGAATATCTAGCCAAATCACATATGTGTTTACCCTTGGACCCTGCCATCCTATGCCTAGGATTCTATTAGAAGTAAAAGAACATTTGCACGAGGTTATTCACAGTTGGGTAGCTTTGCTTAAAATAAATCACGACTGTCAGCACACACACAACAAAAATCAATTAATATATAAATGCAGAAGCTAAAATAACACACAAAATGATATGGAGCTAATGTATCCCTTTAGATGACTTGTGTCACCCAATGAAAGAAACAGAAAACATACTTGGGGCTCTAAATACTAGCCAAATACAGTAAACTGAGTCACAAAGAGGGCTGGAATAATATGAGTTTGGATAGCATGTTGCAAGCGTATGATTTGAATCTATGTGATTCCAAAATTTTAGAGAGTGATTCTTGAGTTTAGAAAGTGAATAGGTAATCTGAATACTTATCAGAATCATCCAGGCTCCTGGGTTTGGATATTCAGGGTTTCGATATCAAAGATTATCTGTGTATTTTAAGGGAGATCTAGCGCATTTCCATACTTCTGTCTGGAGGACTTAGAATGCAGTATAGAGTCATAGGAGCCTAGAATGTCCCAACTCTATTCTGGCCACTGAGATTCAAGGTTGATAAGATGTGGTTCTCAGTCTTGAAGGGTAAGAAAGGAGGAGGGGAACTACCAAAGTGTCTACCATGTGTCAGGTCTTTTGTATAAGTTACCTCTGACCTGTCACAAACCATCTGACACCGAGGCAAAATAATACCACCAGTCACATGTAGTGCTTGAACATTCCAACCTATAGGAAAAGTAGCTGATTTAATGTGGCAAAAGCAGGACTCAGTCTAAGGGGGTCTTCACATTAATCCTCTGGATGCATAAGGGAAATTAGGAGCCACCAGATTGAGTAGGATCTAATTATGGTAAACGGAAGAGATCTCAATCAGTGTGAGCCACACACACACAGAAATTCATAGCAGTGCACTCACTACTCATCTCCATAAGATTCTCCATCCTACACTCAAAGGGGAACCCCAAGCAGGCTTGCTCCATTCATGCTCTTCTATCAATTCCATGGAATAGACTTTGGGAACTTTAGGGTCTACTTTGGGACAAATGAAGATGTCATTAGAGAAGCAGACTGAAGGTCCCTGAGGCCACCAAGACCAGACAGACCCAGGCACACTGATGGATAGAAACTCACATCTTGTTCCTCTTGAGCTGCACCTTTCAACAAAGGTCTGGGAGACTGTAGAGGCCGACCCAAAGACTCAGAGATCACAGTGGAAGTTCCTGGAACTGGAGATGGTTCAGATTGCTTATTCCCCTTGTCAAAAATGGAAAAAGTATCTACACTGGATTTTAGGAACTCAAAGTAAGTTCCCCTTTTCACCATTTTGCCCTAAAATTAAAAAAAAAAAAAGAGGAATTATTTTACATTTTATAATAGTAAAACAACCTCAATATTAATCAAGAAAAGTTATATGGCCTTAAATTATGGTTTTTGTAAAAAAAAAAAAAAAAATGATCCCTAAAGCTAGAATTCTTGTTGGAAAATGTAGTTCAGTCAACTCAGTACAGAACTGAGCATTGTGTTTTCTGCCAAACCCTGTGTTGGGTGCTGGGGGATATGAAAGAAACGTCTGCTTATGTGTTTAAAATGCAGGCCATTGACATTAGTACCCTGGGCACTTGGGGAAGCAAGAAGCACAGAGGTTGGTGGGAGAATCAGCACAGTCTCTACAGACAACATGGGAACTGAGAGAAGCCTCCCTGCTGGCTCAGACAGTAAAGAATCCGCCTGCAATACAGGAGACCTGGGTTCGATTCCTGGATCGGGAAGATCCCCTAGAGGAGGGCATGGCAACCCACTCCAGTGTTCTTGCCTGCAAAATCCCATGGACAGAGGAGCCTGGCAGGCTACAGTCCATGGGGTCACAAAGAGTCAGACACGACTAAGTGACTATGTACATACAGCAAATCATGTGAGAAACAGAATTTAAAAAACAGTCAATTGGGGAGGATATTCCAGGAAAGAAATTTAAACTTAACCCAGAGGTGGAGACCAGCACATCTGCATATGGGTAAGAGTCTCTCATTAAATCTTCACTGACCACTGTCACTGTCACTCTATCCTGTGCCTGGCTGGGATAACAGGAGGCAGCCCTGGACAGAAAACCCATGAGATCCAGCTCTATTGTCTTTACAACTGCCCCCACACACTCAGGAAGTTTAAACCTGAAAATTCAATATTCCACTGTTAAAGTAATTAAACAAGGAGGCCATGGGTCTGGGGTGGCTCTAAAGCCTTGGCAGCCTGTGCCCACAAACCAAAACCTAAGCCAGAATCAATGCCCTCAGATCTGAGAAAAAACTTAAGAACAATCACAAGCAGCCAACCAGGCTTCTCTATATCAGACAACTGCTTACGCTACAGCCAATCTCATCATGTTCTTTGAACACGTAACACATCACTGCACAGTTACCCTTCCTTACAAAGTCATATAAAATAATGTGCAGATGTTTTCATCATTTTCTGACCCCTAAACAAGACACAGCTGATTCACTCAGTGGCAACCAAAACACTAGGAAAAAAATCCCAGGATGCAAAACTCATCAAATACAAGCAGCTCTGGTTAACACTGGTCAGAAGTTGACTCAGGACTCTAGTTGGGACCATTCTCACCCTATCCCCTGAAGTAAGCCACTGGGAGAAACCCAATGAAGCGTTTGAGTACCATCTGATACTGCAGAACTAGAATATTATGCAGGATATAGTGTGTCTTGTTCTATTTGGGAGGCAAAATTCATATACCTCTTTAAAGAAATCATCACTCACCACTTCACATCTGTAATATGCACAATGAAATGACTGGTGGCACAAAGGGAGCAATTTCACTCAGCAGCCAAGCACTGACAATCCCAAGGAGACTAAAGCGGCAGCCATCCTCTCTCTGCTATGAGACATGGCCCAGACAAACAGTAAGGATGCACCCCAACTCATCCAAGAGGTGCTCACCAGGGGACAAATAGTTGTTTTGTTCATAGTAAAATTAGGGGTAGTGTCTTCAAAGGAAGCAATGCTCCTGCTGCTAAGTCACTACAGTTGTGTCTGACTCTGTGCGACCCCATGGACTGCAGCCTACCAGACTTCTCCATCCATGGGATTCTCCAGGCAAGAACACTGGAGTGGGTTGCCATTTCCTTCTCCAATGCATGAAAGTGGAAAGTGAAAGTGAAGTCGCTCAGTCGTGTCTGATTCTTAGTGACCCCATGGACTACAGCCTACCAGGCTCCTCCATCCATGGGATTTTCTGGGCAACAGTACTGGAGTGGGTTGCCATTGCCTTCTCCCAAGGAAGCAATCAGATCAGATCAGATCAGTCGCTCAGTCATGTCTGACTCTTTGCGACCCCATGAATCGCAGCACACCAGGCCTCCCTGTCCATCACCAACTCCCAGAGTTCACTGAGACTCACGTCCATCAAGTCAGTGATGCCATCCAGCCATCTCATCCTCTGTTGTTCCCTTCTCCTCCTGCCCCCAATCCCTCCCAGCATCAGAGTCTTTTCCAATGAGTCAACTCTTCGCATGAGGTGGCCAAAGTACTGGAGTTTCAGCTTTAGCATCATTCCTTCCAAAGAAATCCCAGGGCTGATCTCCTTCAGAATGGACTGGTTGGATCTCCTTGCAGTCCAAGGGACTCTCAAGAGTCTTCTCCAACACCACAGTTCAAAAGCATCAATTCTTCAGTACTCAGCCCTCTTCACAGTCCAACTCTCACATCCATACATGACCACTAGAAAAACCATAGCCTTGACTAGACGAACCTTTGTTGGCAAAGTAATGTGTCTGCTTTTGAATACGCTATCTAGGTTGGTCATAACTTTCCTTCCAAGGAGTAAGCGTCTTTTAATTTCATGGCTGCAGTCACCATCTGTAGTGATTTTGGAGCCCAGAAAAATAAAGTCTGACACTGTTTCCATTGTTTTCCCATCTATTTCCCATGAAGTGGTGGGACTGGATGCCATGATCTTCATTTTCTGAATGTTGAGCTTTAAGCCAACTTTTTCACTCTCCACTTTCACTTTCATCAAGAGGCTTTTGAGTTCCTCTTCACTTTCTGCCACAGGGGACCCTAAAATATCTAGGGATTGGTTCAATGGGTTATTCTCCTGCCCACTGTGATCTGTGCTCCTAACACTGTCAACACTGAGGTTTACACACCAGAATCACCCCCACTGAACATGAAATCAACTGCTCTCAAGCTTGAGAAACCTTAGCCCCTCCCTCAATCCATTCCTAGAGGAGTAGAGAGGAGTCAACACACGGAACTGCTTCTAGAGAGACAGAGGTTCTGCATTTTAATAATCCTTCTTAGGTCAGAAATTCATTTCTTAAGTCAGGGATCTGATCGAGGGCCTGTGGAAGAGTTCAGGGGTTAATGACAGAGGTTCTGAGGACCAAAGGTAAACAGGCCAAAGAGTGAAGCGTCAAACAACCACCAAGTCTGAAAGCTTCTTGCTAACTTCCACCCCACCCCCAAAAATGCTAGGAGTTGTGGTGTGAATGGTGCCCGCTCCTTGAAAAGATAAGTTCAAACATGACACCTGTGAACACGATCTTATTTGGAAGAAGGGTCTTTGCAGATGTAATCAAGTTAAGATGAGGTCACACTGGAGCAGGGTGACCCTAAATTCAATATGACTGATATCCTTATGGGAAGTTAAAATACTCAGACAGACATGGGGACAATGACCATGTGACATCAGAGGCAGAGACCACAGTGCTGAAGCTGGAAGCCAAGGAACACAAGGAAGGCCGGTGAACACCAGAGGCTGGAAGGAAGGATCCTCCCCTGGAGCCTTCAGGAGAGTACGGCCCTGCCAGCACCTGGATTTTGGACTTGTAGCCTCCAGAACAGGGAGAGGATAAAAATGTTATTTTAAGTCACCCAGTTTGTGATTCTTTCTTTACAGCAGCTCTAGAAACTGACACTCTAGCCTGAGCCCACACTTCCGTTTTTCTCAACTTTACTAAGACCGCTAACTAATTCTGTTGTCACCCCTCCAGTGAACATCAGAGGAATCTCTCAAATATGATGCCATTCAAGGCTTCCATCCCACTTCTGGGCCCACTCCTCACTGCTTGGAGACCAGCTCCCTCCCGTCCCCCTGCTCACTCTCCTCAGACACGCTGGTCTTCCTGCCATTCCTTCAACCTGCCAGGTCAGCTCCTTCCTGAGGACCCCCTGCCTCAGACCCACTCCCCCTCATGACTGTGTGGCCCCCACGTTCATGTCATTCAGAGCCCATGAGGCACCAGTTCCTCAGGGAGGCAGCCAGGATGTCACATCCATCCCCATTAAAATCAGGAGCCCCATGAAGGTAGAACCTTGTCCTCTTGCTGCACAGGCTCCCACATGTTAATGGAAGATGATCTTTAGGCAAGCTACGTATAACAACCACCTGGATGCAAACAGATCTTAGTATCTCTAATTTCTAAGTAATATACTCTGACTTAAGTCATGGAAGAGGAAAATAAAAAGTTCTAAATAAAATTGCATCATTATCTTTAACAGATTTCATTAGAACAGTGATGATTCAATAATCCTATGGTTGTATTTAAATACTTTAGGATTTATGTGGCTTAGAGTATAATAGCGATATTTCTGGGCTTTCCAGCTGGTGCTAGTGGTAAAGAAACTGCCTGCCAATGAGACAGGGTTTGATCTCTGGGTCGGGAAGATCCCCTGGAGTAGGGCATAACAACCCCCTCCAGTATTCTTGCCAAGAGAATACCATGGGCAGAGGAGCCTGGCAGGCTACAGGTCTTTGGATTCATCCTCCAAGGCAGGAACAGCAGCTCTGAGAAGAAGGGGGTAAAAAACTGAGGGAAAAGAGGGTGTTTACCATGAATTCAAGGAGAGTGACCTATGGGGAGGTCTGTCCTTCAAAATACCTGGATGCTAGCAATTCCACAGACTTCTAGAAACTACTTACATCTTTCAATATCAGAATCTGACTTGCATCTTTTAGGTACTGCAACTGATGAGTCACTAAGATTGTGATCTTCTCCTTCAAGGCCTGACAAACACACCTACAAATGTAAAAGGTACAGAATGCAAAAGCACATTATGGGGATGCTCCAAAAAAAACTTATATTTTGAAAACAGTAAGACAAAGATCACACAGCAGTCAAAGATCTGTAGTTTAAATACCAAATCAATAATAAAAATTACATACACATAAATCAATTATTCCAACTAGGTTCTTAAATTTATCAGCAGCAAATTTGAAACGAGTGCTACAAAAAATTCTAAAAACCAGTCCAGTGAAGGAGACACTAACAGCTAAGTTCTTTTCTCTAAAACTTAGCTTAACAATTATTTACATGTCTTATAAAGAGAAACAACTAAGCAATACTGAGAAATCAAAATTTGACTGAACTAAAACACTATTTTATCATTATGAAGGAATGGGAAAAGAGGGATCTATGTCATATAAAAATATGTTCATTCTTAGACAGTTTTATAGGCGTTTATTTAAAATTAATGGTGTACTTATTTGCAACAAGAGCCTAATAGATTCTTGGTAACCTTTGCCAGAGTGCATTTGCTAGACACTTGTTCCCAAAGAATATTAGACAGAATATGAATGTCAGCATGGCATCCATCAGTCTCTACACCATTCCCCGTTCTATCCAGGAAGCAAGTCTTCTTTCATTAAGACTGAACACTTTCCAAACATGAAAATAAAAGAACAGAATCCAAAAGGCCCAAAGCAGAGTGGAAATTACCCAATAGCCCAGTTAAGACACCCCCTCAACTATTCAAACTTAAATATTTTTCACAGTAAAATATTGTTCCTACATTTTAAATACAGACCCTTAGAGACTCAGCCCCAGTCTCACCCCACTGGATCCACAACCCCTCCAGGGAAGTGAGTGCCTGGTCCAGGGCCCCAGTGACCTCGGGCAGGGCTCCAGGTAGGTACTCTGGGATCCCAAGCCCCTCACAGAGCAAATCTCAGGAACCTGGTCCAGAGCTCAGCCTGTCAGTGAGTCAGAAAAAAATCTGGGGGCAGCAGACTGCAGCTCAGTCCCTCTCACAAACCTGATGACGTTGGACAAGCGACTGAACCTCAGTTTTCTTCATCTCAAAACAAGGTCAGTGACAACCCATCCACACATCCTGAGAAATCAAACCACAAATCTGCTTGGTAAATGTCAGCCTCTTCCTCCAGTCCTCCCTAACCATGAGTGGTGATGTGCTTTGGACTCAGGAAGAAAAGTCCTAAGGGACACACTGGACACTGGGTCTGTGATCAGAAGCAATACCCCAGGATGTAGGCACACACACCATTGCTTCATTAAGTCCAAAGGATTCATTGTTACCTTTTGACATATGTTAGCTCAGGGTTCATACCTAAGTTTCTTGACTAACACCTTTTCAGACTTAGTACTAAAGTTTTTAAATGGAATTTTTTCATCTCAATTCATATTTACTTGCCTAAAGGTCCTGAAGGCAAATGTTAATCAAATCTGATGGGCTGTTATGTCCAAGATGAACCAACAAAAAAGCTGTAAAATGTTTTCTTCCTATATTTCATCACAGATGAGGTAATACAAACAATGGGGAGAGTCTGATCAGGACAGACCCGCAGACCTGAAGAGGCAGGGGTCTGGTGATGTGGGGCTAAACCATGACAGGATCCATAATTGGACACAAGGGAGACTGCATCAGTTTATCCAAGGCCTCTCATCTTCTGTAGATAACAGAACCCACTTAGTGTTCACAGCAGCAAGTTGTAAAACTAATGAACCTCAGTGATCTTCCTTCATGACTGAAGGAAACTGTTAATGGTAGTAGAAGTGTGATTCATTCACTTCTAATACAAAACATCCCCATTGCTAAGCTTCCACACAACCACCATCTCTCACAGCATATGTCCCATCCAATTCTCTAACTTGAGAACATTCTCCAGCTGCTGCTGAGTGGCTTCCTTAATAGCGTTCATGCTCTCTGCTTCAAGGCACCCTAGAGAGTGTGGTTCTGATTAGTAAACAACAATCTTAAACTTGCTTCTTTCAAGTACATATCCAAAGTGGTACACCCAAAATATGAGATGATTTTATAAATTATCTCCTGTGTTTGAAAAAGAACTTAGGAGAACTTCTGTGATCAGCAGTGTACTTGGCACCAAGATGCCTTACTCTCCCTTGTGACACAGATGCAATGACCAGCAGAATCTGTTCCTGCCCTGATGGAGAACGTGTGCAGATGCTCAAAAGATGGAGAGACAGACATTTGTAAGTCCAGGGTGAGATGCTGGGAACCAAGAGGCTGAGACACTCAAGATGCCAGAAAGGTGGGGGTGGGGAATCACCGTCACAGCACGAGCTCCTGTCACTGAACTCATGACAAGACACAAGGCACTTCTCTAAGGGAAAACTCATCAAGTCATGAACAGGAGAGGGTAGGAAAGGAGGGGGGTCAGATCAGAGAGCTGGAGGCCCTGCAATGTGTCATCTGCCCTGTTCTCTCATGTTCTCAAAGATTCAGTGCTACTATTCATGTTTATATGTGTATTACAATATACCTAATGTGAAATTTACCATTTAAACCATGTGGCCATATAGTGGCATTAAGTACATTCACAATTTTGTGCATCCATCACCACCATCCATCTCTGCAACTCTTTCATCACCTCAACACTGAGCATGTTTTATACACAGGCAGGTTCCACCAGTCTAACAACCCCCACTTAGAGGATGTGGAATTCCAGCCCCTAGTGTCCAAAGCTCAGAGTTCCTTGCACATCTGTTGGCTCTATGAAGCCTCTTTTCTTTACTTTCTAGTCTTACTGTAAATTAATCATGTCCTCAAGTTCACACTTGTAACCTTAGTCATCATTACCTTAGAATTTGGTGTCATGGACTTTAAAGAAGTAATGATTACCCTTAGTTATACTGGAATTAATCTAATGTGACTGGTGTGCTTAGATGAAGAAGAGACTAAGACATAGAAACAGAAACACAGACATGTAAATCAATGAAGTTAGAACAAACCACCTCACCATGCACAAAATAAACTCAAAATGGCGTAAAGACTTAATTATAAGACATGACATCATAAAACTTCCTGTAGAGATTATAGGCAAAACATTCTCTGACATAAATTATACCAGTGTTTTCTTAGCTCAATCTCTGAAGGCAATAGAAATATAAACAAAAATATACAAATGGATGCTTCCCTGGTGGCTCACTGGCAAAGAATCCACCTGCCAGTGCAGGAGACATGGAATCCTTTCCTGGTCCAGGAAGACTCCCACATGCACAAAACAATTAAATCCATGTGCCACAACTAATGAGCTTGTGCCCTGGAGTCCAGGAGCTGCAACTACTAAGCCCACATATCCTAGAGCCCATGTTCTACAAGAGAAGCCACCACATTGAGAAGTCCACACACCACAATATAGAGCAGCCCCTGCTCGCTGAAACTAAAGAAAAACCCTCAAAGCAATGAAAACCCAGCACAGCCAAGAATAAATAATAATTTTTAATTTAAAAAAAGCAAATAAGCAGATGGAACCTAATCAAACTTACAAGCTTTTACACAGCAAAGGAAACCATAAACACGATGAAGAGACAACCTACAGAATGGGAGAAAATATTGCAAATGATGTGACCCACAAGGGCTTAATTTCCAAAATATACAAACAGCTCATACAACTCAACAATAACAACAAAATACAACTTAAAAAATGGGCAGAAGAACTAAACAGACATTTCTCCAAAGGACATGTAAAGATGGCTAATAGGCACATGAAAAGAAGCTCATTTCTGTGAATTATTAGAGAAATGAAAATGAAAACCAAAACAAGCTATCACCTCACACCAGTCAGAAAGACCATTAAAATAAAAGTGGCTGAGAGGGAGTGGGCTGCTTCCAAGGATTAGATCTGATAGACAGAGTGCATTAAGAACTACAGACAGAGGTCCCTGAACTTGTACAGAAGACAGTGACCAAGACCAACCCCAAGAAAAATAAATGAAAAAGGCAAAATGGTTGTCTGAGGAGGTCTTACAAGTAGCTGAGAAAAGAAGAGAAGCTAAAGGCAAAAGAGAAAAGGAAAAATATACCCATTGAAATGCAGAGTTACAAAGAATAACAAGGAGAGATAAGAAAGCTTTCCTCAGTGATCAATGCAAAGAAATAGAGGGAAAAAATAGAATGGGAAAGACTAGAGATTTCTTCAAGAAAATTAGAGATACCAAGGGAACATTTCACGCAAATATGGGCTCAATAAAGGACAGAAATGGTATAGACCTAACAGAAGCAGAAAATATTAAGAAGAGGTGGCAAGAATACACAGAACTATACAAAAAAGATCTTCATGACCCAGATAACCATGATGGTGTGATCACTCACCTAGAGCCAGACATCGTAGAATGTGAAGTCAAATGGGCCTTAGGCACCAATCACTGTGAACAAAACTAGTGGAGGTGACAGAATTCCAATTGAGCTATTTCAAATCCTAAAATATGATGCTGTGAAAGTGTTGCATTCAATATGCCAGCAAATTTGGAAAACTCAGCAGTGGCCACAGGACTGGAAAAGATAAGTTTTATTCCAATCCCCAAAAAGGGCAATGCCAAAGAATGTTCAAACTACCACACAACTGCATTCATCTCACACACTAGCAAAATAATGCTCAAAATTCTCCAAGCCAGGCTTTGACAATATGTGAACCGTGAACTTCCAGATGTTCAAGCTGGATTTAGAAAAGGCAGAGGAACAAGAGATCAAATTACCCACATCTGATGGATCATCGAAAAAGCAAGAGAGTTGCAGAAAAATATCTACTTCTGCTTTATTGACTATACCAAAGCCTTTGACTATGTGGATCACAACAAACTGTAGAAATTTTTTTAAAAGATGGGGATCTCAGACCACCTGACCTGCCTCTTGAGAAACCTGTATACAGGTCAAGAAGCAACAGTTAGAACTGTACATGGAACAACAGACTGGTTCCAAGTAGGGAAAGGAGTATGTCAAGGCTGTATGCTGTCACCCTGCTTACTTAACTTATATGCAGAGTACATCATGCAAAATGTCAGGCTGGATGAAGCACAAGATGGAATCAAAATTGCTGGGAGAAATACCAATAAACTAAGACATGTAGATAACACCACCCTTATGACAGAAAGCCAAGAAGAACTAAAGACCTTCTTGATAAAAGTGAAAGAGTGAGAAAAGTGGGCTTAAAACTCGACATTCAGAAAACTAAGATCATGGCATCTGGTCCCATCACTTCATAGCAAATAGAAGGGTAAAAAGTGGAAACAGTAACAGATTTTATTTTGGGGTGTCCAAAATCACTGCAGATGGTGACTGCAGCCATGAAAGTAAAAGATGCTTGCTCCTTGGAAGAAAAGCAATGACAAATGTGGACAGCATATTTAAAAGGCAGAGACATTACTCTGCCAAGAAAGGTCTGTCTAGTCAAAGTTATGATTTTTCCAGTAGTCATGTATGGATGTGAGAGTTGGACTATAAAGAAAGCTGAGTGCCAAAGAATTGATGCTTTTGAACTATGGTGTGGAGAAGATGCTTGAGAGTCCCTTGGACTGCAAGGAGATCCAACCAGTCCATCCTAAAGGAAATCAGTCCTGAATATTCATTGGAAGGACTGATGCTGAAGCTGAAACTCCAATACTTTGGCCACCTGCTGCAAAGAACTGATTCATTTGAAAAGACCCTGATTCTCAGAAAGATTGAAGGCAACAGGAGAAGAGGATGACAGAAGATGAGATGGTTGCATGGCATCACCGACTCTATGGACATGAGTTTGAGTAAGCTCCGGGAATTGATGATGAACAGGGAAGCCTGACATGCTGCAGTCCATGGAGTCACAAAGAGTTGGACACGACTGAGTGACTGAACTAAACTGAGGGGCTATGGAGTTAAGGGAACTCTTCTACAATGCTGGTTGGAATATAAATCACTGCAGCCACTATGGATAACTGTATAGAGTTTCCTCAGAAAACTAAGATGCTTGGGGCTAGTGCACTGGGACGACCCAGAGGGATGGTATGGGGACGGAGGAGGGAGCAGGGTTCAGGATGGGGAACACATATATACCTGTGGCGGATTCATTTTGATATTTGGCAAAACTAATACAATTATGTAAAGTTTAAAAATAAAATAAAATTTAAAAAAAAAAGAAAACTAAAAGTAGAATTACTTTATAAGCCAATAATGTCACTCCTGGGCATATATCTGGATGAAACTATAAGTCAAAAATATGCATGTACTCCTATGTTTATGGCAACACTATTCACAATAGCCAAAACATGGAAACAACCGGAACGTCCATTGAGAAATGAGTGGATAAAGAAGACGTGGTACATATAGACAATGCAGAACTACTCAGCCATGAAAAAAAATAATAATAATCCATTTGCCGAAACAGATGAACCTGGAGATTGTCATACTAAGTAAAGTAAGTCAGAAAGAGAAAGCCAAATATCATATTAGTCACTTATATGTGGAATCTAAACTATGGCAGAAATGAACCTATTTACAAAACAGAAACAGACTCACAGATACAGTGAACAGACTTGTGGTTGCATGGATGGAGGGAAGTGGTGGGGAGGGATGGGCTGGAAATTTGGGGTTAGCAGAAGCGAACTATTATGTGTAGAATGGATAAACAACAAGGTCCTATGGTATAGCGCAGGGAGCTGTATTCAGTACCCTGAGATAAATCATTATGGAAAAGAATGTATATATGTGTATAGCTGTGTCACTTTGCTGTACAAAGAAATTAACACAATGTAGTAAATCAACTGTATTTCAATAAATACTTTAAAAAGCAAAAAAGAACAGAGACACAGATTGCATGTAAACAGAGAGAAGACCATGTGAGGACAAGGTGAGGTGGATGCAGTCAGAAGCCAAGGAGAGAGGTCTCAGGAGAAACCTGCCCACACCTTGAAGCTGTAGCCTCAAGAACTTTAATTTGAGAAAATTTATTTCTATTCTTTAAGCACCTTCATCTGTGATAACATGCTATAGAATAAATGTTCTTCTCCTCAAAAGTCATGCATTGAGACCTAGGCCCCACTGTGTTGGTATTAGGAGGTGGGGCTGTGGGGAAGGACCAGGGCATGAGGGTGGGGCCTGCATGAAAGGGATTAGTGCCCTCATGAAAGGACCCACGTGGCTCCCTCACCCCTGCCACCACAGGAGGACACAGGAAATGGGCCCTCAACAAACACTGACTCTTTCAGCACCCTGACTTGGATTTTCACAGCCTCCAGAACCAGGAGAGAGAAATTTCCATCATTTCTAAGCCTCCCAGGCTCTGGTCTCTGTGAGAACAACATGGATGGACACAGACCTGGCAAACTATCACAGGACCTGACAGCGGGAATTCCCAAACAGCTTCTCTCTGCCAAACACCCTGCCTCCTCCAGGTGAGGACATGCCTGCTGTTCTTCTCACAGCCCTGCTTCCTCCTCCCTCCACACCTGAGCTTCTACTCTTCCTACAGCAAAGGACTGGGTTATCTTCTCAGCCTCCACACACCTGCCCACCTTGCAAGCCCCAGGGCACTGCCCCCCAAGCCCTGGGCACAGGGAGCTTTCCAACTTCAGTGAAAGCCTCCAGCTGCTACTTCCACTTCCATTTAGCACTTACTATCCTGTATCAAACCTCTAAACCCTGACTAGGCTGAGGTTTCCTCAGGCATTCCTCTTAACAAGTTCTACGTAAAGACAGGTCCCTTAGAGGCAGGAATGAGAGCTGGGTGTCTTAGTCTCCCTTAATTTGCCAGGGTGGGTCCCTCCCCTCTCCTGGCTCAGTGCCCTTGTAAACGAAGAGGTTTTTGTGAAGTAACGTCTGTAAGGGCATCAATCTCAGTGCATACAGCAGGGTGTTAATAAGTGCACCTGGAAGACTCATTGGCTTTAACAAGGTGAAGAACAGCAAGGGAACTAACCATGGGAAAGATGTGGAGACTGTTTTAGGGGAAAAAAAATAAATTTGTATGGCTTTGAAAAAGGCCAGTCTAGACTCCATAGAGGCCTCAGTCAGTGTGTGTTAGGACACCTTTTACACGGAAAAGCATCAGAGTTGTTCTACTTTAGTCACTGTGTGGCCAACCAAGAGTCACTGACAAGTTCTAAATTCCAGAAACAGGAATGAGAGTCAAGACTTAAGCCAGGGGAATTCAGTGGTGGCCTGGGAGGTTCCCAGTAAAGATGCTAAGAAAAAAGAATGTGACAAAAGAAAATAATTTAACATTTTTAGTGAGTTCATATGTACCTTCATTGGAAGACTGGATTCAGTTTTGGATCTCATACTTAAGAAAATGTAGAGATTGGACAACATGGTGGAGGAGTAGGTGGACGTGGAGTACATCTCTCTCCACAGATACATCAGGAACACACCTTCAGACACAGAAGTGCATGCAGAACACCAGCTGAAAGTGGACAGGAGTACCTGACCAATGGAAAAGAATATATAGAACCGTGCAAAACTCAGTAGGATGAAGGACTAGGCAGAAAAACAGGAGTGTTAGTAGGACTGGACCTGCCCTTGGCAGGTGGGGGAACTGAAGCAGGGTTCCGATCCCCCCATCAGGGCAATTGTCTGAGTCAGAGGAGAAACACATAAGGCTGAAAGTGAAATAGCTGATCTGTGGCAGCCTAAACGGAATGAGAATCAGACAGTCCCTGCCGCAGCCATACATACCCTGGACAGGAACACTGGTCTCCTGGAAGAGGTAGCATCTGGGAGCTGGAGTTTAGGGATTGTAGAGCAAGCCCAGGGTGAGAGCTGCTGTTGACTGCAGAGAGATGGATCAGGGCAGATGTGAGGGAGGAGACTGTGATGGGAAATGCCTATGGAGAAAAGCTGAGCAGCCATGGAAGCAAGGGGATATTGCTGAGTCACACGTAGGGGGTGCGGCCATCACCATAGACTCTCTGTCCACACTCCAGCATTGGCAGCTGAACAGTAGAGAGGCTGGCCCATCAATCGCCTCATACACTGAACTACAGAGTAGGGCCCCAGGCAGGGGAGCGCCTCTATGTGCTTGATGCTCCAAACAACAGAGAAGGAACCCAGGCAAGGAAACCCTCTAAGTGTCTAAATGGGGGGAGCTATGGAGAAAGACTGGCCAAAGAGGCCTTCTGGTCGCCAGCTACAAGAGGCTTAAAAAAAGACTCTGATAGGGCCATAACTCCTGAGGCAGAAGCAGTCCATGTCCCTGCACATTTGGCACCGCCAGGGTCCCTGCAAGCCAAGCAGCTGCACCACCTTCATGCTCAACTCTCACTGGGGGCAGAGCTGCCACAGGCAAAAAAATTCTTGCGTCCATGCACAAGGGTTGCTTCCATTATTCCCAACACTTTGTGACCCTGTAGACTATGGCCTGCCAGAATTCTCTGTCAGGAGGGTTATCCAGAAAGGAATACTGGAATGTACTGGCCAATACTGGTTGCCATACCCTTCTAGAGCACTGTATTTCCTGCTGCCTAGCCATCAACTCCCCTGAATATCTGGTGTTGCCAGAACCCCTGCAACCCAAGCAGCTGCACCACCTCCACATGTGGCCATCACAGGGGCAAACCCAAGTCCTCCAGGGCAGCCTCAGGAATAAACTCCAGTGGACAACCCACATGCAGAGGTAGAAATAAAACCACAGTTGAAACCCAGGGGCAGTTTGGCTAAGGAAGAAGACTCAGAACTTTCCCACCAGCTGTACAAGCTGCAGATTAAATCCACAAGGTCAACTAGGCAGACTGCATCTATGGAATATATAAAAGGATCTTGAGACTCCCACAAAAGAAAATACACTAGTTCTGATAGCTGTAGACATTGGAGGCAAGAACACATAGAAGTAGGACCAGATCAGAATCTGAGCAGCCCCCACAGCAGGTCCAGAGATCAGCACAATGTTGGAGGGCATCCTAGGGAGGTGAAGTGGACTGTGACTCCCAGGGAGGGAAAGGACTCAGACAGCAGTGACTCAAGAAAAACATTTATTGTTTTTATGGCTTGACTTGTTCTGTCAATTCTTTTGGATTTTTTTTTCCTTTTTTTGCCCCCCCCCCCCCTGTTGTAGTTGTTGATTTTATTGGTACTATGAAATCTAATTAAGCTTTCCCCCCCCACCCCCATGAATCACCTCTGCCTCTGTGTTGGGCTTTTGCAGTTCTGTGGAGTTTTATTTTTTTTTTTTTTAATTTTCTCTTTTTAAAATTTGTAAAATCTGTTATTAATATTTTCTAGATTTATTCCTTTGTTTGCTTTTCCTACTGTTCTTTTCCACTTGCAGTTAATCTTTAATGCATATAAATGCATATAAATCTTATTTATCTACCTCTATTTAACTTTGTGTATCTATTCTTTCTTTCTTTTCTTTCCTCTTAACATATTTGTTAGTTTTATTTTCATTGCTATATTCCCCAACTGGCACCTTGCTTTATTTTTGTTTTCCAGTTTGTGCTTTAGTTAGTTTTGTTCTTAACTGGTAGATACAATTCTTGGTTTCCTTTGTTCACCAGGGCAATGTATTGTACTTTATTTTTGTTGAACTTTTTTTATTTTTCCATGGGTGTGTATATATATGTTTATGTTCAGTCATAATTTTTATTGTTGTTATAAACCTCTGCCTCTACATTGGGCTTTTGCAGTTCAGTGGAGATCTCCTTTTTCTCCCCCCCCCCCCGCCCTTTTTTCTTTCTTCTAGGAAGAAGAAATGTATTATATTTTTCTATATTATTCCTTTGTTTACCTTTCCTACTGTACTTTTTCCCTTATAGTTAATCTTTAATGTATATAAATCTTCTTCATCTACCTCTATTTAACTTTGCATATCTATAATTTCCTTCCTTTCCTCTCAACATATGTGTTAGTTCTATTTCCATTGCTTTATTCCCCACTTGGCACCTTGCTTTCATTTTGTTTTTCTGTTTGTGCTTTAGTTAGTTTTGTTCTTAACTAGTAAATATAATTTGTAATTTCTTTTGTTTGCTGGATCAATCTATTGTACTTTATTTTTGTTGGACTGTTTAGACTTTGCTTATAGATGTATGTGTATATGTGTATATTCCATTATTTTAATTATTATTTGCTTGGTTTTGTAACTGCCATTTGTCTGAGGTTCATCTTTGGCTTCTTGTTTTGGGCTATTTGTTTTAATCTCACTTAACGCCATAACAAAGCATTTGTGGAATCTTCATTCCTGACCAAGGATCAAGCCCTGAGCCTTTAGAGTGGGAGCTCTGACTCCAAGACCCTAGACGACCAGAGAACTAACCCTAGGAAGTATCAAATAGTGAGAACTCACACAAAGGAAAACACTTGAATACAAAACCCGGCATCAACAACCACCAGTAGCACCCTGTGCAGGATGCCTCACCTAAACAACAAACAAATTCAAAATACAAACTCAATCAACCAGCAAACAGGATTACCACCTCACTCAGCCTTACCAATCCGAGGAAAATCAAACAAACAAACAAAAAAGCTCAGGACAAATCTCACCCTAAAGGAAGCTTACACAAACACTGGAACAACCTTAGGAGGGCAGAAACCAAAAGGAAGAAAGAATTCAACCTTGAAGCCTGGGAAAATGAGATCTCAGACAAAGTTAAAAAAAAAAATAATAATGAAAAGGCAGAGAAATACTACACAAATGAAGGAACAAAATAGTAAAACAGAAGTCAAAATAAATGAAGAGGAAATAGGAAAACTATTTGAAAAAGAATTCAGAATAATGATAGTAAAGATGATCAAAAACCTTGAAAAAAATGGAAAAAATGCAAGAATCAATTAACAAACACCTAAAAGAATTAAAAAATAAACATACAGAGATAAACAACAAAATTACTGAAATTAAAAATACTCTGGAAGGAATCAACAGCAGAATATCTGAAGCAGAAGAACAAATCCATGAGCTGGAAGATAAAATGGTATAAATAACTTCTGAAGAGCAGAATAAAATAAAAAGAATGAAAAAAAACTGAGGATAGTCTCAGAGACCTCTGGGATAATACCAAACACACCAACATCCAAATTATAGGGGTCCAAGAAAAAGATGAGAAAAAGAAAGGGTATGAGAAAATGTTTGAAGAGATTATAGTTGAAAATTTCCCCAACATGGAAGAGGAAATAGATGATCAAGTCCAAGAGGTACAAAGGGTCGGGTCTCCCATACAGGATAAACCCAAGGAGAAACATGCCAAGACACATACTAATCAAGTTAGCAAAGACTAAACATAAAGAAAGAATATTAAAAGCAGCAAGGGAGAAGCAACAAGCAATATACAAGGGAAACCCCATACACTTAAAGAGCTGATCTTTCAGCAGAAACTCTGCAGGCCAGAAGGGAATGGCAGGATATATTTAAAGAACTGAAAGGGAAAAATCTACAACCAATATTAATATGCCTGGAAAGAATCTCATTCAAAACTGGTGGAGAAATAAAAAGCTTTTCAGACAAACAAAAGTTAAGAGAATTCAGTACCACCAAACCAGGTTTACAACAAATGTTAAATGGACTTATACAATCAAGAAATATAAGAGGAGAAAAAAAGATCTACAAAATCAACCCCAAACAATTCAGAAAATGGCAATAGGAACATATATATCAACAATTACTTTAAATGTTGGAGAAGGCAAAGGCAGCCCACTCCAGTATTCTTGCCTAGAGAATCCCATGGACAGAGGAGCCTGGTGGGCTGCTGTCCATGGGGTCACACCGAGTTGGACACAACTGAAGCGACTTGGCATGCCTCCATGCATTGGAGAAGGAAATGGCAACCCACTCCAGTATTCTTGCCTAGAGAATCCCAGGGACAGAGGAGTCTGGTGGGCTGCCATCTATGGGGTCACACAGAGTCGGACAGGACTGAAGTGACTTAGCAGCAGCAGCAGCACTTTAAATGTAAATGGATTAAATGCTCCAACCAAAAGACACAGACTGGCTGAATGGATAAAAAACAAGACCCATATACATGCTGTCTACAAGAACTCACTTCAGACCTCAAGACACATATACACTGAAAGTGAGAGGATGGAAAAATATATTTCATGCAAACAGAAAGCTAAAGAAAGCTGGAGTAGCAATCCTCATATCAGACAAAATAGACCTTAAAATAAAGAAAAACACAAGAGTTAAGGAAGGACAATTCCTTCCATAATGATCAAGGGATCAATCCAAGAGGAAGATAATAACAATTGTAAATATCTATGCACTCAACATAGAAGCACCTCAATACATAAGACAAACACTAACAGACAAAAAAGGAGAAATTGACAGTAACACAATAGTAGGATACTTTAACACCCCACTCACACCAATGGACAGATCATCAACACAGAAAATTAAGAAGGAAACACAAGTCTTAAATGATATATTAGATGATCTCATTGGTATCTTCAGGACACTCCATCCAAATGGAGAAGAACATACCTTGTTCTCAAGTGCACATGGAACATTCTCCAGGATAGACCACATCTTGGGCCACAAATCAAACCTCAGCAAATTTAAGAAAATTGAAATTGTACCAAGCATCTTCTCCGACCACAATGCCATGAGACTAGATATCAGTTATAAGAAAAAAACTGTGAGAAACATAAACACATGGAGATTAAACAACACATGTTTAATTACCCAACAGGTTACTAAAGAAATCAAAAGGAAAATCAAAAAAAATTCTGGAAACAAATGACAATGAAAACATGACAACTTAAAATCTGTGGGATGTAGCAAAAGCAGTTCTAAGATGGAAGTTTATAGCAATATAATCCTGCTTCAAGAAACAAGAAAAACATCGAATAGACAATCTAACTTTACACCTAAAACAACTGGAAAAATAAGAAGAACAACAACAACAACAAAAAACACCAAAATTAGTAGAAGGAAAGAAATAAAGATCTAAGCAGAAATGAAAGAAAAAGAAATGAAAGAAATAATAATGATTAATAAAACTAAAAGCTGGTTCTTGAGAAGATAAACAGAATTGACAAACCTTTAGCCAGACTCATCAAGAAAAAAAGAGAGAAGAATTAAATCAAAAAATTTGAAATGAAAAAGGAGAGGTTACAACAGACAATGCACAAATACATATGATTATAAGGGACAATTATGAACAACTATATGCCAATAAAATGGATAACCTGGAAGAAATGGACAGGTTCTTAGAAAAGTTCAATCTTCCAAAACTGAACCAGGAAGAAATAGAAATAAGCAACCTAATTACAAGCACTGAAAGTGAAGCTGTAATAAAAAAAATCTCCCAAAAAAAGAAAATCCCAGGACCAGGTGGCTTCACAGGAGAATTCTATGAAACATTTAGAGAAGAGCTAATGCCTATACTTCTAAAACTTTTTCAAAAAATTGCAGAGGAAAGAACACTTCCAAACTCATTCTATGAGGCTGCCATCACCCTGATACCAAAACCAGACAAAGACAACACAAAACAAGAAAACCACAAGCCAATATCACTGGTGAACATAGATGCAAAAATCCTCAACAAAATTTTAGCAAACAGAATTCAGCAACACATCACAAGGCTCATACACCATGATCCAATTGGGTTCATTCCAGGGATGCAATGATTCTTCAATATATGCAAATCAATCAATGTGATACACCATATTAACAAACTGAAAGATAAAAACTATATGATAATAGATGCAGAAAAAGACTTTGACAAAATTCAGCACCCACTTATGATTAAAACTCTTCAAGAAATGGGCATAGAGAGGACCTACCTCAACATAGTAAAGGCCGTATAGGATATGCCTATAGCAAACATTATTCTCAGTGGTGAAAAACTGAAAGCATTCCCCCTATGATCACGAACAAGACAAGGGTGTCCACTTTCATCACTATTATTCAACATAGTTATGGAAGTCCTAGGTATAGCAAACAGAGAACAAAAAGAAATAAAAGGAATCCGGATCAGAAAAGAAGTAGTCAAGCTCTCACTATTTGCAGATGACATAATATTGTAATTGAAAACCCTAAAGATAGTATCAGAAAATTACTAGAGCTAACCAGTGAATTCAGCAAAGTTTCAGGATACAAAGTCAATACACAGAAATCTCTTGCATTTCAATATAGTAACAATGAAAAATCAGAAAGAGAAATTAAGGAATCAATCCCATTTACTATTGCAACAAAAATAATTTAATACCTAAGAAAACTTACCTAGGAGACAAAAGAACTGGACACAGAAAAGTATAACACTAATGAAAGAAATCAAAGATGACATAAACATACGGAGAGAGATTTCATGTTTCTGGGTAGGAAGAATCAATACTGTGAAAATGACTATAATACCAAATGGTATCTACAGATTCAGTGTGATCCCTAGCAAATACCAATGACATTTTTCACAGAACTAGAACAAAACATTTCATATGGAAACACAAAAGACCCTGAATAGCCAAAGCAGTCTTGAGAAAGAAGAATGGAGCTGGAGGAATCCACCTTCCTGACTTCAGTTTATACTACAAAGCTACAGTCATCAAGACAGTATGGTACTGGAACAAGAACAGAAATATAGACAAATGCAACAAGATAGACAGCCCAGAAATAAACCCATGCACCTAAGGGTACCTTGTTTTTGACAAAGAAGACAATAATATACAATGGGGGCAGAGACAGCCTCTTCAATAAATGGCTGGGAAAATTGGACAGCTAAATGTAAAAGAATGAACTTAGAACACTTCCTAACACCATACACAAAGATAAACTCAAAATGGATTAAAGACCTAAATGTAAGACCAGAAACTTTAAAACTCTTAGAGGAAAACATAAGCAGAACACTCAATGACATAAGTAAAAGCAAGATCCTCTATGACCCACCTCCTACAGTAATGGAAATAAAAACAAAAGTAAACAAGTGGGACCTGATTAAACTTAAAAGCTTTTGCACAGCAAAGGAAACTATAAGCAAGGTGAAAAGACAACCCTCAGAATGAGAGAAAATAATAGCAAATGAAACAACTGACAAAGGATTATTTACAAAATATACAAAAAATCTCATACAATTCAATACCAGAAAAACAAACAACCCAATAAAAAAGTGGGAAAAAGATCTAAACAGACAGTTCTCCAAAGACACAGATGGCTAACAAACACATGAAAAGATGCTCAACATTGCTCATTATTAGAGAAATACAAATCAAAACCACATTGAGATATCACCGAATACCAGTCAGAATGGCCATCATCAAAAAGTGTACAAACAACAAATGCTGGAGAGAATGTGGAGAAAAGGGAATGCTCTTACACTGTTGGTAGGAATGTAAATTGATACAGCCACTATGGAAGATGGTATGGAGATTCCTTTAAAAAACTAGGAATAAAACTACCATATGACCCAGCAATCCCACTCTTAGGCATACACCCTGAGGAAACCAAAATGTAAAAAGACACACGTATCTCATTGTTCATTGCAGCACTATTTACAGTAGCTAGAACATGGAAGCAACTTATATGTCCATCGACAGATGAATGGATAAAGAATTCATGGTATATATACACAGTGGAATATTACTCAGCCATAAAAAGGAACACATTTGAGTCAGTTCTAATGAGGTGGATGAACCTAGAACCTATTATACAGAATGAAGTAAGTCAGAAAGAGAAAGATAAATGTTGTATTCTAGCCCATACATACAGGATCTAGAAAAAATGGTACTGAAGAATTTATTTACAGGGCAGCAATGGAGAAACAGACATAGAGAATAGACTTATGGACATGGGGAGAGGAGAGGAGAGGGTGAGATCTATGGAAACTTACATTACCGTATGTAAAATAGCCAATGGGAATTTGCTGTATGGCTCAGAAAACTCAAACAGGGGCTCTGTATTAATCGAGAGGGGTGCGATGGGGAGGGAGATGGGAGGGAGATTGTAAAGGGAGGGGATGTATGTATACCTATGACTGATTCATGTTGAGGTTTGACAGAAACAACAAAATTCTGTAAAGCAATTATCTTTAAATAAAAAAATAAATTAATTTTAAAAAAAACTTAAGCCAGATTATAGTTGACCCTACATTGTAGGATTAAGTATTGATTCTAGTAAGCATCCATGAAATAAGTGAAATGATTGAAATGATACTCAGATGTGGAATAAATGTTCTCAAATTCTAAACTTTATTAATTCTAGGTTTAATAAAGTATTTATTTTCAAAGAGATAGAATAACAAGTATAAACTAACAAGGTCTTTCAACAGAAGCCCTGTGTCAGACCTGAAAACTTGGCTTCTAATGTGCATTAAGCAAATGATGAAGGAAAAGGACTGGCGGCCAAGTAGCAGGATATGGAGGCTCACTCCCTGATTTAAAAACATGGTTTTTAAAACATCATGTTTTTTATTCCTAAAGTCTGGATCCATCCAGTGTCTGGATCCATCAACTGCAAGTAGCAGGGGGACCTTTGCCATATATCCCTCACTCACTAAAGCACAGACTCCACTGGCCTCCACACACTGTAAGTACCTTCTGTATTTTCCTATCTGGACTTCAACATGATGCAAAATTTCTCTATGATGGATCTTCTGTGGAGGGAAGGGAGGGGAGGGAGGAACACCAGGGCAAAGTGAGTTGAGCCTCCTGAAGCACAAAGGCTTTCCTGAGCTCTCTTCCCTGATTTCTACAGGATTCTTAGAAAACAGAAATGATAGAAAACAGGAGCAAACTCACTGTTGGAACAAGTGCCTGCTGACTCCTGCATCCACTGTGCTAAGCGGATCATCCAGGAGGTAGATGTCTGCATCCTGATACACGGCTCTAGAAAATGTAGAGAGACGTCAGAAGACACTTCACACGCCCATCTCTAAAAGCGTAAGATGGTAGTAGAATATATTTTAAATCTTTTTCCTGTTCCCCTTTCCAATCTCCATATAGGATTTACAGCTTTTGAAGGAAGGAGATCTAAATGGGTCCCATCTCTGAATTATGATGGCGTCCAACAACTTCATGTTCCTTCTACAAGCCCAGGGAAAGGGCCAAGACCCTGTTTCACATAGGCCCACCCAGGAATGGGGTCTGCATGCTCACATCCAATAGGAGCCAAGGAGGAGGAGGGGCAGGATGGCAACTGAAACTCCATTTACCTGGCGAGGCTGACCCGGGCTTTCTGTCCTTCACTCAGCGGGATTCCTCTGTCTCCTATCTCAGTTAGATCTCCTTCCCTCAAAAGCCGTAAATCCTATATGGAGATAGGAAAGGGGAATAAGAAAAAGATTTAAAATATATTCTACTACCATCTTATACTTTTAGTATTAATTCTTCATACAAGTAATTGATCAACGTGCATGCATATCAGCTGCTAAGTCGTGTTTGACTCTTCCTGGCCCCATGGACTATGGCCCGTCAGGCTCCTCTGTCCATGGAATTCTCCAGGCAAGAATACTGGAGTGGGATCGGATCCATGTTTCTTGCACTGGCAGGTGGATTCTTTACCACTGACCTACCAGGGAAGCCACAATAGTGGGTATATGCTAGAGTAACTGTAACCTTGAACACACACACACACACACACACACACACACACACACACACCCCTCAGTGTTTTCTATTTGTTTTCACTCTTTAGCTTTTCACACCATCTATGCATTTGACTGTTTGAAAAAATATTTATTGGGGATCAATGAATTCAGTTGTGAAGAAACAAAGCTCCTAGAGTTTCTTTCCATGGTGGGAGAGGGATGATATGGAAAACAACCTGAGTGCCAGTACTGAGGATGAGAATGAAAGGAAGCTGCTCAGGGGGGTGGAGAGTGAAGAAGGGAAGTGAGTCCACACTGTTGGGGGAGGGCTTTGCTCAGAGCCATGTGAGCATATCTGGGGGAGGGGGAGGTGCTCAGGCAGACCTGGAGAGGCTGCTCCTCACAGAGGGAGGTTGAGTGCAGGGGCCACAGGGGAGATGCCCAAGGGGTTCAGAACAAAGAGGCAGGAGAAGGGAGTAAGTATAAGAGGGGTGTGGGCCGAGACAGAGCAAGAGTGGCCTGTGTCACTCCAGAGAGAGGGGTAAGGGGAAGAATGATGTGGTCTGAGGTTTTTAAGAAATCACTCCTGTGCTTTGCAGACAACAGTAAGTGGGGAAGGGTTAGGGTGGGTACAAATGATAAGGCTAATGGAAAAATCTAGGTGACAGTTGACCATGGTCAGGACCACAGTGGAAGCAGCAGGAATGGAGAGATGGGGTCATACTCCAGACACATTTGGAAGGTGGAGTCTGTAAGACCTGCAGGCAGGATGGGTGTGGCTGTAAGAGAAGAGGAGACTGTGGTGTTTGGGATGAGGAAGGGGAAGGACAGGGTCTCCATTTACTGAGTTGGGGGAGATGCTGGATACAGGCTTAGGAGACTTTGCTTGCAGACAAGCTGAGATGACCTCTCGGTGATGTCATGGTGCAGCTGGACATGCAGGTGTGAGGTCTGTGCTAGAGACACAGGTGTGAGAGCTGGTAGCCCAGGCTGGTGAAGGCATAGGGCTTGTCTCATCAGGGAATGAGTGTGTCTTCAACTGGACATTTTGCTGATCTCAGCCTCAGCTTCCCACTTTCAGAGAAGGGATAACACCTGACCCGAGTCTTCACAGTGATACTTAAGGCAAGTGACAGAGTGACAGACAAGGTCTGTACAAGAAATGGGAGCAGAAAGAGCAGGCAGGGCAGGAAAACCAAAAGGAAACAAACAGTGTGCTCGAGGGACACCCAGAAGATCAGTTGGACTAAGTAGATACTTGTTTGTGGATGAGGAAAAACTCAAAGCTAAGAAGGAAATGAAGTTGTAACTTGAGGATCTGGGAATCAATCAAAAGTAGTTATATATGAATATTATTTAAGAAGTAAATGGACAAATCGGCCTATTTTCCCCAGAGCATCATGGGGGAAAAAAGAATAGATCACAAGAACATTCCCAAAATAACAAGATAAAAATCAGGCTTAAGTTACACAGTATTATATTAGAAGTCTTACATTGCCTATAGTTATCACTTGGCACATTTTGACATAGACAAACAGTTTGTTTGGAGTTTTTATCACTAAACCCCTCAGGCCTCAACCTAGGAAGAACAGCAGTACATTTCTGCAGATGAAGCCTTCACTTCTTCAGTTCCTTTCTGCAGATGAAGCCCTCACAATTTATCGTTATTTCACCTTCTTTCTTTCTTGAGCTCAGGAATTAATACTATCTCTTGCTTTTGGTTTTCATTTTTAAAAAAGAATGAGCTGTGTTCTCAGCCTCACACACACACACAGAATTTCTTGGCCTCGTTTTCACTTTTGACAGTCCTTGCAAATTGTTGCACCTAGTTTTTAAGCTTTGATTTTCTCTTGTTCAAATGGTTTTTTTTCTTAAAATAGCACCATAGCAATCTTAACCACATTCTAGAAAAGGCACTTATGGCCTCTCTTTCCAGGACATAAGAAACTATCCCTGAGTCTGGTAGTAATACTTCGAGTGTGTTGTTGACCCTGCAAATTATTTATGAACAAGCCACCATGAGGAAAAACATTTTTGAGGATATGAAGTAAAACAAATCAAGCTGATTTATCAGTCACCATTTTCTGAATAAAGAGGAAAAGCTTGAGTTGAGAACATATTACAGTTCCTTCCACTGACAGGAAGGTATTCTCATTCATGTTTGTTATTCTAAGTTCAGTTCAGTTCAGTCCCTCAGTCATGTTCTACTGTTTACAACCCATGGACTGCAGTACACCAGGCCTCCCTGTCCATCACTAACTCCTGGAGTTTACTCAAACTCATGTCAATTGAGTCAGTGATGCCATCCAACCATCTCATCCTCTGTCATTCCCTTCTAAGTTATTTTTATTATTATTTTATCCTAAGTTAAATATAACCAATTCTCACTGAACAGCAGACACAAACACTAGAGGCAAACTAGGAAATGGCAATCCTGGCTTGATGCCATCTGTCCAGAAGCACATCAGGGGCCCTTCAGCAATGGTGGAGACTTACAGTAGAAGCACCACGGAGCAGACTGCTGAAATGGTTGATGCAGGCATGACATGAGGCCCTGGAACAGGAGGGCTGGACTCGAGTCAAGCAGTGGGAAGGACACACCTTCCTTCACAACTTTTCTTCCATTTGGAATTTCCCCTTCTCTCACAGCCTGTCAATATCCTGCCCATCTTCTAGGCTCAGCCCACACATACTCTCCATGAAACCATCCTGGAGTCACTTTCTTCCTGCTGGGTTCCTAAGGCCCAGTTTACATCTCTCATTTCTCTTGAAGGACCATTTTATTCTGCTCCATCATTTGTACACATGCACACAGCTTCTCTCAGCTCCTGGGAGTAAGATCTGTGCACCAAGCTCTGTGCTGGACCCTGACGATGATTATCTCTAATCCCCACAACAAGCTGCACAGGAAGTACTGGTCCCATTTCACAGATGAGGTAATTGAGACTAAGTGAGGTCACATCACTGGTCTGAGGACGGTAAGCTGTTAAACAGAAGAGCAGGAATCCTAACCAGCTCATGTAAGTTCATAGCCTTCTGCTCTTTCACATCATGCTGCCCAGGTGGTGACTGAAGAGTATATTTGAAATTAATGCGCTAAACTAACTCAAGCCTCAAAGGCCTCTATACCTAGACACAGAAGGATCAACACACTTACCATCCTAATATTGTCAAGGCAATCTGAAAAGAAAATGTCCAAGTAAGTGATCTATGTGGGAAAATATTAAACTAGAATTTATCAGTTTGATATCTTTAAATACATGTTTACTAAATATTTTCAAAAGCCTCCCAGTGGTTAAAGATAACATGTAGACAAATGTTACATACTACATTGCTTATATTATGGTAACAGAATATTGTTATTGCTGATTTATATAATGTACTGTGTGTAGAGCACCTATAAAAATATCAAATCAAACAATAGAAGTTAAATACTCAGATACTTTCTTTCTTACATGTCACATTTTATGTTTGCAATTTTACCAAAAACTGGCTTAGCTTATAATTAAGAATTTATTTTAAAAATCATTCTAATACTTATAGAGTGCTTGTTATTTTCCTAGAAGTCAGGTGCTTTAAAATCACAACCACATTTCATCCTCAAAACAACCTCATGAGGTTGATATTTTTATTATCTCCATTTTACAGATGAAGAAACAGGCTTGTAAGGATCAATTAGCCAAACCACACACCTGATTCCCCCTTATGGCAGAAAGTGAAGAGGAACTAAAAAGCCTCTTGATGAAAGTGAAAGAGGAGAGTGAAAAAGTTGTTTTAAAGCTCAAGGTTCAGAAACCGAAGATCATGGCATCCGGTCCCATCACTTCATGGCAAATAGATGAGGAAACAGTGGAAACAGTGTCAGACTTTATTTTTTGGGCTCCAAAATCACTGCAGATGGTGACTGCGGCAATGAAATAAAAAGACTTACTCCTTGGAAGGAAAGTTATGACCAACCTAGGTAGCATATCAAAAAGCAGACACATTACTTTGCCAACAAAGGTCCGGACTGTGAAGAAAGCTAAGCACCGAAGAATTGATGCTTTTTAACAATGGTGTTGGAGAAGACTCTTGAGAGTCCCTTGGACTGCAAGGAGATCCTACCAGTCCATCCTAAAGGAGATCAGTCCTGGGTGTTCATTAGAAGGACTGATGTTGAAGCTGAAAGTCCAATAATTTGGCCACCTCATGTGAAGAGCTGACTCATTGGAAAAGACCCTGATGCTGGGAGGGATTGGGGGCAGGAGGAAAAGGGGATGACAGAGGATGAGATGGTTGGATGGCGTCACAGACTCAATGGACATGAGTTTGAGTAAACTCCGGGAGTTGGTGATGGACAGAGAGGCCTGGTGTACTGCAATTCATGGGGTTGCAAAAAGTCGGACACCACTGAGTGACTGAACTGAACTAAACACACCTGATCAACAGAGAGACTAGGACTCAATTCCTGAACCTTCTGACTCCTAGACCTTGGAGTTGATGTCATCAGCCTGAATCAACGTTGCCAATGTGATTACTTCATATCTCCCTATTTTGTTACAGAAACATTTTCAGCTCAATGAACTTAAAGTATTACTTTAATTAGACCTGGTATAATACATCTAGTTGTTATTAACAGATGTAATATAAAAAATGTTTGTTTTTTGTTTTATCCTCCAGGATTTGGAGAAGGTGGGAATAGAAGAAGAGTAAAGAGAAATTTTTATTATATTTATATGGATGAATGGGTGGATGGATGGATCAAGTCAGGGCCAGGGATCTGCTCTCTGTTACATTTCTACCCTGACCCTCCCTTCCTGCCTAGGAGGAAATGTGTGCCTGGGGCCCTGACTCCATGTCCCAACTACACAGAGAACAGGAGAGCAGTCCATGTTTATAAATGTCACATTTAGAGAGTCATTTCCTAGGCAGGTTGATAAGATGTCTAGGCATCCACAAGGAGAGAGGGATCTGGAATTCTCAAGGAGGAAGAAAGGACAAACTTTTTTCCACTACAGTCCTTAGGATTATATAACAATAATGTATCCTGCTTGAGGACAGTCTCTGGAAAAAACCTTCTGGCTAATCCTGTTATCTTAAGGTGTAAATTAGGAAAGTACGTTTAGTGAGGTCTTTACAACCTCCAGACATTCTTTTGATTCACTGTAATAACTAATTAGAGAGTATATAACTCCATGGCTAACACTAGCAAGGGGGTACTCTTTCTGCCCCCTTCTGATGCCTATGTCAGAAGCTATCTCTATCTCCTTTATACTTTAATAAAACTGTATTACACAAAGTTCTGAGCAATCAAGCCTCGTCTCTGGCCCTGGACTGAATTCTTCTCCTCCAGAGGCCAAGAATCCCAGCGTCTTTTCTTGTGTCAGCAACAACCTTTCAACATCATGTACAGAAGAATTGCTGCACAGTCCAGTCTAGCAGGGCCCCTTCCCACCAAAGTCTGTGCTGCACTGATGCCTCAGGCGGGGTGAAGCCCCGGACACTGATGAGGTATCTCATCTCTCCAGAACTCAGTTTTACTAACTATAAAATGAAGAAGGGAATATCAAAACACTCTTAAAGAATGAATAACTCAAAAACCTTTGTATGTGTGTGCATGCACGTTTGTGAAAGAGAAAATTGATTTTCACATGAACTATAAATAAATGGGAGCTACTCAACAGTGAGCTACTCACTGTACTCACCTGTGGTGGATTCATTTTGATATTTGGCAAAACTAATACAATTATGTAAAGTTTAAAAATAAAATAAAATTAAAAAAAAAAAAACACAGTGAGAACATTTTTTCTCACTGTTCTACATTTTCTGTCCCTTCTTTACTTATATGGTATTTATACCATTTAATAAATATTCGGCTCATTCCTGCTAATTTGACATCATTTCTGAAAATGTATGATCATCCATGAACAAGGACTTAGAATAAAGAAATAAGCCCGTTAAACAAGCAATTCTGTTTGTCCATATCATTATAAAATGTTGCTCACCTGATTCAGGGTTTCCCAGGCGGTTCTAGTGGTAAAGAACCCACCTGCCAATGCAGGAGATATAAGAGACCCAGGTTCATCCCTGGGTTGGGATGATCCCCTGGAGGAGAGCAAGGCAACCCACTCCAGTATTCTTGCCTGCAAAATCCCATGGACAGAGGAGCTTGGTGGGCTATAGTCCATAGGGCTGCAGAGTTGGACATGACTGAAGTGACTTAGCACACACACAAGCACCTGATAAAACCTATAATGTTCAAGCCATTGTTTGAAGAGAATTACAATTTTCACAGAAAGCAGGTTTGAAGCCTTTAATACCACACCTTTGAAAATCTGTCCCTGTCTTTACTTCACAGTACAAAAGAACAGTCAGATGTCCAGACTGCGCTGAACAGACCCCAGGGGGAGACCTTTAATGCTATTATTCACTGACATTTACAACCTGAGAAAGTAACATAGTATTTAACATTATTTAAACTTTTCCTTTCTTTTTGCCAAATTGCAATCTTCTATCAGTTTAGTTCTCATCATTTATTCATTAGTCTTATTTAAATCCCAACCTACAGTTTAAACCTTTCATCTCACCATTTTCTGTGCAGCTCAATGCCATTGCTGAAAATAATCTCTCCTTCAGTGAAATAACACAGTATTAAAAAGAAATTTTAAACCATTCCAGTTTCCTTAAATAATAAATTACAAGTAAAAGATGAAGTGGAGAGAGAAACTCACAGACTGAAGGCATTGGTCAAGTGCAGGAGGCAGACCTTATGTGGATTCCAACAATGGTGAAGGAGATTTCTCAGTGAGACGATCAACAACATGCAAACACAGACTAGCAGGTGGATATTGGGCTCAGGAACTTTAGGTATTTTTCAGGTGAAATAAAGTAGTGATTTTTTTCCCCAAAGCTTTCCTGTCTTTTAGAGAAAACTAATGAAATGTTTACAGATAAACTAATTTGAGGTCTAGGATCTGCTTCACAATACTCTGGGGTGAGGGTGGGGCTGGCAGGGGTAGGGATGCAGCAAGACTGGCCACGTGCTATTCTGGCTGAAGCTGGAAGTGGGTACATGAGGGTTCATTATACCATGCTTCCTCTTTTTGTAAATTTTTGTAACTTTCCATTTAAAGAAGTTGAAAGTGAATGAAATGTCACAGAAACAACTCCCCACCCCACCAGACCCTCTACCCCCGCTCCAGAAAAGATATTCTGTGAGTGTCATTATCCCATAAGGATTAAAATGGCAACATATGTACATATGCCTGCATATTTACCCAAAAGACCAGCTTAAATATTAAGCAACATTAAAAAAAATCCATTTTTAAAAAATAACTTTTAACAAACCTATAGTTTAAACTACTATCATCATTTGAAATTCAAGTATATGCAACTCAGAAGCCATTGCTCACCTCTTCCAAAGCACAAGCCTTTATTACTTCTTCATATCGTTCTTTTTCATATTTCTTCCCAAATAAAATGTTACTCCTCACAGTTCCTGAGAACACCCAGGGCTGCTGAGAAACATACGCGATCCTCCCATGCACGCTGACCTTCCCCTGACTCAGGGGCAGCTCCCCCAGCACAGCGCTTAACAATGATGACTGAAACAGAGGACAACACACACGCGTGAACAGGCAGCACTCAGGATGGAACACACCACTGAGCACAGCTGACCACACCCTGGTGCTTGACACAGGATAGAACCCTTTCCTTCAGAACAGGATAAAGTATAGCCCTCACAGTTGAGATAAAAAAATAAAATAAAATAAAAATGAAAATAACACTAATGAAATTTAGGTTTTGAAATGAAAACAACAGCTGATAAAGAATATATTAATAGCATAAACTATCTACTCTGCCTAAGTATCCCCCAAATGAAATTCTAGTCGTCAAAAAATAATTAAGAATGTTAACATCCTTCTCTAGCAGATCAGCCTAGCAGGATATATATTTCTTGCATCTGATGTTTAGTGCAGTTGCTCCTGCATCTGGGTATCCTTTACTTGACAAACAAGTATTTTATTCTTAAAAAACTTTGTTTGAAGGATATATCCAGAGATGATTAATTGAAAGAACTCTGAAGTGAGTTGTGTCTGCAGAGCACAAGTCCATTATAGAGGAAATCAGCACCCTTTCATGTACATATCCCACATTTTTAAAAATAATTTTATTTATTTATTTATTTTTAGTTATTTTATCTTTTTCATTTATTTTTTACAATGTGGTGTTGGTTTCTGCCATACCACAATTCTAATTTTATTTACTTTTGCTTGCACCGGGATGTCATTGGAGTGCACTCATCGTTGCAGTGCAAGGAGGTTTTCTTGTTGAGGAGCACAGGCTCTAGTGGGCAGGCCTGTGCAGTTGTGGCCCATGGGCTCGGTAGTTGCAGTTCCCAGGCTCTACAGCACAGGCCCAACAGCTGTGGTGCACGGGCTTAGTTGTTCCACACCTGGGAAGTGGGAACTTCCCAGACCAGGGATCAAACCTGTGTCTCCTGCATTGGCAGGCAGAATCTCTTATCACTGAGCCACCAGGGGACCCCACATCCCACGTTAGATTTCTGTATTTTGTTGTTTCAGATGAAGTGTCTTTGCATATTTCCTTCCAATCTTCAACATCACTCAGATGTGTGTGTGTATCCACACCATCAGAGCTCTCACCACATTGGGCTGAAATAATATGTCTGTGTATCTGTCTTGCCCCAGAACCTGGTTGCCTCTGAAAGGCAGAGAGTCAGGGACTTGCTCACATCTGTACCTGTATCTCCAGCATGTGGCTGCACATTCACTACACGTGTACTGAGAGGATCATGTCAAGTCACAGGAGGAAATGCTCAAAGCTTCCGGTAAGTGTCTTTATGACCTCCAGATTTCCTGGAAGAGCCACTAAGATAAAAAGAAGTCCCCATTTTCTCTATCCATCCTGAACAGCTGTCACATAAATAATCTCCTTCAATGAGATGTTCAAATTCCCCACAAGCAGCTCCCAACTGTGCCATGTGAAGCACGAAGAAGGAAAACACAGTGCTCATTTATCCAGATTTCATTTGAACACAAAACTTCCTTATAAAATGAATGTTCCATGGAACACACCTAGAGAAATACTTTTCTAGATATACTCAATTCAAAATGTGTCACACATAGCTCTTGGCTCAACTCTGAGAATTTAACAGGAGTTGCAGCATTGCATCAAGCTGACAAAAGACATCATTAACTTACCTTTCCTGCTCCCACAGGTCCGACCACAGCTAACAGTTCACCAGGTCTGACAGTAAAGGAAAGACCTTGTAGGGTTGGGGTCTCTGATGCCTACAAATTAAAGTTTATAAAAATGTACCTATTTCAATAAAGTAACACAAATTGTTTTACAAAGTGGAAAAGAAAACAATAGTGAACATAATTGATATGCAAAATAAAACCCACATTTTTCTCTTTCCTATTTTAAGATACTGTGTCTTAGAGACCTCTGATCAAATCTTATTTCTTTAGGGATTTGAGGCAGCTTTAACTGACTTTATAAAGGTTATTTTTTTTTAAACTAGATTCCCATTTGGATACATGAATGTTCCAAGCACTGCACAATTGCACTACTTTCACACGCTAGCAAAGTAATGCTCAAAATCCTTCAAGCTAGGCTTCAGCAGTATGTGAACTGAAAACTTCCAGATGTACAGGCTAGATTTAGAAAAGGCAGAGGAACCAGAGATCAAATTGCCAACATCTGTTGGATCATAGAAAAAAAAAAAAAGATAATTACATAACAACATCTACTTCTGCTTCATTGACTACACTAAAGCCTTTGACTGTGTGGATCACAACAAACTGTGGAAAATTCTCAAGGAGATGGGAATACCAGACCACATTATCTGTCACCTGAGAAACCTGTATGCCGGACAAGCAGAAACAGTTAGAAACCAATGTGGAATAACAGACTGGTTCAAAATCGGGAAAGATGAATGTCAAGGCTATATTGTCACCCTACTAACTTAAGTTATATGCAGATTACGTGATGCAAAATTCCAGGCTAGATGAATCGCAACTGGAATCTAGAATTCTAACAGAACTATCAACAATCTCAGATATGCTGATGACACCAGTCTAATAGCAGAAAGTGAAGAGGAACTAAAGAGTTTATTGATAATGATGAACGAGGAGAGTGAAATAGTTGGCGTAAAACTCAACATTCGAAAAACTAAGATCATGTTATCTGGTCCCATCACTTAATGGCAAATAGAAATGGCAAAAGTGGAAACACTGGCAGATTTTTTTTCCCCTTGGGCTCCAAAATCACTTCAGAAGTGACTGCAGCCATAAAATTCAAAGATGCTTGCTCCTTGGAAGAATACCTATGAAAAGTCTATTAAAAAGCAGAGACATTGCTTTGCCAATAAAAGTCCATATAATCAAAGCCATGGATTTTCCAGTAGTCGTGTATGGATGTGAGAGTTGGACCATAAAGGAGGCTGAGTGCCAGAGTACTGATGTTTTCATATCGTGGTGCTGGAAAAGACTCCTGAGAGACCCTCAACTGCAAGGAGATCAAACCAGTCAATCCTAAAGGAAATCAACCCTGAATATACATTGGGAGGACTGATGCTGAAGCTGAAGCTCCAACACTTTGGCCACCTGATACAGAGAGCGGACTCATTGGAAAAGACCCTGATACTGGCAAAGATAGAGGGCAGGAGGAGAAGGGGACAACAGAGGATGAGATGGTTAGAGGGCATCACTGACTTGATGGACATGAGTTTGAACAAGCTCTGGGAGATGGTGAAGGACATGGAAGCCTGTCATGCTGCAGTCCATGGGGTCACAAAGAGTTGTTCATGACCTAGGGACTGAACAACAACAACAAAACATGGGGAATGAGGACATTAATTATGGCATCATGGGTCAGAGTGATAAAGCCTCAATTTTACACGTGTTACATGCGTGTCTTATCCTGACTAAACAGGGACAACAACAACAAAACACGGAGCTGTGCTGTTTGCTGTGTGTACAATCCAACTCGAGGGAGAAGGACGAACTCTCGGCATGTCAGGTGCAAGTCTGGTTACTGCACAATCTGTTAAGTTCTAAGGTAAACAGAGTTAAGTGTGTTTGTGTCTTTACATGTACTAAGTGTAAAGAAAATTCTCAATAACTGTAAGTGTTCAGAAAAAAACCTATGTGTGATTAGTAAAATGTCTAAAAGATTAAAAGTATAAGTCCATGATAAAATGATACAGAATCCACTGGCACTGTGAGCGACCCAGGTTCGATCCCTGGGTTAGGAAGATCCCCTGGAGAAGGGAATGGCAATCCACTGCAGTATTCTTGCCTGGGGAATCCCATGGACAGAGGAGCCTGGCAGGCAATCCATGGGATCACAAAGCATCAGACAGGACTGAAATGACTTGACACTTGATGCTTCTGGATAAAAAGGTCTGGAAAATATTCTAAATGAAAAGCTTCTCTGGAAATAACTAAACAGATTATGGAACAGTTACTTACCTAACAACAGTTACTTTGAATCATCAAAAACTTAACCCCATATTTTATAGGAATTATAATATTTCCCAAGGGGAAGCTAGATTTTAATACATGAGAAATATGTTTTAAGCTTCTCTTCTTATCTGACACCTAGGGTTCTTATTTTATTACTTTCCATTCGGTTATGAGAACAAAACAATGATACACACAGATAATAACCCACGCCAGCTCCTGTCACAGCCCTACAGTCTGTCAGGGCGAGTTCACACCTGTTCAGGCTTCAGAGTTGGGCACTGCTCCATCATGGCCAGAAGGGGGCAGCACTTGACAGCCCAGGGTTTCTGGGGATCTGCCTCTCTGTTATTCGGGTGCAGGGGATAATGATTTAACAGAGATCAACAGCTGAGCCCCCACTCTAGGCCAGATACAGTTCGAAACCCCTACCCCATCATTTGGAGGCTCCCACATATATTTTAAAGCTTCAAGATTGAGACAAAGTCCCACCATCTCATGAATGAAACCTGGGTCCTTGAGACCTTCCCCCCACCTGCCCACCTGCCCACCTGGCTTTCTAGGGGAGCAGGTTACAGAGCTCATGTCTATCTTCTGCCTCCCAACCCAACAGGAGCTTCAATCAGACTCAGCTTCTCTCCAAAACTCCCAATGTCTGTGCTCCTCCCCCTCCCAAGAGCTGGCTCGCTTGCTCTTGCACGCTCACGCTCTCTCTCTCTCTTATTCACTCATGACCTAAACTGACAGCCCCTAATCACTAATGACCCTGGCAAGGGGCACAGTCCTTCCATAGGCAAGGCCAAGACAACAGAACAGGGTGTTCCGTACTACAATGCAATTTGCACAGAAGTCTGAGAACATGTTAGAAAGATTTTGGATGAAAAAAAACAGCTGTTTTTTATAATGTTTCATAGTTTACTACAAAAGAAATTTGGTAACAGATCATTCAAACTATGGAGTCTGCCATTATAATGAAATTTTAATGGTGATTTTCATATAGGTTTCAAGTGTATTATGAAAAATACCAAGCAGGAGGTAAATCTACTGTATTAAAGTAGGAGATGCTGTCACAGTTGGTCAGGCACCCTGTGTAAATTTCCATGTGCAAAAGGTATGGGGATGTGATTTTGTATATTTGAAAACATACTACTGATGTTTTGTTGGTGGGTTATGCCAGACCACCTGACCTGCCTCTTGAGAAACCTATATGCAGGTCAGGAAGCAACAGTCAGAACTGGACATGGAACAATGGACTGGTTCCAAAAAGGAGTACATCAAGGCTGTATATTGTCACTCTGCTTATTTAATTTATATGCAGAGTACATCATGAGAAACACTGGGCTGGAAGAAGCACAAGCTGGAATCAAGATTGATGGGAGAAATATCAATAACCTCAGATATGCAGATGACACCACCCTTATGGCAGAAAGTGAAGAGGAACTCAAAAGCCTCTTGATGAAAGTGAAAGTGGAGAGTGAAAAAGTTGGCTTAAAGCTCAACATTCAGAAAACGAAGATCATGGCATCCTGTCCCATCACTTCATGGGAAATAGATGAGGAAACAGTGGAAACAGTGTCAGAGTTTATTTTGGGGGGCTCCAAAATCACTGCAGATGGTGATTGCAGCCATGAAATTAAATGATGTTTACTCCTTGGAAGGAAAGTTATGGCCAACCTAGACAGCATATTAAAAAGCAGAGACATTGAACCTGGACTGGTGATTCATTTCTTATATGATATTATACATGTTTTAATGCCATTCTCCCAAATTATGCCCCCCTCCCTCTCCCACAGAGTCCAAAAGACTGTTCTATACATCTGTGTCTCTTTTGCTGTTTGTCAATGCAGGATATAGGAAGCTTGGGGCTGGTGCACTGGGATGACCCAGAGGGATAGTATGGGGAGGGAGGTGGGAGGGGGGTTCAGGATGGGGAACACGTGTACACCCGTAGTGAATGCATGTTGATGTATGGCAAAACCAATACAATATTGTAAAGTAAAGAAAATAAAAATTAAAAATTAAAAAAAAATAAAATAAAAAGCAGAGACATTACTTTGTCAACAAAGGTCCGTCTAGTCAAGGTGATGGTTTTTCCAGTGGTCATGTATGGATGTGAGAGTTGGACTGTGAAGAAAGCTGAGCACCAAAGAATTGATGCTTTTAAACGGTGGTGTTGGAGAAGACTCTTGAGAGTCCCTTGGACTGCAAGGAAATCCAACCAGTCCATCCTAAAGGAGATCAGTCCTGGGTGTTCATTGGAAGGACTGATGCTGAAGCTGAAACTCCAATACTTTGGCTACCTCATGTGAAGATTTGACTCATTGGAAAAGACCCTGATGCTGGGAGAGATTGGGGGCAGGAGGAGAAGGGGATGACAGAGGATGAGATGGCTGGATGGCATCACTGACTCGATGGACATGAGTTTGAGTAACTTACAGGAGTTGGTGATGGACAGGGAAGCCTGACGTGCTGTGATACATGGGGGTCGCAAAGAGTCGGACATGACTGAGCAATTGAACTGATGTGTGCTTAGTCACTTAGTAGTGTCCACCTCTTTGTGGCTACATGCAGCATAGCCAGACAGTATGCTCTGTTTCCCAGGGATTTTCCAGGTAACAATACTGGAGTGGGTTGCCATTTCTTTCTCCAGAGGATCTTCCTGACCCAGGGATGGAACCTGGGTCTCCTGCATTGCAAGTGGATTCTTTACCTTCTGACCATCAGAGAAGCCTGATGGTGAGGATGGCAGGTGGTGAATCAGAAGCAGATGAACATGACACAGATGGCACAACAGAGTCACAGGCATGGAAGACAGGATGAGTCTACAGAGTCTGGCACTTGCCCTGTGGTCCCTACTCTGACAGCGCCAGGGCCAGGAGGCTGCTCTGGATATCAACCTTCTGATGGAGGCAGCTCCTCCCCGAGTCCCTCCAGCCCTGAGGGTGGTAACAGCTTCTTACTATCACTAATCCCTGCATTGCCTCACTTACCACCATTTTACCCTTTTGGCTCTTTCATCTCCTATGTAACTAATCCACTGCATGGAACTCCCTCCCCCATGACGTGGGTTCTGTTTTCCTGACTACTCCACACTGATCCACGAGGATGTACACAGAGGAAAAGGGAACCAGGGGTGACGTTTCAGTCATTGGCTAAAGGGGTGCAAGGAGTGAGATATTTTGAGACTTCTTGAGAGCAGTCTCTAATGTTTTTCCTATTTGTCTGAACTTCATAAATAAAGCAAGTATTGGGAAATTGCCAATTCTCCCTGTCAGCTCACCACATAGTGCAACCCTTCAGCTGGGAATCTCTGGTGCTCACGTGCTGTCTCCTCAGGTGCCCCACCTGCTGTCTCCTCTTGCCTCCAGATGCCACCAAAGTAGCCAGAACCATCCAGAAGCTCAGGATGGGGGAGCCCCCACCCTACCCCACAGCCAAGTTCCAATCATGGCCTCATTCAGTGTAAAGTAAGAACATCAGGGCAAAAAATCTACACTGATTCCTCAAAGCCTCTGGTCTGTAGCAACTGGTTATGTATTTGTTAATTAACCCATTCAATACTACAGCATTCTGTCTGTCTACTTCATAACCATAAGTAACCCCAAAGGATATTGCCATGTTTAAAAACAGTTAAACCACTGATGCCCAAAATATTAGATCTGGGTTTTCAAGAAAAGATGTATATATGCTCTGTATCTTTTGTTTAAGGTGATCCTATTATATAGAGCAGGGATTTACATTTAATATTATGCAATAAAATATAATGGAAAATAAACTAAAATTTTAAAAAAGAATGTTATGTACTTTCAATTCAACATGTGCTAATGCTTTGAAAGCTCTCTTGAAAATGAGATAGAGAGCAACATGTCAAATGCCTTATGCTAACTTTATACTTAATCTCCATTCATTGCAAATCTTATTCTGATTCTAAGAATTTTTATAACATATTTTGAGTAAATGAGCAATTCACACTCAACAGTATGTGTAAAATATCAAAATTCTCCAATAAATCTATGTCACAGTTGTCTTTTAGCAGTCATGATCCTGCAATGGAGTGTCTCTTACCTTTTCCCAAAATCCTGTTAAATCTTGCACGTCCACGATTATTTCACCATCTGGTGGCAGCTGAGCATAGCACTGTGACATCTCATCAAGTGATAGAAAGTTCTATAGAAAAAGGAAAGTCATAGACTGTTTACACTGCAAGAATAAAGCGCAAACAAAACAACTGCTTCTCTGGAATTTGCACACAAAAAAAGTTTTATACCTATTATTTATACCTACCTATCATTTTACAACTGTATTTTATTAAGTCTTGGTTCACATGAGAAACACTATATAATATATAGTACATATTATTATAGAATATGGTATGCATAAGCATATAATATAGTATAGCATATATATAATATAGTATCAGTTCAGTTCAGTTCAGTTCAGTTGCTCAGTCGTGTCCGACTCTGTGACCCAATGATTCACAGCACACCAGGCCTCCCTGTCCATCACCAACTCCCGCAGTTCACTCAGACTCACGTCCATCGAGTCAGTGATGCCATCCAGCCATCTCATCCTCTGTCGTCCCCTTCTCCTCCTGCCCCCAATCCCTCCCAGCATCAGAGTCTTTTCCAATGAGTCAACTCTTCACATGAGATGGCCAAAGTACTGGAGTTTCAGCTTTCGCATAATTCCTTCCAAAGAAATCCCAGGGCTGATCTCCTTCAGAATGGACTGGTTGGATCTCCTTGCAGTCCAAGGGACTCTCAAGAGTCTTCTCCAACACCACAGTTCAAAAGCATCAATTCTTCAGCGCTCAGCCTTCTTCACAGTCCAACTCTCACATCCATACATGACCACTGGAAAAACCATAGCCTTGACTAGACAGACCTTTGTTGGCAAAGTAATGTCTCTGCTTTTCAATATGCTATCTAGGTTGGTCATAACTTTCCTTCCAAGGAGTAAGAGTCTTTTAATTTCATGGCTGCAGTCACCATCTGCAGTGAATTTTGGAGCCCCAAAAAATAAAGTCTGATACTGTTTCCACTGTTTCCCCATCTATTTCCCATGAAGTGATGGGATTGGATGCTATGATCTTCATTTTCTGAATGTTGAGCTTTAAGCCAACTTTTCACTCTCCACTTTCACTTTCATCAAGAGGCTTTTGAGTTCCTCTTCACTTTCTGCCATAAGGGTGGTGTCATCTGCATATCTGAGGTTATTGATATTTCTGCTGGCAATCTTGATTTCAGCTTGTGTTTCTTCCAGCCCAGCGTTTCTCATGATGTACTCTGCATATAAGTTAAATAAGCAGGATGACAATATACAGCCTTGATGTACTCCTTTTCCTATTTGGAACCAGTCTGTTTTTCCATGTCCAGTTCTAACTGTTGCTTCCTGACCTGCATATAGTATGTGTGTGTGTGTCTGTGTGTGTGTATAAAACAGATAAATAAAGAGTTCCTGGCCATGAGGCTATCTTTGTTACCTTCTCAACAGGTTTACTGGTTCCTCTCTAAGCAGAAAATATGCCTTCAAACTCCAATACATTTAGAACCTGGACAATTCAACTGTTATACTTTTGTGTTACCAACAATAAACAGGTGAGCTGGTAGGAAATTATTTCATTAATATTAACTGAATCCCACCATGTGCCAAGCAACATGGGACACAGAGAGGAACACAGAAAGGAAGGGCCTTCCCAGGCCATCAGGAATCAGGTGGCACAGGACAGACTGGGAACAAAAGATCAATGACAGAAACTCTGAGTGCAAACCCTGTATGCAATGCTTTCCCCTTTGTGTGTGTCAAATCCGTATCACTGCTTGTCAATAACTATCACTTAAATCATCATTCTAAAAAGAAAATGCTCTTAAGTTTCTACATCTTAAAAAGCATTTAACAAGCATCTTTTCACAATCACTGCCTCTTCTCCATAGTCAATGCCCTCTCTCCTCCATAGCAGGAATGGCCACACCTCCCATTTCTTGTCATCTTCTACACCACTTAGCAGCTAAATGATGCAAAGTAGCTGAATAAAACAGTCTTATAAGCTGCTACAAAGCTGAAAAACACATACAAGAAAACTCCCCCTTGTCTTGCAAATGCTAGACATAATTCAAAGGGGAAAGCTAGAGTGGTAGAGAAAGTGAACAAACAATTTATACCACTCCCACTCCCCCAAGGTCCCCCAAACTGTGAGCATGAGGCAGAGACTGCTGGCTGACCTTGAAACCTGCTCTCTTTCTTCTGAGGTAACAAACCCTGGATTTTAGCTGCATGTAGCAGCCTGGAAGGAGGCCCTCCCTCTATCTCCAGCCTCTCGAGCAGACAGGAGCAGCTGTGACTAAATCCTGGGCAGGGGGAGTGACAGCAACCAGGACCTTCTTCCTTCCAAGCCTGGGCCTTGGGGGCTGCCAGCGGGGTCAAGGTCGCATGCATTGGGTTAAAAATAAAGAAAGAACAGAGTGAGAAATTAAGAAAACAATCCCATTCACCATTGTGACAAAAAGAATAAAATACTTAGGAATAAATGTACCTAAAGTAACAAAAGACCTATATACAGAAAACTATAAAACACTGATGCAAGAAATCAAAGGTGACACAAATAGACAGAAATGTACCATGTTCATGGATCAGAAGAATCAATATAGTGAAAATGAGTATACTACCCAAAGCAATCCTAGATTCAATGCAATTCCTATCAATGGTATCAAAAGCTATCAGTAGTATTTTTCACAGAACTAGAACAAATAATTTCACAATTAGTATGGAAATACAAAATAACCTTGAAGAACCAAAGCAATCTTGAGAAAGAAGAATGGAACTGGAGGAATCAACCTGCCTGACTTCAGACTACACTACAAAGCTACAGTCATCAAGACAGTATGGTACTAGCACAAAGACAGAAATGTAGATCAATGGAACAAAATAGAAAGCCCAGAGATAAATCCACGCACATATGGACACCTTATCTTTGACAAAGAAGGCAAGAATATACAATGGAAAAAGACAACCTTTTTAACAAGTGGTGCTGGGAAAACTTGTCAACCACCTGTAAAAGAATGAGACTAGAAAACTTTCTAACATCATACAAAAAAAATAAATTCAAAATGGATTAAAGATCTAAATGTAAGACCAGAAACTATAAAACCCCTAGAGGAAAACATAGGCAAACACTCTCCAACATACATCACAGCCGGATCCTCTATGACCTACCTCCCAGAGTAATGGAAATAAAAAGGAAAAATAAACAAATGGGACCTAATTAAACTTAAAAGCTTTTGCACAATGAAGGAAACTATAAGCAAGGTAAAAAGACGGCCTTCAGAATGGGAAAAAAATAATTGCAAATGAAGCAACTGACAAAGAATTAATCTCAGAAACATACAAGCAGCTCATGCACCTCAATTCCAGAAAAATAAATGACCCAATCAAAAAATGGGCCAAAGAACTAAATAGACATTTCTCCAAAGAAGACATACAGATGGCTAACAAACACATGAGAAGATGCTCAACATCACTCATTATCAGAAAAATGCAAATCAAAACCACAATGAGGTACCATCTCATGCCAGTTAGAATGGCTGCTATCAAAAAGTCTACAAACAATAAATGCTGGAGAAGGTGCAGAGAAAACGGAACCCTTTTACACTATTGATAGGAATGCAAACTAGTACGGCCACTATGGAGAACAGTGTGGAGATTCCTTAAAAAACTGGAAATAGAACTGCCATATGACCCAGCAATCCCACTGTTGGGCGTACACACTGAGGAAATCAGAATTGAAAAAGACACGTGTACCTCATTGTTCATCACAGCACTGTTTTCAATAACGAGGACATGGAAGGAACCTAGATGTCCACTGGCAGACAAATGGATAAGAAAGTTGTGGTACATATATATGATGGAATATTCAGTTCAGTTCAGTTCATTCACTCAGTCATGTCCGACTCTTTGCGACCCCATGAATCGCAGCACAGCAGGCCTCCCTGTCCATCACCAACTCCCGCAGTTCACACAGACTCACGTCCATCGAGTCAGTGATGCCATCCAGCCATCTCATCCTCTGTCGTCCCCTTCTCCTCCTACCCCAATCCCTCCCAGCATCAGAGTCTTCTCCAATTAGTCAACTCTTCGAATGAGGTGGCCAAAGTACTGGAGTTTCAGCTTTCGCATAATTCCTTCCAAAGAAATCCCAGGGCTGATCTCCTTCAGAATGGACTGGTTGGATCTCCTTGCAGTCCAAGGGATCTCAAGTGTCTTCTACAACACCACAGTTCAAAAACATCAATTCTTCGGCGCTCAGCCTTCTTCACAGTCCAACTCTCACATCCATACATGACCACAGGAAAAACCATAGCCTTGACTAGACGAACCTTTGTTGGCAAAGTAATGTCTCTGCTTTTCAATGTGCTATCTAGGTTGGTCATAACTTTCCTTCCAAGGAGTAAGCGTCTTTTAATTTCATGGCTGCAGTCACCATCTGCAGTGATTTTTGGAGCCCCCAAAAATTAAGTCTGACACTGTTTCCCCATCTATTTCCCATGAAGTGATGGGACCAGATGCCATGATCTTCGTTTTCTGAATGTTGAGCTTTAAACGAACTTTTTCACTCTCCACTTTCACTTTCAACAAGAGGTTTTTTAGGTCCTGTTCACTTTCTGCCATAAGGATGGTGTCATCTGCATATCTGAGGTTATTGATATTTCTCCGGGCAATCTTGCTTCCAGCTTGTGCTTCTTCCAGCCCAGCGTTTCTCATAATGTACTCTGCATATAAGTTAAATATACAGGGTGACAACATACAGCCTTGTCGTACTCCTTTTCCTATCTGGAACCAGTCTGTTGTTCCATGTCCAGTTCTAACTGTTGCTTCCTGACCTGCATACAGATTTCTCACGAGGCAGGTCAAGTGGTCTGGTATTCTCATCTCTTTCAGAATTTTCCACAGTTTATTGTGATCCATACAATCAAAGGCTTTGGCATAGTCAAAAAAGCAGAAATATATGTTTTTCTGGAACACTCTTGCTTTTTCTATGGTCCAGAGGATGTTGGCAATTTGATCTCTGGTGCTTCTGCCTTTTCTAAAACCAGCTTGATCATCAGGAAGTTCACAGTTCACGTATTGCTGAAGCCTGGCTTGGAGAATTTTAAGCATTACTTTACTAGTGTGTGAGATGAGTGCAATTGTGCAGTAGTTTGAGAATTCTTTGGCATTGCCTTTCTTTGGGATTGGAATGAAAACTGACCTTTTCCAGTCCTGTGGCCACTGCTGAGTTTTCCAAATTTGCTGGCATATTGAGTACAGCACTTTCACAGCATCATCTTTCAGGACTTGAAATAATTCAACTGGAATTCCATCACCTCCACTAGCTTTGTTTGTCGTGATGCTTTCTAAGGCCCACTTGACTTCACATTCTAGGATGTCTGGCTCTAGGTCAGTGATCACATCATCGTGATTATTTGGGTCATGAAGATCTTTTTTGTACACTTCTTCTGTGTATTCTTGCCACCTCTTCTTAATATCCTCTGCTTCTGTTAGGTCCATACCGCTTCTGTCCTTTATTGAGCCCATCTTTGCATGAACTGTTCCCTTGGTATCTCTTATTTTCTTAAAGAGATCTCTAGTCTTTCCCATTCTGTTGTTTTCCTCTATTTCTTTGCATACTCAGCTATTAAAAATGCATTTGAATCAGTTCTAATGAGGTGGATGAAATGTAGCCTATAATACAGAGTGCTAAGATGCTTATATTTGTGAACATTTCTCCCCTACACAAGAACATCTCTGAGTCCCTCAACTCCCTATGCTTTGCCTCCAAGGTGCAGTCACTACCAGCCTCATCTCCATCAGGCTTCCTGCTGATTGTAGGCTTCTCCACCCTGACCCTGCTCTCCTTCAGGCCAGTGTGCAGGTTCATCCAGAAAGGATGTACATTTTCCAGGCATTTAACTATTGACTTTTGAGGGGTTTTAATTAAGTTTTTAAAACTAGATAACTGAAAGGTCAAAACTATGTAGTAAGCTGAATACAAGTGAGATTGAGCCACCGCCCCATCCACCTCATTCTCCCCACCTGTCCTAGTAGTCATTTTCATCATTTATCCTTTTACTTCTCCTATCAATGTTTATTTTTGTAAATACAAGCAATATGCATGGGATTTCCCTCTTTCTTACATAAGACATCTCTTTCCCTCTCTCTCATATATTATATGTTGTTCTGCTTTTTTTTTCTTTTGATTAACAAGACAGCCTTAAGTAGTGAGTGGTGGCCAGGAGAGTGGGGCGGGGGAGGAAAAAAAACAGCCCCGGGATAATTCCCCACCAGCACACAGAGATCACCCCATTATTTTTAAATTTGCTTAGGAGTCCACTGTATGGATGCACCAAAGTTTATCCACTAGTTCCCTCTACTGGACACTTGAAGTCTTTTCACCTTTTTACTGTTACAAACAAGGCTATGTTGACTAACCTTCTATATATCATTTTATATTTGCTTGTTTACATCTAACTATCCAGAGAGAGGTTTTTTGAAATGGAATTCCTGGATCAAAGACATACAGGTTTTTCAGGCTATTCCAAATGGACAGCGTGAATGCAGGCTCCAGTTCCAACAAGAGTCAGCTGTGCCATGCTATGAATTCTCTAAGACACTTAAGCTCCCTCTACAAGAGTTAAATCAGGAAGTTTCTTGATAGACTGCCTTGGAGGGTAATGTATTCCTCTGATAACTCATTTTCCTGAGGATAGAGCCTTGCAAACCTTTCTGGCTTTAGTCACAGTATCAGATCACAGGTTCTCTTTTGCGCCCTTGCGGGCATGGAAATAATTAGCCGCCTTAGCGCCCTGCTATGGTCTTCTGCTTTAATCAGGATTTCCCTTGCTGTCTTACAAGTTCAGTTAAAATTCTATGGACATCATTAATACATAACAACATGAACTCTTTGATATCCTCTAATACCCAGTTGAGAGGATATGGTGGCTTTCCTGGTGGCTCAGAGAGTAAAGAATCTTCCTGCAATGCAGGAGACCTGGGTTCAATTCCTTGGTTGGGAAGATCCCCCAAAGAAGGAAATGGCAACCCACTCCAGTATTCTTGCCTGGAAAATCCCATGGACAGAGGAGACTGGTGGTCTACAGTCCATGGGTTCACAAAGAGTCAGACACAACTGAGCAACTAACACACACACACATACAGAGTGAAGTAAGTCAGAAAGAGAAACACCAATACAGTAGATTGACACATATATATGGAATTTAGAAAGATGGTAACAATGACCCTAAATGTGAGACCATAAAAGAGACACAGATATAAAGAACAGACTTTTAAACTCTGTGGGAGAAGGCAAGGGTGGGATGATTTGAGAGAATAGCATTGAAACATGTATATTGCCATATGTGAAACAGATGACCAGTCCAAGTTCAATGCATGAAACAGGGCATTCAAAGCCGGTACACTGGGACAACCCAGAGGGATGGGATGAGGAGGGAGATGGGAGGGGGGTTTGGAATGGGGGACATGTGTATACCTGTGGCTGATTGATGTTGATATATGGCAAAAACCACCACAATATTGTAAAGTTATTAGCTTCCAATTAAAGTAAATTAATTAATTTTTTAAAAAAGAAAGAGTCTGGGTCCCTAACACCACAGAGGATCACACTAACCATGGAACTTATTATGAGATGAATTGGATCCCCACAAAAAATGATACACTGTGGTCCTAGCACCAGTTACCTCAAAATATGACTTTGTTTGGATATTTAGTTGTTGTAAATATAATCAATTAAAGTGAGATCACAGAGGAGTAGGCCCTGATTCCAATATGATTGGTGCCCTTATGAGAGATGCAGATACAGATATGCACCCAAAAAACAGTTACCCAATGAGGGAGACAGAGGCTGGAGTGACGGCAGTTACAAGTGACGGAATGCCAAGGATTGCCTAAAATCACTCAAAGCCTACAGAGGCAAGAAAGGATGCTCCCTTATTAGATTCAGAGGGATCCTGATTCTGCTGACACCTTGAATTCAGACTTTTATCCTCCAGGGTTGTGAAATAATGCATTCCTGTGGTTTTAAGCCACCTGGTTTGTGGTACTTTATAACAGCAGTGCCAGGAAACTCATTCAGAGCCTCACAGGATTCTTGCATGAGAGAAAAGCAAATGACCTGTATAAGCAGCTTTAACATGGGTACCTCTGGGACCCACAGGCAAACCGAATCCTTACCAATAAGTGGGGAAACTGAAACAAGCATGTGAGGATGTTTGAGGAAGAAAACGACACATAAACAGTAATCTACTACCTTAAACATCTTGACACCCCATCTATCATGCCTCAGAGTCATAAATGTGATTGAAAATTTCTACTTCAAAAGAAGAATGGGTAAAAACTGAATGTGAAAACCATTGTGAAGAAAAAGAAAGACAGGATCCTTGCATTACTCTCAAACACCTGCTGGTGGAAGATGTGATTCATTCATTCCTTCCTCCTCTCATCCAGGCTCACTGAGAACCAAACATGAGACACAGAGACTCCTATCCTCCCTGAGCCCATGTCCACCAGGAGGCAGGATGGACAGACAGTGGTCTGAGACACGTTTGCAGACTTTCAACCACCGCAGCCTGAGTTCTCTCTCCAAGCCACCTCTCCCATCATCAGCCAGGTACCAGCTCTCACCTGTTCTGACACAATTCACATCTTTCCTAATTCTCTTTTCCTTTTGAAACAATATAATTTCAGAGTCTCATTCACTATGAGTTATTTCAATAATGCAACTTTTCCTTTTCTGGTTCCTTCCCCAGTCCTCCCCAACACCACTGACCCCACCCCAAGACAACTCCCTCCTGATCTCCTTACAGCCCCTCTGAGAGTGTCCACAAGCTTAACACTCCCCCCCACCACCCACCGCAGTGACCTACCTGCACCTAAGTTCATGTTCCCCAGGCAGCCTCTGCCTGGACACCCTGAATACTGACCCCATCCACCTTTCTGGGCCCATCTCAAATACTAACCTTACTGAAACAAGTTCAGGATATCCCTAGCTGGCACTGCCCTCCCTACCTCTTATTCCCTGGAGTAATACTAAGTCACACAGAGGGGAGACACTACATCATTCGTGTGCTTTTACAGTCCCAACTACAGCTAAGACTGAGCCTCTCACTCTCAGCCCATTGTGGGTATCAGCTAAAGGAAGAAACATATTGCATGCCTGTTCAAACCGTCCAACCACTGACTGCATGGCTACAGTCTTACATAGTCTACAGTAATACAGGAACAAGCAACAGGTGATGGGACTGGCTGGGACCTGGGACCCTCTACCGGAGTGCTTGCACCTGGACAAACGTCTCCTTGAGCAACAAAATACAAAGAAATCATAAGGGACTAAACATAACTGCATGCATGCAAAGGCACAAACAGTAAGATATGAAAACACAAGCCAACTGCTATTTCTGAGCTTTTGGGAGCAAAGAAGGGAACTGCATATGATCTTGGCACATGGCACCTACAAGACAGTGGGCAGATGACATAAGTCACCCCTGAGGCTCAAACCACCAAACCTCCCCCACCCTTACCCCACTTAAGGAACTAGCCCACCCTATTGAGTCAACCGGGGGCACCAGTTTCTTGCTTTTATACTTTGTGCTGCAGCACAAGCCTCAGTAAAGCCTTGCTTGAATTTCTCGCCTGGCCTATTATCAACTTCTATTGATTAAAAAGACCAAGGGCCCTGGAGAGTAATGTATATGTTATATATCTGGTCGAGACAGAATCAAATACAGTTTCAGCTTAAGCATGTAACCAAGACATCAATACTCAGTCTGTGTATACTAGAATAGAAATTCCTCACTTTCAAACACAAAAGAAAGAAAAGGAAAATTATGCCCTAAGTGAAGAATTAAATTTATTGAGCACTTGTCCACAAATAATACCTCTGAGGCAGACAGATGTCACAGTCTTCCAAGGGTTAAATAAGACCCCGTTCAGTAGATGATCAGCTCATAAAGGCACCAAAAATGCTGGCTGGATTTTTCTCCAGGACACAGTCTGATGAAAAAGCTGAAATTAAATGGCCATTAGCCAGCAAGTGCAGACCCAGAAGAGATTATGCAGGAAAGTATAAACGTCAGAACTGCAGCCACAAAGACTGACTTCCCAGTGGCTGGTAATGGAAATCCTAAAGCTGCTTTGTGAACAATATCACCTCAGAGAAACATTTGCCTGGATATGAAAGTTGCTGAAGACTTTTGGTGCTTTGAAGTTGCGATCTTTTGCAATGCTATTGGAGTCATTCAGTGCCAAGACCATGGGTCCCCCTTCCTCACTTAGAGAAAAAGAGAGAGACTTTTTGGGCCTAGAGGTTATAGTAAATCATTCGTTTTCACAAAGCCCATTTAGTCTTCATTTTAAACAGAAACACTTGAGAACCTCCTGTGGGCCAAGCCCTTGTCTTCGTGATAAAAATTATTTACCCCTGACTATTTAGGGACAGTTAGTTTAAAAAAGGAGATAATAGGTTTGGTGGGAATCACATGTTTGAAAGGAAAAGGAAAGCTAGAGACAGGCTTACACACTAAGTAAAATAAGAACATACAGGGATCAGAAATCAATGAGAAAACATCTGTGGGGGAAAGAATCCATTTTTAAACACAGAGAACTAAGTGAATCTGAGGCCACTTTTCCTGCCCAGGGAACAGGACTTCTCAGCAAGTTGCTCCCCTTCCGGCACAAAAAGGAATCCTAGTCACCCCAGGACTGTGCACAGCCACTGCTTAGTCATTCCAGTCAGCACAGCAGATGCATCTGTTCACTTCTGGTTTTAGACATTTCAATCATTCTGCAGCCATCACTACAGATGAAGAGCATGTGTTGCTGCTATTTATACTACTGGCCCTAAGCAAGCATGGATCTTATGATACTTTTAATGCACTTTACCTAAAAAATACAGACATTTTGGAAAGACTGCCAGCTTGGCACTGAAAGAGTTAAATCTAACCTAACTGGCTCACAGTGACACCACATAAAAGGAGGCATTTTAGGCAAAATCTGCCTATAACTTAAAAGTTATTTTACACTAAACCTTGATTCTTTGGATGCTGATGATGGCCTCTGACACCTTCTCGATGGCCATGGGGAAGTACAGGGTGCTTGAAAACCGCAGAGCTTCGAACAGCATCACCACCATGAACACTTGGCTGCCTGTGATCAGGTTGTCAAGGAGCTCATTGCTGATGAAGGTGACCAAAATTATGCTTTTGCTCACAGCGAAAAATGATGCCAAATTCATGCCCTTAAGGTAGGAACTTTTCAGAATCTTGGAAATTTCCTTCCTGGAAAAGAAAGTAGAACTTAAGTTTTATAAGAACTATCAACATATAAGACATGGATTCAGTGCCCCATGTGAGTGGCCCCTTTCTAGGGAGTAGACACAGATTGAGATTAACCATCCCTCACATCATGGAGACATTACACAGTGCACACCTGGGGCTCTGCCTGGTACCAGGACCACACACTTCATCACCACTTCAGTCTTCCAAGTACAAGGAGGCTTAATGTCACACTTTCAAACATTCTGGGTCAATCAGACGGGGTTTGAACATTCATTCAACAAGCATTCATAATCACAAGTCCTGTGCTGGGCTCCACACAGAAAGACACAGCCTGTCCCCTCCAGGGGCTCATGAACTTGTGAGAGAAGAGAATAAGACACCCCAAAATTGTGAGACACAAAGACAATAGATAGAGGCAGTCAGCACAGCCCACACAGGAGCCCAGAGCAGAGGCGTGTACTCCAGAGCAGTTGAGTCAGGGCAAGTCACACACACGTGGACCCTGAGAATATGAGCTGGAGTCAGTCAGGCTTGGCGGTGGCCAGAGTAGAAGGAAGATGGGAGTGTATTCCCAGCAGAGGGAGGGACCCCACAAAGGTGCAAAGATGCAAGGTGGGGTCAGAGAAATGCTCATCAGACATTTAAATGAAAGATGAAGAAGCATCCTACAAACATGAAGCAAAACCAAAGGAACAGTATTTTCAAAGCTCCATTTGAAATGAATAATAGTGATTCATGAGGTTTCCTGGTGGTAAAGAATGCACCTGCAGTGCAGGAGACATGGTTTCAATCTCTGGGTTAGGAACATCCCTTGGAGGAGGAAATGGCAACCCACTCCAGTATTCTTGCCTGAGAAATCCCATTGACAGAGGAGCTTGGCAGGCCACAGTGCACGGGGTCACAAAGAGTGGGACATGACTGAGCGACTAAACATGATGATGATGAAGAATAGTGATTCATACAGTTTGGCTCAACACAGGTACACCCAACCTCTATAATCTCCCCATTTGTGCTCCATCAACATGTTACAATTTTAGTTTGAATGTCATAGTCTCAAATACTATCTTAAAAGCATTGTTTATTGGAATTTGAGGTATTAAGAAGTATTCAGAATTTCATTTCTATATAAGTAAGAAGCATATATATCTTTTACCTTGTAAAAATCGCTCAATCATGTCCAACTCTTTGCAACCCCATGGACTATACAGTCCATGGATTCTCCAGGTCAAAATACTGGAGAGGGTATCTGTTCCCTTCTCCATGGGATCTTCCCAACCCAGGGATTGAACCCAGGTCTCCCACATTGAAGGTGGATTCTTCACCAGCTGAGCCACCAGGGAAACCCTTTTTTCCTTTGAGAAGATGGTAAATGGAAAAGCCGGTTAAATGACATCTCCACTATTTTACTTAACCCTCCTGCAACATGTAGGGGATGCAGTGAATAGCAAGTATTTAAATTCACATTAATGTGAAAATGAACTTAAATACTTATTTGGTAAGACATCTAAAGCTTTCAGTAGAATGGGAAATAAAGCATGAAAATATGGAGTGATTATATATATATATATATATATATATATATATATATATATATAAACTTACCTTCTTAATCTGGTAATAAGGCCTATAAATGACTTTTCCCACACATTCATTTTTATTGTTCTGATGCCAGTTATGGCTTCATTCATGGTCCTGATCCTGTCATCTGTGAGAACAGCGGTCTTACTCCTAAGGAGACAGACGTGAGAGATGAGCCTTAGTGACCACAGCCCAACTTTCCTCAGCAACAGCAGCAGTAGTGGGCACGGGGGTGTGGCTAGGAATAAAATTATTCTCTACAGCCCTTTTGTACTTAGAAAACAGGCAGGTCCTACTCAAAGTACAAACCGAGAAAATGGTTTCAATTAGAAAGTTAACCATTCAGCCCATTTCAAGAAGTAACTTGGAGAACTTGCAGCATCGGCCAAGGAAGACCTAAAATGAGTCAGATACAAACTGTTTGCTCAATGAGGTCATGGACAGGCAGAGAAGGCAGAAAGGCACCCGAATCTACCAGGAAGACAGTGGCTTTGCTATAATAAAATAGAAGTGAAGTTCTGAGGAGCAGAAAAGATGGGGCTGTTAATTCCAACAGGAAAGGAGAACAAGAAGAGCTTCAGAGACCTGGTAGCACTGGAACAGGGCTGCAAAGGATAAGGAGCATCTCTCCACAGCAAAGACAGGAAAGGGAATTCCAAATACAGAAAGATGCCAAGCACAGAACCACACCCATATAACACACACAAGAGCTCAGTGAGCTTCAAATAGCACAATATCTCCATCACTTGACAATCACCCACCTCCAACCCTCTGGGACCTGCTTCAGGTCTAACTCATCACCAGAAGGCTCTTCACCACCAGCCACTTCTCTGTCACATGTGCTGCTGTAAATGTGGGGCTTTAAAAAGGCACTTGAAGATCAGCCTGGCCCTTGGGGTGCTTATAACTTAATGCAAACATGAACAGAATACCTGAAAAGGCTCCAACACAAGTATAACAAAAAATACATGCAGTGAGAAATGGGCCTACAAGATTATGACATTTTAACAATATTTAAATAACTTGGACATGGGCAAATTCTGCTGAAGGACACTCTATTTATTCAGATATGGTGCCAAGAGGAGCCAGTGAATGTCTTCCCTGTTCCTGTTTCAAGATCAGCCTTCAGCATAAGGCTGGAGCCTCCAATGGCTAAGCCTGAAGGGTCTACAACCCACACAAAGAAGAGATCAGAGAAGCATTTGTCTTGTTTTTCAACAAAAGCATCAAGCAGACTGTGGATGTTACCAATTACATATTATCAATTTTTAAAAGAAGTGTTTCTCTTACCGGAGTGATGAAAACAACTTCCCGAAGCAGCTTTGCAAAAGCAGAAGAATAATGAGAACCGCCATCCCAGCAAGACACGATATTCCTATTTCCATCCAGAGCAGGGCGGTCACTGCGATAGCCTGCAGTGGCCCCACCCACAGATAGTGCAAGAACATTGTTACCTTAAGAGAAAGAAAAGCCTTCTTGGGATGGTATAAAAATAAAACCACAAGGACACAGTGTAGAGACACTTTGCTCTGAAGGAATAGCCAGGAATTTAAATAGAAATTATCTCAGTGGGCTTTAAACCTGTTGAAGCAGAAATCCAAGCGTCCACCCCAGGTGACGCTGTTCCAGGGCAGCATAGGATCAGACTCAGGGATAGTCAGGGAGGACTCTACTAGCAGCACTGAAGGAAGATGTTGATTTTGTCTACACCACAGATGAGCTCAGGACTTCCTCAAATGCTTCTTGTTGCAGAATTTAGTGCCCATTTCCCTGGGGCTCCCCAACACTCCAGGAAAACTTATATTATGGTACCCACTACTCTCTCCAGCAAATACTTATGTATTTATCTCCCTGATAGGCTATGGCTTCTATAGGACAGAAACTAAGCTTTATTCATCCCTGAAACTGAGCATGGACCTTACTTCATGTTTGATGAATGAATACTTGAAGAGAAGTGTCTAGTGCAACACAGATCTGACCAACAGTTACAATGCTCTGGGTCATGTGATCTATGCCTAAGGTCAGTGGAAAAAAAGAATGTGGGGGGAGACAACAGAGGGTAGGTTGTGTCTGGTTGGGGACCATCCACTTGGCATATTCCTCGCAGGCTCCTGATGCAGCAGGCACTAAACAGGGTTCAGGGGAAAGAACACTCCCTCTCACCAGGCCTTCATCATCCAGAGGACAAGGAAGACAGTCCAGCCACACCAACACCATGTGCCAAGAAGGGCCACTCCAGGATGACCCCTAGGAACACTAACCAAGCCAAGCAAGAATACTGTTGCCTATTTATTATCAGAAAAATAAAATTGTCTTTTACTGAACAATATATATAATTGCATCTAAACTGCACACAGAAAAATGAAAGTTGGATAAATAGAACCTTTGTCTTACATCCGTGATGGAATCCTGGCCAAAACCAAACCCAGGCATCTGGCATCCCAATAATCTGAACCCAGTGAGAAGGATGGGAAATGGAAGAGGAGCCCTCAGGGCCAGCTTACCTGGTCAAACCTGTTCACATCGTTGGACAGCAGGTTGACAATCTGGCCTGTGGTGGTCTTCCCCATGGCCGAGCTACTCAGGCAAAGTGCCTGAAATAAGAAAGGGAGACAGAGAACTGAATGCCTAAGTCATCTTAGAACATTACGCAATGGAGCATGTGTTCTGGGGTCTTGAGTGGTGTCAGCACCAGCAGGATGACCCCTGACAGCAGGGCTCTAGGGACCCTCATTCAGCCTCTAACTCCTCAGGGTGGTGGCAGCCCCACCTGCAAGGAAGGCAAAGGGAGGAGCAGCAGGAGGTAGAAGCAAAATCGCCCCCAAGCCCCATTTCAATGAACTTGGACCTGTCTGAAGGGTAAAGGGTGTAGGTTTACACTTAAGAGACAACTAAGTAACTTTGAGCCAAATTAGATGAGAGTGGAGAGGCTGCCTTAGGTAAGAAATTTGGACACTTGGACTATAAATCTAGACTCAATTATTAATTCTGTGGGTGACAATATTTAAACACTTTGGGTTTAGTATGTTCATTCTGAAATGAGCAAGTATAATGTCCAAAACACTGTTCCTTTGAGGAAGCTGTTTCTTAATGTCAGTCTGCTGACTCGATAAAAAACATAACCCGTGCTGCACAATCCCTTTATTTAGTAAGAAAAATGCCCTAGAGATTTGAGGAAACTGAGGAGACACCAGGAGGTGCCACAATAGACCATGAACTGGAGCCATTGATCCAAACAAAATGTCATAGTTTATAAAAACACTTTGTTTACTCCTGAAGTTAAAGAAGAAAATCAGTGATCAAGTGAGAATGTAAAATGATAAAACCACAATGGAAGAGAATATGGGCGTTTTTCAAAAATTAAACTTGAAATTAGCATACAATACAGCAATTATACTAGTAAGGATATACTCAACAAAACTAAAAATACAAACTTGAACAGATAATTTGTACACTCATATTCATGGCAGCGATGTCCACAATAGCTAAAAGGTAGACACAACTGTCCATTGACAGATAAACAAATATACAGAATGTTGCATAGACCTGCAACAGAATATTATTCAGCCTTAAAAAGGATTTAAATTCTGACACCTGCCACAAATGGATGAACCTTGAAGACATCGTGCTACAGAGCATAAGCCTCACACAAAATACCAAACACTGTAGGATTCCACTTACATGAGGCACTAAAATAGTCAAATTCACAGAGAGAAGTAGAATGGTGCTGGGTGAGGGGACAGGGGTTGGGGAGTTAATGCTTAATGGGCACAGAGGTTCAGTTTGGGAAAAAGAAAAAGTTCTGGAGATGAATAATGGTGATGGCCACCCACCAATGTGAATGTACCTAATGTCACTAAATGTGCACTTAAAAGGAATGAAAATGGTAAACTTTATGCCGTGTATATTTTACTAGAATGAAAAAAAGATCAATGATGAAAAGCCAAAAGTAACTTTACCAAATCTGTGGCAACGTATTAATAAGTAAATGCTAGCTCATTTTTATATACAATACTTCCCTCACAATCATGCAAAATTCAGCTGCAAAGAGCACAAAAATGCTGGATGGGCCATTTTAGGAGTGGTAGATGTGCAGCCTTAGAGATCTTCTGGAGACATGCTCAAACCTGGAATCCATGGAGAGGACAAAATACAGCTACAAGCTTAGCAGCCACTCCATTTCTAACACTTGACCTGATTTCTTTCTAGGACTAGGGATCAGGAGGTGGGGCCTAAGATGAACTACAAATGTTCAGAGGGACCTTTCAGAGCTGCTCTGTAGCACCAGTTTTTGGGCCCTTAAGATTCAACCCACGTGTAACCTGAAAAGAAGTGTCTTGTTTCTGAAACAACAGGACTCTCAATGCAAGGCTGTGCACAAGGAAATTTGTCTTTCCCAGGTTTTTGGAATTTCAGGTTATGTCTACCGTATAATCTCCACAACTTCAGACTTCATATAGGAACCATCCTTCAAGTATAATTAAGCCAGCAAATGAACATCTTGGAAGATGTTTACATTCATATAAGCCAATGTACCAGGTAAGATCACATTTCAAAAAAAAAAAAAAGATCACATTTCAAAAGAAAAAATTTCAAAGTGTTAGAGGGAAAAGGAAGAAAAGCAGGTGGACAATGGCTCACCTGTGCTGCAAAGAGTGAGCTTTGATTAAACCATCACCTCACATCTAACTTAAGGTTTTCGCAATGCAGTTCTGGTAAAATTTCATAACTTTTATGAGTGTTATGGAGAAGGAAACGGCAACCCACTCCAGTATTCTTGCCTGGAGAATTCCATGAACAGAGGAGCCTGGCAGGCTAGAGTCCATGGGGTTGCAAAGAGGTGGATACAAGTGAGTGATTATCACTCACATGAGATCAGCATGATCTGAAAAGAAAGGCATTTAGCCAATTTGTGGGGACATATGAGTATCCATCTCCTAAATGGTTAAAGATGCAACAGAATAACAAAGACGATGATAAATGACAATGAAAACCCCTGACTGGAGTGTGCGGGCACCACTGCAATTTCCACATCACCCAGAAGGAAAGCAGCCCAGATGTTGTTACCAAGCAAGAAAGTGAGATGCCAGGTCCCCAGGTTCACACAGTCCCGAGATGTACAAGACTCTGCTCACAGAAAGATGTGATGACATCTCATTTTCTGCTGATAGAAGGATTCTGAAGAAATAGAAGCTCTAGATATGTAACAACTAAGTAAAAGAAGTTGTATTTTCAATTTAAGCTGTTCAGTTTTATTTTTCAATGGAGAGTTTATTTATTAATAAAATGTGTATATATATAAGATTACCACATGATACTTTGATATAAATACACATTGGGAAATGATTACTATAGTAATACCACTTCAAGTATCCACTATCTAGTATAGTTATCCTGTTTTATATGTGGTGAGAACACTTAAGATCTACTCTTTTGGAAAATTTCAAGGCTACAATACAGTCAAATAAGGATTTATTTTTAAAGCAAACCATCAAAGGCAAAGAGGTATTCCGGATCAAGTTTATACAGAGCCCTTCAGCTCTTGACACTGATGTATCTGTGGCAATACCTTTGTAAAGATACCTGAAATCCTTATTCTTTTATACTAGTTTAGACCAGGGTAAACTATGGAATAATTTCATGGCATTCCTCAATGCAAAATCACTGAACACATTAAATCAGTCTTATTAAAAGTGCTATGATGCATACTAAAGATAAAAGGAAATATTGTATTAAAATAGTTTAAATGAAGAGTAATAAATTATCTCTAGAATGAATAAAACAGTGTAAAATTTCAAGTTTTCTCTCAAATACCCTACTATTTTCTTTAATATACCATTAACAACAATTACATCTATAGAATATAGTGAGTGAGTCTATATTTGGCATGAATTCTCTTTATATTTTTCTCTAACATAATTATATTGAATATAATGAAATGGGTCTTTTAAAATTATAATCATTCCCTTTCTCAAATACATTCTCTGCTTCTAGATATAGTTCTATAGATCCAATCTCTGACATTCACTTTTAAATAAACATTTGATGTAAATTAAGATGTTAATAAACAAAAACAAAAAATTTCCATAAACAGCTCTATGGTATTTTGGCATGAAGACAATGAAAATCAATGATATGTTGGTTTATTTTAAATAATTTGATATATTTATTTGATATGTTTGATATATTTATTATCATTTGGTATATTTATCAAAATACTTATTTTTAAATATTAATTTAATATTTAAAAATACAATTTAATATTAATTCAATACTACATATTTAGTGGGTATTATGCAACAGCCTATGGCTTAAAGTTATCAAGGGCAGCCCTCACTTGATCTCAGAAGAAAACTTTTCATTATTTATTGATCAAGTTTGCTTCAACAACAACAACAAACTTGGCTTGATGCAAATAGCAAGCTTCTCTGGGAAGGTGTAAATGATCACAGTTAGGAAATTTTTAGTTTATACAGAACTTTCTCCAAATGTTTCCGATGCCTCAAGGGAGGTACACAGTTGTACCGAGCGACACTCACCTTGCGGTAGATCATATGGCACACGGCTACTCTCAGCCTCATCCCCACGCGCTGCATGTGGTAGAAGTACAAGTGGTGCAGGACGGCCCACACGAGCACGCAGGCGCTCAGCCCCGCCGCGTAGCCGTAGGCTATGTGCAAAGCGGCAGAATCGGTGGGATCGTAGTTTTCAACATAACTAATCATTTTCCCCAAAAATATGGGTTGAACTACTCTGGTACCTTCCTAAAAGAAAAAAAAGTCTTAATTAAAATGTCAGTTTTTCTTAATACAAGGCTTACTTTTATTTTATTTTATTTTATTTATTTGTTTTTTTCAAGCTCTGGGGCAGCACTGTGTTCCCACCAAACATAGCTTCATGGAAGATATCCCACTGGTCATATGACATTTTGTGGCAAAATGAATAACCTCACACACATTTTATTTTATTTTTATTTTCTTTTCTTTTTAAATGTTACATAATTGTATTAGTTTTGTCAAATATCAAAATGAATCCGCCACAGGTATACATATGTTCCCCATCCTGAACCCTCCTCCCTCCTCCCTCCCCATACCATCCCTCTGGGTTGTCCCAGTGCACTAGCCCCAAGCATCCAGTATCATGCATCGAACCTGGACTGGCAACTCGTTTCATACATGATATTTTACATGTTTCAATGCCATTCTCCCAAATCTTCCCACACTCTCTCTCTCCCACAGAGTCCATAAGACAGTTCTATACATCAGTGTCTCTTTTGCTGTCTCATACACAGGGTTATTGTTACCATCTTTCTAAATTCCATATATATGCGTTAGTATACTGTATTGGTGTTTTTCCTTCTGGCTTACTTCACTCTGTATAATAGGCTCCAGTTTCATCCAGGCTTACTTTTAGCATTAGCATGTTAAAAATACATTTTGACAAAATGCTACATTCATGGCTAATTTAAAAGAAAAATATGCAGATCCACTATCTCCTATAAGACAAGTGACAAACAGTTTAACCTTAAGGCAAAATTTTACATGCAAAGATATGAAAGCCTTAGTGCATCATGCTTAGTGCACATGGATGCTCAGTAAATGTCACAACCAGGCTCAATACCAACTGAGCGTTAAGATGGCAGAAGAGTAAGAAATCTGCTTCCATATGAAAAAGCCTGCTGGCAGCCTGCCCCTGTCCCCTGTACTCTCAATGTCCCAGCCCAAGAGAAAGTCAACCTGGTTCACATATGGGAGACATGCTATTATCACCTTCTTCACGAATCTTTACAAACTGAGACACTGGCACAAACACATCCACCCTTTTCCACCCCAAACTCCACATGTCTATAGATCAAGAGAATGGAAACCAGCTTCGGTTGGAGTACCACAAAGAAACCAAGCTTGGCAGCTCTGCAGGCTCTCAGCTCCCAAGAGCAATGCCTCAATATGCCTCTACCCCCTAGAAGCTGGAATGTTCCTTGGAGTAAAGAATTAAACATGGTGGAGGCCAAGCTAAAAATGTATGTCTTCTGTAGTTCTCCATACAACATCCACTACAGTTGGTGGGTTGGAAGAAATGTTCCCAATCCTCTCTTCCCCAAGGCTAAACCAACTGGCTCAGGGTGCACTGAGGCTTCCACCCTGAATAAGATTTAGGGAAAGCAAGTTTCTTCCCCAAACAAAAAGGCAAAGAAACAGCAACACTGACCCACCCTGCCAAACAGACACTTCACCCCACAACCTGCTTTCTCTCTCTAGTCACTTCCTGAAGCTCCCCTTCTCCACAGGTCCCCTTCCTTCTCCACTATTAAGGAAAACCAAACACTCAAAGAATCCAAGTCACCAAAAGTAAACACCTTGGCCCTCAACATCATTTCCTTCACAAACTTCTCAAAAGACAACATGCCAAAATTTTGGAAATCTTTCAGGAACAGGGCTTTTCCTTTTTGGTAATTCTACCTTACTAACACAGACAGGGTAAGCAACTGACAAGTTTACTTTGATAGCTCTCTTTTATCTGTCTGTAACTGAGGATCCCACAAGAGGGAGGGAAGGAGAATTCATAACACCAAACACCAAAATAATTAAGCATTTTCTGCTCAGCCAGCTAGTGCCTGATCAGGATATTTACCAAAAGATGGCTCAGTTCCTCATATGGGTGTCTCACTAAACCTCAGTATTCCTGTCTTGATCTATACACATGCATGCACACACACACATTCACAGGCTGTACCCACTGCTTCTCCTTCCATGAAGTCATGGAGATTTTCATCTGCTATAGAGGATAAAGGGAACACTAGCTGAAGTATAAGTAAGATGATCAGACCTAACTAAAATGATCAGTTCTCATACATTTCCACTGTTCTCATACATTTCCACCGTTCTCATACATTTCCCATCCATCCCAAAAGGCAGAGAGAGCTCATGGAAGAATCCCTCACACAGTGGACTGTCAATCACACTGTTTATAGTCTCCTGAGATGTAAATGTGGAGGCCCACACAGAGAAGCAAGAACAACAAACTGTACACACGGGCAGTCCCAGCCCAGGCATGGCCAAGGGCAGTCCAGTATTGCAGCCACAAACCACCAGAAGCCCCGCAGTAATATCTGCCATCCCAGACTTTCCCGAAACTTGTGATTCTCTTTGGGAATCAGTTTCCTGTTACTCAGCACTCTATTTGAGCTTAACATCCTTGTAATTACAGGAGAAATAAGAGTAATGACACTCACCAAACTAAATATGAATAAATGAAACAAATCCAACAAAAAAGAATGTAAATAAAGGCAGGTCACTACTGCCTAAACATATGTGGACTTTTTCATGATAAACAGTATTTGATAATCCAGTTGAGGGATTTCCCTGGCGGCCCAGTGGCTGACTCCATACCTCCACACTCCCAGTGTAGGGGATCTGGGTCCACTCCCTGGTCAGGGAACTAGATCCCACATGCTGCAACCAAGACCTAGCACAGCTAAATAAATAAATATTAAAACAAAAAACAAACAAAAAGTTGAACTAACAGCCTCAATAAGGTATAATGCCAGTTAATGGCCCATATCTTCCATTCATCTGTCAATTCTTTCTTTTTTTTTCTTTTTCTTGATAATGATTATTGTTTATTTGGGACAGAAATTTTCAAAAAGATAAAGGTTTTCAAACATGAACTGTTATTTTGATCTGCTGTAATTTGAGGGGAGAGTCATTTGCTATTCTTAAGCACTATTTTGGGACTTCCTCCGATGGCCCAATGGAAAGGAATTCATCTCAATGCATTAGACACAGGAGACGCAGGTTTGATTCCAGAGTTGGAGAGATCCTCTAGAGTAGAAAATGACAACCCACTCCAGTAGTTTGTTAGGATAATCCTCTGGACAGAGGAAGCTAGTGGGATACAGTCCATGGGGTCGCAAACAATCAGACACAACTGAGTGACTGAGCACACATGCACAACTCTGCCTCCAGCAAGGAGCAGCCACGGCAATTCAGAGAAGTGATGAAAAGTATAACATACAAGGAATTTCCATTCTGGCATAAGTTGCAAATATTGAAAATAGAAAACTGATATTATAGCCTATATGAAAAGTAACAGCAAGTAAAGAAGAATTTCCAGTAATTTCTCTCAAAAAAAAAAAAAAAAAAGAAAACAAAATAGTAAATAGCGCAAAACTGTGAAAACAAATTCCCAAAGTACATATAGAGAATAAGAATACACATATTAAATATGATTCTTCAAAGCTTCCAGACACACAGGACAGGAGTTACTGAGACCGTCAAAGGTAGACTGAGTAAACCCATCCCCTCCACACACAAGGAAAGGTTAGAGATAAAGAGTCATTTAACAGGAGAGCCGGCAGCAGCATTTGAAATCTGTAAGTGTTTCCATTTCTGGCATTTGGTAAAACTGGCTGAGGCAAACCAGGTGAAAGATTTTCCAGCTGCCAGAAGATTAGCTCCTGCATATGCTCGATGTTCTATTCCAAGTTTTAACTCCAAATGAAACAGTGCTGTGAATCCCAAGGAAAGGTCCAATTTCAGAACACTCTGCTTGTCTTGGAGAGTCTCTCAGAGAAGCAAGGAGTGGCTGTGGCTCACCCTGGGGACACAGACACTGATAGCAGCATTCCCAGGAGCTGCCCCCACCACATGTACACTGGTGTGGGCAGACACCACCAAGGAAATCTCTCATCTCTACACTCCAGATTCTCACCTTCAACTAATAAGAAATAAAGCAATTGAGAAAATATTCATTATCAACCACAAATCTAATGAAACTAAAACTTTATTGATCAGCAAGAATGAGGTCAAACGTTGCCCCCTTAAACCCTTCCTCTTTAACATCAATCTATGACCACCCTATGATTACTCTCTCCACAAACTGAGTATAGTTCTTCCTCTTTCACAAGACTTCTTCACAACTCTGAAATCATAAAGGATCTTTAAAAGAGCCTAATTTAATACTACAATGTTCATTAATCAAGGTTCTCAGAGAGTCTGAGTCTCTGAGGCAGAATTTAGTTTTTTTGGAGGCCATGCCATGTGGCATGCAGAATCTTAGTTCTCTGACCAGGTATCAAATATTGAGGCATCTGCATTGGTGGCATGGAGTCTTAACCACTGGACTGCCAAGCAAGCTCGAGTTAGACATTTCTTGACAAGAGTCCTTGGTATTCAGCCTTCTGAAAGCACCTGACATTGGGTTCTACCTCTTGCTTCTTAGGGTAACTTCTTGCATGGCTAGGTTAGATGCTAGAACTTCCACAGTGGGTAGAAGTCCTCCTCCATGTTAACGTTTCTCACCCAACTTCCCCATATCTCATTCACGGAAAACACACACACACACACACACACACACACAAATAGAAACAAGCTATCAAAGAAAAATGCTTCAGTAAAACATTCAAGCAGAAAAGAGTGAACTTGTAGGAAAAATGAATAGGCAGTTAATCTTTAGAACTGGGGGAAAGGTGACAAAATGTAGAATTGAGAAAAATTTAGAGATAAGGTGGAAAAACACTGAATCTGGGGGAATCATAGCCATCAGGATTCTAGATATCCTAGCCTTCACTAGTCTTTTACACAGTGGTCTTCATCCTGACTGCACCTTAGCATACCTGAGAGGGGATAAGTGCCCTCTGATGCCCGAGGCTCAGTCTCCAGAAACTGGTTTAGATTCAATTAATTAATTAGGGTGGAGCCTGAAGATTCCTCACCCTGTAGATGCTAGATGCAGAAACTAACCCCATGTAAGCATCTGCTAACCTCCACGCTTGCACTGGCATGTCATCTGAGCCTGAAATGGCTACAGACCTGCTCTGAAGGAGTTACAAGGATCACAAAGAGTTTTAACCAGAGTCCCATGGCACATTTCATGCTTCTAGAAAAATTCTTCTAAATTCAAGTCCAGAGATTATAGTGATGAAATTTAAATTTTTCATTTTGTACAATAGGAAAAACAAAATGTTCAGAAAAGACAGTTTTAAAATATGAATAAAACATGAATTAAAATTAGCCTGAAAAGTTATCTCTAAAAGGAGAAGGAGAATTGGAATAGATCTAACAACGATATCAGCCTTCTTTAAAAATAGCCTTTTCTTGATTTTGGAATCATGAAAACATTATACAGAATTATAATTATAAAGCAGCTAATTTTTTAAAAAGCAATTCCTAAAACTTCAGAGTAAAATTAAACAAAAGTACCTATATGTATACCCAATGGTTCTTTTTTATATGGCTCTGCCAACCAACAGGATGGGTATGTATTTTGGCACTTTTGTGGAGAGGGTGAGCTGTATGGAAAGAGTAACATGGAAACTTACATTACCATATGTAAAATAGATAGCCAATGGGGAATTTGCTGTCTGGCTCAGGAAACTCAAGCAGGGGCTCTGTATCAACCTAGAGGGGTGGGATGGGGAGGCAGATGGGAGGGAGATTCAAAAGGAAGGGCATGTATGTATACCTATGGCTGATTCATGTTGAGGTTTGACATAAAACAGCAAAATTCTGTAAAGCAATTATCCTTCAGTTAAAAAGTAAAATTTTTTTAAATAAGTAATTTCAAAGAAAATAATTTGAAAACACATTCTTTGTGTGATACACCCACCTGAATACAGTATGAACTGCAAAAAAATAAAAATCTTAAATTGCTTTCAGATTGCTTTCACATTATAAGGTAAAACAAATGAATAATTATGCTGATATCATTGAGAGTTGGGCTTAGACATAGGACTAAGAATAGATGGTGGGAGGAAAGAAATACAGATGTAAGACCAATAAGATGAAATAAAAATTTCTTACATCTGACTTGGACTGGAAACAACCATATAAACTTATTTCTTTACCTTAAAAAATGTATTCTAACTTTGTTTAATGAAAAAGTCAAGGAACAAAAACCAAGAGCAATAAGCAGTTCTAGCATTCAGACTTTAGTCTTTAAATATCATTTCACACTAAAATAAGCCAAGACTGCTTGGAGAAATGGATGATTCCAGGGCTGGAGCAAATGTTGTACAAAATGAGCCAGAAACATCCTCTCACATCAGGAATCAAAATACAAAACAAAAAATCTAGCAAAGACTTCTAGAGTATGTGCAAAAGACTTAGAACCCAAGCTGAATAGACTCCCACTGCCCAAAGATGGCCAAATGTTGGCACAAGCATAATGAATGAAATGGGCTGAAGCAGATCAGAAATGCTTAAATCCATGAGCTCAAACTGACATCCACAAAACCAAACAAACAACAATAAAAACCCACTAGCCCCAGAAGAGAACCAACTCATCGTTTTGAAAATGGGTGTTAAAAAGTGAAAAACATTATTTTCCCCTACTTTTTCTATAAATATTATAGTTCAGGGTTAACCAAAGAGCTTAGAGCATATCCATTTTGTAACCCTTAATGAATTAATGGACCTTGAGCAAGGATCACGAATAGCTCCTAACATCACACACACACACACACACACACACACACACACACACACACACACACAAGATGTTATGTACCTCATAAAGGAGGTATACAACCCTACTCCCTGCATAGATGAAAGGGGTGAAGAAAATCCAAATGAGTTACATCAAAACTCTAGATCTAAACACCAACTAAGGTACCAGAGGAACATGTCAACTGACACAGAGGGAGAAGTGATCAGCCAAATCCAGGCTGTGGGAATCTCTACAGGAGAAACAACCTAGAGGTGCAGGGTGGGGGGGTAACAGAAAAGCAATTGTATAACTTGTTTCAGCCAAGTGTACCCTATTTAATACTGCTTCCAACAGCAAGAGGAGAAAAAGACAACTGTGAGCACTGGCTAGATATTGATGACATTAATGTTAATATTTATGCATAATAACAATAATGTTTATGCTAAAAATGTTTAGTGGGGGGAAGATTCCACATCTTTCAAAGATATATAACAAAATATTGATGGATAAAAATGATATGATGTCTTGGAACTGCTTTAAAATAATCTTGGGAAGTGAGAGTGCATTTCAGATGAATCAAGACTGCTCATTATGGCAATTATTGAAGCTGGCTTAAAGTGACATGGGGTTCCCTGGCAGCTCAGCAAGTAAAGAATCTGCCTGCAGTGTGGAAGACCTGGGTTCGATCCCTGGATTGGGAAGATCCCCTGGAGAAGAGAAAGGCTACCCACTCCAATATTCTGACCTGGAGAATTCCACGGACTGTATAGTCAATGTGATTGCAAAGAGTCAGACATGACTGAGCGACATTCACTATGGTGACATAGAGGCTTATTTCCCTTTACCCTTCTGAATTCCTAGCTGAGGATCCCTGTAATAAATGATAGAACAAGAGAAAATCAAACAGAAGTTTATTAACATGTATATTTCTGACACGCATGCGAAATATCAAGAAGAGCTGAGTGACTCCCTGAGATGGCCCAAGCCACCACCTTAAATGCCATCTCCAGCTAAAGACAAAGGAAAAGATGAGAGATTAACAGGAAAAGCAGCTTAAACTACATTAGGGTTGGGTGTGTTATGCAGATTTCGTGCTTCTTGAAGACGGTCCTTCAACAGGATCCGGCTGTGATTTAGAGCCATCCTTCTTTTTCTGGTACAGAGAGGCAGACACCTTTACAAAGGGAGGTTTCCTTTATCAGTGTAAATGTCCCTCACAAAAGAGTAACTTCTATTCTGTCTTCAGGGTTTCTCCTGTGTCTATTTCTCAAAAACTGAATCAACTCACAACAATCTTCCTGCCAGAGAGCCCTATTCTGGAGTGACACATTGTGTTACCCTTTCATTCTATTCTATTTTTGAAAATTTCTTAAAAAACTATGGGGGGTGGGGGTGGGAAGCACTATAGAAAGCAGTTGACAGAGGGGCACAGAGCGGTTGTTAGAAAAGCAGCTCCTCTTGGCTCTGAGCCTCAGTAGAGGCTGTGGGAGGAGAGGACAGAACACAGAGAACACACGGGTCTAGCAGTCAGAACACCACGCCTCAGAGACCAGGTTAGCCACCCACAAGTCACATGACCCCAAGCCCATTGTGTGGTCTCCTGAACCTCGGGGTCTTTATCTGTGAAAATACCTACCTTGCCTCCCTCGGAGGAATCCTGGGACACCTAAATAGGCTACAACAGCTCAGAGTGCTCTGAAACCACTATAAAAACGAGGATTTTTCATCACTTTTATTATTAGAAGTCCTGGTAAGAGAATTACTCTATTCTTAAAGGCAGAGGCTGGTTTTACAAAGGGCTTGGAAAACTCATTATTGCTCACAGGCGATCACAATGGAACAAGAACTCTTGAGAAAAGTCATGTGTAAAGCCGAATTTTCTAGACTGTAATTAAACTTTTACTTCTAAGCAGATTGCTAAAATTTTTAACCATCATGAATGCAATCTTTTAAAAGGAGTCTTCTATTTACCTGATTACATAAAGAAAATGAATTGAGGGGGGTGGAGGAAACAAGTAAAATAGGTGAGGAAACTTAAGAGGTACAACTCCAAATTATAAAATAAGTAAAAGGGGATTGGGGACAAAAAATAAATATATAAAATTTTTAAAAATAAAAAAATCACAGGAGTATAATAATCAACATAGGAAATATATTCAATAATACTAGAATAACTATGCATGGTCACAGTTGGTAACTAAACTTATCATGTACTGTATAAAATATTACATCACTAATGATATATATCAGAAACTAATATAACATTGTAAGCTGATCATACTTCAATTTTAAAAATTCTTTTAATTTTACATTAAAAATGTACATATGCTTAGAAAAAGAATATAAGATCGGATATAAAACCCTAATTTCTAACTCAAGGCCATCACTGTGGCCATTACCAACACCTAATGGCTAATACTATTCTCTCAAGAACCAGCAGGGTGCACACAGCAGGTCTACTCAGCAGGTCCCCTTCTGCTTGGCTCAAGGCCCTCTCCTCCTCTCCCTTGACGTGTGGTCCTCAGTGATTGCTCTCAGCCCACAGTATCTTTGCCACCAGAAGCCACTCCTCAGCCTCCTGGGTTGAGCAAAGTGAGGGACACATGGAAGAAAAGGCTGGGGAAATAAATGCAAAGACCACTCAGCTCTTGGGGAACCAGCCATGAGTTGAGGCACAAAGCCCACTGTGGGATGCAGAGGATTCTGTTTACTTCCTGTCCATCAGCTGAGCTCCAAAGTGAGGATTCACACACACATGGGCTTCCCACAGCCTCCACCTGGACCAGAGACCATCAGCAAAAGTGGCTTCAGATAAAGGCCAAGTGATCAGACAAGGCTGGGCCACTTCTAAGGGTCCTGGGAAGAGGACATAACTCCTGGCCACACCTCCCCTCTCAGGGGAAAGGACTGGGTGAACCCACTCTGTCTTTCTGAGGTCACCCCACTTACACACCAGCAGTGGAGACCTCACCTCTCAGAGAGAAGCGCTGATGACCTGGGGAGGTGGTCTCTGTGTCTCAGGCCCAGGCAGAGGCTTCAGGCTCCTCCTCTCCACCCTGAGCACCCTGGGCAGGTGGGAACCTATCCTCCCCACCCACAGTACCCGGGGAGGTGCACACAGGGGCCAGGGGTGCTGGGAGCTCTCTGGCTGTTCTGTTCTAATTAGGGGTGACCGGCAAGTGCTCCACAGCCTGGTACTTGTTTCTCTGAGAGGAAGAGATACTCCTCAGTTCTCACAGGACAGTCCATGGAATTCTCCAGGCCAGAATACTGAAGTGGGTAGCCTTTCCCTTGTCCAGGGGATCTTCCCAACCCCAGGATCAAACCCAGGTCTCCCTCATTGCAGGCAGATTCCTTATCAGCTGAGCTATCAGGGAAGCCCTTCTCATAGGACAGAGGTTTTCATATCTCAAAATCCTAAAACCCTAAAAGCCTCACCCTGGACTGGCATCACCCTGCTTTATCCCACTGGTGCTGCCGGGAGTGCCTGGGAGGCCCTACTCATGCTGTGGGTGGAAAGACCACACTGCTTGGGATCATGGATGATCCACAGGGCATTCTGTGCACCCAAGGGATTAAAAGAAGACTGGAGATCAAAAAGGAAACATGTTTGTGTTTTAGAAAATCCTGGGCTGAGTTTAGATCTTCCACCATCTAAAATATAAAGAACAACAAGCAGTATAGATTGATCACAACATGGGAAGCTGTTTCATAAAATCAATTATTAACTAACTAGCACTGCTACTAGTACTAGCAGTACTGCCACACAGATGAGCCCCTAAATTTACGTCCTATACTCCCCACTTCTCCGCCATGACCACCCAGAGACCAACCTCCTAAAAGGGCTCAGGGCTCTACCAGTTGCACCTTATGCAGCCCCAGGCCTGGCCTTCCTGGATCCCCAGCAGGAAGTATTACTGGGGCTGGACAACTTTGAAATCAACACTCCCAGCACCACAGTGGGGAGGATTCCATCTCAGGAAGAACCCCAGATCCTGCGGCCTCTCCCTCTATGTCTGATTCTCCCATGAGCTGCCACAGCCAAGACCCAGGACTCATATTAGAATGGAATCCATCCAAGGCTTAGCGACCCCATTCAAGGGGCTAACAGCCCAGGACAGCAAGACAACCAGCAGCTCAGTTCAAACTCAGCCACATGGGCTATCCTTTGAGACTCACTTGTCTCTAAGACTCTATAGCATCTGGTACCAAAGAGAAACTAGAGAACCAGGGACAGCAGAGAAAGACCTGCTCCTGATATGATCCAACACTGAACCCTGAGGCCACTCATCCGACCAGGCACCTGGCATGAGCCAGAGACAGACACCGAGGCCCCAGGGTTTCCTGATAAACAGAATTCATGAGAGCGCTACTGTCTGAGGTCAGGAAATCCTGCACAAATAGGCCACACCAGCTTGCCACCTGTGTATTTCAAACAAAGACTTATTGTAACTATGTGTAAATACCATCACTGGGACAGCTGCACATGGGACAAAGAAGGGCTGGGACAACCTGATGGGCCTCTTCTTCCTCTCCCACCCCGCGTCCTTCACAAGGCACTGCAGTACCTAGGTGGTCAGTGTCCTCTCAAAGGCGGCACCCTGCCCCACATACCTGTCCCACCCTCTGGCACAATGGCCAATTCTCTTCTGACATCAGTGACAACTCTATCCCCCAGACCATCCAGTCACCTGGGAGCTGACAGATTCTCTGTCTCTCCAGTTGTGTAGGGTGGACTTCACCTGCACAGCTGCCCACTGCCCACAGTGCCCTTCAGTTCAGCACAGCCTTTAAACAAGAGCCACGCCGCCCACCTGTAAACCACCTGACCCATTACCTCACCCCCAACACAATGGACTGAGGACAGCTCACACCTTCTCCACCTAAAACACCCCTTTCACAGCAACTGCATCTTCCACCCCACCTGCCCTCACACACTCACAGGCCACCCATGTCCCTAAGGCAGCACTAAGGGACCATGGAGAGCACGAGCCACCCAGCGGGGTCTGAGGCAGACCCCCAGCAGGCTCAGCCAGAACAGGGGGCTGCCAGCACTGTGTCCCCAGGTAGACTGTCCTCTGGGGGATCTTGACCCAGGATCTTCAGGGTCACAGGGGTCACTGACCTCACAGCTTTCTGCCTCTGGTTTGCCCCAAACATTCCCTCCTACACCCTCTGCCAATGCCAGGTTATCAGGACTCCTCCTTCAACCAGGAATCTACTCCCACTACCAGGGAAAGAAAGCAGCGTGGAGGGTGCACAGAATTCACGGTGAAGCTGGAGATCCTCCCCACGGGGGCTTTGCTCACAGTGCCAGCCCACAGGGAAGGGGGCAGCCTGGGGCAAAGTGTGCTCTTAGGAGTTCTGGGTGGCTACAGGCCAGATGCAGGACCCTGGATTCTGTTCCCCTGGAAGAGGAGAGGCAATGGCATCTTCTTAGAAAAGCATTTATCAGATGTGACCTGATCAAGGTAACAATTTTTACCTTGTTAAACTATAAATGAGTGCCATAAAATGTATGTTATTCTGGGCTCGTGTCCAAATTACCTTCCTCTAAATCACAGGGCATATATTGCCTGAGGCTGTTGGAATCTTCTTTTGGTCAAAGATCATTCAGCGTTTATAATGAACACCAGGAACTTTCTACCATACTATAAAATGTCTTTTATTTCAAGGCCATCCTTCCACAACACTCTTTAACCAGTTAAAAGAAGAATAGTAGCCCCTGGAGTCCAGTTCTCACCATTCTAAAGATAAATACAACCTCTGAACTCTATCATGTTTCCATGAGGGTTTATCTTCAGACCTTAGACCACTGGCCTCTCTCCCCACCAGCCCCATCCACCTCAGTACAGAGACACATACACCAAAAAGCAGTGCACAGTATGAAAATCTTTTACCTCCAGAAATGTAAACATTCCCCAAATGAAATAGGATTTCCAGTAACACTTTATGATTGCTTTCACTAAAGAGGGTTCCTGTGCATCCTTCTGGGCTCTCTTAACTTCTTGATCCCAGTACCTGTGATACAAAACAAAGCACAGTAAAGAACAGCACGTCCACCATAGGGAAAATGGGAGAGGGACAGAGTAGAAGATAAGCCTTCACTACAGGGCACTCTGTGGCTGCCCCATAGATGCTGGCTACCTGCTCACAGGGCTCCTGAAAGATGAGTGGTTCAGACTCTGAAGCACCAGAGAAACAGGCCTTGAGGGAAAAGTTCCAGATTCTGGAAACAAGTTCCTGCCAATATTTGCTGGACTCACAGGTCATGAGCAGCTCAAGAGGGCAGACTCCCTCCTCCAGGGACCCCACCTCCGGGAACAGAGTTCGGCCTCCAGGGTTGTGACTGTGGGCTCCCTCCACACCCACAGATGCACAGGGAACACGGGCCTCCAAAGTGGGCTAAGCCCGGGGTCAACCTGAGGGGTTGAGCATGCAGTGTCAGGAGAGGAGTCTCAGAAGAACCCAGAGGAAGGCAAAGCCTCCCTCAAACCTTAAGCCCCACGTGGAAATTCTCACTCTTTCTCCCCTTCTCCCTGATGTCTGTGCTCACCCTTGCAGCTCTTCTCCAAGGTGCTGGGAGCGATCTTCTGGAAGCACCGAGTACATGTCATCTGGTTCTAATTTCCGTTTGTGACCAATTTTAAACAAGGGGTTTAGCCACCTGTTAAACATTAAAAGGAGAGTGACATATATCCAAATTATACATCTCTAGTTAGAAACCTACATTCATGGACATTGCTAAAAAAAAAAAAAAAAAGTCTACATTTTAATTATATAAAGATATGGGGAAAATTAGATATATGCTTACAAACACACATACATTCTAGGTATAGGAAAGTCATGCTGGCTTATATATTACATAATTAAAGCAGCCTCTTTGTGGCCTACTGAACATACATTGTACATCTGCTTTAATTATTAAGAAAAAAATATGTTTAGAAATCAAAATAAAGTAACAGTGGTTCAGGCATGCAGAATAGAGCTGAATGGCCATTGTGGGTAAGGCTGCAGATATCTTCCTGTATAACTGAGGACTTAAATCTTCTGAAATGTATCAGATTGAAGGATACCTACATGCACTAGTGGTAAAGAATCCGTCTGCTAAAGCAGGAGATGTAAGAGATGCTGGTTCGATCCCCAGGTTGGGAAGATTCCCTGGAGAAGGAAATGGCAACCCACTTCAGTGTTCAAACCTGGAAAATCCCATGTACAGGGGAGCCTGGTGGGCTACAGTCCATAGGGTTGCAGTCGGACATGACTGAAGTGTCTTAGCACCAGTCATATTCAAAGCAGTTGCAAACTTGAGGTCTCAAGATCTCCTCAGATCAGTTGTCAACACAGAGGAGTTTTTACAGGCAGTTATCTTATGGACACAACACCCTGAGTCTAACAGGCTCTGGACCCTGAACTACTTACAGTCCTGTCAGACTCCCCTCAGCCAGAACACTCATGTGAGCCTCTTTCTGAACCCAACCTTCTGAAGACAACCTCAAGATAAGTAATAGCTTCCCAACTAAAATGCAGTTGATTCTTCTTATGGTCCTCCTCGGTAACACTCTCTGGAAAATTCATTTATTTATTTATCTATTTTTTAAATTTTATTTTGTTTTTAAACTTTATATAATTGTATTAGTTTTGCCAAATATCAAAATGAATCCATCACAGGTATACATGTGCTCCCCATCCTGAACCCTCCTCCCTCCTGCCTCCCCATACCATCCCTCTGGGTCGTCCCAGTGCACTAGCCCCAAGCATCCAGTATCGTGCATTGAACCTAATTCATTTATTTTTAAAAGTAACTTTCAAACATCTAAAAGGGCTGGAATTTTACTGATTGTTGGATCTGTCACCATCAGCCTCAGTCAGGGAACAAATACAGCCCACCAAACTTTCAGGGAACTTCAGCTGACAATATCACCAAACTACAGTTTAATTCCACCATGCCCAGGCTTCTGCCCAGGGACATCAGGGTTGCCCCATTGCCACCACACCCCTGCAAAGACGTATGTGTTAGTCAAATTCCTGTTTTCTGGGGGTCCAACCAACCGTTCACTATGAGCCTTCCACCAACAGGCATGGCCAACTCTAGATAGTTACCATGCTTAAGGGCTCTGGGGATAGGATCATAACAAACATGGAGGGGCCTGGCCATGTGCAAGTACCCTGGATGGATACTTGCGCCACCATGAGCCTAAACAAGACTCAATAAAATTCAAAGACCGTGTGTGTGCCCCTGAGGGATGTTTGTTCCTTGAGGACCCTGTAGCAAGGGCCACCCATGTTGGGCCATCAACTGTCTCCAAGAAAACTACCAGGGGACAGTGGGCTATATGTGGTTCACACCCAGATCAAGGTTACATTCAGATTTTAATTACACTCGCACAACCTGTGAATCAAAGGGGGCCATTCATCGAGTCAGGAGGGGAGCTGGACTGGTAATAGCAGATGTCACTCTTGTAGGCTCCCTGGTGAGCCTAGCATGAGAAAGAATTTATAATAACCTAAGTATAAAAAAAAAAGAAATTAAAAAAAAGTCAGAGACTGGCCTAGGTAAATAGAGAACCCAGTTCTAACCTTAGAATGACAAAATCTTCACTAGACCCTCTGGCCCACATGACATTTGACCACTGCAAAGTTCTTGACTACCTGCTGGCTGATCAAGGGGGAATTTGTGCCCCAGCAACCATTTCCTGTTGTTTTTATGTTAACACTAGTGGTCAGATAGAAGAGAGAACATTCCAATTGCCAGAAAAAACCACTGGCAGACAAAGACAAATATCATATGATATCAGTTATATCTGGAATCTTAAAAAGCAGTACAAATTAACTTATCTACCAAAGAGAAATAGAGTTACAGATGTAGCAAATGAACTTATGGTTACCAGGGTGGCAGGGAGGAAGGGACAAATTGGGAGACTGGGATTGATATACATAAACTACTATATACGTATCCAACCTCTTTGTAACCCCGTGAACTGCAGCCCACCAGGCTCCTCTGCCTATGGGGATTCTCCAGGCAAACCAATACAACATTGTAAAGTAAAAATAATAATAATAATAAAAGAAGACAACACAATTAAAAAAAAAAAAAGAATACCTGAGTGGGTTGCCATGCCCTCCTCCAGTGGATCTTCCCAACCCAGGGATCTAACCCAGGTCTCCTGCACTGCAGGCAGATTCTTTATGGTCTGAGCCACCAGGGAAGTATATATGAAATAGATAACTAATAAGAACTTACTGTATAACAGAGGGAACTCTACTCAATACTCTGCAATAGCCTTTATCTTTTGTAAAGAAAAGAACCTTTTAAACATAGTGGATATATGTCTATTGATTTACTTTGCTGTACTCCTGAAACTAACACAACACTGTAAATCAACTACACTCCAACAAAATCTTTTCTTTAATAGAGAGAAGATCACTTGGCCAAATACTCAAAACAAGAAGGGCCTGGCTGAACAAATTTGTGACAGGAAGAAAAGAAGGTTCCCCAGCTTCCTTGGGCTTGTAAGGTCATTCTTAGAACACCTTACAGTTACTTTCCTTCTCTTGCCCTTTGGTTCATGATTCCTCAATTGTCTCATTAGTTTTATCTCTTAGAGAACTGAGACAATCAAGTGGCAGATGGTCTTTATCCAAGGCTATGAGCAATTGGGACTCTGGCCTGGTGACAATCAGATTCATTTTGGTGGAATCAGGAGAAATCTCCTCTAACCCAAAGGGAAAACAACACCCAGTTGTGGATGTGACTGGTGTTGGAAATAAAGTTCAATGCTGTAAGAACAATATTGCATAGGAACATGGAATGTTAGGTCCATGAATCAAGGTAAATTGAAAGTGGTCAAACAGGCGATGCCAAGAGTAAACATTGATATTTTAGGAATCAATGAACTAAAATGGGGTAAAGTGGGCGAATTTAACTCAGATGATCATTATATCTACCACTGTGGGCAAGAATCCCTTAGAAGAAATGGAGTAGCCATCATAGTCAACAAAAGAGTCCAAAATGCAGTACTTGGGTGCAATCTCAAAAATGACAAAATGCTCTCTGTTCATTTCCAAGGCAAACTATTCAATGTCATGGTAATCCAAGTCTATGTCCCAACCAGTAATGCCAAAGAAGCTGAAGTTGAATGGTTCTGTGAAGACCTAAAAGACCTTCTAGAACCTTAGTTCTAGATAGGATATCACCCCAAAAAAGATATCCTTTTCATCACGGGGACTGACATGCAAAACCAGGAAGTCAAGAGATACCTGGAATAACAGGTAAATTTGACCTTGGTGTACAAAATGAAACAGGGCAAAGGCAAACAGAGTTTTGCCAAGAGAACGTACTGGTCATAGCAAACACCCTCTTCCAACAAAACAAGAAAAGACTACACATGAACATCATCAGATAGTCAATACCAAAATCAGATTGATTATATTCTTTGCAGCTGAAGATGGAGACAGTCTATACAGTCAGCAAAAACAAGACCAGGAGCTGACTGTGGCTCAGATCACGAACTCCTTAGTGAAAAATTCAGTCTTAAATTGCAGAAAGTAGGGAAAGCCACTAGACCATTCAGATATGACCTAAATCAAATCCCTTATGATTATGGAGTGGAAGTGACAATAGATTCAAGGGATTATATCTGATAGACAGAGTGCCTAAAGGACTATGGACAGAGATTAGTGACATTGTACAGGAGGCAGTGATCAAGACCATCCCCAAGAAAAAGAAATGCAAAAAGGCAAAATGGTTGTCTGAGGAGGCCTTGCAAATAGCTGAGAAAAGAAGACAAGAGAAAGGCAAAGGAGAAAAACAAAGATATACCCATCTGAATGCAGACTTCCAAAGAATAGCAAGGAGAGATACAAAAGCCTTCCTAGTGATCAAGGCAAAGAAATAGGAGAATATTAGAATGGGAAATACTAGAGGTATCTTCAATAAAATTAGTGAAACTAAGAGAAATTTTCATGCAAAGATGGACACATTAAAGGACAGAAATTAAAGGACACAACGGTGGTGTGATCACTTGACAATAGCCAGACATCCTGGAATGCAAAGGCAAGTAAGCCCTTGGGAATCATCACTATGAACAAAGGTAGTGGAGTTAATGGAATTCTAGCTGAGGTATTTCAAATCCTAAAAAACGATGCTTTTAAATTGCTACATTCAATATGCCAGCAAATTTGGAAAACTCAGCAGTGGCCACAGGACTGGAAAAGTTCAGTTTTCATCAATCCCAAAGAAAGGCAATGCCAAAGAATGTTCAAAGTACTGCACAATTGCATTCATCTCACACGCTAGCAAAGTAATACTAAAAATTATCCAATAGTACGTGAACCATGAACTTCCAGATGTTAAAGCTGGATTTAGAAAAGGCAGAGGAACCAGAATCAAATTGCCAACATCTGTTGGATCACAGAAAAAGCTAGAGAATTACAGAAAAGTGTCTACTTCTGATTTATTGACTATTGCTAAGCCTTTGACTGTGTGGATCACAACAAACTGTGGAAAATTCCTCAAGAGACAGGAATACTAAACAACTTTACCTGCCTCCTGAGAAGTCTATATGCAGGTCAAGAAGCAACAGTTAAAACTGGACATGGAAAAAGAGACTGGTTCCAAATTGGGAGAATACGGCAAGGTTGTAGAGTTCCAGAAAAACATCTATTTCTGCTTTATTGACTATACCAAAGCCTTTGACTGTGTGGATCACAATAAATTGTGGAAAATTCTTCAAGAGATGGGAATACCAGACCACCTGACCTGCCTCTTGAGAAACCTGTATGCAGTTCAGGAACCAACAGTTAGAACTGGACATGGAACAACAGACTGGTTCCAAATAGGAAAAGGAGTATGTCAAGGCTGTATGTTGTCATCCTGCTTATTTAACTTATATGCAGAGTACATCATGAGAAAGGCTGGGCTGGATGAAGCACAAGCTGGAATCAAGTTTGCCGGAAGAAATTTCAATAACCTCAGATATGCAGATGACATCACCCTTGTGGCAGAAAGTGAAGAAGAACTAAAGAGCCTCTTGATTAAAGTGAAGGAGGAGAGTGAAAAAGTTGGCTTAAAGTTCAACATTCAGAAAACTAAGATCACGGCATCCAGTCCCAACACTTCATGACAAGTAGATGAGGAAACAGTGGAAACAGTGGCTGACTATATATATATATTTTTGGCTCCAAAATCACTTCAGATGGTAATTGCTGCCATGAAGTTATGACCAACCTAGACAGCATATTAAAAAAGCAGAGACATTACTTTGCCAACAAAGGACCATCTAGTCAAGGCTATGGTTTTTTCCAATAGTTATGTATGGATGTGAGAGTTGGACTGTAAAGAAAGCTGAGTGCAGAAGAATTGATGATTTTGAACTCTGGTGTTAGAGAAGACTCTTGAGAGTCCCTTGGACTGCAAGGAGATCCTACCAGTCAATCCTAAAGAAAATCTTTCCTGAATATTCATTGGAAGGACTGATGCTGAGATTGAAACTCCAATTATTTGGCTATTTGATGCGAAGAACTGACACATTGGATAAGACCCTGATGCTGGGGACGATTGAAGGCAGGAGGAGAAGGAGACAACAGAGGATGAGATGGTTAGACAGCATCACCAACTCGATGGACATGAGTTTGAGCAAGTTCCAGGAGTTCACGATGCACTAGGAAACCTGGCGTGCTGCAGTCCATGGGATCACAAAGAGTCAGACAATTTGAGTGACTGAACTGAAGTGAACCCAACATATAACAATGCCTATGCTTAGCAGGTAGCAGGATCAGAAGATGAACCTTTGCCCCTTCAGAGTCCTTCAGTAATAAGGAACAGTAAAAAGGAAAGGCTGATGCCCCAGAAATATATCCCTGCCCCTCCCTTGAATGGAAACCAACTGCTCTTATCTGAGTTTCAGGCTCAATCATAAAAGGAAAGAAAAAAATAAGAACTGATTAGAACTAGGTAGGACCCAAATGGCAGAAGACTTAACATCTAGTAGACACAGAGCCTCATTATGCACCCACTGTATTATATAAGCATGATAAATGACACACCCACCAGGACCACTACAGTTGACAATGGCTATGACAACGAAGCAAAGAGCTCATACAAGGACTGAAAGGAGTGTTGCCTTAATTTCAGGTCCAAATCATACCGCATTATTCGGTAAGCCATGAATATTCCTCCCTCTCTTAAAATGATTCCCTTCCTTTTACTTCAACCCTCCTATATACCCAGTTGGGCTGAGAGATTGACTTGCAAACTAAGTCTGTGCTTTTCCATTCTTTCGACACTGAGCAAACCTTGTGCTCTACCAGTCTCACCATCAGTTTACTAATTGGTTGGGGGAATCTGAGTGGAAAAAGAACCTTCCCATCATCATAAGGGGTCTCAATCTGGGCCAGGACCCTGGAACAAGTCCAGGCAGCCAATTCCATGGCAAGCACAGCAGTTACATCCACAAGAAACACAGACCCCAGAACCAGACTTCCTGGTTTGAGATCCCACTCCACCACTTACTAGCTGTTTGATGGTAGGCAACTACTCAACCTCTATGCTTCAAAGTCTTCAAGCATGAAATAAGAGGTAATAGCTCCTTCCTCCCCAGCAGGAAAATTGGAAATGGGTGCCAATGAAAATCGAAGTCTTCACCTTCCATTTCTATACACATACATTTTCAAAGTCAACAAATAGAATGTGCTTTGAGAGTTTCTTGCCCTACTTGACGTTAAGGAGACATTTGTCTACTTTGCTATTATTTATGGTAACCACACACACATTCCTTCTTCTAGGCCCCTCTTTCCTAAAGGGCAACCAAATAGCCAAGGGATGTAGCTACATACACTGAATACATCACCATCAAAACAAGCATAGGAGCTGCCATCCCACTGGGGATCCCTTAGGCTGTCCAATAAAAGAAGTATCAGAATTTCTGGAAAAGATAAATGGGTTAGGGTCCAGAAACAAAAGACCTAATAATCACCCAACTGTGATTAAAATCCAAAGGTTCAGGCCTGCGTATCTGTAGTCCCAGCTATTAGATGAAGACTTCAATTAAGAGCTTCAGCTCTCTGCAGTGCTTTTCATCTCTGTGTTTCCTCCTAGCTCATGGACCTGTCAGTGGTTTCAGGACCAAAGGACTCCTGGGCAGGACTGCCTGCATCAAGACCATGCACTGCTTCTCTGAAGGATAGGGATCTGGATAAGACCCCACAGGTTTCAGGGACCCCATCCCCAGGGTTTGGTTCTCAAAGGTAGAAGTGGAGATATTCACAATAGGGCCAGGGGCTGTGGTCAAATACACACTCTACTTCTGGACATATGTCCCAGGCAAAAGCAACACATGTTCCAGAATAATGTCCCCATTCATTTCATAAAAAAACAATAGTGTTTTGTACACATATGAAATTGGCCAAAACTAGGTACCAGGACATACAGGACCACACAAGAAGTGAAGGAGGGACAGAAAGAAACACATGGTCATAGACAGGGGGAAAGAGGGAGCCCAGGGCAGTTGGAACTCAGATGTTCACCTAAGGAACATGGGAAAAGGTGGGCACATTATTGGAAGATGGCAAAGATGCAGGGCACTAAATAGATAAAGAAAATTGTTCACAAGCTACTTGCTTGGTGGGGGGTGGGGGCGGGGGGGGAGTTGCAGCTTATTTCAGAACTGACAGTGAATTCCTGAGTGGTTCTGAAGCCACTGGATAAGGTGGAGAGTGGGGAGCCCAGTGCCTTCTCCTGCTGGTCAGTGACTCTCCCTGAGCAACCTCCTTGCCTTCTGCTCCTGCTGCATCAGCTCTCAAGTGACGGGGCTGGCTGGGCAGAGAGCAGCAAGGCAGGGAAACTCAGTTTCCCTGACACCAGGTCCCCTGGTACCCTTCCAAACCCCACCCCTCCCAACCTCGCAACCCCACTGGCCCTAGGCTCCCAGGCACGCTCCCTCGCTTTGTCCCTTGGTCCCCAAAAGAAGCAGACAGTGTCGCACCCGCGGTGGAATGTCAAAGCTCAGGGCGCTCACCAGACAAACAGGCGCGAGCAGAAGTTTGCCTTCTGTAGCGGGCTGGTCTTCACCTCCGCGGACATGGGCAGCATCTTGTCGGCCAAAGCGGACACAGACCGGGGTCTCTGTGCTCAGGCGGCGGTGGGGCTCCTGCTGCTCCTGGAGGCGCCGGTGGGAATGCTGGAGACTGGCCGCCTCACAGGTCCACTGGGCCGGAGCCTGAGAACACCTGCTTCTGAGAGTGGAGCGCCCTTTGTGCACCAGGTCCGCCTCCCAAGACTGAGCAGCCTCTAGGGTCCACCTCTGTAGCACCCGCTCTGTGCAGGTGCTGCCACAGGCATAGGATGGATGCAGCGTGCCACGTATGGGGCTGCAAGACCAAGAGACACCCAGGTAGATGCTTCCAGAAGCCTCACGCAGGTGGGAGGCAAAGTTATCAGCTCTTTGATAAAGGCAGCAGGCTAACTGTGAGGCACAACCAGCCCAGCTCCCAAGAGCGCACCTGGCCGCAAACTCTTCGGAAGTTTCTGCTCTGAGCCCAGGCACTCACCCAGAAGGTGGAGACGGGAGGCTCAGGCCCCGCCCATCTCTGCTGCTCAGAGGCTCCCCATGGGCTGCAGAGGAAACCTGGAGAAAGCTAGCAGAAGGAGATAGCAGCCTCCTCTCTGGGCCCTCTGCCCTCATCAAGACCAAACAAGGGCGCTGTGGGAAGTTCTCCAAGTGTAATGAAGCAGAACCCAGTGGGGCCTTCCTGGGATAGATCCTACCCCTACCCAATGCCCTCTGCCTGTCTCCTGTTTGTAGAAAATCTTTAGTCTCCCAGGCCTCATCTGAATCACAAAAGGCTGGCTCAAGAATTAATGGCTGGAAAAATGTGAACACATAATAAAAAATTAAAAAAAAAACAAAAACAAAAAACAAAAACCTTTATCAATAGACCTGCCATACGGCACTCACACAATCTTTAGTTCTTCCCAGAAGGCTACAGATAATATGTTTGGTGCACATTCCCGAGTTGTTTTGCAGATGCTAAAAAGTCCACCAGGTGGAAGAAGTTAACTGCATGATGACCATGATAAACTGGAACCTAAGGATTTATGATGATAACCCCTGTTGCATTACTGTGCTCCTCAACATCAAGCAGAGAATAGCGCATGAGCTAAATCAAGTACTCTCCACTCTCTACCCTAGTCTGCCTTTAAAAAACCTCCCCTGAAATCCACTGGGGAGTTTCAGCCTTCTGAGCACGAGCATCCTTACTCCTTGCTTGGCCCTTGCAATAAACCTTTCTCTGCTCAGAACGCCAACATTTCAGTTCATATCACCTCAGTGTACATTGGGCACAAGACCTTGATTTGGCCAATACAAACCAGGCACCAAACATTTGGTGATGGCCAACAACAGGGTTTAGCACAGATTATGTTTGTAGAGCTATAAGACTTAAACTAATGTAACAGAAGATTAGAAAACTTCAAATGATTTTGAAACATGAATTCATGCTGTCATTGGAGATCACCACAACATGTGAGGTGTCTTGCATCTCACAGGTTACATTGTGGTGGGACCTCTGTGAGCTTTTTGCTGCCTTCTTTGAAGAGGAATTTGGGACAGAGAGATTGCCTTATGATTTCTTTCATCATGAGCTCATGGCCTGCCTAGTGGAGTAATAGTGGCAATATGTTACAGAATACAGGTTATGTTCATTTGTGGGAAACTTAATTCACTTTTAACTCCCACAATGCCCTATTCAAGAAGGTATTATCTCTATTTTACAGATGAGAAAGATGAGGTTTAAGGACAGCATTCTCCAAGATCTTTGAATCAGTCAGATCAGATCAGATCAGATCAGTCGCTCAGTCGTGTCCGACTCTTTGTGACCCCATGAATCGCAGCACGCCAGGCCTCCCTGTCCATCACCAACTCCCGGAGTTCACTGAGACTCACGTCCATTGAGTCAGTGATGCCATCCAGCCATCTCATCCTCTGTCATGCCCTTCTCCTCCTGCCCCCAATCCCTCCCAGCATCAGAGTCTTTTCCAATGAGTCAGTAAATGATGAATTTTGATTTGGATTCAAGTCCAAGTCCAGCATGACTGTCTCACTGTTGGATGGTCAGTGTGTGAAAAGTGTCTGGAATATGCTATCTGAATGAATCAATGCTGTAGGACTGAGAATAAAATCTTGGGCTCCCACTCATAAGTGATAAATTATTTGTGTGGCCATCTTACCAGCTCAGAAGCTTCTCTTCCCTTTCATTCTAAATGAAGAAAGATCAAAATTTGTGGTGCTTAATAAGATTATCTCATTATTCTTTGATAATTTCCCATGTACCTTGGCTAAAATGGGGTTATTAATAATGACTTTTAGCTCCAGTTATGCAAGATGAATATGTCCTACAGAACTAGTGTACAGTAATTTGGTTAAAGTTGACAGTAAAGTACTATGTCCTTTTAATTTGCTGAGAGAGTAGAGTTTGGGAGTTCTCAACATACAAGAAAGAAAAAAATTAAATGATTAAGATGTGAAGTGATAGATATATTGATTGGCTTGGTATGATGAGCATTTCACAATGTATATGTATGTCAAGTCATCAAGTTGTACATCTAAATATATACAATTTTTGATCATCAATTAGACCTCAATAAAGCTGAATGAGAAATGAGAAATTAATTTTAAAGAAACCCTTAATGTATTCAAATATTTTTTATAACTCAAACATGTAAGAATGGCAAACTGTTGATAATTTTCTATTGATGGGCATGCTTGTGGTTTATTATACTATTTTCTTGATATCTCATGCATGTTTGATGTTTTCTATTGAAAAAAGGAAGACAAAGCTGAAAATTGTCAACTCCCCATTACCCATCTTTCTGGTGTTAACTCTTTCTCAGATAATGCAATCAAACAACCCAAATAATCACTCCTCACTTGATTTCTAGTTCTCTTTGAAATTCTCTACATTTCTCCATCACTATAAATGTTCAGCTACTAGTTCTACTTCAAAGTTGTATAAATTGCTTGCTGAAGTTGGAAGTCTAGTGACTACTCTTGTCACACTTCCCCAGACTGTTCTCTCTGGTCCCCACAACTGTCTCAAGACCATAATTAGTGTCTCCAAACTGTCAAATACACTCAGTCCCTATAGCTTCTGCTGTATTTTTTTTTTAATTAAGATTTTTTGAAACTTCTTAGCATTCTTTTCTGCACATACACTACTATGATATTTAGAAGAAATGTTCAAATCCAATGTTACACTGTTCAGAGGACTGCCTCTGGAGCCAAGAGACCAGAGCTCTAGATGCTTCACTCATCCTGCTTCCAACAGGGTTACTGTCAGCCTCAGAATTTGTGAGAGTATTTTGTAAAAACTAAAACAAATACAAATAAAACACTGTTTGTTTTGAAATGACTATACTACTAAGTGCCATCAACAGATTCAATGCAATCCCTATCAAATTACCAATGGCACTTTTCACAGAACTAGAACAAAAAAATTCACAATTCATATGGAGACATAAAAGACCCTGAATATCCAAAACAGTCTTCAGAAAGAAGAATGAAGCTGGAAGAATTAACCTTCCTGACTTCAGACTAAACTACAAAGCTACAGTAATCAAGACAGTATGGCACTGGCACAAAAACAGAAATATAGAACAATGGAACAAGATAGAGAACCCAGAGATGAACCCATCCACCTATGGGTACCTAATTTTTGACAAAGGAAGCAAGAATATATAACGGGGCAAAGACAGCCACTTCAATAAGTGGTGCTGGAAAAACTGGACAGCTACATGCAAAAGAATGAAATTAGAACATGACCTAAAACCATACACAAAGATAAACTCAAAGTGGATTAAAGACCTAAATGTAAGACCAGGAACTATTAAACTCTTAGAGGAGAACATAGGCAGAGCATTCGATGACATAAATCAAAGCAAAATCTCCTACCCACCTCCTAGAATAATGGAAATAAAAACAAAAGTAAACAAGTGCAGCCTAATTAAACTTAAAAGCGTTTGCACAGCAAAGGAAACTACAAAGTGAAAAGACAACCCTCAGAATGGGAGAAAATAATAGCAAAGGAAACAACTGATAAAGAATTCATTTCTAAAATATACAAGCAGCTCATATAACTCAATACCAGAAAAGCAAACAACCTAATCAAAAAGTGGGAAAGGGACCTGAAGAGACATTTCTCCAAAGAAGACATACAGATGGGTAACAGGCACACGAAAAGATGCTCAACAATCACTCATTATTGGACAAATGCAAATCAAAACTACAAGAAGTTACCACCTCACAGCAGTCAGAGTGCCCATCATCAAAAAGCCTAAAAACAATGGATGCTGGAGAGGGTATGGAGAGAGGGGAACATTCTTGTAATGTAAACTGATACAGTCACTATGGAAGACAGTATGGAGACTCCTTAAAAAGCTAGGCATAAAACCACCATATGACCCAGCCATCCCACTCCTAGGCATATACCCAGAGGAAATAAAAACTGAAAAAGACACACGTACCCAAATGTTCATTGCAGCACTGTTTACAATAGCGAGAACATGTAGGCAACCTGGATGTCCATCGACACATAAATGGATAGAGAAGCTGTGGTACATACATACACAATGGACTACTGCTGCTGTTGCTGCTGCTGCTGCTAAGTTGCTTCAGTCGTGTCTGACTCTGTGTGACCCCAGAGATGACAGCCCACCAGGCTCCCCCATCCCTGGGATTCTTCAGGCAAGAACACTAGAGTGGGTTGCCATTTCCTTCTTCAATACTCAGCCGTGAAAACGAATAGATTTGAATCTGTTCTAATGAGGTGGATGAAACTAGAGCCTATTATGCAGAGTGAAGTAAGTCAGAAAGAGGAATATAAATATTGTATACTGACACATATATATGGAATCTGAAGAGATGGCACTGATGAATTTATTTTCAGTGCAGCAATGGAGAAACACATTTAGAGAACAGACCTATGGATAGAATGGGAAGAGAGGAGGGAGAAGGGGAGAGATATGGAGAAAGTAACATAGAAATTCACAATACCATATGTAAAATAGATAGCCAATGAGAATTTGCTGTATGACTCAGGGACCTCAAACAAGGACTCTGTGAAAGGCTGAAGGGTGAGGTGAGGAGGAAGTTTACATTACAAGAATGTTCCCTCCTCCTACGCCTTCCGCATCCATTGTTTGTAACTTTGATGATCCACTTGAGGGAGGTGGTACTTGGTAGTTTTGATTGCATTTGTCCTAGTGATGATGATCTTTTGTTGCCTGTTCCATCTGTAGTCTTCTTTGGAGAAAACTCTTCAAAATTCCCATTTGGAGGAGACCGGAGAGGCACATGGTATACTATGGCTTTCTGTGATGTATACAAAAACTACAAATTCTATGTTTTAAAAAAACTTTTTGTTTTGAACAGGTGTTCAGTGAATGCCTTTCAGGCTCAGGACCACTAGGCCAGACACAGAGCTTACAAACATGGGGGAGATGTCATAAGACCTCTATCTGCACTTGTTTACTGATCTGAAATTGTTGCTGGGAGTCGGACACGACTGAGTGACTTCACTTTCACTTTTCACTTTCATGCATTGGAGAAGGAAATGGCAACCCACTCCAGTGTTCTTGCCTGGAGAATCCCAGAGACGAGGGAGCCTGGTGGGCTGCCTTCTATGGGGTTGCACAGAGTCGGACACGACTGAAGTGACTTAACAGCAGCAGCAGCAGCACAACTAAAGAAGAATAACAAGTGATGGAAAGGATGTACAGAAACTGGAATTCTCATATATTGCTGGTGGAAATGTAAAATGGTACAACCACAAAGTTACCACATAACCCAGAAATTCTGCTCATAGTTATCTATCCAGGATAAAGGAAAACATATGTCCACATGAAAACTTAGCTACTAATGATATAACACCATTATTCATGAAAAGGTAATAATTAGGGGTGTTACGGGTGGGAGGAAGCAAGTGTATATCACCTAATGAATGGATAAATAGAATCTGATATTACATGCAATAGGATATTTTTGTAAAGATAGATACATATATGTATGTCACAACATGGATGAACATTCGATATATTATGCTGAGTTAGTGAAGCCAGCCATTGACAAAACAACATCTAAGGAGAAATTCAATCTTGTGGACTTGATGATTCATTTCCAAATAAACCTCATGGATCATGGGGGAAATCTGTATCTGTGCAAACTATAAATTATTATATGGTCTACAGCAGGAGTCCCCAACCCCTGATCTATGGCCTGTTAGGAACCAGGCCACAGAGCAAGAGTTGAGCAATGGGTGAGGAAGAGAAGTTTGATGGGTATTTATAGCCACTTCTCATCACTCAAATTGCCATCTGATCTCCACCTCCTGTCAGATTAGCAGCAGCATTAGATTCTCTTAGAAGCATGAACCCTACTGTGAACTGCTCATGTGAGGGATCTAGGTTGAACACTCCTTATGAGAATCTAATACCTTATGATCTGAGGTGGAGCTGAAGTGATGATGCTAGCACTGGGGAGCACCTGCAAGTACAATGATCATTAGCAGAGAGGTTGATGGCAGAGGGTCCGTAATAAGCCAATTGCTTGCAGACTCATATCAAGACCCTTTCAATGAGTCGCAAGTGACAAGCTGCATCTGTTGGCAGGCCATACAGTAGCACATGAATTGGTACTTCAGTTGCTCAGCTGCATCTCATGATAGGCTTTAAGGCAGAATCCAACACTAATTTTAGTGTGCACAAGGCCTGCCCATTACTTCCATCAGTGCCTCTTTCCTGCACTGCATACTTGTCTCTGTCACAGTTTTGGTAAGCCCACAAGCTAACTTCAGCCAAAATGAGTGAAAAACAGAGTCGGAACTTCTTTGATAAGGGGGAGAGACCCAATGATGAGACAGCAAAACAGTCTGAGACTGCCAACAAAAGAAAACTTCAATTAAGATAAAATATCAAGAGTTCTACTTCAATTACAGGTTAATTTCAACACATATATTTGCAACCAGTTATGCAATGAAGCCAAGAAACCGTCACAACTGTTTTCACATGGAAAACAAGTACCCTGCATTGAAAGACAAGCCTTTGGAGCTTTTCAAAAGGAAATATGTGAACACGAAGAACAGAAGCAATTAGTGATGGCCACAACTTCATCAAATGTGTCTGCACTGACAGCATCATTCTTAGTGGTGAACATCATTGCTAAAGTTAAAAAGTCCTTCACTCTTACTAAACAGTCAATCCTGCCTGGTGCTGAGAACAACTTTCATGAACTTTTAGGAGAGGCTGCAGTTCAAAAGGTGGCACCTTTCCCTCTTTTGGCTGGTACCATAGCTAAATGAATTGATGAAACAGCAGGATATTGAGACACAATTGTAGGAAAGATTAATGAGTCACTGTGGTATGCAATCCAGCTTAACAAGTCTACTGATGTTGATAAAAAGGCAACAATGCTTGTTTCTATGAGCTATATTTTCAGGAATATGTGCACGAGGATATGTTCTGTGCACTTTTGTTGCCAACAACTACCACAGCTACAGAACTATTTAAGTCTTTGAAATTACGTATCAGGAAAACTGAATTGGTCATTTTGTGTTGGTCTGTGCACACAGTGGTTGCCATGAATGGATGGCTTTCTTGCTTCACTACTTGGGTCAAAGAGATCACTTTTAAATGTGAGTTGATATACACTGTTATCCATAGAGAAATGCTGGCTAGCTGAAAAGTGTCACCTGAACCTAACAATGTTTGCAGGATGTGACTAAATGATCAACTATATTACAGTGCATGCCCTTAGCTCACGTCTGTTCATGCAGTTCTGTGAGGAGATGGATGCAGAGCACACACATTTCTTATGCATAAAAAGTGAGAAGACTTTCTAAAGGTAGATCACTGGCCAGAGTTTTTGAGGTACAAGAGATGCTCCAGAGATTTCTGGCAGCACCTTTCAGTGACACAGAAGGGATTGCAAACCTTGCTTACCTGTGTGACATACTCAATCTGCTCAATGAACTCAATCTATCTATCACTTTGGGGGAGAAGGACAACTGTGTTTAAGTCAGCAGATAAAGTGGCTGCATTCAATGCTGAACTGGAATTATGGAGGTAACAAGTGAACACTGGGGTTTTGACATGTTTCAAATATTAACAGAGATTTTGAAAGAGACTGAGCCAGGGCCTTCTTCATCCTGGCTGGTGTGTGATCACCTATTTCAGCTTTTGAAAGAGTTTGAGCATTACTTCCCAACCACAAAACACTCTTGAACTGGGAAGGAATGGATCTGTGATCCATTTGCAAATAAGCCAGGTGAATTGACTTTATCCATTGTAAGAGAGGATCACCTTCTTGAGATTGTAAATGATGATGATCTAAAAAGTATGTTTGAGACAATTTCAAATCTCTATATGTTCTAGAATAAAGACAGAATATCCTGAGATTGATACAAAGCACTGAAAAGTCTGCTTCCATATTCAACAAGCTATCTTTGGGAAGCAGGGTTTTCTGCAGTGACAGCAACCAAAATGTGATTGCAGAGTAGATTGGACATAAACAACACACTTCAGGTGTCAGTCTCTCCCATCACCCCAAAATGAGACTATCTAGTTGCAGAAAAACAAGCTCAGGGCTCCCACTGATTCTGCAGTATGGTGAGTTGTATAATTATTTCATTATATAGTCACAACATAATAATAAAAGAAGTAAGTACACAGTAAATGGTAATGAGCTTGAATCATCTCAAAACCATCCCACCCTCCCTGGTCCATGGAAAAACTGTCTTTCATGAAACTGGTCCCTAGTGCCAAAAAGGTTGGACACCACTGGTCCATAGGATCTCTGACATATGGTCAAAGCTGTATTAAATCTGCAGCAGGTTTAACAACAGAACTAGAATGGCTCGGGTGGGACAGGGCTGGTCCTCAAGCATTTTTCTATCAAGACATACAGGACATACAGGATTCACAATTTAAACATAATCCTGTGGGTATCCATAGCTCTGAATATGGTGACAATCTCTGTATCACTCCTCCTTCTAGTAATATATCTACCTCTGTAAACTCAGGGCTGGGCACCCAACTGAAATCTAGCCAATCATAATATGCCATGTCAATACGCAAAGGGATTGACCCACAGATAACCTCATGGCTAAGCAGACCAACTGGACTTCTTCCTTGAGAATGTTGAGCAGGGGGTAATTTCTGTTTTCTTTTTTGCTGGAGCTAGAAAGAGAAGACCTCTCTTTCCTTTCTGATGAGGGAGTTTTAAGGACATGACACATGATTGGTAACCATGTGCCCCATTTATTCACATGGAGAGCCTGAAAGAGTAAAGCAGGTACTCAGGGAAAGTCATACAGTCAACAACTATTTATTGAACACCTACTATTCCAGGAACTAGGGCTACATAAGTGAACAGGACGATTGGTACAAAGCAGAGTCTCAGTGACATCAAGTCCCTAGGGCTCCTGAGGCTAACAGGATCCCTCCTTGGATGGTGTGACCTGCTGGAGCAGAAGCTGTTACTTTCTGGCTCGTGTCCTCTGACTCTTCCCCAGGACTAAGGAGCTCACTGCTTATCAGCAACTCTCCACTTAGGGCCTCTTTCTAGCTATGGAACCACACTGGGGCCATATGCAAAGCAAGTAAAAAACCTTGGATTCAGCCCTTAACCAGTGATGGATGGGGAGTGGGTAGATAAATGCCCCAGTGCCCTTGTCTGTCAGCTGGAATAATTCTGTCTCCCAGGGTGACTCTGAGGGAAGGAACCCCATTGCAAAAGCAGTAATCTTGATAACACACATTTTATTGGTTTCCTTCTCTTTTTTGTCTCACTTATCTACTCCATACATGTGTTTTCCTAGGATCACTTCTAAAATAAACCACTTTCATGCAAATGTTTGCCTCAGGGTCTGCTACTGGGGGAACCCAAACTATGACACCTATGAGGAACATCCTTCCAATTATGAAAACTATATTCACTCCCTTGAACCTATGAAAATCCTTATTAATATTATAAACCCTGGGTTGTCAAATACAGTAACACTATTCACATAATGATTTTGAGGACTTTAAATGCATCTGGTCCAAACTGAGTTGTGCTTTAACTGTACAATACACCACAGATTTAAAAGATAGCATAAAACTCTTTTTTGTCTCAATGATTTTTTCCTGTTTACTACATGCTGATGTATTTTTGACACATAGTTTCAAAAAGGTCTTACTAATATTACTTTCACTTGTCCCTTTTAACTTTTTCATATGGTTATTGCAAATTTAAATTTATAGATGCGGGTCACTATATATTTCTGTGGACAGCACTGCTGTAACCAATGGACAGAATTTAATGCCACAAATTTCTCTCCCACTTAAGAGAGAAAGTAAATAAGGATCATGTTAGTATTCAAATCTTGAATGTGATCTAATTCATGGAAAGAAGTCACACTCACATTTCAGAACTTTGTTATTAGTAATGAGTTACCTGTGTTACTTCCCACTGACCCTCAGTCACATCTGCATCATTACACTATCCTATACAGCCCTGACATAAAAAATGAAGCAAAACTGCTCAATGTGGGCCAATGACTTCTCTGGGGACTCAGTGGTAAAGAATCCGCTTGCCAAGCAGGAGACTCAGGTTTGATCGCTGGGTCGGGAAAATTCCCTGGAGAAGGAAACAGCAACTCACTCCAGTATTCTTGCCTGGGAAATCCCATGGGCTGAGAGGCCTGGCAGGCTACAGTCCATGGGGTCACAAAGGAGGACGACTGAGTGACTAAACCACATCAAGATATCATAATAAAAATGGGGTCTTCAGTTATTTTGATTGCAGCCTTTTGGAAAACTAATTCATTATTTAGATAAGTGTCCAGAAACTGCTAAGAGTTGATAAAGGTATCCTCAGAAAAGATTATACCTAAATTCCTGTTTTCATTAGGCTCACAATCTAGAATAAGAGTAAGTAAAAAGAAAATTACAGCAAAGTAATACAAATAATAAGATAATCAGTTCAATTCAGTAGCTCAGTCGTGTCTGACTCTTTGAGACCCCATGAATCACAGCACGCCAGGCCTCCCTGTCCATCACCAACTCCCGGAGTCTATCCAAACCAATGTCCATCAAGTCAATGATGCCATCCAGCCATCTCATCCTCTGTCGTCCCCTTCTCACCCCACCCCCAATCCTTCCCACCATTAGGGTCTTTTCCAATGAGTCAACTCTTCGCATGAGGTGGCCAAAGTACTGGAGTTTCAGCTTCAACAACAGTCCTTCCAATGAACACTCAGGACTGATCTCATTTAGGATGGACTGGTTGGATTTTCTTGCAGTCCAAGGGACTCTCAAGAGTCTTCTCCAATACCACAGTTCAAAAGCATCAATTCTTTGGCGCTCAGCTTTCTTCACTGTCCAACTCGCACATCCATACATGACTACTGGAAAAACCATAGCCTTGACTAGATGGAACTTTGTTGGCAAAGTAATGTCTCTGCTTTATAATATGCTGTGTAGGTTAGTCATAACTTTCCTTCCAAGGAGTAAGCGTCTTTTAATTTCATGGCTGCAATCACCATCTGCAATAAGATAATATAAACATACAAATACATTCATTCTCACCTATTAAATTAGCAACACTTTTTAAAAAACAGAATCAGTTCAGTTCAGTTGCTCAGTCATGTCCAACTATTTGCGACCCCACAGAGTGCAACATGCCAAACCTCCCTGTCCCTCACCAACTCCCAGAGTTTACCCAAACTCATGTGCATTGAGTTGGTGATGCCATCCAACCATCTCATATTCTGTCGTCCCCTTCTCCTCCCAACTTCAATCTTTCCCAGCATCATGGTATTTTCAAATGAGTCAGTTCTTAATATCAGGTGGCCAAAGTATTGGAGTTTCAGCTTCAACATCAATCCTTCCAATGGACACTCAGGACTGATCTCCTTTAGGATGGACTGGTTGTATCTCCTTGCAGTCCAAGGGACTCTCAAGAGTCTTCTCCAACACCAGAGTTCAAAAGCATAAGTTCTTCAGTGCTCAGCTTTATTTATAGTCCAACTCTCACATCCATATATGACTACTGGAAAAACCATAGCCTTTAGTAGATGGCCTTTGTTGGCAAAGTAATGTCTCTGCTTTTTAATATACTGTCTAAGTTGGTCATAACTTTCCCTGCAAGGAGTAAGCGTCTTTTAATTTCAAGGCTGCAGTCACCATCTGAAGTGATTTTGGAAACCCCCAAAATAAAGTCAGCCACTGTTTCCACTGTTTCCCCATCTATTTGCCATGAAGTGATGGGACCGGATGCCATGATCTTAGTTTTCTGAATGTTGAGCTTTAAGCCAACTTTTTCACTCTCCTTTTTCACTTTCTTCAAGAGGCTCTTTGGTTCCTCTTCACTTTCTGTCATAAGGTCATCTGCATATCTGACATTACTATTATTTCTCCTGGCAATCTTGATTCTAGCTTACACTTTATCTAGCCCATCCCATGCTAATTAAAAGTGTGAAAGGCACTGTAATCCACTATTGGTAAACTATAAATTAGAATAGGCTTTTCAGATAATAATTTGACAATATTTATTAAAAAACTTAAAGTGTTCACTTTCTTTTACCCAATAGGATTTTTACCTACAAGATGATGAAGGCAAAAAAGTCATTTACAGAAAACTATTTATGCACAACTTTATTTATATACAAATGTTTCTCAGAGCAATGATTATTTTTAAATTATAATAGAATTTAGAAACACCCTAACTTCCAAGTTTAGCAACAGCAACATGATTAAATAAATTATGAATTATTTTTAAAAAAGTGCTTTTGAACACCTATCACACATCACATACCCTTCAAAGTACTATGAATCAATGGCTTACGAAACATTTAAGGTTTATCTTCTCACAGTGTTTACATTGAATTAGTAGGAGGTAGACAGTGGCATGGGCAGCTGTGACCTGCACATTTAGTGTGGCCTAGAGGAGTTACCCCATGTCCGAGGTCAGGAGCAGAAGCCGGGAGGACCCCATGCCCAAGGGGAGGCAGGCAAGAGGAGTTATCCCACGTCCGAGGTTAGGGGCAGCAGCCAAGAGTGCCAGGCTGCGATGGCGCAGGAACGGCTGAGAGGAGCTATCCCGCGGCTGAGGCCAGGGGCCTTGGCTAGGAGGACCTACCTCCATGCCCCCGAGGCCAGGGGCAGCGACTGGGAGAACCTACCACATGCCCTAGGCCAGGGGCCGCGGGTGCGAGGAGCCATCCCACCTCCAAAGAGCAGTGGCTGCACTGATGCAGGAGGGCCTAGAGGAGCTATTCCACGTTCAAGGTCAGAAGGCAGCAGTGAGGGGATACCCCTCATCCAAGGTAAGGAGCAGCGGCTGTGCTTTGCTGGAGCAGCGGTGAAGAGGTACCCCATGTCCAAGGCAAGAGAAACCCAAGTGCAAAACGGTAGGTGTTGCAAGAGGGCATCAGAGGGCAGACACACTGAAACCATACTCACAGAAAACTAGTCAATCTAATCACACTAGGAACACAGCCTTGTCTAACTCAAGGAAACTAAGCCATGCCCGTGGGGCAACCCAAGACGGGCGGGTCATGGTGGAGAGGTCTGACAGAATGCGGTCCACTGGAGAAAGAAATGGCAAACCACTTCAGTATTCTTGCCTTGAGAACCCTATGAACAGTATGAAAAGGAAAAATTATAGGATACTGAAAGAGGAACTCCCCAGGTCAATAGATGCCCAATATGTTACTGGAGATCAGTGGAGAAATAACTCCAGAAAGAATGAAGGGATGGAGCCAAAGCAAAAGGAATACCCAGCTGTGGATGTGACTGGTGATAGAAGCAAGGTCTGATGCTGTAAAGAGCAATATTGCATAGGAACCTGGAATGTCAGGTCTATGAATCAAGGCAAATTGGAAGTGGTTGGTCAAACAAGAGATGGCAAGAGTGAACATCGACATTCTAGGACTCAGCGAACTAAAATGGACTGGAATGGGTGAATTTAACTCAGATGACCATTATATCTAGTACTGAGGGCAGGAATCCAGGAGAAGAAATGGAGTAGCCATCATGGTCAACAAAAGAATTCGAAATGCAGTTCTTGGATGCAATCTCAAAAACAACAGAATGATCTCTGTTCGTTTCCAAGGCAAACCATTCAATATCACAGTAATCCAACTCTATAGCCCAACCAGTAACACTGAAGAAACTGAAGTTGAATGGCTCTATTAAGACCTACAGGACCTTTTAGAACACCCGAAAAAGATGTCCTTTTCATTTTAGGGGACTGGAATGCAAAAGTAGGAAGTCAAGAAACACCTGGAGTAACAGGCAAATTTGGCCTTGGAGTACGGAATGAAACAGGGCAAAGACTAACAGAGTTTTGTCAAGAAAATGCACTGGTCATAGCAAACACCCTCTTCCAACAACACAAGAGAAGACTATACATGGACATCACCAGATGGTCAAATTGAAATCAGATTGATTATATTCTTTGCAGCCAAAGATGGAGAAGCTCTATACAGTCAACAAAAACAAGACCAGGGGCTGACTGTGGCTCAGATCACAAACTCCTTATTGCCAAATTCAGCCTTAAATTGAAGAAAGTAAGGAAAATCACTAGACCATTCAGGTATAACCTAAACCAAATCCCTTATGATTATACAGCAGAAGTGAGAAATAGATTTAAGGGACTAGATCTGATAGACTGAGTGCCTGATGAACTATGGACGGAGGTTCGTGACATTGTACAGGAAACAGGGATCAAGACCATCCCCATAGAAAAGAAATGCAAAAAAGCAAAATGGCTGTCGGGGGAGGCCTTACAAATAGCTGTGAAAAGAAGAGAAGTGAAAAGCAAAAGAAAAAAGGAAAGATATAAGCATCTGAATGCAGAGTTCCAAAGAATAGTAAGAAGAGATAAGAAAGCCATCCTCAGTAATCAGTGCAAAGAAATAGATTCATGTTAATATATGGCAAAACCAACACAATATTGTAAAGTTAAAAAATAAAATTATATATATATATATATATATATATATATATGAAAGAAATAGAGGAAAACAACAGAATGGGTAAGACTAGCAATCTCTTCAAGAAAATTAGAGATACCAAGGGAGCATTTCATGCAAAGATGGGCTTGATAAAAGACAGAAATGGTATGGACCTAAGAGAAGCAGAAGATATTAAGAAAAGGTGGCAAGAATACACAGAAGAATTGTACAAAAAATATCTTCATGACCCAGATAATCATGATGGTGTGTTCACTCACCTAGAGCCAGACATCCTGGAATGTGAAGTCAAGTGGGCCTTAGAAAGCATCACTATGAACAAAGCTAGTGGAGGTGATGGAATTCCAGTTGAGCTATTTCAAATCCTGAAAGATGATGCTGTGAAAGTGCTGCACTCAATATGCCAGAAAATCTGGAAAACTCAGAAGTGGCCTCAGGACTGGAAAAGGTCAGTTTTCATTCCAATCCCAAAGAAAGGCAATGCCAAAGAATGCTCAAACTACCGCACAATTGCACTCATCTCACACGCTAGTAAAGTAATGCTCAAAATTCTCCAAACCAGGCTTCAGCAGTACATGAACCGTGAACTTCCAGATGTTCAAGCTGATTTTAGAAAAGGCAGAGGAACCAGAGATCAAATTGCCAACATCTGCTGGATCATCAAAAAAGCAAGAGAGTTCCAGAAAAACATCTAGTTCTGCTTTATTGACTATGCCAAAGCTTTTGACTGTGTGGATCACAATAAACTGTGGAAAATTCTGTAAGAGATGGGAATACCAGACCACCTGACCTGCCTCTTGAGAAATCTGTATGCAGGTCAGGAAGCAAAAGTTAGAACTGGATATGGAACAACAGACTTGTTCCAAATAGGAAAAAGAGTACATCAAGGCTGTATATTGTCAACCTGCTTATTTAACTTATATGCAGACTACACCATGAGAAACGCTAGGCTGGAAGAAGCACAATCTGGAATCAAGATTTCTGGGAGAAATATCAATAACCTCAGATACACAAATGACACCACCCTTACAGCAGAAAATGAAGAGGAACTAAAAAGCCTCTTGATGAAGGTGAAAGAGGACAGTGAAAAAGTTGGCTTAAAACTCAACATTCAGAAAACGAAGATCATGGCTTCCGGTCCCATCACTTCATGGCAAATAGATGGGGAAACAGAAGAATCAGTGTCAGACTTTATTTTTTGGGGCTGCAAAATCACTACAGATGGTGACTGCAGCCATGAAATTAAAAGACGCTTACTCCTTGGAAGGAAAGTTATGACCAAGCTATATAGAATATTGAAAAGCAGAGACATTACTTTGCCAAAAAAGGTCCGTCCTGTCAAGGCTATGGTTTTTCCAGTGTCATGTATGGATGTGAGAGTTGGACTGTGAGGAAAGCTGAGTGCCAAAAAATTGATGCTTTTGAACTGTGGTGTTGGAGAAGACTCTTGAGAGTCCCTTGGACTGCAAAAAGATCCAACCAGTCCATTCTGAAGGAGATCAACCCTGTGTATTATTTGGAAGGAATGATGCTAAAGCTGAAACTCCAGTACTTTGGCCACCTCATGCGAAGAGTTGACTCATTGGAAAAGACTCTGATGCTGGGAGGGATTGGGGGCAGGTGGAGAAGGGGACGACAGGATGAGATGGCTGTATGGCATCGCTGACTCGATAGACCTGAGTCTGAGTGAACTCTGGGGGTTGGTGATGGACAGGGAGGGCTGGCGTGTTTCGATTCATGGGATTGCAAAGAGTTGGATACAACTGAGCAACTGAACTGAACTGAACTGAGACAGTAAACAAGTTAAAGAATGGACAAGATGATATCAGAAGAGCTGACTCATTGGAAAAGACCTGATGCTGGGAAAGATGGAAGGCAGGAGGAGAAGGGGACGACAGAGGATGAGATGGTTGAATAGCATCACTGACTCAATGGACATGAGTTTGGGTAAACTCTGGAAGTTGGTAATGGATAGGGAGGCCTTTTGTGCTGTGATTCATGGGGTCGCAAAGAGTCGGACATGACTGAGCGACTGAATTGAACTGACCAAGAATGAGAAGTGAGAGTAGCTGGAGATGGCTGACAAGCCCTGATTTTAATTGGGTAGTCAAGAAGGCTTCTCAGATGAGAAACAGCCAAAACATGAAAACCAAGGAGTCAGTCTTCTGTAAACCTGGAAGCAAAAAGAAAAAATAAAAAAAAAAAAACCAAAAATGTAAAAAAATGAAAAACTGTCCTTGGTATTGGATAAGATAACTTAGGTGAGCGTAGATTTAAAAAAGGAAAGGGAGACTTCCTTTTGCCTCTGTCAGAGGAGGCAAACTGCCACCCTCGAGGCTGGGGAGGCCCACAGGTGAACAGAGGAAGTTGAGGCTTCTCAGGGTGAAACCACCATGGGATCCTGCACTTGGAGAGGAAACCAGAGCCATAACTGAAAAACTGCCAGAGGCTCAGTGTGAACAATCTGAGAGTAAAAATCCCCAGGAGGACCTGGTAATGAAGGGACTCATAATACTGTGAACCTTACCTCCAGGAGTTTCACTGGGATCCTATAGGAAATACCAGGGAAATTCCCCTCAGCCTTCCTGCTGGGAGTGGGGGATGGGGAGGAGCCAATTTGAAATAATCAGAACACTCAGTCTTCTGAAGAAGGCCTTTCCCAGGGGAAAACTAGTACGAGAGTCTAATCATCTAGCGTATTAACTGAGCCAACTGACCTGGGGAAGGGAATACCCAGCTCCAGCTGGCTTGAGCTATTCTGTCCCATATAAAGGAAGGTGTGGGGGAGAGAAAAATGAGAAACACTTGTGAGGTTCACAGTCCAGAGGAAGAGGCTCACTGAGGGGCTGAGACAGAATCATGGGATATGCCTGCCCTCACACCTCACCTCCTCATTACTAAAACCCACTTATGCTATGCTAAGCTAAGTCACTTCAGTCGTGTCCAACTCCGTGTGACCCCATAGACAGCAGCCACCAGGCTCCCCCGTCCCTGAGATTCTCCAGGCAAGAACACTGGAGTGGGTTGCCATTTCCTTCTCCAATGCATGAAAGTGAAAAGTGAAAGGGAAGTCGCTCAGTCGTGTCTCACTCCTAGCGACCCCATGGACTGCAGACCACCAATCTCCTTCATCCATGGGACTCTCCACGCAAGAGTACTGGAGTGGGGGTGTCATTGCCTTCTCCAAAACCCACTTATAGCAGTGCCTTTAATCCAGGACATCTTGTCTACATTTCAAGAAAAAGTTACAAGGCACAGCAAAAGGCAAAAGAAAAAAAAAAAATTTGAAGAGACAAAGCATCATCGGAACCAGACATAGCAGGGATGTTGGAAACATCAGACCAGAAGTGAGCCAGAAAGAAAAACACCAATCCAGCATACTAACGCATATCTATGGAATTCAGAAAGATGGTAATGATAACCCTAAATGTGAGACAGCAAAAGAAACACAGATGTATAGAACAGTCTTTTGGACTCAGTGGGAGAATGCGAGGGTGGGATGATTTGAGAGAATAGCACTGAAAAATGTATATTATCATGTGTGAAACAGATCGCCAGTCCAGGTTCAACGCATGAGATAGGATGCCCAGGGCTGGTGCACTGGGATGATCCAGAGGGATGGGATGGGGAGGGAGTTGGGAGGGGGGTTTAGGATGCGGAACAAATGTACACCCATGGCTGACTCATGTCAATGTATGTCAAAACAACTACAATATTGTAAAGTAATTAGCCTCCAATTAAAATTTTTAAAAAATTAAAAAATAAAAGCAACTCCGGCTTCCCCAGTGACTCAGTGGTAAAGAATCTGCCTGACAATGCAGGAGACCTGGGTTCAATTCCTGGGTCAGGAAGATCCCCTGGAGAAGAAATTGGCAATCCACTCCAGTATTCTTCCCTGGGAAATCCTATAGACAGAGAAGCCTAGTGGGCTACAGTCCATAGGGTCACAAAAGAGTTGAACACGACTGAGTGACTAAACAACAATGACAATACATGATTAATATATCAAGGGCTCTAAAGGATAAAGTATACAGCATGCAAAAATAGATGGGCAATGAAATCAGAAAGATGTATATTCTAAAAAGGAACAAAGAAGAAATGCTAGAAATAAAAACAGTGTAACAGAAAAGAAGAAAAAAACCCTACAAGTATGCTTATGATTTTTAAATTAAAGAAAAACACTTTGTCTATAAAGGAATATATGGCAAAACCAATACAATATTGTAAAGTTAAAAATAATAATAATAATAAAGAATTGTATCAGGTTCTACTCAGAAACCATCCAAAGAAGGAGAGAGTAGAGTGAAAAAGTTTTAAGTGTTGAGAGAAAACAAAACAAAACACAAAAAAACACCAATTAAGAATTCTATAGTTTGTGAAATGATTTTCAAAAGTAAAGGAAAAATGAACACTTCTTCAGACAAACAAAAATTGGGAAAGGAGTATGACAAGGCTGTATAATGTCACCCTGCTTATTTAACTTATATGCAGAGCATCATGCGAGAGGCCAGACTAGCTAAAGCACAAACTGGAAGCAAGATTGCCAGGAGAAATATCAATAACTTCAGATATGGAGTTGAAGCCTAGTGTGCTGCAGTCCATGGGGTCGCAAAGAGTCACACACAACTGAGCAAATGAACTGAACTGATGAAGATGATACCACTCTAGAGGCATAAAGCAAAGAGTAACTAAAGAGTCTCTTGATGAGGGTGAAAGACAAGAGTGAAAAAGCTGGCTTAATGCTCAACAATCAAAAATCTAAGATCATGGTATCTGGTCCCGTCATTTCATGGCAAATAAATGGGGAAAAAGTAGAATCAGTGAGATTTTATTTTCTTGGGCTCCAAAGTCACTGCAGACAGTGACTGCAGCCATGATATTAAAAGACGCTTGCTCTTTGGAAGGAAAGCTATGATAAACCTAATAAAATCTAAAGGGAAGATGTAGACGTTCTAGAGATGAATTCACAACAATGTGAATATACTTAATGCCGCAGAGCAGTACATTTTAAAAAAAATGGTGGAAATGGTTTGGTTTACATTATGTATATTTTACTGTGTAGGGGAAAGGAAAATTCCTCTTTATTTTACTCTTCTAGGCTCTCTGGCTGGGGCCTTGGAGATTCAAATGATGTAAGACAGATGAACAAGAGAAATACAGTTTATTAACTTGTATAGCACGCACACTTATGGAAAGATCTTCTATCATTTATAGATTGTTATTGTTGTACTCAGTATTACAGAGTGCTTCATCTTCAAGAAGATTCATAGGAAGGACTTTTGATAAAATAAGTTTCTGATAAATTTCATACCTTGCTGCTAAACTTTGTAAGGAATTATATAATTCCAACAGAAAGTCTGATGGGTTCATAAAACTGTTAACAAAAAGGACTAGTTGCTGAGTAAACTTGTGAATATGGTTATAATTTTTATGATTTTTGTCTAAAATATTACTGATTTTAGCTTGCATTTTCCAGATATAGGGAAACCCTTCCTTTCAAGATAATGATTACTTAAAACAATTTGGAAAATTAGACCTTTGTAAGTATAATTAAAACATTTCTTTTCTTTCTACCTGATCCCTCCAAAAACTGGAAACTCAGGTTCCCAGCAGATTTTTCAGATAAATAGGGGAGGCCATCTCCTAATATGGGCACTCTTCCAAACTCCAGTTGATGATTATATTCTCTGAATGAAATTTCTCATCTGTAAATTGGGTACTGAAAAATAGTATCAATTTCATGGAGTTATTGTTGACGTGAAAGTGCTTACTCCAGTTCATAGGACAGAAGAGAAAATCAATAAGTAGAAACTATTACAGCAAGCTATTTTACCAGAGTAATACCAGACTGTCCCTTGCTATGGTGTGTAAATGTGTAAAAGGAATGAAAATGGAATTCTTGAGGTTATAGCTAAGGAACACTGGTGCTGGTATAAAGACCACAGTTGGCAAGAAAACAGCCAACCAAGACTTCCTCCACAGAAGAGAGATCAAAACCCAAGTCAGAGGCGAACAAAGGTCTGGGAATGAGAGGCAGAGAGCTGGAGAGGCCTGTCCCCAATGATGACCATCCCCAAAGTGGAGGGGACACAGGATATGATAAAACCCCTTCAAGTGTGGCTCATGACTTACCTCCTGCTAGAAGCCAGCAGAGTTATCAGCTTTGTAGAGGAGACTCCCATGCCATAAACCTGTGTTATGAGTGAAGTAGAAACCCCCGATTTCCCACTTGGGGTGTGAAAAACTCAGAAAGAGGGAGACAGCAGGCTTATGGAGTCTAGAGCCAGGATGAGAAAATGCCACAGAGGGAGATGAAATATGTGCCTTCCAACTGGGGAGCAGATGAGAACTAGCTACATCCTTCCTTCAAATTGAGGGAAAACAGTCAAACTTCCTTCAACACTCGGCAAAAACAGGACCAGGAGCAGACTGTGGCTCAGATCATGAACACCTTATTGCTCAATTCAGAGGTAAATTGAAGAAAGTGGGGAAAACCACTAGACCATTCAGGTATGACCTAGATCAAATCCCTTATGATTATACAGTGGAAGTGAGAAATAGATTTAAGGGACTAGATCTCATAGACAGGATGGCTGACCTAAGAACAGAGGTTCATGACATTGTACAGGAGACAGGGATCAAGACCATCACCTAGAAAAACACTCCAATATTGTAGAGTAATTAGCCTCCAAATGTAGTTTTTTAAAAGAGGTAAAATGGCTGTCTCAGGAGGCCTTACAAATAGCTGTGAAATGAAGACAAGTGAAAAGCAAAGGAGAAAAGGAAAGATATACCCATTTGAATGCAGAGTTACAAAGAATAGCAAGGAGAGATAAGAAAGCCTCCCTTAATAATCAATGCAAGGAAATAGAGGAAAACAATAGAATGGGAAAGGCTAGAGATCTTTTCAAGAAAATTAGAGATACCAAGGGAGCATTTAGTACAAATATGGGTACAACAAAGGACAGAAATGGTATAGATATAACAAAGCAGAAGATATTAAGAGGCAGCAAGAATACACAGAAGAACTGTACAAAAAAGATCTTCTCAACCCAGATAATCATGATGGTGTGATCACTCACCTAGAGCCAGACATCCTGGAATGTGAAGTCAAGTGGGCCTTAGGAAGCATCACTACGAACAAAGCTAGTGGAGGTGATGGAATCCCAGTTGAACTATTTCAAATCCTAAAAGATGATGCTATGAAAGTGCAGCACTCAACATGCCAACAAATTTAGAAAACTCAGCAGTGGCTAAAAGACTGAAAAAGGTCAGTTTTCATTCTTATCCCAAAGAAAGGCAATGGTAAAGAATGTTCAAACTACCACGCAATTGCATTCATCTCACACACGAGTAAAGTAATCCTCAAAATTCTCCAAGCCAGGCTTCAGCTGTATGTGAACCATGAAATTCCAGATCTTCAAGCCGGTTTTAGAAAAGGCAGAAGAACCAGAGATCAAACTGCCAACATCCAAGGGATCATGGAAAAAGCAAGAGAGTTCCAGAAAAACATCGATTTCTGCTCTATTGACTATGCCAAAGCCTTTGACTGTGTGGATCACAATAAACTGTGGGAAACTCTGAAAGAGATGGGAATACCAGATCACCTGACCTGCCTCTTGAGAAATCTGTATGCAGGTCAGGAAGTAACAGTTAGAACTGGACATGGAACAACAGACTGGTTCCAAATAGGAAAAGGAGTACTTCAAGGCTGTATATTGTCACCCTACTTATTGAACTTATATGCAGAGTACATCATGAGAAACGCTGGGCTGGAAGAAGCACAAGCTGGAATCAAGATTGCTGGGAGAAATATCAATAACCTCAGATACACAAATGACACCACCCTTATGGCAGAAAGTGAAGATGAACTACAAAGCCTCTTGATGAAAGTGAAAGAGGAGAGTGAACAAGTTGGCTTAAAGCTCAACATTCAGAAAACGAAGATCATGGCATCTGGTCCCATCACTTCATAGGAAATAGATGGGGAAATAGTGGAAACAGTGTCAGAGTTTATTTTTTGGGGCTCCAAAATCACTGCAGATGGTGACTTCAGCCATGAAATTAAGACACTACTTGGAAGAAAAGTTATGACCAACCTAGATAGCATATTGAAAAGCAGAGACATTACTTTGCCAACAAAGGTCTGTCTAGTCAAGGCTATGTTTTTTCCTTTGGTCATGTATGGATGTGGGAGTTGGACTGTGAAGAAAGCTGAGCGCCAAAGAATTGATGCTTTTGAACTGTGGTGTTGGAGAAGACTTGAGAGTCCCTTGGACTACAAGGAGATCTAACCAGTCCATTCTAAAGGAGATCAGCCCTGGGTGTTATTTGGAAGGAATGATGCTAAAGCTGAAACTCCAGTACTTTGGCCACCTCATGCAAAGAGTTGACTCATTGGAAAAGACTCTGATACTGGGAGGGATTGGGGGCAGGAGGAGAAGGGGAAGACAGAAGATGAGATGGCTGGATGGCTTGCTGCGATTCATGGGGTCGCAAAGAGTTGGACACGAGTGAGCGACTGAATTGAACTGTGCCCCCTCCTCATTCTGTTAACAACTGTGCCCCCTCCTTCCTATCTCAAAAGCATTCAGTTCAGGTCAGTTGCGCAGTCGTATCTGAATCTTTGTGATGCCATGGACTGTTAAACGCCAGGCCTCCTTGTCCATCACCAAATCCTGGAGGTTACTCAAACTCATGTCAATGGAGTTGGTGATGCCATACAATCATCTCATCCTCTGATGACCCCTTCTCCTCCGTCCTTCAATCTTTCCCAGCATCAGGGTATTTTCAATTGAGTCATCTCTTCACATCAGGTGGCCAAATTATTAGAGTTTCAGCTTCAACATCAGTCCTTTCAATGCATATTCAGGACTGATTTCCTTTAGGATGGATTGGTTGAATCTCCTTGCAGTCCAAGGGACTCTCAAGAGTCTTCTCCAATGTCATAGGTCAAAAGCATTAATTCTTTGGCATTATAATCTAACTCTCACATCCATACATGACTACTGGAAAATCATAGCCTTGACTAGATGGACCATTGTGGACAAAGCAATGTCTCCAATTTTTAATATGCTGTCTAGGTTGATCATAAATTTTTCCCCAAGGTCTAAGCGTCTTTTAATTTCAGGGCTCCAGTCACCATCTGCAGTGATTTTGGAGCCCCAAAAAATAAACTCTGACACTGTTTCCCCATCTATTTGCCTTGAAGTGATGGGACTGGATGCCATGATCTTCATTTTCTGAATGTTGTGTTTTAAGCCAACTTTTTCACTCTCTTCATTCACTTTATCAAGAGGCTCTTTAGCTCTTCAATTTCTGCCATAAGGGTGGTGTCATCTGCATATCTGAGGTTATTGATATTTCTCCCAGAAATCTTAATTCCAGCTTGTGCTTCATCCAGCCCAACATTTCTCATGATGCACTCTGCATATAAGTTAAATAAGCAGGGTGACAATATACAGCCTTGATGTACTCATTTTCCTATTTGGAACCAGTCTGTTGTTCCATGTCCAGTTCTAACTGTTGCTTCCTGACCTGCATACAGGTTTCTCAAGAGGCAGGTCAGGTGGTCTGGTATTCCCATCTCTTACAGAGTTTCCCACAGTTTATTGTGATCCACACAGTCAAAGGCTTTGGCATAGTCAATAGAGCAGAAATAGATGTTTTTCTGGAACTCTCTTGCTTTTTTGATGATCCAGCAGATGTAGGCAATTTGATCTCTGGTTCGTCTGCCTTTTCTAAAACCGGCTTGAACATCTGGAAATTCATGGTTCATGTATTGTTGAAGCCTGGCTTGGAGAATTTTGAGCATTAATTTACTAGTGTGTGAGATGACTGCAGTTGTGCAGTGGTTTGAGCATTCTTTGGCATTGCCTTTCCTTGGGATTGGAATGAAAACTGACCTTTTCTAGTCCTGTGGCCACCGCTGAGTTTTCTAAATTGTTGGCATGTTGAGTGCAGCACTTTCATAGCATCATCTTTTAGGATTTGAAATAGCTCAACTGGAATTCCATCACCTCTGCTAGCTTTGTTCGTAGTGATGCTTCCTAAGGCCCACTTGACTTCACATTCCAGGATGTCTGGCTCTAGGTAAGTTATCACACCACCATGATTATCTGGGTTGTGAAGATCTTTTTTTGTACAGTTCCTCTGTGTATTGTTGCCACCTCTTCTTAATGTCTTCTGCTTCTGTTAGGTCCTTCCATTTCTGTCCTATATTGTACCCATCTTTGTATGAAATGTTCCCTTGGTATCTCTAATTTTCTTGAAGAGATCTCTAGTCTTCCCATTTTACTGTTTTTCTGTATTTCTTTGTATTGATAACAAACAAGGCTTTCTTATCTCTCTTTGTTATTCTTTGGAACTCTGCATTCAAATGGGTATATCATTCCTTTTCACCTTTGCTTTTCACTTCTCTTCATTTCACAGATATTTGTACAGCCTCCTCAGACAGCCATTTTACATTTTTGCATTTCTTTTTCTTGGCGATGGTCTTGAACCCTGTCTCCTGTTTCACGAACCTCCATCCATAGTTCATCTAGTACTCTGTCTATCAGATCTAATCCCTTAAATCTATCTCCCACTTCCACTGTATAATCATAAGGGATAGGTTTTAGGTCATACCTCAAAGGTCTAGTGGTTTTCCCTACTTTCTTCAATTTATGACTGAATTTTCCAAAAATGAGTTCATGATCTAAGCCACAGTCAGCTCCCAGTCTTGTTTTTGCTCACTGTATAATGCTTCTCCATCTTTGGCTGCAAAGAATATAATCAATCTGATTTCTATGTTGACCATCTGGTGATGTCCATGAGTACAGTCTTCTACTGTGTTATTGGAAGAGGGTGTTTGCTATGGCCAGTGTGTTTTCTTGGCAAAACTCTATTAGCATTTGCCCTGTTTCATTCTGTACTCCAAGGCCAAATTTGCCTGTAACTGCAGGTGTTTCTTGACTTCCTACTTTTGCATTCCTGTCCCCTAAAATGAAAACAGCATCTTTTCTTGGTGTTAGTTCTAGAAAGTCTTGTAGGTTTTTCTAGAACTGTTCAACTTCAGCTTCTTCAGCATTACTGGCCAGGGCATAGACTTGGATTACTGTGATATTGAATGTTTTGTTTTGGAAATGGACAGAGATCACTCTGTTATTTTTGAGATTGCATCCAAGCACTTCATTTCAGACTCTTTTATTGACTATGATGGCTATTCCATTTCTTCCAAGGGATTCTTGCTCACAGTAGTAGATATAATGGTCATCTGAGTTAAATTCACCCATTTCAGTCCATATTAGTTTGCTCATTCCTAAAATGTTGACATTCATTCTTGCCATCACCTGTTTGACCACTTCCAATTTGCCTTGATTCACAGACTTAACATTCCAGGATCCTATGCAATATTGCTCTTTACAGCATCAGACTTGGCTTCCATCACCAGTCACATCCACAACTGGGTGTTGTTTTTGCTTTGGCTCCATCCCTTCATTCTTTCTGGAGTTATTTCTCCACTGATCTCCAGTAGCATGTTGGGCACCTATGGACCTGGGGAGTTCAACTTTTAGTGTCTTATCTTTTTGCCTGTTCATACCATACATGGGGCTCATGTATTCAAGGCAAGAATACTGAAGTGGTTTGCCATTCCCTTCTCCAGTGGACCACATTTTGTCAGAACTCTCCAGCATGACCCATCTGTCTTGGGTGTCCCTACACTGCATGGCTGATAGTTTCATTGAGTTAGACAAGGCTGTGAGCATAGATACTGTTTCCATAGTGAAGACGCCATCTTAGCCTCTTTCCCAGGAGCTCAGACCTGGCTCTCTTGCACCCTGATGCCTAAGCCCTTCCCTTCCCCATTTAAACAATACTCAGTTGTCTTCCTCAACTGATGGGCACCAAGGACTTGCACTCATTTCAGGAGCAACATCAAGCCCCTGCCAAGAGGGAGTTACTTTATGGGTAAAAAAGCTATGAAACAAACAAAATTGATTATATGACTACCTTCCTTCAGGTTTAGGAAACACATTGATTTCTTTTTTTTTTTTTTTTATAACAGAAGTTTTTTTTTTTTTTTTTTTTTTTTTAGTTTACACTATTGTACTGGTTTTGCCATACATCAACATGAATCCACCACGGCTGCAAACGTGTTCCCTATCCTGAACCCCCCTCCCACCTCCCTCTCCGTACCATCCCTCAGGGTCATCCCACTGGTAACGCATTGATTTCTTTCTTTTCATCAGGGTGATCACCACAGGAAACAAAGGAAGCAGTCAGTAAAGGTGAGGCGGTGCCCTTAATATTCCAGGAGGCTGGGTGCTGATAAAGCAGTCACTAGAAAAGCCCATCAATTCCCTGGTGTAAAAGTAGACTCTGGGTCTTCCCAGGTGGCTCAGTGGTAAAGTACCTGCCTACCAATGCAGGAGACACAGGATATACGGGTTTGATCCCTGTTCAGGAAGATACCCTGAAGAAGGAAATGACAACCCACTCCAGTATTCTTGCCCAGGAAATCCCAAGGACAGAGGAGCATGGTAGGCTACAGTTTATGGGCTCACAAAAGGGTTGGACATGACTGAGCAACTAAACAACAAAAAGTAGAATCTGGGTCACAAAATAAAAATTTAATCTTTTTTCTTTCCCTTTGTGCTGAGTTGACATTCACTTGCTCACAGATCATCTCCTGCAGAGGCCTCACATTCCTAGCCCTTTAGACCAGGTTCCTGGGGAGAAATGACTGCGCTGACATCTCAGCTCTGAGGGCCATGTGGAAAGATGCTGCTCAGGGTGCTGTGATTCAAGATGGCGGCCAGGGTCCCGTGGGCAGAGATGATGCACCTGGCACTGCAATCTGGGCAGACAGCTACACAGCTGAGCCCACCCAGCAAGAACCGTGCCCCTCTCCACTCACATGAACCACAAGCAGCAGCCCCATGGAGGACTTTTGGGGGAGAGCATGTGGTCCAGATCAAGTTCTATTGGAACAAGCCACAGCTTCTTGGGTATCCCTTTGGGTAACAGACTAGAGGGTGGGTAACAGACTAGGAAGAAATCCAACCTTCTTCTGCCCAATAACAGAATGTGATTCTCCAAGAGACCTAGATAAGGGAGAAGCAGCAGACTAGTTTAGAAAATTATTACATAATACCATTGTGGTCTGCATCATTCCCTTTAAAATGATGTTTACTCTTGGAAACATGTGCTTCCCCTCCTGATAGAAACCAGGCGAGACTTATAGACCTTCCAGTTCTATCAGGTTAAAGACATAAAGAACCAGAAACTCGGGAACCTCTCAAAGTGGGATTCTTGAGGGAAATCCGTTGTCTGGGAGACCCAGACTCACTCTAGACCCAGAAGCCAAGAGCATCAGACAGTTTTCTCCTTCAGACTTCCCCACCCTTCCTGACCTGAGCCCCAGGAAATATCCTATCATGCTAATCTGAGGATTTAAACTCGAGATTTGGTGACTAGCCAGGGAATGGAGCCTGACTCAAGTGATGAGACTTTGATAAGGATGAGACTTTCCTACGAGGATGTATCTCCTTCAGGAGGCAGGTACAGATTCATGTGAAGAGAGCAGAAGGGGGCCCTCAATAAAAAACAGGTTCAAGAGGGACAGTGTTGCCCTGGGGATTTTCTCCAATAGAAAGAAAGTGTAGTTGTTCAGTCTTGTCCAACTCTTTGTGACCCCACATACTGTAGTCTGCCAGGCTCCTCTGTCCATGGGATTTTCTGGGCAAGAACACTGGAGTGGATTGCCATTTCCTTCTCCAGGGGAGCTTCCCAACTCAGGGATCAAACCTGGGTATCCCACATAGCAGGCAGATTCTTTACCATCTGAGCCACAAGGGAAGCCTAAAGGCTCAGTTCTTTAAATGATTTTCCCTTTAGAATATGGGGAAAGACTATTGGAAAAACTTTAGCTATTTCCCTGCTTACTGAAGTAGATATTTTAAACATATTCTGGTTCTTGAGTTAACTGAGACCATCCCTGCCCAGTGTGGGGCTGCAGTTCCAGGGAGGCTGATGGGACAGGATGGTGAGATGGGAAAGGAGAACAGTCTCTCCATCTCCACTCACTGACCCACTGCAGAGACAGTGTCATCCTGTCAAGTGGACTGTGACTCAGAAACTCAGGTCCTGAGAACAGTCCAGTGAGCACGACAGAGCAGGAGGTAAGGGGAGAATTCCACACAGTATCAGCAGTCCTTGGAAGGGGACAGAGCAGGAGGTAAGGGGGGAATTCCCCCACAGTAGCAGGGCGTTCTCCTTACTGCACAGTCAGGAACACCAGGTAGAATGAATCTGCTGTCTGTCACTATATCAATCACCTGAGACATCAGTAGCCTAAAACTGTGATCCCTTATTGATTACTCAGTACAGTTGTGAGGGCTGATGAGGCAAGGCTATTGCTGGCCTCCTGGGCTCACTCACAGGCCTGCCAACAGCCGGGGGGCCCCGCTGGCACTGGGTGTCCAGATGGGCCTCACTTCCACTGTGGGCTGAGCTGGGATGGCCGGAGGACCTGGGGTGGCCTGGTTTCTCTCCCCACGTGGCCCCTCATCTCAGGCTTCTGACAGCTCGGTGGTCAGGGAGGGAGTCTGTGATGGAGTCACCTCCAAGCTGAGGTCTCCTAAAGGATTAGAAGGCAGCAGTGAGCAGGGAAAAGGGGGAGAGGCTGGTGAGAGGGTGGAAGTTGACTTATATTAGAGAATAACATGTGTCTGTGAGATAGGAGGAAGATGACACTTTCTAGAAAAACAGGAATAAGGTTAGGTTGGTTAGTGCAAGTAATATAAGAAAAGAGAGGAGGTGAGTGTCAGGTCATGCAAGTTCAAGGAGCTAAGGAGTTTTTTTTTTTTTTTTTTTTTCTTTGTTTTTAATCTTTGTACCAAGAGTGGGAAACCGTTGAAAAGTTTTAAATAATGGGGTGACATGATCTGATGTTCTCTTTAAAAAAGAAAGAGCATGATTATGCATTTCAAGTTTTACAGGGGGACTGGAGCAGGCTTTCTCAACCTTAGCAGGGTTGACATTTGGACCAGACAAGTCTATTTTGGTGAGGGGACCTGTACATTGCAGGGTGTGTCACAGCATCCCCGACCTCTATCCACTGGATGCAGTAGTCACCTATCCCTCAGTCCTGACAACCAAAAATGTGTCCAGACGTTGTTAGCAAGATATCCTCCGGGAAACCAGTTCCTGGTTGAGAACCACTGGGCTGGAGTGAATGTAGGGTTTCCTCTGTCTTCTGGGACAGAAATTCTCCTCACTGGGCTTGAGTGGTGGAGATGGAGCTGAGATGAGCAGATGGGATAGCAGAGACCAGAAGATGAACTCAGCAGTACTTGGGGGGACAGACCCATCACAATGATCCAGTCCTCAGTATTCTCTCCGCTTCCCTCCTTCAACATTCCACCTGCTCTGAAGAAAGAATCTGGTCTTGTGTTGGGGATACTGATAGTTGTGTGGCAAAAGGATAGGACGTGAAATGTAAAGTTCTCTTTCACCCTGTTGTAGTTTGTTGATGCAACACTCATATAGTGTCGAAGTCTGATCAAGGAATTGATTGCTCATGTAGGGTCAAAGTTTGATCAAGGAACTGATTGCTCATGTAGGGTCAAAGTTTGATCAAGGAACTGATTGAAAATCAGCAAGGCAGGGCAAAAAACCCCAAAAGTTAAAAAACAACAAAAGGGACTTCCCTGGTGACCCAGTGGTTAATAAGACTGTATGCTCCCAATGCAGGAGGTACAGGTTTAATCTTATTTTCCCTGGTCGGGGAACTAAGGTCTCATCTGCCACACAGTGTGACATTAAAAACCAAAAAGAGAGAGAAGGAAATAAGGTTGGTTATTCCCAGGTTTGTTTGTTTACTTATTTTTGGCTGTGCTGGTCTTTTGGTCTTTGTTGTTTTTATGCGACTTTCTTTGGTTGAGGAGAGCAGGGGCTATTCTTCATTGTGGTGTGTGAGCTTCTCGTTGTGGTGACTTCCCCTGTTGTGGAGCACAGGCTCCAGGCATGCAGGCTTCAGTAGCTGCAGCATGGGCACTCAATAGTTGTGGCACGCAGGCTTGGATGTTCCACAGCATGTGGAGTGTTCCCGGACCAGGGATCGAACCTGTGTCCCCTGCACTGGCAGGTGAATTCTTATTCACTGTACCACCAGGGAACTCATCCCAGGCTTATTTTTGAGTGAGGGTAGTGTAAAAGTCTGGAGAGCAAACTTAGACATGAGGGCAATGGAGAGAGTGCTCTGGAATGAACTTGCTGAGGCACTGGCACCAAACCTTACAACATCTGTCTGCAGATGCAACCATGTTCTTTTTAAATATAATTGTGTCCTCATTCCCTTGTTTTTCCTTGTTCTTATTCAGTCACTTAGTCGTGTCCAACTCTTTGCGGTCTCATGAACTATAGCACACCAGACTCCTCTGTCCTCCACTGTCTCCTGGAGTTTGCTCAAATTCATGTCTATTTAGTCAGTGAAGCTATTTAACCATCTCACCCCCTACCACCCCCTTCTCCTTTTGCCTTCAGTCTTTCCCAGCATGAGGGTCTTTTCCAATGAGACAGCTCTTCACATCAGGTGGCCAAAGTATTGGCCAGGAACAATCTTTCCAATGAATATTCAGGGTTGATTTCCTTTAGGATTGACTGGCTTGATATCCTTGCTATCCAAGTGACTCACACGATTCTTTTTCAGACGATAATTCGAAAGCATCAGTTCTTTGGCCCTCAGCGTTCTTTATGCTCCATCTCTCACATGAATACACGACTATGGGAAAAACCAGAGCTTTGACTATATGGACCTTTGTCAGCAATGTAATGTCTGCTTTTTAATACACTCTCTAGCTTTGTGACACCTTTTCTACCAAGGAGAAAGTGTCTTTTAATTTCATAACTGCAGTCACTGTCTGCATTGATTTTGGAGCCCAAGAAAAGAAAATCTGTTACTGCTTTCACTTTTTAGTTTTCTATTTGCCATGAAGTGATAGGATCATTTACCATAATCTCAGCTTTATTTCATGTTGAGTTTCCAGCCAGCTTTTTCACTCTCCTCTTTCAATCAAGAGGCTCTCTATTTCCTCTTCACTTTCTGCCATTAGAGTTGTATCATTCACATACCTGAGGTTGTTGATACTTCTGTTGGAAAACTTGATTCCAACTTGTGATCCATCCAGCCAGGCATTTCACATGATGTACTCTGCATAGAAGATAAATAAGCAGGATGACAATATATAGCCTTCTGTACTCCTTTCCAAACTTTGAACCAATTAGTTCCACATCTGGTTCTAACTATTGCTTTTTGATCCACCTACAGGTTTCTTTTTACATAATGAATAATAATTCTCTATACTGTGCCCACCTGTTAAAGGAGTCTCATGAGGAATGGTGAGTTCCCAACCCTAAAACACTAGGAATTCACCTGATCGAACCCTGTCCTTAGTTCTTATTTGTTCATATCCTATCATGGGAAGTAGGTGTTTGAACTTTTTATTATGGAAAATTTCAAAAATATCCAAAAGTAGAATAGCACAATGAACTTCCATGAAATAAGCTTCAACAATTATTCATATGTTGTCCATTCATTTCATCAAACTCTCCTCTTTTGCCGCAGTGCCACCACTATTGAGCAAGACTTCAGGATACATGTAATTTCACCAACTGACACTCCAGTACATATTTCTATGAGCTAAACATTTGAGAAAGATAAACACAATATCATATCCCTTTACTAATCACCTTAGCATCAATATATGTGTGTAGCGCGGGTGGCTGCAAAGGCGTACATAGTGTGGCCGAGAGGAGCTACCCCATGTCCGAGGTCAGGGGCAGAAGCCGGGAGGACCCCATGCCCGAGGGACAGCGGCCAAGAGGAGCTACCCTACGTCCGAGGTCAGGGGCAGCAGCCAGGAGGATCAACCCCACATCTAAGAAGAAGTGGTTGCGTGGGTGCAGGAGGGGATAGAGGAGCTATGCCACGTTCAAGGTCAGGAGGGGTGGTGGTGAGGAGATACCACTTGTCCAAGGTAAGGAGCAGCCATGAAGAGATACCCCCCGTCCAAGGTAAGAGAAACCCAAGTAAGACGGTAGGTGTTGCAAGAGGGCATCAGAGGGCAGACACACTGAAACCATAATAACAGAAAACTAGTCAGTCTAATCACACTAGGAACACAGCCTTGTCTAAGTCAATGAAACTAAGCCACGTCCGTGGGGCCACCCAAGACGGGCAGGTCATGGTGGAGAGGGCTGACAGAATGTGGTCCACTGGAGAAGGGAATGGCAAACCACTTCAGTATTCTTGCCTTGAGAACCCTATAAACAGTATGAAAAGGCAAAATGATAGGATATTGAAAGAGGAACTCCCCAGGTCAGTAGGTGCCCAATATGCTACTGGAGATCAGTGGAGAAATAACTCCAGAAAGAATGAAGGGATGGAGCCAAAGCAAAAAGAATACCCAGCTGTGGATGTGACGTGATAGAAGCAAGGTCCGATGCTGGAAAGAGTAATATTGCATAGGAACCTGGAATGTTACGTCCATGAATCAAGGCAAACGGGAAGTGGTCAAACAGGAGATGGCAAGAGTGCATGTTGACATTCTAGGACTCAGCGAACTAAAATGGACTGGAATGGGTGAATTTAACTCAGATTCTATAATGGTATAGACCATTATATCTAGTACTGAGGGCAGGAATCCAGGAGAAGAAATGGAGTAGCCATCATGGTCAACAAAAGACTTTGAAATGCAGTACTTGGATGCAACCTCAAAAACGACAGAATGGTCTCTGTTCGTTTCCAAGGCAAGCCATTCAATATCACAGTAATCCAAGTCTATGCCCCAACCAGTAATGCTGAAAAAGCTGAATTTGAATGGTTCTATGAAGACCTACAAGACCTTTTAGAACTAACACCCAAAAAAGATATCCTTTTCGTTATAGCAGACTGGAGTCCAAAAGTAGGAAGTCAAGAAACACCTGGAGTAACAGGCAAATTTAGCCTCAGAATACGGAATGGAGCAGAGCAAAGACTAGTAGAGTTTTGCCAAGAAAATGCACTGGTCATAGCAAACACCCTCTTCCAACAACACAACAGAAGACTCTACACATGGACATCACCAGAGGGTCAACATGAAAATCAGATTGATTATATTATTTGCAAACAAAGATGGAGAAGTGCTATACAGTCAACAAAAACAAGACCAGGAGCTGACTGTGGTTCAGATCATGAACTCTTTATTGCCAAATTCAGACTTACATTGAAGAAAGTAGGGGAAACCACTTGACCATTCAGGTATGAGCTAAATCAAATCCCTTATGATTAAACAGTGGAAGTGAGAAATAGGTTTAAGAACTAGATCTGATAGGTACAGTGCCTGATGAACTGTGGACTGAGGTTTGTGACATTGTACAGGAAACAGGGATCAAGACCATCCCCATGGAAAAGAAATGCAGAAAAGCAAAATAGCTCTCTGAGGAGGCCTTACAAATAGCTGTGAAAAGAAGAGAAGTGAAAAGCAAAGGAGAAAAGGAAAGATATAAGCATGTGACTGCAAGTTCCAAAGAATAGCAAGAAAAAATAAGAAAGTCTTCCTCAGTGATCAATGCAAAGAAATAGAGGAAAACAACAGAATGGGAAAGACTAGAGATCTTTTCAAGAAAATTAGAGACACCAAGGGAACATTTCATGCAAAGATGGGCTCGATAAAGGACAGAAATAATATGCACCTAACAGAAGCAGACGGAGGAGGCAATGACACCCCACTCCAGTACTCTTGCCTGGAGAATCCCATGGATGGAGGAGCCTGGAAGGCTGCAGTCCATGGGGTCGCTGAGGGTCAGACATGACTGAGCAACTTCACTTTCACTTTTCACTTTCATGCATTGGAAAAGGAAATGGCAACCAACTCCAGTGTTCTTGCCTGGAGAATCCCAGGGATGGGGGAGCCTGGTGGGCTGCCGTCTATGGGATCGCACAGAGTCGGACACGACTGAAGTGACTTTGCAGCGGCAGCAAACAGAAGCAGAAGATATTAAGAAGAGGTGGCTGGAATACACAGAAGAACTGTACAAAAAAGATCTTCATGACCAAGATAATAACGATGGTGTGATCACTGACCTAGAGCCAGACATTCTGGAATGTAAAGTCAAGTGGGCCTTAGGAAGCATCACCACGAACAAAGCTAGTGGAGGTGATGGAATTCTAGTTGAGCTATTTCAAATCCTGAAAGATGATGCTGTGAAAGTGCTGCACTCAATATGCCAGCAAGTTTGGAAAACTCAGAAGTGGCCACAGGACTGAAAAAGGTCAGTTTTCATTCCAATCCCAAAGAAAGGCAATGCCAAGGAATGCTCAAACTACCACATAATTGCACTCATCTCACACGCTAAAAAAGTAATGCTTAAAATTCTCTAAGCCAGGATTCAGCAATACATGAACCATGAACTTCCAGATGTTCAAGCTGGTTTTAGAAAAGGCAGAGGAACCAGAGATCAAATTGCCAACATCCGCTGAATCATCGAAAAAGCAAGAGCGTTCCAGAAAAACATCTATTTCTGCTTTATTGACTATGCCAAAGCCTTTGACTGTGTGGATCACAATCAACTGTGGAAAATTCTTCAAGAGATGGGAATACCAGACCACCTGACTTGCCTCTTGAGAAACCTGTATGCAGGTCAAGAAGCAACAGTTAGAACTGGACATGGAACAACCAACTGTTTCCAAATAGGAAAAGGAGTACGCCAAGGCTGTATATTGTCACCCTTCTTATTTATCTTATATGCAGAGTATATCATGAGAAACTTTAAGCTGGAAGAAGCACAAGCTGTAATCAAGATTGCCAGGAGAAACCTCAATAACCTCAGATATGCAGGTGACACTACCCTTATGGCAGAAAGTTAAGAGGAACTAAAAATCCTCTTGATGAAGGTGAAAGAGGAGAGGGAAAAAGTTGGCTTAAAGCTCAACATTCAGTAAACGAAGATCATGGCATCTGGTCCCATCGCTTCATGGGAAATAGATGGGGAAACAGTGGAAACAGTGTCAGACTTTATTTTGGGGGGCTCCAAAATCACTGCACATGGTGACTGCAGCCATGAAATTACAAGACGCTACTCCTTGGAAGGAACGTTATGACCAACCTAGATAGCATATTGAAAAGCAGAGACATTATTTTGCCAACAAAGGTTCATCTAGTCAAGGCTATGGTTTTTCCAGTGGTCATGTATGGATGTGAGAGTTGGACGGTGAAGAAAGCTGAGCACCGAAGAATTGATGCTTTTGAACTGTGGTGTTGGAGAAGACTTTTGAGTGTCCCTTGGACTGCAAGGAGATCCAACCAGTCCATTCTGAAGGAGATCAGCCCTGGGATTTCTTTGGAAGGAATGATGCTAAAGCTGAAACTCCAGTACTTTGGCCACCTCATGCGAAGAGTTGACTCATTGGAAAAGACTGATGCTGGGAGGGATTGGGGACAGGAGGATAAGGGGACAACAGAGGATGAGATGGCTGATGGTATCACTGACTCGATGGACGTGAGTCTGAGTGAACTCTGGGATTTGGTGATGAACAGGGAGGCCTGGCTGTGATTCATGGGGTCGCAAAAAGTTGAACACAACTGAGCAACTGAACTAAACTGAACTGATGGATATATATACTTATACTCATTACTATATCTCAAGAACATCTTAAGAAACTGACAGTTGCCTGCTAAAATCTTAATGCTAGTATTTCACTACAGTTTTCTTCAGATCCATCAGCGTCTATAAGCATATGCATTTAATTCAGCATTACAATCCTTTATTTATTGAACCCAAGAGGTTGTTCCAATTATGACTGCTTCCTTTTCTAAATCATCACAAGCCATTGGTTTAATACTGCACTTGGGCTTCCCTAGTGGCCCAGTTGGTAAAGAATCCACCTGCAATGCAGGAAACCTGGGTTCAATCCTGGGTTGGGAAGAATCCCTGGAGAAGGGAAAGGCTACCCACTGTAGTACTCTGACCTAGAGAATTCAATGGACTATATCCATGGAGTCGCAAAGAGTGGGACATGACTGAGCCATTTTCACTTTCTTGGGAATTTTACATGAAAGCAGTTTCTGGAATGATTTATTTTTTCCCTTTGAAACACTGGATAAAGAGCTTAAGTCTTTTTTTTTTCTTTGATAAATGTTTTTATTATGATTTTTTCCGATTATTATAAGCTTCTGTTTTTCTACCTCTACAATGCCTTTAGTCATTATGGATATGTATCACAGCACAAATATTACCCAGTAATTTTTTGGAAAAAGCAAGCATTCTATTAATAGCCATAATGATGGGAAAACACATTTAGAAATCTCCATTTGTCCTCTCACTTCCAATTTATTTCCTCTAAGTCACTATGTCAGTGAGTAAAACAGCCTCACTTGGAACTAAGATTCCTTAATTTTCTGCTAGGCAGATTTCTTATCTTTCTGGGACAGACATTGTCTGGCTCTAATCAGATTGTTGACTGAGAAAACAAGAGCTTAGAGACTGAATAACATTCAAACATACAGATGGCTAACAAACACATGAAAAGATGCTCAACATCACTCATTATCAGAGAAATGCAAATCAAAACCACTATGAGGTACCATTTCACACCAGTCAGAATGGCTGCGATCCAAAAGTCTACAAATAATAAATGCTGGAGAGGGTGTGGAGAAAAGGGAACCCTCTTACACTGTTGGTGGGAATGCAAACTAGTACAGCCACTATGGAGAACAGTGTGGAGATTCCTTAAAAAACTGGAAATAGAACTGCCTTATGATCCAGCAATCCCACTGCTGGGCATACACACTGAGGAAACCAGAAGGGAAAGAGACACGTGTACTCCAATGTTCATCGCAGCACTGTTTATAATAGCCAGGACATGGAAGCAACCTAGATGTCCATCAGCAGATGAATGGATAAGAAAGCTATGGTACATATACACAATGGAGTATTACTCAGCCATTAAAAAGAATACATTTGAATCAGTTCTAATGAGGTGGATGAAACTGGAGCCTATTATACAGAGTGAAGTAAGCCAGAAGGAAAAACATAAATACAGTATACTAATGCATATATATGGAATTTAGAAAGAGCTTAAGTCTTATCTTGATACCATTCCTTTTATTTTTTCATTATTATGCAATAAGCTAATGAGATAATTTTCCACCCAACAAATGGAGTCAGATAATAAACATGAGTTTGAGGGTTTCCGTGTTTCAGATGGTTAAGAATCTGTCCACAGTGTGGGAGACCTGGGTTTGATCCCTGGGATTGGGAAGATCCCTTGGAAAAGGTAATGACTACCCACTCCAATATTCTTTCCTGGAGAATCCATGGACAGAGAAGCCTGGCAGGCTACAGTCCATGGGGTCACAAAGAGTAGGACATGACTGAGTGACTAATGCTTTTACTTTCACGTTGAGGAGAGATAAAAACAGACTAAAGACCTGGAGTATACTGAGAGGGGCTGCTGGTGACATGGAGGTCAGGGGCCAACAAAGGTACCTTTTCCTCCCTGTCACAGTTGTAGGGGATCTGGTTCTGGTGAAAATGCTGTGATGTTTGCCTTTGCTGTGTGTTAAGTGCCCCACACCCTTGTTTAAAAGTGAGATAAGAAACTAATCAACACCTCAGACCCTCCTGCCTTTTCCATACTCCTGGTTCTCCCCTTGTTCTCCTGAGTGAAGTCACTCAACTGTCAAGGAATAAGCTTTTAAACAACAAAGAAGATGGCTTAAGAAAGATTTCAGCTCTGAGATAGAACTCTGGGAAACCTTTCATGAATATGAGAGGAAATCTAAGGGCAAGTCCAAGGGCAGAGGGAATAGAAGGGTGGAGGTGCTGGGGGTGGGACAGGGGGAGCACTGGCTGTGGGCCCAGAGGACACTCATTCATGTCACCTCCTCCCTACCTCTCAGTCATGGTCTGATTCAACCGTCAGGGGGCTGGGGATGGAGACACGACAAGCCTTCTCCTACCCTCAGCCCTGCTCTTCTGGGGAAAGTGAGTGAAGAGTTCTCAGAGGTTGAAGGATAGGACTCAGTGATGACTAGTCCTTTCTACTCTGGGAGTGGATGAGAGATTTGGACACTGTAAAATGTGTGCTGTCCCTATTTAAGTGGCTTGTTTGGGGGTGCAGATTAGCAACCATTTATACAAAGAGACGCAACACGTGTTTCCCTCAAGTTGAGCTTCCATTCACAGCCTTGACCGCAGAGCCTCAGCATATTAGAGAATCACCCAGAGTGAGCCCTCAGGGAATGTCTCCATGGCACGATCATCCTGGAAACTCTTTCGCACACACAGGATAGGCTTTGTGCAAATCACAGCAACTGGCTGTCGGCCATGCTCTTCCTGAACTTCCCAGTACTTTTCTCCCTTCTCTCTCCAACCGTCTTCTATTTAAATCATGCAGGTGTCCTTACCCTCCCTGCAAACACCTGAAGTTTATTAGCCACTAATTCCTAAGTCCAGGGGGAAGAGAGAAGCAAGTGGACACATTTGAGACTTGGAAAGTTGTTCACCTACTGCCTGGGTGCCTTCAAAGTCAACCACCAAATACTAAGCCCTCCTGTGCCCAGGCTCCCAGACAGGTGCTGGGGTCCCTAGAGGAGACACAGCTGCCACTCTTCCCGGCTAAAGGAGAGGAGAAAGGAGAAAACACAGGGGAGTCAGGAGAGGGGGGCATAAGGAAGGGGGAGGGCTCATCTCAGGGAGAAGGAGTCCTGCTGGTTAGAGCCATGTCTCATCTGTGACCTGAGAGGAGAGTAAGAGTCAGTCAATAAAAAATGTGGGGGGTGGGGGTGGGGGTTCCTTGGTAGAAAAAGATGGGTCCAAAGGTCCAGAGCAAAGGAGAGGTTAGTGGATTTGAGAAACTAAAACAGTTAAGACATGTTCAATTTCAGGCTAGAGTGAGAGAAAGTCTGGAGATGAAGCAGGAGAGGAGGCAGGACTTGGGTGGTGGAGGCCTGTCCCTCTGGACAGATTGGAGTCCCTCCCACTTCCTCCTGTGGACACAGTCTTCCGTCCTAAAGGAGTTCTTCCCCAACTCCTTACATGCCCCATTAGGGTTTTTCACTGAGTAGTTAAAATCCAACCTTCCTCAGCGCCTACTAAGGCAGGCCTGGGACTAGATCTGGAGGAAAACAGTGATAACACTCAGTCCTCCTAATAAGGGGGCCATGTAATTATGTTCTTTTTGAAACACCAAATATTAATGACAATGAATATACCTAAGACGTAAAAAAAATTAAAGACTACAAAAAATAAATAAAAAACCCCACATAATCAACTCCTTTCAGTTCAGTTGCTCAGGCATGTCTGACTGTTTGCAACTCCATGGACTGCAGCACGCCAGGCCTCCAAGTCCATCACCAACTCCCAGAGCTTACTCAAACTCATGTCCATAGAGTAGCTGATGCCATCCAACCATCTCATCCTCTGCCTACCCCTTTTCCTCCTGCCTTCTATCTTTGCCAGCATCAGGGTCTTTTGAAATGACTTGGTTCTTTGCATCAGGCGGCCAAATTGTTGGGGTTTCAGCTACAGCATCAGTCATTCCAATGAATATTCAGGACTGATTTCCATTAGGATGGACTGGTTGGATCTCCTTGCAGTCCAAGGGACTCTCAAGAGTCTTTTCCAACACCACAGTTCAGAAGCATCAATTCTTCAGTGCTCAGCTTTCTTTCTTTCTTTTTTTTTTATCAGTAATTACTTTATTTTTTTTTAATTTTATTTTATTTTTAAACTTTACATAATTGTATTAGTTTTGCCAAATATCAATAGTCCAACTCACACATCCACACATGACTACTGGAAAAACCATAGCTTTGACTAGACGGACGTTTGTTGGCAAAGTAATGTCTCTGCTTTTTAATATACTGTCTAGGTAGGGCATAACTTTTCTTCCAAGGAGCAAGTGTCTTGTAATTTCATGGCAGCAGTCACCATCTGCAGTGATTTTGGAGCCCCCCAAAATAAAGTCTGTCACTGTTTCCTTTGTTTCCCCATCTATTTGCCATGAAGTGATAGGACCGGATGCCATGATCTTCATTTTTTTTTTTTAATTTTTTAAAATAAATTTATTTATTTTAATTGGAGGTTAATTACTTTACAATATTGTATTGGTTTTGCCATACATCAACATGAATCCACCACAGGTATACACGTGTTCCCCATCCTGAACCCCCCTCCCTCCCCGTACCATCCCTCTGGGTCATCCCAGTGCACCAGCCCCAAGCATCCAGTATCATGCATCGAACCTGGACTGGCGATTTGTTTCATATATGATAGTATACTTGTTTCAATGCCATTCTCCCGAGGAAACCAGAATTGAAAGAGACACGTGTACCCCAGTGTTCATCGCAGCACTGTTTATAATAGCCAGGACATTATCTTTATTTCTTGAGTGCTGATTTTCAAGGCAGTTTTTTCACTCCTCTTTCACTTTTACCAAAGGCTCTTTAGTTTCTCTTCACTTTCTGCCATAAGCATGGTACCATCTGCATATCTGAGGTTACTAATATTTCTCCCAGCAATCTTGATTCCAGTTTGTGCTTCTTCCAGCCTGGGATTTAGCATGATGTACTCTGCATATAAAATAAATAAGCAGGGTGACAATACACAATCTTGATGTACTCTTTTCCCAATTTGGTACAAGTCCATGGTTCCATGTCTGGTTCTAACTGTTGCTTCTGACACGCATACAGGTTTCTTAAGAGGCAGGTTAGGTGGCCTGGTATTCCAATCTCTTGAAGAATTCTCTACGGTTGTGATTTACACAGTCAAATACTTTGGCATAGTCAATAAACCCAAAGTAGATGTTTTTCTGGAACTCTCCTTTTTCTATGATCCAATGGATGTTGGCAATTTGATATCTCATTCCTCTTCCCTTTTTTAAAGCCAGCTTGAAAATTTGGAAGTTCTTAGTTTACATACTGATGAAACCTCTCTTGGAGAATTTTGAGTGTTACTTTACTAGCATGTGAGATGAGTGCAATTGTGCAGTAGTTTGAGCATTCTTTGGCATTGCCTTTCATTGGGATTGGAATGAAAACTGACCTTTTTCCAGTCCTGTGGCCACTACTGAGCTTTCCAAGCAGTGCAAAGGAGTGCAGCACTTTCACAGCATCATCTTTAGGATTTGAAATAGAGCAACTAAAATTCCATCACCTTCACTAGTTTTGTTCATAGTGATGCTTCCTAAGGTCCACTTCACATCACATTCAAGGTTGTCTGACTCTGAGTGATCACACCATTGTAGTTATCTGGGTCATTAAGATCTTTTTTGCATAGTTCTGTGTATTCTTGCCCCCTTTTCTTAATATCTTCTGCTTCTGTTAAGTCCATAACTCTTCTGTCCTTTATTGTGTCCCTCTTTGCTTGAAATGTTCCCTTGATATCTCTAATGTTCTTGAAGAGATCTCTAGTTTTCCCCATTCTATTATTTTCCTCTATTTCTTTGCATTGATCACTGAGGAAGGCTTTCTTTTCGTTCCTTGCTCTTCTTTGAAACTCTGCATTCAGATGGGTATATCTTTCCTTTTCTCCTTTGCCTTTAACTTCTCTTCTTTTCTCAACTATTTGTAAGGCCTCCTCAGACACCCATTTTGTCTGAGTGCATTTCTTCTTCTTGGGGGTGACTTTGATCATGGCCTTCCACACAATGTTACAAGCTTCCATCCATAGTTCTTCAGGCACTCTGTCTATCAGATCTAAGCATGTGAATCTATTGGTTACTTCTACTGTATAATCATAAGGAACTTGATTTAGGTCATACCTGAATGGTACAGTGCTTTTCCCTACTTTTATGAATTTAAGTCTGAATTTTGCAATAAGGAGTTCATGATCTGAGCCACAGTCAGCTCCCAGTCTTGTTATTGTTTACTGTATAGATTTTTTCATCTTTGGCTGAAAAGAATATAATCAATCTGATTTCAGTATTGACATCTGGTGATGTCCTTGTGTAGAGTTGTCTCTTATATTGCTTTGAAGAGAGTGTTTGCTATAACCAGTGTGTTCTCTGAGCAAAACTTTGTTATCCTTTGCCCTGTTTCTTTTTGCACCCCAAGGTCAAATTTGCCTGTTACTCCAGGTATCTCTTGACTTCCTACTTTTGCATTCCAATCCCTATATGATGAAAAGGACATCTTTTTTTGGTGTTAGATGTAGAAGGTCTTCTAGGTCTTCACAGAACCACTTAACTTCAGCTTTAGTGGTTGGGACATAGACTTGGATTACTGTGATATTGACTGATTTTCCTTGGAAATGAACGAGATCATCCTGTTTTTTTGAGATTGTGCCCAAGTACCTGCATTTCAGACTCTTTTGTTGACTATGAGGGCTACTACATTTCTTCTAAGGGGTTCTTGCCCACAATAGTAGAAGTAATGGTCATCTGAATTAAATTCACCCATTCTGGTCTATTTTAGCTCACTGATATCCCAAAGTGTCGATGTTCACTCTTGCCATCTCCTGTTTGATCACTTCCCATTTACTTTGATACATGGACCTAACATTCCAGGTTTCTAACATCAGACTTTACTTCCATTACCAGTCACATCCACAACTGGGCATTGTTTTCTCTTTGGCTCTGTCTCCTCACTCTTTCTGGAGTTATTTCTCAACTCTTCTCCAGTAGCATGTTGGGCACCTACCAACCTGGAGAATTCATCTTTCTGTGTCCTATCTTTTTGCCTTTTCATACTGTTCATGGGGTTCTCAAGGCAAGAATACTGAAGTGGTTTGCCATTCCTTTCTCCAATGGATCACATTTTATCAGAAATTTGAATGAAAGCATTTGCCCTTTGGGAAGAAACGAGATGTTTTGCCTCCAACAGTTGGCTGCAGGGTGGAATCTCCTGGGGGTTTTATTAATAAAACGTGTTGACTCCTGCCTCCCCTCCCCAAGATTCTGATTTAGCTGAGATGAGGCCTCAGCACTGGGATTTTATAGAGTTCTCCGGGTGATTCAAATTTGCAGCCAAGTTTACAAACCACCAGCCTTTGCCATAATGAGGATATAAAGGACTGTACCTGGAGGAGATAACTGAATGTACAGGGATCAGGTGATTCTGCAGGAGCAGGAGTGTGCGTTTCTGTGTGAGGAAGGTGGGATGAATGAGAGTGAGGCAATGCTAGAGGCCCCCCTTCTCTTGCCTGCTGTGAGGCCTTCCTGGCCCCTTATTCCCTGGCCTTTCCACGCTCCTCACCTGGACTCGGTGGATTCTGCTTCCCCCTGGTGGTGATTTTCAGCATGGTACCCTTCACTAGACCATTCAGGTATGACCTAAAACAAATCCCTTATGATTATACGGTGGAAGTGAGAAATAGATTTAAGGGCCTAGATCTGATAGATAGAGTGCTTGATGAGCTATGGAATGAGGTTCGTGACATTGTACAGGAGACAGGGATCAAGACCATCCACATGGAAAGAAATGCAAAAAAGCAAAATGGCTGTCTGGGGACGCCTTACAAATAGCTGTGAAAAGAAGAGAAGCGAAAAGCAAAGGAGAAAAGGAAAGATATAAACATCTGAATGCAGAGTTCCAAAGAATAGCAAGAAGAGATAAGAAAGCCTTCAGCGATCAATGCAAAGAAATAGAGGAAAACAACAGAATGGGAAAGACTAGAGATCTCTTCAAGAAAATCAGAGATACCAAAGGAACATTTCATGCAAAGATGGGCTCAATAAAGGACAGAAATGGTATGGACGTAACAGAAGCAGAAGATATTAAGAAGAGATGGCAAGAATACAAAGAAGAATGGTACAAAAAAGATCTTCACGATCCAGATAATCACTATGATGTGATCACTCACGTAGATCCAGACATCCTGGAATGTGAAGTCAAGTGGGCCTTAGGAAGCATCACTAGGAACAAAGCTAGTGGAAATGATATAATTCCAGTTGAACTATTCCAAATCCTGAAAGATGATGCTGTGAAAGTGCTGCACTCAATATGCCAGCAAATCTGGAAAACTCAGCAGTGGCCACAGGACTGGAAAAGGTCAGTTTTCATTCCAATCCCAAAGAAAGGCAATGCCAGAGAATGCTCAAACTACTGCACAATTGCACTCATCTCACACACTAGTAAAGTAATGCTTAAAATTCTCCAAGCCAGGCTTCAGCAATATGTGAACCGTGAACTTCCAGATATTCAAGCTGGTTTTAGAAAAGGCAGAGGAACCAGAGATCAAATTGCCAACATCTGCTAGATCATAGAAAAAGCAAGAGAGTTCCAGAAAAACATCTAGTTCTGCTTTATTGACTATGCCAAAGCCTTTGACTGTGTGGATCACAATAAACTGTGGAAAATTCTTCAAGAGATGGGAATACCAGACCACCTGATCTGCCTCTTGAGAAATCTGTATGCAGGTCAGGAAGCAACAGTTAGAACTGGACATGGAACAACAGACTGGTTCCAAATAGGAAAAGGAGTACTTCAAGGCTGTATGTTGTCACCCTGCTTATTTAACTTATATGCAGAGTACATCATGAGAAACACTGGACTGGAAGAAGCACAAGCTGGAATCAAGATTGCTGGGAGAAATATCAATAACCTCAGATATGCAGGTGACACCACCCTTATGGTAGAAAGTGAAGAGGAAATAAAAAGCCTCTTGATGAAAGTGAAAGTAGAGAGTGAAAAAGTTGGCTAAAAGCTCAACATCAAACAAACGAAGATCATGACATCTGGTCCCATCACTTCATGGGAAATAGATGGGGAAACAGTGGAAACAGTATCAGACTTTATTTTTTTGGGCTCCAAAATCACTGCAGATGGTGATGCAGCCATGAAATTAAAAGACGCTTACTCCTTGGAAGGAAAGTGATGACCAACCTAGATAGCATATTAAAAAGCAGAGACATTACTTTGCCAACAACAGTTCATCTAGTCAAGGCTATGTATGTGGTCATGTATGAAACAAGACGCCAGTCCAGCTTCGATGCACGATACTGGATGCTTGGGGCTATTGCACTGGGATGACCCAAAGGGATGGTATGGGGAGGGAGGAGGGAGGAGGGTTCAGGATGGGGAACACATGTATACCTGGGGTGAATTCATTTTGATATTTGGCAAAACTAATACAATTATGTAAAGTTTAAAAATTAAATAAAATTTAAAAAAATAAATAAATTCATGGATTTTAAAAAATTTTAGTGTTGTAAAATGCAGGGTTTAAAAGCTGTCGGTCTTCTGTTTATCATTATTTACTTATGACATTTCTAATGTGAGATAAACTCTATCTCAGAGACTCATTTTTCATCTGGGTAGTCTGCAAAATTTAATTTTAAAAATGTTTTTCATGTAATGTCCTCCAGAATTAAATATGATAAGCTTTTGGATCAAACAGTGTTTTGGAATACCCAAGGCTTCTACCTATTGGGATGGATACTTGTGAGCATGGTTGTTGAGTGAAAGAGTGAAATTAGTCAGAACCATACAATGTGAACTTCTTGTACAACATTCCTAGTGTGTCTAAGTCTTAACCTTGTTTCTTCTTAAAAAAAAAAAAAAAAAAAAAACACAAAAAAAAGTCACACAATCCCAGTTTGACTCCTAAGACAAGTCAGATGGGCATGGAATACAAATGGAGGTCTCACAGGGCTTGGCATGCAATTCCTACTAGTAATGTTATTTTTAGGTCTAAATTCAAATAAATATATATTTCTCCCTGTTTTCAACACATGTTGCTGTTTTAGTTTTTGAAAAAAAGAAACACTTTCCTTAGAACATTATGTTTAAAAAACAAAAACTCAGTTAATCCATATTCTTTCTGCTTTTAAAGGAAAATTAATAGCTTACACTTAAAACTTTGTATTTTAAAAATCTCTGAGAGTTTAAAAGTGGTCTGTTCTGCTTCCAGGGACCTTCTTCAACCTTAGGACCATGCTGTTGATTCAAGAATAGAATCGGTAAAAATACATGCACAGTATTGTTTTTAGACTTGAAACAAATCCTTTACACTTAAACAGAAATTTACTTATTTCTAACTTTTTAATGCTACTAAAAATCTTATCATGCAGACTACAGCCTTGTCTAACTCAATGAAATGAAGCCATGCCATGTGGAGCCACTCAAGATGGATGGGTCATGGTGGACAGGTCTGACAGAATGTGGTCCAATGGAGAAGGGAATGGAAAACCACTTCAGTATTCTTGCCTTGAGAACCCCATGAACAGTATGAAAAGGCAAAATGATAGGATACTGAAAGAGGAACTCCCCAGGTCTGTAGGTGCCCAATATCCTACTGGAAATTAGTGGAGAAATAACTCCAGAAAGAATGAAGGGATGGAGTTAAAACAAAAACAACACCCAGTTGTGGATGGGACTGGTGATAGAAGCAAGGTCCAATGCTGTAAAGAGCAATATTGCATAGGAACCTGGAATGTTAAGTCCATGAATCAAGGCAAATTGGAAGTGGTCAAACAGGAGATGACAAGAGTGAACATCAACATTCTAGGAATCAGTGAACTAAGATGGACTGGAATGGGTGAATTTAACTCAGATGACCATTATATCTACTACTGTGGGCAGGAATCCCTTAGAAGAAATGGAGTAGCCATCATGGTCAACCAAAGAGTCCGTAATGTAGTACTTGGATGCAATTGCAAAACAACAGAATGATCTCTGTTCATTTCCAAGGCAAACATTCAATATCACGGTAATCTAAGTCTATGCCCCAACAAGTAGCACTGAAGAAGCTGAAGTTGAATGGTTTTATGAAGACCTACAAGACCTTTTTGAACTAACACCCAAAAAAGGTGTCCTTTTCATTATAGGGGACTGGAATGCAAAAGTAGGAAGTCAAGAAATACCTGGAATAAGTAACAGCCAGATTTGGCCTTGGAGTACGGAATGAAGCAGGGCAAAGTGTAATAGAGTTTTGCCAAGAGAACGCACTGGTCATAGCAAACACCCTCTTCCAACAACACAAGAGAAGACTCTACACATGGACATCACCAGATGGTCACACCGAAGTCAGATTGATTATATTATTTGCAGCCAAAGATGCAGAAGCTCTATACAGTCAACAAAAACAAGACTGGGAGCTGACTGTGGCTCAGATCAAGAACTCCTTATTGCCAAATTCAGACTTAAGTTGAAGAAAGTGGGGAGAACCATTAGATCTTTCAGGTATGACTTAAATCAAATCCCTTATGACTATAGAGTGGAAATGAGAAATAGATTTAAGGGACTAGATCTGATAGACAGAGTGCCTGATGAACTATGGATGGAGGTTCATGACAGTGTACAGGAAACAGGAATCAAAAGCAACCCAAAGAAAAAGAAATGCAAAAAAGCAAAATGGCTGTCTGTGGAGGCCTTCACAAATAGCTGTGAAGAGAAGAGAATTGAAAAGCAAAGGAGAAAAGGAAAGATATACCCATTTGAATGCCAAATTCCAAAGAATAGAAAGGAGAGATAAGAAAGCCTTCCTCAGCAATCAATGAAAAGAAATTGAGGAAAATAATAGAATGGGAAAGACTAGAGATCTCTTCAAGAAAATTAGAGATACCAAGGGAACATTTCATGAAAAGATGGGTGCAATAAAGAATAGAAATGGTATGGACCTAACAGAAACAGAAGATATTAAAAAGAGGTGGCAAGAATACACAGAAGAACTATACAAAAAAGATCTTCACGACCCAGATAATCATGATGGTGTAATCACTAACACTCACCTAGAGCCAGACATCCCGGAATGTGAAGTCAAGTGGGCCTTAGGAAGTATCACTATGAACAAAGCTAGTGGAGATGATGGAATTCCAGCTGAGCTATTTCAAATCCTAAAAGATGATGCTGTTACATCAGCAAATTTGGAAAATTCAGCTGTGGCCACAGGACTGAGAAAAGGTTAGTTTGCATTCCAATCCCAAAGAAAGGCAATGCCAAAGAATGCTCAAACTACTATACAATTGTACTCATCTCACACGCTAGAGAAGTAATGCTCAAAATTCTCCAAGCCAGGCTTCAGCAATACATGAACCGTGAACTTCCAGATGTTCAAGCTGGTTTTAGAAAAGGTAGAGGAACCAGAGATCAAATTGCCTACATCCTCTGGGTCATCGAAAAAGCAATAGAATTTCAGGGAAAAAAAAAAAAAACACATCTATTTCTGCTTTATTGACTATGCCAAAGCCTTTGACTGTGTGGATCGCAATAAACTGTGGAAAATTCTGAAGGGGAGATGCGAATACCAGACCATGTGACCTGCCTCTTGAGAAACCTGTATTCAGGTCAGGAAGCAACAGTTAGAACTGGACATTAAACAACAGACTGGTTCCAAACAGGAAAAGGAGAACATCAAAGCTCTATATTGTCACCCTGTTTATTTAACTTAAATGCAGAGTACATCATGAGAAATGCTGGGCTGGAGGAAGCACAAGCTGGAATCAAGATTTCCTGGAGAAATATCAATAACCTCAGATAGGCAGATGACACCATCCTCATGGCAGAAAGGGAAGAAGAACTAAAGAGCCTCTTGATGAAAGTGAAAGAGGAGAGTGAAAAAGTTGGCTTAAAGCTCAACATTCAGAAAACTAAGATCATGGCATCCAAGTCCCATCACTTCATGGCAAATAGATGGGGAAACAGTGGAAGCAGTGGCTGACTTTATTTTGGGGGGCTCCAAAATCACTGCAGATTGTGCTTGCAGCCATGAAATTAAAAGACTCTTACTCCTTGGAAGGAAAGTTATGATCAACCTAGACAGCATATTAAAAAGCAGAGACATTATTTTGCCAACAAAGGTTCGTCTAGTCAAGGCTATGGTTTTTCCTGTGGTCATGTATGGATGTGAGAGTTGGACTGTGAAGAAGGCTGAGTGCCAAAGAATTGATGCTTTTGAGCTGTGGTGTTGGAGAAGACTCTTGAGAGTCCCTTGGACTGCAAGGAGATCCAACCAGTGCATTCTGAAGGAGATCAGCCCTGGGATTTCTTTGGAAGGAATGATGCTAAAGCTGAAACTCCAGTATTTTGGCCACCTCATGAGAAGAGTTGACTCACTGGAAAAGACTCTGATGCTGGGAGCGAATGGGGGCAGGAGGATAAGGGGATGACAGAGGATGAGATGGCTGATCCATCACTGACTCGATGGACGTGAGTCTGTGTGAACTGCGGGAGTTGGTGATGGACAGGGAGGCCTGGCGTGCTGCGATTCATGGGGTCGCAAAAAGTCGGACACAACTGAGCGACTGAACTAAACTCAACTGAAAATATTGATAATGTATTGCAGGGCCTTTTGAAAGCCTGTATGCTCTAATTTTAAGTTAAATATGATGGTAAGAATTAATAAAGAGGATAGTGCTAGAGAGGGTAGTACTGATTGACAGCTCATCATATATACAGCATTGTTCAAAAGCATTGACCATATTCAGCCTTGTTTCTTACCTGTCTGGTATTAAATATCAGTTTTATCTAATTTCACATTTTCAGCCCACTGAGACCTAATCAATGACCCACTGTGCATGGCTAGTGTGCAGCTCAGCCATGTGCCCCTCCACCCCATAGTGCAACCCTCACACTGGTCCCCAGGGTGTTCAGGATCCCACCCATCATGAGGGTGGATATCACAGCAATACAGATGGTTTTGAGTTTCTAGCTTTCTTGAAATTCCTGTACTTACTTCTAACCAGGCTACAAACACGTCATGGACTGGTAGTAGTGCACAGTCCTCACTGTGAGTATCACTGTCATAGTTAATCTTTGCAGCAGCCTTCTGAGAATCAAGAAGGTATCCCCACCTCACCTTTCCGACAAAGACCCCGAAGCACAGTGGGCTTCCCAACCTTAACAGCCCACACTCACCAGGTAGCAGAACTTGAATTCAAACCCAGTCAGTGCTCAGAGGAGCCAGTATTTGTCCCTGACTCCAGAGCTTGTGCTCCTCCCTGTGTGCTTGTGCCATTTTAACTACATGTGGAGGAGGAACAGTTTGGTTTAGGCCATCAGATGCGGACCTCCTCAAGTACACTTTCTTCAATCTACAAACCTCCTTCATCCACACCCATTCTGTTCTCCTGTCCTGGTGATAAGAATCTCCAAGGTCAGTGATTCCACCCTGTGTCTTTGGATGTTCTTAGGTCATCATCCCAACCAAAGCAATGGTTCAACAGCAGGAACTATTCATTTTCCAGACAAAGAAGCTGAGATTCAGAGGTTGAGATGCTTACCCAAGCATGTAACTAAGACTACGTGGCTGTAGGGTGTCCAGAGCCTATTTTGTCAAGGATGGTGCCATTCTAATGTCCTGGCACCTTGGCTTGTCACTGCTTTCCCACACCCACACTGCTAGTGGTAGTAGAGAAAGGACAGATCAGTGTGACTGACTCCAAAACCAGGGCTTTCTGTTATCCCAGGCTCCCTCTTAATATCTCACAGTTATAAAGTTGAGAAGGAAGGTTTGCTCTCAGTCATCATTTGTGCATTCCACAAACATTTACTGAGCACCCTCTGTGCACATTCTGCTAGAAGCCATAATCAGTGAACAGGGCACAGTTTCAAGTCTTTTGGTCACTTAGTTTAGTGAGAAACTAAACTAACTTTTTCTCACACTCAGGGCAGGCTACATGCACAACAGAAAGAACAGGCCCCTTGTTTAAAAATAAGGTCTCTCAGGATGGTGACACAGGACACTAACCTAGTATGGTTCAGTTTAACACGAGAGGTGCTCAGGGTACCACACAAATCCGAGTTACCTAGGATGGCGACTGATGTTAATGTGACTTCCTAGAAGAGGTAACAACTGGACTGACCCTGGAGAATGAGGATATCTCCCCTACATGTACCTTCTCCTCTATTTTTTAGACCAGAGGGTATTCAGGAGAATCACTGAGTCATCATTTTGACTTAAACATCAGTCATCAAGAGTCTCCCCCACAGTACACCCTCATCACCTACCTCTGGAGCTGTGATACATGCCCAGGGGGGACATGGAGATGTGCTCTCCTGACCTCCCTTCAGGGACTCGTTGTCCAGCAGCTGTAAGTGCTGCCAGTGGGAAACCTTAAACCACCAGCCCCTCTGGGGGCAGCCTACGTGCAATGATCCATCTGGGTGGAGGTATAAAGACTTGGTCATTGGATGTGTCAGGACAACCCTGAGGGGCTATCTTCATTCCAGACCCCCATGGGGTCAGCTCAGGTCATCTGGGCCAGTGATTTAGCTTGATCCTTCCCTTTGCCTTACCCTGTTTCTTCCCTCCACAGTGTTGACCCCAAGGGCACCCCTGACACACATCCCAGTGCTAAACTCCATCTGAGTCTGCATCCCAGAGAACCAGCCTGCAACACTTATCAGAAAACACTCCAGTATTTGGGGAGGATTTTTATTGAAAATTACTGGTTATACATGTATTTATAACATTTTAAAACCCCCCAATAAAACACAAAATGGTAGAAACAAGGACCTTTTGTGTGAATGTGGTTACCTATGGTTTAAAATTCACAATCGAATGTTGTCTGACCAAATGAAATTAAGTTATATGTTAATAACAAAAGAAAACTATATATTGAACCATATGAAACTGCCACTTTATCACTTATAAAAAAGACTGAATGTTAGCAGTCCCACATGGCTGAATCTAATTTAAAAAAATCCATTCAAATTTGAAATTTAGAGAACATTATACTTATGAATAACTCATGGGTTAAAGATACAGTTAATGAATTAAATTAGGAATTAGCAAATGAATAATACTATGGCTATCAACGGTGTTGAGTACCAAAACTTGCAGGTTGCAGCTAAAGAGGATCTTAGGGGAAAAGTCAGCTTTATATATATTAGAAAAATAATGATGTTAATAATCTCTTTTCAATTTAAGAATTTAGAGGAAAAACCTCAAAGTTAAGGAAAAGTTGAAGGAAAGAATGATATTATGAACTGGGGAAAAAAGAGAGCATCAATCAAGCAGAAAGTTGATTCTTTGAAAACAGGAAAAAGTTATGCAAGATTATTTATAAAAAGAAGGTTAAAAGAAAATTAGAAAGCCAAAAGAATACAGAGATGCTGCAGATATTAAACATATAAAATATTGTGAATAAATGTATGCCAATCAAGAAAAACTCACAGGAAATAACTTATCAAAATGACTCTGTGAAATAACACACTGAATAGGAAAAAACATAATTACCAAAAGTTACCCAGACAATGTGGCTACACAACACTGTAAATGTGATTAATGCCACTGGATTATGTGACTAAAAATGATGTTATATATACTTTACCACCATTTGTAATGTAAAAAAACAAAACAGAAAAAACTAAAATCCTCTATCTAGAAGACAGTCTAGCACATTCTGTCCTTCATTAGCAAATCCCTTAGAAGGGCTCCTATTTTGAGAAAGCATATTTTATCTTCCTTCTCTTTTAGAACATATAACATTGTCCTTCAGTATTTAACCATATATATATATATATATTTTTTTTTTTTTGGTTACTTAAACTAGGCTTAAATCAGGGTTTCCCTGTTGGCTCAAAGGGTAAAAGTCTGCCTGCAATGCAGGAGACCTGGGTTCGATCCCTGGGTTGGGAAGATTCCCTGGAGGAGGGCATGGCAACCCACTCCAGTATTCTTGCCTGGAGAATCCCATAGACAGAGGAGCCTGGTGGGCTACAGTCCACGGGGTCGCAAAGAGCCAGACACGACTGAGGACTTCACTTTCACTTTCTTTCTTTCACTTTCACTTAAACTATAGTATATTGTATGTTTTCCTATCAGTTTTCCCTATAGTATTTTAACCAGAGGTCTTTTGGTGGAAAAATGGATCCTAGTCATGTTAAAGGAAGTGGTGACACAAAACAGCAACTTCACACAGTCTTCAAGTAAACAGAATCCCTGATATAACTGGAAAGTAATATGTAATTCTGGAAACAGTAAAATAAAAAACAAAAAAAAACTGTGACAACTTTGTCTCAAATCTTAGAAAATGAGTTTGGCTCTGGAGTCTCTCAAGACACAAAACCTGGGAAACGGCTATTATTGGTGGCCTGCACCTCTGATTTGGATAAGAAAGAAAATAATATAACATTTAAGTAAACATAATAAATCCTTTTTCAAGAGCTTGAAATCATTGAGTGAAGTTGGAGAACTCACATTTTGTAATGTGTAAATATTTGTTGCTGGTGTAAAACAAGTAGAATATAGTTTATGCAGTGCAAAACCTATTGGAAAAAAGCCTTTGGAATAGACATGAACTCATGGTAGAATCACAGTGTTGACTCAAAAATTGTGAAGGCTGAGGGCTGTCCACTGGAAACATTTATAACCACATGGTCACTGTGAGTAATATTTTGCTATCTCCTTTTGAAGTACACCTGAGGGAGAAAAAGACAAAAACAACATGTTTAAAAGTTTTAAAGTCCTCCTCCTAAGGCAACACATTTCTAGGTATCCTTCTAAATGTGAAGCAATCATATTACTATTGGAGACACAGTTTTAGAAAACCAGGGCTGTATTTATTCTATGGAGGGAGCAGTCCCATTAAAACCCCCAGTGGGTCTGGACGTAATGCCAAATAACCTGTAGATCTCCTAGATTTCTGATCATTCTGATTCACAGATATGCTTTATCACTACAATAAATTGATAAGCAAAATCATTTTATTCCCTGAAATAAATTAAAAACAGGGTAACAAAGAGGTAGGAAATCTAACATCTGAACAGGGTTTGTCATTTTCACATATAAAAGGAGCACAACAAATTTGGATGTTAGTATCAGGCTTTTATCTTTATATTTTATAAACTCTGATTTACAGGCACTAAAACACTGGCATATATGTATGAAATATCCTGGTGTTTAATTTGTGCGGCAAAGCAGTTATAGGGCCTCTAGAGATGTGATCTGTGGATAGTGGGTGCCAAGAATGAAAAGAGAATCAAAAGTGCTAACAATGACTCAACCAAGAGACTTCTCTAAAATGTAAGATGATACCCAATAATAGGACAGATCTCTGCCAGACCTTTGAGCTGCTGAATTCTACCAAACTCTAGCTGAACTGGAAGAGATACAGGTCTTCTCAGTGTATAATCAGAACACAGAGGAAATGAAGTGTTGTCAAGTTCCACAATCAGTTTTTAGTAGCTATACTGTATCTCGGTTCTTTACAGATGCACATAACAAAATAAAATAATGTCAGGGCTTGTGAAGCCTTAACTCTAAACATGTTTGGGCAAAAAAACGACTTCAAGTGTAACTCTTTATCCTCAAAAGAATGTGAAAGTTTCATTTGAGTCTTTAAAACAGAAAATGTATCGTCTATCAGAGGCTGACTCGTTTCACAAACTGGGTTGCTTCAGTTCAGTTCAGTTCAGTTGCCCAGTCATGTCCGACTCATATGATCCCAGATATCCTTTATAAAACCTGACCGCAAGTGCATTGTGGGTGCTGTAAACAAAGTTATTGAGAGAGTCATTTCCTAGGCAGGTTGATAGGGAGTCCAGGGGTCCCCAAAGAGAGAGGGGTCTGGAATTCTCAAGGAGGAAAAAAGGACAAACTTTTTTTCTTTCTCCACATTCCTTAGGATTATATACCAATAATGTATCCTGCCTAAGGACAGTCTTTGGATTCAACCTTCTGTTATTTTAAAATGTTAATTATGGGAGTATACCTGGTCTTTACAAGGATGTATCTTGCCTGAGGACAGTGTTATCTTAAAATGTAAATTATGGGAGTAGGTCGGAGGAGGTCTTTACAACCTCCAGACATTCTTTGGATTATATAACCTCATTGTTAACACTAGCAAGCGGGTACTCTTTCTGCCCCCTTCTGATGCCTATGTCAGAAGCTTTCTCTATCTCCTTTATACTTTGATAAAACTTTATTACACAAAAGCTCTGAGCGATCAAGCCTCGTCTCTGGCCCCGGATTGAATTCTTCTCCTCCGGGGGCCAAGAATCCTGGTGTATTCGCGTGATTCAACAACAACCTTTCATTATTATGAGATGGAATGAACTTCACACACAAAACAGAAAAGCACTAGGACACCCACCTTCATAGTAAGTGTACTTTCTTACTCTCTTGTTGCTAACATATCCTGCTCTGCATATGAAATGCTATATATTTAAATGTCACTTAAGGGGAAAAATAAACCCTCCAAGAATGCTTGGGTCCACTGGCTGAAATCTGAAGCTATTTCCATTGTAATGGAAGCATTTAAAAATAAAGCCTTTGGTGAGAGTCAGGGGTAGGGGGTGGCTGGTTAATTGCATATCATCACTCTCCTCCATTTTATTAAGCTAGACATACTTTTTGATTATAGATTTATGTACTCTTTTGGGGAAACTAAAAACAGTTAAAGGAACAAAGGAAAATAAGTTTCATTTTCTACTGCTTAATATTCTTTCCAAAATCACCTGGTTCCTTTCTCCATAACCCTTCTCAATACAATTTTTTTTTATAAAGAAAATATTATTTTTAGCAACTTTTAACCGAAAAGGACTTTGCTTCATGGTCTAAAATACCTGAACTGAATACTGCAAAGGATATTCAGCAGTTGGGGACCCCTGATTTAGAGTCTCTAAAGTGACCTAGAAGAATTATGGGTTTATTTGTTTTATTATTGGGAGGCAAGGTTTCTACCTACAGCCTTTTACAAAATGATCCCACTTTTATACTGTAAAATGCTCTGTATTCTTCAAGCACTTAAGCATGTGCTCTCTCATCTGATCCCTGTGGTAAGTGTGAAGAAGCCAGCAGGGCTGTAATCTTGCTCTACACACAGGTGAGGACCTGAGGCTCAGAGACCTGGGGGACACAAGGCCACGTGGATGCTAAGTACCTGCTCCATCTATTCAAATGGGTCCAGGCTCCTGGAGCTAGGATATGATAATTTTATAACTTCTGGGCTGTATTAGGTGATGTCATGAATAGACAAAATGACACCTCTGTTACACCCTGGGAACAAAGAAACTTCAAAAAACCTCAACCAGATCTGCTTCATCACAGGATAGAGTGGATGATAGGTATTTATTCTTGGAGCTGAACTGTGTCCCTTCTGAAAGGCTGTTGCAGAATCATGAAGAAACTGAGATTCTTGGCATCCAGAGAAGAATTCAATCTGGGGCTAGTGATTAGGCTTGATCATTCAGAGCTTTTGTGTAATAAAGTTTTATTAAAGTATAAAAGACATAGAGAAAGCTTCTGACATAGACATCAGAAGGGGGCAGAAAGAGTGCTCCCTGCTAGTCTTTAGGTGGATGTTATATAGCTACTAGTAGTAGCAGTGTTAGTCGGTCAGTTGTGTCCGACTCTTTGTGACCACACGGACTGTGGCCCACCAGGCTCTTCTGTCCATGGGATTCTCCAGGCAAGAATACTGGAGTGGATTGTCATTCCCTTTTCCAGATGATCTTTCCAACCCATGGATCTAACCCAGGTCTCCTGCACTGCAGGCAGATTCTTTACCATCTGAGCTACAGGGAAGATCCATACAGCTACTAGCAGTCTGCTAATTAGAGAAAGGAAATGTCTCAGAACTCAGAGACTGGCAGCAGGCCCATTACAAACAACATTTTTTGAGATAACATTGGCACAAGGTGAGTTGTCCCTGGCCATAAAATGATTGACATGAATCTTGAAGAAAGGCAGGTTTCTAAGCAAATACAGTCTCATTGACATAGCTTATGAAAACATTTGCATGAGTAAAACATACTCGTTTGTCATGTCAATTCTGAGTCTTAGGGGGAACCCACTTGAAGACAGAGTCCAGGGTAAATACATAGTTCATTTGCATAGTTTAAGACAATCATTTCCATAAGAAAAATGCTTTGGTTAGCTCAAGGTTTGAGAAAGTTAAGTTCAGGTGGAACCCGGTATCCTTATGGCAACACAGAATTTTAAAAGAAACCTCTTTTTAAATTTGTATCAGTTCAGTTCAGTTGCTCAGTCCTATCCCACTTTTTGTGTCCCCATGGACTGCAGTACACCACGGTTCCCTGTCCACCACCAACTCCCAGAGCTTACTCAAACTCATGCCCATTGAGTCACTGATGCCATCCAACCATCTTATCCTCTGTTGTCCCCTTTTCCTCCTGCCTTCAATAATTCCCAGCATCAGGGCCTTTTCAAATGGGTCAGTTCTTTGCATCAGGAGGCCAAAATATTGGAGTTTCACCTTCAGCATCAGTCCTTCCAATGAATATTCAGGACTGATTTCCTTTAAGATTGACTGGTTTGATCTCCTTGATTTCCAAGGGACTTCAAGAGTCTTCTACACCACAGTTCAAAAGCATCAATTCTTCAGTGCTCAGCTTTCTTTATTGTCCATCTCTCACATCCATAAATGATTACTGGAAAAACCATAGCTTTGACTACATGGACTTTTGTTGTCAAAGCAATGTCTTTGCTTTTTAATGTGCTGTCTAGGTTGGTCATAACTTTTCTTCCAAGGAGCAAGTATCTTTTAATTTCATGGCTTCAGTCACCATCTACAGTGATTTTGGAGCCCCCAAAAATAAAGCCTATCATTGTTTCCACTGTTTCCCCATCTATTTGTCATGAAGTGATGGGACCAGATACCATGATCTTAATTTTTGGGATGTTGAGCTTTAAGCCAACCTTTTAGCTCTCCTCTTTCACTTTCATCAAGAGGCTCTTTAGTTCTTCACTTTCTGCCATAAGGATGGTGTCATCTGCATATCTGAAGTTATTGATATTTCTCCCGGCAATCTTGATCCCAGCTTGCGCTTCATCCAGCCCAGAGTTTCTCATGACGTACTCTGCATCTAAGTTAAATAAGCAGCGTGGCAATATACACCTTTGATGTACTCCTTTCCTGATTTGGAACAAGACTGTTGTTCCAAGTCCAATTTTTACTGCTGTTTCCTGACCTGCATATAGATTTCTCAGGAGGCAGACCAGGTGGTCTGGTATTCCCATCACTTGAAGGATTTTCCACAGTTTGTTGTGATCCACAGAGTCAAAGTCTTTGGCATAGTCAATATAGCAGAAGTAGATGTTTTCCTGGAACTCTCTTGCTTTTTTGATGATCCAGTGGATGTTAGCAATTTGATCTCTGGTTCCTACGCCTTTTCTAAATCCAGCTGCTTAAACATCTGGGAGTTCACGGTTCACACACTGCTGAAGCCCAGCTTGGAGAATTTTGAGCATTACTTTGCTAGCCTGTGAGATGAGTGCTATTGTGTGGTAGTTAGAGCATTCTTTGGCATTGCCTTTCTTTGGGATTGGAATGAAAACTGACCTTTTCTAGTCCTGTGGCCAATGCTGAGTTTTCCAAATTTGCTGGCATATTGATTGCAGCCCTTTCACAGCATCATCTTTTAGGATTTGAATTAGCTAAACTGGAATTCCATCACTTCCACTAGCTTTGTTAGTAGTGATGCTTTCTAAGGCCCACTTGACTTTACATTCCAGGATATCTGGCTCTAGGTGAGTGATCACACTATCATGATTATCTTGGTGTTGAATATCTTTTTTGTATAGTTCTATGTATTCTTGCCACATCTTCTTAATTTCTTCTGTTAGGTCCATACAATTTCTTTCCTTTATTGACCCCATCTTTGCATGAACGATACCCTTCGTATCTCTAATTTTCTTGAAGAGATCTCTAGTCTTTCCCATTCTATTGTTTTCCTCTATTTCTTTGCACTGATCACTGAGGAAGGCTTTCTTATCTCTCCTTGCTATTCTTTGGAACTCTGCATTCAAATGGGTATATGTTTTCTTTTCTCCTTTGCCTTTAGCTTCTCTTCTTTTTCAGCTATTTGTAAGGCCTCCTCAGGCAATCATTTTGCCTTTTTGCATTTCTTTTTCTGCGGATATAAATTTGTACAGAGAAGGGGAAAAAATATAACACTAGTAGTTTGTTTCCTCCTGCAGCTTAAGAGAGAGATAAAAAATGTCTGACACTTGCAAACTACTCCCTCCATTTGGAGACCCCTGGTCTTCTTGCCTGTTACCCTCTCACCACCAATTTTACATGTTGAAGTCCTAAATCCCCCAGTACCACAGAATTTGACTGTATTTGGAGACAGTGTCTTTAAAGAGGCAATAAAGTTAAAAAGAAATCATACAAGTGGGTCCTAATCTAACAGACTGGAGTTTTCATAAGAAGAGACCAGGACAGTCTTACACAGAGGGACGAGCATGTAAGACACAGACAGAAGATGGTGTCTACAAGTCAAGGAGCGAGACCCCAGAGGAAATCAACCCTGCTGACACCTTGACCTCAGACTTCCCACCTCCAGGGCTGTGAGGATATAAGTTTCTGCTGTTTAAGTTGCCTACTTTTTGGTCTTTGTATGGCAGCCCTAGCAAATTACTTCCCCTTTAGCTTTATGTATCTAAAAGGTACTTTCTCTACTATTTCAAGGATCATCCAAAAGGGTCAATCAGACAGTGTCAGCTCACCTGAGCTATGAGTTCAACAAACTGAGATGTGGAAGCACCTTCTCCCAGATTTTGGGTTTTCTTTTTAGATGAATGAATTCTGTTCTATTAGTGAAAACCTTATGACTTAGGCTAATGCTCCCCATGTTATAGCTCTGAACAATGCATTGATATCTGACACTTGCACATTCAAAAAACTGATGATCTGGCAGTTTGTACTCCTAAGATGATGCAGAGTATGCAGAAGTAATGTCAAGATGGGATGAGAATTAAGAAATGCATTTCTTTCTGTAGAGGTGATCTGAGCCAGTGGCAGGACTGAAATCCAAAAGTGAGGTTCTGTCACCCTCTGAACTTTGGTGACTGGCCCGACCTTGGCTACCACGGAGCAGGGGAAGTGTTCTCAGGCTGGACACAGAGCGCAGTACCTAGGACAGCACCCAGCCTCCCAGCAATTCCCTCCTGTACTCCCTGGATCAGCTCAGTGACCTTCAGTGAACTCTGAATGCACTCTCCTCATCCATGACATGGGATAAAAATGGACCATCAGGAGAATAAGTGAAATCATACATGTGAGAACTGTATAAAATAAATTATGAAGAACTATACAAATATAACTTACCATTAATATTGTTAGAGTAGGTGCAGGATTACTAGGCCAGGAATCACAAGATTTCTAAGTCTATGACTTATGTCTGCTTCAGTGTGTATGTTACACTTGATTTAAAATATTTACTGAAAGAACAAATTTATAATTCTGTGTCTGCTATGGTAGCTTAACACCAGTTATATACATAGGGCCACATTCCTTCTAAAGCACCTTAGTTTCCTTACCTGTACAAAGAGAGGGTTGAACCCTATTATCTTATTATCTGAACCAATCTAAAATTGTGATCTATTTCTCATTACTCAATGTCATAATAATATAGTTTTAAAATGAAGACTTTGACACACAGGTGGGAACACATCTTTTTGATATGAAATGCCTAAGGTCAAAAGAGCAAAAGAGTTTGGGAGATTCCTGGCTCTCTAGGTCTCAGGAGGGATGGTTTGACTAGGAGACACTCTAGTGGATAAAAGCACTCTGTGAATTTCAGGCATAAAAAAAAAAAAAAAATACAGAGTTCCTTGTTCAGCTTCTCAACATTTGCACACAATGTAAGTACTTATGAAAAATTCAGAACACAGACTTTCTTGTCCATAAACCTAAGCATGAACTCTAGCTCTGTCAACTCTTCAGCCAGCTCTGTGACTCAGGAAGTCTTCTACCTGATGAGCAGTGGAAGGTCCTGCTCTGCATTTCCTCATTTCTATAGAAGATTGAGAGGAGACAGTGATGAAGTCAGGCCACATTTTAGATACATCTTTTGTATACAAGTATTTAAGATACTTGGGCATGTTTTCTTTAAGACTTTTTAAATAATACACAAATAACAAATAATCTTATTCTGTTTACAAGTGAAAATCTGGGAAAGGCGGAAAAGTATAAAGAAGGGGACATACAAAAATAATTTAACACCTAGAGATAAATTTTCGATAGGGAAGCCACATCCCACCCTGAGCCATGCATGTTAAGGGGCAAGAACACCAGACCTTCCTTCCCTCCCTCTGTCTTCCCATCAACCCCAATCCCACTCCCACCTTGTCTCAGAAAGAATTACAGATGGCTGTATGACAATGGCTAAACCTCTTAAACCAGACCTTGGTTACCACTTCACCTCTCTTAGAAAGATACCACGTAACCTAATGTTACTCACTGAGCCCCTTCCTCACACCACATACGGTGCTTAGTGCCTCACACACCTCACCTCTGAGAAAGTGTTCTGTAACCCTTCAGGCACCATTCAGACTACAGTGTGAAGGTGCTGTGAGTTCTTGATTTGTCCTGATGAAAATTTCATCTTCTAGAATATAGAGGAAGCATGGAGGGCAAATGGACCTAATTCTAAACAACAAAGAATTAGGGAGAAAGTGATAATTTCAGGTAAGAGTTTTCTTTACAGATTACAAAACAGAAGAGACCTACACCATTGTCTGGAAGATCTTCCTAGAATCAAAATATTCCAAGATTTTTCCCCTTAAACTCCCAAATTTCCGGGATATTCCTCAACAAAACTTGTATCACAAATGTGCTGAACACCAATCAGAATGAATGTAAAGGGTCTTCAAAATGAGGGTGTTCAGTGCTCCATGAGAATCTCAACTCAGAGTCCGAACATGTGGAAAGTCGAATCAAAAATCTCTGTCTCAGGCACAGGTGTGTGTACCCAGAAGGGTTAACACATCCCAACCCCAACCCCAGCACTGCTGCAGATTCTCAGCAGACCTGCCTTCCACCTGCCACATGTTGTTAAGACTCAGTCATGAAACTTCCTCTTTGGTGGCTTCTAACTGAAAAGAGCACAGAGTGCTTGTTCCCAGACACTTGGTGGAGATCTTGTGAAGAGTGCACCCTGGAGGCAAATTTTAATTACACCTTCCCGCAGCAGGCTCACCTATTTTGCCCTTTTGGTGAGGGTAGCAGCCTCCGCCTCGCCCAGTTGTTGCACCATCTTGTAAAATAGGCTGTTTCTATTTTGCAGCAAAATATATGGCCGACTATATTCTTTCTGTGTCCCTGAATCCAAAACCTGTTAACAGCAGAAAGAAATCCATTAGCACACAGTATCTCCCAGAAACATAACTCAGACAACATTTCAGAAGGGGGCAGGTCAGGGAGAATTTGGGTGGTAGGACTGATATTTAAATGGCTTGATTACTCTGTTTTACTAGGTAGACAAAGGCCCAGCCTGACCTTTCATTATTATATGGTTATAGGAAAGGAAGAAAATGAAAATTTAAAATATGATTACTGGAACTGGACAGTCTGTAGCATTTTATATTATGCCCAGGGCATTTGGGGTTGTTATCATTAGTTAGTGCTTTTAGCTCTCAGACTCTAAGCTTTGAGGGCTATTTATACAAATATACAGAGTTGGGAAATGTCTTGATTCAAGAAAATCAGACTGCATTTATCTAAAAAGTAGGTTGACATCATACAAACCACATGGCAGTGTCCTGACAACAAATTAATTGTCAAGTTGATTTGACAATCTGAGCAATATTTTGGGGAGACAAAGTAAATGCTTCCAGAATTTCTTTAGGGTTCTGGATAACGTCAGCCCCTACTGGACGGACTAAATGTGAGGCTGAAACTCCATTACTTTGGCCACCTAATGGGAAGAGCTGACTCACTGCAAAAGACCCTGATGCTGGGAAAGACTGAAGGCAGGAGGAGAAGGGGACAACAGAGGATGAGATGGTTGGATGGCATCACCAATTCAATGGACATGAGTTTGAGCAAATTCCAGTAAGTAGTGAAGGACAGGGAAGTCTGAAATGCTGCAGTCCATGGGGTTGCAAAGAGTCGGAAACTGACAGACTGAGAGACTGAACAACAAGAGGGGCAGAATCCCTTGTCCAAGAGGTTAAGATGCTTCTTGACGTTGGCTGTGGTTATAGTTTATTATTATGAGAGTGGAAGGCTGGCAAAAAGAGCTGTTATATAAGCAGCTTTTGCAGAACTGCTCTGCACAGAAGGCATTTCTAGAAATCCAGTTTTCTTTTTGGGTAAGACTATAAAACCAAATCAGAAATTGAGCTCCAAACTGAAGAGATCACAGCCTGCACAGCACATAGGGCAGCCCAACCTGAACTGCCTAGGATCTGAATCTGTTTTCAAAAATTACTTTTATTTGCTTCTTTCTCTTTTTTTCTTAAGCTGCCTGCCTTTCACCCCTTTAATTGCTCATTAATAAACCTGCTAATTGGAAATTGAAAGGGAGAGGAAAGGGCTCTTAACTCTGCTTTTCCACTTATAAGTGGCCTTGGTTAATGGTTATGGAGGAGGAAAAAGTACCTGAAAAAATTGATCCAAATAATAGAACTACAAAAACAGTTCTGATGTTACTGATGCTGCTGCTAAGTCGCTTCAGTCCTGTCCAACTCTGTGCAACCCCATAGATGGCAGCCCACCAGGCTCCGCCGTTCCTGGGACTCTCCAGGCAAGAACACTGGAATGGGTTGCCATTTCCTTCTCCAACCCATGAAAGTGAAAAGTGAAAGTGAAGTCACTCAAGCGTGTCCAACTCTTCACGACCCCATGGACTGCAGCCTACCAGGCTCCTTGGTCCAGGATTTTCCAGGCAAGAGTACTGGAGTGGGGTGCCATTGCCTTCTCTGGTTCTGATGTTAAGTGGAATTTAATTATTCATTTAGGTCATATTTAAAGTAAATGTTTCTAAAGAGAATATGTTGTATGGGCTTACCTGGTGGCTCAGTGGTACAAGAATCTGCCTGCCAATGCAGGAGTCCCAGGTTTGATCCCTAGTCCGGGAAGACCCCACGTGCTGTGGAGCAAATAAGTTCATGCACCACAACTACTGAACCCACATGTCACAACTACTGAAGCCTGAGCGCCTAGAGCCTGTGCTCCACAACAACAGAAGCCTCTGCAAGGAGACGTCTGCACATTTGTCGCAACTAGAGAAAAGCCCACACAGCAACGAAGACCCAGCACAGCCAAAATAAATTAATAAAATTATTTTTTTAAAAAAGAAGAGAATATGCTGGAACTCTAAACAAGACACAAGTTATTTTTTCTACATGTAGGTATTGCAGCTAACTTCATCCTTTTTATTTAGTTGGAAACATTTTTTAAGTCTCACAAAGGGCATATTCCTATTAATCTTTTGTTTATACTGTGAATCATTGTTAAGAGCAGCTTTCTCAAAAGAGTCCAAGAATAATTGAATGTCTCAATTACATAATTAATTTTCTATATGCAAATTGGGCATTCCAATTTAGATGCCCTGAATGTGCAATTTTACTTAAGCATAGCATAATAGAACATAACTGCTCCTCCTGATGTTGAAGAAGAAAAACTGCAGTTTTAAAACACATGTCTCCAAATATCTATGTTCAATTAATCTATGAGAGATTAGATAAGAATATATGTTGAAGAAAAGACAGCCTCTTTGCTAGACAGTTCCAGGAAAGCTGCATACCTGGAAATGAATGAAATGAGAATACTCCCTCATATCACACATAAAAATAAACTTAAAATAGTTTAAAGACCTAAGATAAGACTGGGTACTATAAAACAAAAGGAAAACACAGGCAGAAAACTCTGACATAAATCACAGCAATATTTTCTTAGATCAGTCCCCCAAAGCAAAATAAATAAAAGCAAAAATAAGCTGGATCTAATTAAAGTTAAAATGCAAGACTCACGTTAGGGGATACAAGAGCTAAGATGGGACATAGACTGAAAAATGGCCAGAAACAGAATTTTACAAACTTAGCCTTTACATTTACTGGCTTAATCAAAGATTCTAGATATTTCAGAACAAATAAACATAATGCAATCTAAATTCTCTTTGTGTACAGGAAAATAGGTATAGTTTTAGATTTTTAACATCCTTTGTAAGAATAACATTGTATAATTTCCCACTATATCCCCACCCTTGCTGTAATACAAGTTAAACTATAAATTAAATCACACATTCAAATTGGTGTGATAATAATCCCTGAACCCCAGGATCTCTCCAGGAACCCCAACCTTGAATTACTTATCAAGCTCTAGTAGATTAAGTAAAAACACATTATGTTGGACAAGAAAGTGAGTTATATAAGCTCAATGAAGGCATTTTTATGAAACCTGTTTATGTGCAGATATTCCTGGTGGGGATGATGAAGGCTGGGTCATGGTCACCTCCACAGTCACTTTCCCAAATCTGCTGCTTTTGCACATAAGCACTCCCCTCTTAAGAATATCTCTTCTCCCCAACTGCTTTCTACCTCCATATTAGTTACTTTCCTTTGAAAATTTGAGTGAAATCTTTTGGAGTGTTTGAAGGAGTTTTCTCTTCTGAAATATTCTAATTGCAGCCATGTAGGCTTCTGAAAGAAATGTTCCATGAAGGTGAAAAACAGAATTTAAAACTCTAGTTAGGCGTGAGCTGTTTTGTGCTTTCCAGGTGGGAATGTTACAACAGTTTCTGGTTTTGATTTCTCTGGGGAAAATTCTACTGAGAAGAGGTTTGTGTTGAGGAAGAAACAAAAAACAAAATCATAAGACTGACTATAAACAAAAGAGGTGGAATCTGAGTTTCCTGTCCCTGGTTTTGGTTTTTCATCATTCATTTCCAAAGAATTCTCTAACTGCAGACAGTGCAAACATTGACCACAAACAACAATACCATTAACGCAAGTGCAGATTGTCACATGCTTCTTTGTTCATGGTTCTAGGGAGAATTCAGGTGATATGAAGACTGCAGTGTGCAGGAATTGGCAGCAACAGCTGTGCTATTGGCTGCAGAGAAAGCAGGTCATAAGCACCCAGCTAATCCTAAAATCTATAGGAAGAACCCTCTAATATAGACAGTAGTGAGTCTAAGGAGAAAAGACTGTCTGTCTTGTTCCACTATTTTGGGGCAAATGAGGAAGATTAGCTTAGTTGCTGTTATGACTTATATGCTTAGTCATAACTTAGATGCTGTTATGACATCTTTAAGAGAATTTCTTTGTAAAATAAAATGCTGAAACATTAATGGTTTGGTTTAATGAACCAAAACTGGTTAAATCCTTTCAGAGAGCCAACATGTACACAAAGTTATTAATTGGGTCACAGTTGTTTCCCAACAAGTCTTTTCTCTTATTTACTTACACTAAGCAAAACCATATCCATCTAATTATTTCAAGATTTATTAATAAAAGTGACAATTTGAAAAATATATAATCTCTAAAGTGAAAGTGTTAGTTGCTCAGTCATGTCCAACTCTTTGCGACCCCATGGACTGTAGCCTGCTAGGTTCCTCTGTCCATGGATTTCTCTGGGCAAGAATACTGGAGTGGGTAGCTCTTCCCTTCTGCAGGAGATCTTCCTGACCCAGGGATCAAACCTGGGTCTCCTGCAATGCAGGCAGATTCTTAACAGTCTGAGCCACCAGGGAAGCCCATATTATGTCAAAGTTTCAGATTAATTATACTCGATCGCTAAGATGAAATTTTATGCAGCTATTAAAATTGTGCTATAGAAAATTAATTAATGACATGGGGGATTTTAAGAATATATTGTGGCTATAAAAATTCTGCTGATGAAATACTCTGTTTTGCATAAGACTAATCGAATGAGAAACCTATATGCAGGTCAGGAAGCAACAGTTAGAACTGGTCATGGAACAACACACTGGTTCCAAATAGGAAAAGGAGTATGTCAAGGCTGTATGTTGTCACCCTGCTTAATTAACTTATATGCAGAGTACATCATGAGAAACGCTGGGCTGGAAGAAGCACAAGCTGGAATCAAGATTGCTGGGAGAAATATCAATAACCTCAGATATGCAGATGACACCACCCTTATGGCAGAAAGTGAAGAGGAACTAAAAAAGCCTCTTTTTAGTGAAAGTGAAAGAGGAGATTGAAAAAGTTGGCTTAAAGCTCAACATTCAGAAAACTAAGATCATGGCATCTGGCCCCATCACTTCATGGGAAATAGATGGGGAAACAGCGGAAACAGTATCAGACTTTATTTTTCTGGGCTCCAAAATCACTGCAGATGGTGATTGCAGCCATGAAATTAAAAGATGCACTACTTGGAAGGAAAGCTATGACCAACCTAGATAGCATATTGAAAAGCAGAGACATTACTTTGCCAACAAAGGTCCGTCTAGTCAAGGCTATGGTTTTTCCAGTGGTCATGTATGGATGTGAGAGTTGGACTGTGAAGAAAGCTGAGCGCAAAAGAATTGGTGCTTTTGAACTGTAGTGTTGGAGAAGACTCTTGAGAGTCCCTTGGACTGCAAGGAGATCCAACCAGTCCATCCTAAAGGAGATCAGTCCTGGGTGTTCATTGGAAGGACTGATGCTAAAGCTGAAACTCCAATACTTTGGCCACCTCATGAAAAGAGTTGACTCATTGGAAAAGACTCTGAATATGGGAGGGACTAGGGGCAGGAGAAGGGGATGACAGAGGATGAGATGGCTAGATGGCATCACTGACTCTATGTACATGAGTGTGGGTAAACTCCGGGAGTTGGTGATGGATTGGGAGCCCTGGCATGCTGCGATTCATGGGGTCGCAAAGAGTCCAACATGACTGAGCAGCTGAACTGAACTGAATTATTAAATAATTGATAGTTCTAATTTTATCCAAATAATATTATAGCACTATACAACTGTTACTTTCTGGTGGTGCGTATTTTGTAATCTTCCCTTTATAAGATTTTTAAAATTTTTCCTATTTCTACCTTGTACATTTATTGCTTGTTTGTAACAAAAATATAATTTTATGAGTTAGACTCTTCATTTTAAAAGACAGAATAAAAGAAAATATCCATCTATTTTTGTGCAGAAGTATTCATCAGTGCAACAATATGTAATTATTACACCTTAACACTTGCAGTGACAGGACTTTATGGTGACAGCACTGTTGGTTATGCCCTTCCTTCGTCAGCATCTGTCACTTCCCCAAACCCCTCCCCCAGGCTAGCATCCCTGTGAATCATCAGGCTTTGGAGCAGATTGACTTGTCTTTATGTCCTTAAAGCTTTCAGAACAGACAATCACTTGCTTTCCGGAAAGGAACTGGTACAGGCATGCCTCAGAGCTATTGCAGGTTCAGGTTCAGAACACCAGAATACACTGAATATTGCAATAAGTGAGTCATGTGAATTTTCTGGTTTTCCAGGGCATATAGAAGTTACGTTTACACTATACTATACCCAAACATGTGTGCAATAGCAATATATCTGAAAAAAACTATGTACAGACCTTAACTTAAAGATAAGGCTTTGCTAAAAAATATTAACCATTATCAGAGACTTCAGTAAGTCATAGTAGTAATATTATCAAAGTAGTGATATTATCAAAGACCACTGATGTTACAGATCACCAAAGCAACTGCAATGATAGGGAAAATGTCTGATATATTGTGAGAATTACCAAAAGGTGACACAGAGACATGGAATAAGCAGATGCTGATGGGAAAATGGTGCCTATAGACTTGCTCGATGCAGGTTTATGACAAGCTCTCAATTTGTACAAAATGCAGTATCTGGGAAGAACAATAAAACAAGGTATGTCTATAGTTCTAAAGCAAGCAATAAAAATAAGATTGCCTCAAAAATCTATGGGGTCGCACAGAGTTGGACACGACTGAAGCGACTTAGCAGCAGCAGCAGCAAAAATTGAAGGTTTGAGAAAGAACATTATTTGTGATGTTTTTGCTACATTGAAAGCCAACTGCTAATTAGAAGCTCTATAAAAATTACAAGCTTTATACCTGGGGTTAATGGAGCACAGAGGACAATCCCCAACTCTGAAGCTGGGGGATGCCTGTCTCTTGGTGCCCTGAGGTCTAATCCTGTTATTCCTACCAGGGGAGTCAGCAGCCACAACCAGCTCAGACAGACGTAAACACAGGGCCAAGCTTATATCTCCTGGTGGGACCTCCCTGTGACATCACTGATGACCTCAACCAGGAAACCTTAAACTGAAGGTCTCCCAACACAGGAGTGGGAAGAGCAGCTCCACAGTGAAGGGTAAGATCCCTTCTGGAAACAAGGTCATTCATCACAAAGATGACAGGCTCCAAAGAGAACCCTTGCATTTCCTTTCTCCCTCTGTCCTCCCCATTCACCCAGATGCTCAGTCTCTGTACCCAGAAACCAGCATCAACTTCTCTCTCTGCCCTCAGATTCCATGTTCAATCCATCACACAGTCCACTTGGCTCCACTTCCTTATCTACCCCAAGTCCCACCATCTCACCATTTCCACTGCAAGCACCTTAGACTAAGCCAACAGTCTAGAGAGGGCACATTATAAGAGAGTGAAGATTGAATCTGGAGAGCTGAAAGACCATCAGTGTGGTTTTGTCTGTAAAGGAAGAAGGGAGAACAGAGTGAGACAAAACTAGAAAGTTGGGGAGGGACGGGCAGTGCACTGCTTCATGAAACTGCTTTAAATATTTGTTCATAGACATTGACCAAGAGAGAAAAAATTTGAGGCTACAGAAATTTATAACATCCTTACCAGGAGATATTGGTAAGTAAAAGACGCTTGTTCCTTGGAATAAAAGTTATGACAAAATTAGACAATATATTAAAAAGTAGAGAGATTGCTTTCCTGACAAAGGCCCATATAGTCAAAGTTATGAATTTTCCACAAGTCATGTATGGATATTAGAGTTGGACCCTAAAGAACCTGAGTGCCAGCCTAAGAATTGATTCTTTTGAACTGTGGTGCTGGAGAAGACTCTTGAGAGTTTGCTGGACTGCAGGAGATCAAATCAGTCAATCCCAAAGGAAATCAACCCTGAATATTCACTGGAAGGACTGATGCTGCAGCTGAAGCCCCAAAATTTTGGCCACCTGATGTGAAGAGCCAACTCACTGAAAAAGACCCTGATGATGGGAAAGACTGAGGGCAGGAAGAGAAGCGGATGACAGAAGGTGAAATGGTCGGATGGGATCACAGACTCAATGGACGTGAGTTTGAATGAGGTCTGGGAGATAGTGAAGGACAGGGAAGCCTGGCGTGCTCAGTCCATGGAGTTGCAAACAGCTGGACATGACTGAATGACTAAACAACAAATCAGTAAGTAAAGCATTTATAAAAATGAACATATTTTGATAATAGCAACAAAGCTGACTGGTTCAGAGGATATAGATGTTCACATCTGCAGATCAGGTGCTGAGTGATAACACCTTAGGACTGACCAGGCGACATGTCCTCTAAATTCTGTCCTTCTTCAGTTTCCCTAACCAACCACACATTTCAAGCTGACAGTACTTCTAAGAATTAGATGATAAAAGGAATCTGTTACCATGAATGTCGTTAATGTATAATATCAAAAACCAAAAATAAATCTTCAGGGTATATTTAGGGGCAAAGAATTTAATTGAAGAGACCCTTAACTGAGCTGGAGATCAAGCCATCTTTCTGCTGCTATGTCTAAAGCCTGACAAAGGGCTTGAAACAGATACATTTCACAGCATCATTTATTTATTATGGAAAAATGGTATGTTGGGGGACAGTCTTTGAAATACAATGTTGAGACGTAAGAAAAATAAAGTGACAGGTAAAAACTAGAAATAAAAGGTTACTTTTCCAATTAGCATTCAAGAACATAAAATGAAGGACTAAGGACGCCTGACACAAAACATTTCTAGAAATTAAGAGTCACTGTTGGGCAGTCTTGAATGCCACCCTATCTCTCATGAAAGTCTGCAGGTAGAGCTCACTTCCTACTCTGATGTCTAGTCCAGGTAACCAGACACACTGCTTAGCACCTAGAGCATCCCTTTGGTTGGGGATGCCCCACTCCTGTCGTCTGCCTCCCCAGAGCTCGCTCTTGTGCACGTCCAGCTTGGGGAGTGAGGCTACAGGCACTGCCTCAATGCTAACAGCCTGGTATCTACTCAATGCCCCACTGATGATCCCATCTGACAATGCATGTGAAGTAGGACAGGAGGTGATATTCCAGAAGCTGCCCAAGAAGTCAAAAGAGATGGTACTATGTGGATATTACTGACCACTCATTAGTGATTATTACCTGTTTTGTATGGTTCATCAAAATATATTAAAGTTTTGCCATATCGCCAATTAAAATAAATAAATGTATATTTAAAAAAATAAAAAATTATTTTAAAAAAACCCTTAAAGTATCTTGCATACCTTGAGATTATTTGCTGCCAAAGTTTTTCCTTTGAGGAATGCTTTTCTTATTTTATAAACCCACATCCCATTTCTCATTTATTAAAACTAAGCAAGCAACAGAGGGAAAGGACAAAGAAAGAGATCAAACAGAAAAGAGAAAAATAATAGATGGAGGAAGGAAAAAAAGCAAAGGAAGGAAATATTAAATTACTAAGGAAGAAAGAGCCAATCAAACCTGGAAGGAAGACACTACGCAGATAAACAGAGACCAAAGCCTGGAGCCTGCTGTGTGTGCAGAACAGAGCTATTGTGTAAGAGACTCGCTGGTTGTTTATTTAGTCTCCCATCCCTGATTTGCCTTTCTTTCCAAACTCTCATCTGTGATGCAGAAGCTGGGTCTCTGCAAGTCACTGCAACAGTTCAGAGACCGTTTCGCCAGGTGGCCTTTGTTAGGTCCTGCCACTAGGGGGCACTAGAGGGAGACTGAAGGTGGGAAACACGGCTAATGTGCTACTTGATTCTGCTACTAGCATCACCTCAGCACTGGGACCTGACTCCAGCTCCCAGCTATGAGCACCTGGAGAACCAGCCCCATTCTGCTCCCTCAAAATGTGACCAGCAACCGGGCAGTGACCTCTCCTCAGAGGTCCGAGTATCAATTTTTTAGGGCCTCTCTTCTGAATTCTCAGGTCTGGAGATCTGTCCTAGGATATGGCAGCTGCTTTCTAAAATCATTACACCAGTGTTCAGTTTTTCTAGCCTTCTAATCCCTATGTAAGACATTTCTTATATGAAACCCTTTCATTTAAAGTACTGTTTTTCTCACTAGGCCATTTCTTCTCATGGACTTCTGAGAAATTCTACAACTTTAGCCATCAACCTCCTGGCAGTCTAAATTAGAGTCTATTTTTTGATAAGGGACTCCAACAATGCTGAAACAACTATGACACAGTGAAAATGATTGTGTTCTACCCCCCTAAAATATGGAGCTATAATTTGGGTTTGGAATATTTTAATGGTTGGCCATCATAAAAAAAAATGACAATTCAAATAAACTTTTATTATGAAAATATAAGATTATTGGATATATTATTTAATAGTGCATTATAAAAGTATAGTTAAGTACTTGAGTAATTTTCAGGAATGAGAGAAGAAACTAACAGAAAAATTAATGCAGGTTCCTATCAAATTTTACAAGGAAGGATACATTGAAAATTGAACATAAATGGAAACAGCTAAAATAGTGAGGGTCTTACCAGTACGAATTCACAGTCAATAACAGTGCTCAACCTGTGTGCAACGGTCAGCACAGTGCACTGGGCAAATCTCTCATGAATTCTTTTTTGTATTAACTCATCAGTTCTAGAAACAAAGAAGTTGATTTAGTTCAGTAAAGACAGGAAAAGCAGACTTAAGACTTAAAAATATCCTATGATATTTTTACAATGGTTTTAAAACTCAATATTTTAACATATAGTCTTGCTCCTAAAAAACTAAGTATAAAAAGTCTACTTAGAAATTTACTATTTTTCATAAAATGATGGAAAATTAGTCTTCCCTCAAAATTGCTTGAAACTATCAGGATCTGGATTTAGGAATTCAGCTTTTTTAGGGTGCCTTATAGCAACATTAACACCATATACCATGTCTTGGTTTTTTCCTTTGTTTTCTGGCATTAATATTATCAACAGATATCCATGAGGCCAAGAGAGCACTTAGAAACATTTATTAAGATTCACTAAATGTTTTCCATTTACCACATTTACAAGTCAGATTCAAGATTGCCTGGGGCTCAGCTCCACACCTTGGATCCACGTATGATGTGGCTTTGTCAAGAATCAATATCTGATTCTTCCTGAGAATAGCCCTGGCAAGGCATACCAGTTGTTTCTGACCAACACTCAAGTTCAATCCAGATTCTGCTAATTCAGTATTCATTTTAGCAGGAAGACCTTCGATGGATTCTTTGAGTTGTACCTGTAGATACAGAAAGAATGACATTTTTCTAAGCAAACTGCTACTGAAGTAGACAAACCTCTTAGACATTAGAGCTTTGACATCCTCAGGACTTCTTATGTATTTTACATATACAGCCAGGTGATGGGGAGAGCTCCTTCCAATGAGTGTTCACTGAGAAAGATGGTGGAGTCAACTCAGGACAGAAAGATCTCAGTGTCCCCCATTCCCACCACAGGACATCCACCAGAAACCTCACCTAGGGGTTAGTTAAAGAAGTCTCTCAAAAAGTGAAGCTATTTCTCCCAATGTGATTTAAACAAAAAACTTAAAAGGATCTTTATGGTTGAGTCAAGTTTCCCAAAGTACATTTTGCATAGGAGTTGGTACACTAGAGAAAAACTTCCAGTAATTTTACAGAAAATCTGGTTCTCTGAAGATATAAGCTCATTGGCCCTTAACTATTTTCTAAAGTTCAATATATTCAAGTTCAAGCAATGGCAAACTGCCCCTTATACATTAGTAATCCTGGAGCCCATTCTGATGATGATTCTTTCCCAAGTTTATTCCTACAAATAGTGGACCAATCAAGTGCATTCTCTTCAGTGTCGTAAATGCATTGTAGTGAATTAAAACATATGAAAAATAAAACACAACATCTTATTTCCCCCAGCATATGGATACAGGTTATTGTCATCCAGTTGCTGAGTCGTGCCCAACATTTTGCAACACCGTGGACAGCAGCACACCAGGGTTCCTTGCCCCTCACTATTTCTTGGAGTTTGCTCAAACTCAGGTCCATTAAGTCAGTGATGTCATCCAACCATCTTGTCCTCTTTTGTACCCTTCTCCACCTGATTCCATCTTTCCCAGGATCAGGGTGTTTTCCAATGAGTCATCTCTTCACATCAGGTGGCCAAAGTATTGGAGCTTCAGCTTCACCATCAGTCCTTCCAAGGAAAATTCAGGGTTGATTTTCTTTAGGATTGACTGGTTTGATCTCCTTGCTGTCCAAGGGACTCTCAACAATCTTCTCCAGAGCCAAAGTTCAAAAGCATCAGTTCTTCAACGCTCAGCCTTCTTTATGGTCCAACACTCACATTGGTACATGACTACTGGGAAGACCATAGGTTTGACTACATGGACTTTGTCCGCAAAGTGACGTCTCTGCTTTTTAATATTCTGTCTGGGTTTGTTACAGCTCCTCTTCTCAGGAGCAAGCATCTTTAAATTTCATGTCTGCAGTCACCATTTGAAGTGATTTTGGAAATAAAGTCTGTCATTGCTTCCCCTGTTTCCACATCTACTGCAGTTAAGTGATGAGACAGGATGCCATGATCTTAGTTTCTTGAACGTTGAGTTTTAAGCCAGTTTTTCACTTCTGTCAAGAGGCTCTTTAGTTCCTCTTCACTTTCTACGATTAGGGTGGTGTCAGATGCATATCTGATATTATTGATATTTCTCCCAGAAATCTTGATGCCAGCTTGTGCTTCATCCAGCCCAGCATTTCACATGATGTACTCTGCATATAAGTCAAATAAGCAATCTGACGATATATAGCCTTGACGTACTTCTTCCCCAATTTGGAACCAGTCCAAATTGTTGAACCAGGTGTTCCATGTCCGGTTCTAACTGTTGCTTCTTGACCTGCATACAGGTCAAGGCAGGAGGCAGATAAGGTGGTCTGGTATTCCTATCTCTTTAAGAATTTTCCACAGTTTGTTGTGATCCACACAGTCAAAGGCTTTAGTGTAGTCAATGAAGCAGATGTTTTTCTGGAGTTCTGCTGCTTTTTCAATGATCCAATGGATGCTGGCAATTTGATCTCCAGTTCCTCTGGCTTTTCTAAATACAGTTTGTACATTTGGAAGTTTTTGATTCATGTACTATTGAAGTCTAGCATGAAGGATATTGAGCATTACCTTGTTAGCATGTGAAGTGAGTGCAATTGTGTGGTAATTTGAACATTCTTTTGCACTGCCCTTCTTTAGGATGGGAATGAAGACTGACCTTTTCCAGTCCTGTGGCCACTGCTGAGTCTTCCAAATTTGCTGGCATATTGAGAGCAGCACTTTCACAGCATCATCTTTAAGGATTTGAAATAGATCAGCTGGAATTCTGTCACCTCCACTAGCTTTCTTCATCATGATGCTTTCTAAGGCCCATTTGACTTCACGTTCCAGGATGTCTGTCTTTAAGTGAGTGATCACACCATTGTAGCTATTTGGGTCATTAAGACTCTCTCTCTCTCTCTCTCTCTCTCTCTCTCTCTCTCTCTATATATATATATATATATATATATATATATATATAGTTTGGAAGGAATGATGCTAAACCTGAAACTCCAGTACTTTGGCCACCTCATGCAAAGACTTGACTCATTGGAAAAGACTCTGATGCTGGGAGGGATTGGGGGCAGGAGGAGAAGGGGACGACAGAGGATGAGATGGCTGGATGGCATCGCTGACTCAATGGACGTGAGTTTCAGTGAACTCTGGGAGTTGGTAATGGACAGGGAGGCCTGGTGTGCTGCGATTCACGGGGTCGCAAAGAGTCGGACACGACTGAGCGACTGATCTGATCTGATCTGATAGTTCTTCCATGTATTCTTGCCACCGCTTCTTAATATCTTCTGCTTCTGTTAGGTCCATATCGTTTCTGTCCTTTATTGTGCCTATCCTTGCAGGAAATGTTCTCTTGATATTGCTAATTTTCTTGAAGAGATTTCTGGTCTTTCCTTTTCTATTGTTTCCCTCTATATCTTTGCATTGATCACTTAGGAAGGCCGTCTTATCTCTCTGTGCTATTCTTTGGAACTCTGGATTGAGACGGGTATATCTTTCCTTTTCTCCTTTGCCTTTAGCTTTTTTTCTTTTCTCAGCTATTTGTAAGGCCTTATCAGACAACCATTTTGCTTTCTTGCATTTCTTTTTCTTGGGGATGGTTTTGTTCACTACCTCCCATATAGTGTTACAAACCTCTGTCCATAGATCTTCAGGCACTCCGTCTATCAGAACTAAGCCCTTGAATTGACTCTCACTTCCACTGTATAATTTGTAAGGGATTTATTTTAGGTCATATCAGAATTGCCTTGTGGTTTTCCCAACTTTCTTCAATTTAAGCCTGAGTTTTGCAATAAGGAGTTCATGACTGAGTCATAGTCAGCTCCTGGTCTTGTTTTTGCTGATTGTATAGAGTTTTTCCATCTTTGGCTGCAAAGAACATAATCAATCTGACTTTGGTATTGACCATCAGGTGATGTCCATGTGTAGAGTTGTCTCTTGTGTTGTTGGAAGAGGGTGTTTGCTATGACCAGTGCGTTCTCTTGGCAAAATGCTTGTTAGCTTTTGCCCTGCTTCATTTTGTACTCCAAGGCCAAACTTGCCTATTACTCCAGGTATCTCTTGACTTCCTACTTTTGCATTTCAGTCCCCTATGATTAAGAATTGCCGGGAACCGGCATGAGGAGCTCCGCCTGTGGCAAAGGTAGTGAGGAAGGAGGCTCGGCATACGCAAAGGCGGGATCAAGCCTCAGGAGTCCCCCTGGAAATTCTCGAGCATCTACCCCCAAAACCAGAGTCTGCCTACTTTCTGCTTTGTGCTCTCACCTACACCTCTGACTTTACAGGGGGCTGTCCCCCACTACCTCTCTCTGAAAAAAGAGTTAGCTTACAGCTCCAGTTAATAATTCCTGGGTGTGACAGTGTTTCAACCTATAAACTCCTTGGGAAGTCCTCTAGCCTGCCTGAATAGGTTTTTCCGGCCACATGTGATTGTTCAGAGCCTCCCAACTATGAGAGGCATGAGATGTTCTAAACTGTCTAAATACAGATTCCTTTGAGCAGTTAAAAGATTGATTAGAAACTGTATTGGTGAAGGGTTTTTCACTTGTTGGGCCAATGTTTGCTGCTAAGTCTCCATATCCCTTACCTGCTGTGTCCCTGGCAGTGTATTGATTAATATAATTGGTGTAAGTAGTAGCTTTAATGTTTGTAACCTTGGACCCTTGAGTTAATTATTTTTCTTGTTATAGCCCACCACACCTTTGCCCTGTAGGAATGCAACTTTATCTAATGCTTTTGGAGGGTGGCGCCTGACTAATCACCTTTAGAGAAAAATAAGTTTTATGAAGAAAGGGTCTTAATATGTTAACAGGCCTCTGGGCCAGAAGATGATGCAAATCACCTAAACTTTTGCATATGATATGTTTGCAGGAAGAAAGCCTGGCTTACTGCATGACTCTACCCCTTCCCCCATTATCCTCTATGTATAATTTAAGGTATAAAAACTACTTTGGAAAATAAAGTGTGGGCCTTGTTCACCAAAGCTTGGTCTCCCCATGTCATTCTTTCTCTCACCTTCTGGCTGAATTATTCAGCCTCTTTTCTCCACTGAATTTCCTCACTGAGCTATCCTTATTTAACCACTTTTTATATCTTTAATTAACATTTAATTAAGCAATTGTTTCCTGATCCTCGCTGACGCCGTCCCCCTTCGAATTTCCTGGATCCACCAGGGCTGGACCCCGGCAAAGAAGACATCGTTTTTGGTTTTAGTTCTAGAAAGTCTTCTAGCTCTTCATTGAACTGTTCAACTTCAGCTTTTTTGGCATTAGTGGTTGGAGCATAGAATTGGATTACTGTGATACTGAATGGTTTCCCTTGGAAATGAACTGAGATAATTCTGTCACTTTTGAGATGGCCCCAAAATACTGCATTTTAGACTCTTTTGTTGACTATTTTTTTGAAGCCAAACAAAAATAAATTGGAGACTTGAAGCCAGGCAGCCTGGGCATAAGTCTTGCCTGGCTGTGCCAACTGGGCAAGTTCCTGAACCTACTCTATCTTATCTTCCTAAACTCTAAGTAAGACTATAATATCATACTTATAAAAGTCTGTACCTCCTAACATTGTGAAGAATATTAAATGAGTCAGTACATGCAGAATTTGTAACAGATCAATAGATATTGTCTATTATTAATAATGCATCAGCTAGCCCCTCCTCAAGTTCTGCTTCACTTTTCTCCTTTGCATGTATCAGCACTGAGATTTTGTTACATATGCATTGGCTTGTTTTTCAACTTCTCAGGAGAATTTAAGGTCCAAAAGGACAGAATTTTGTCTCTTGATGACTGTGATAGCCCCAGAATCAGCAACATTGCCTGACAAGCTCTCAGTAGATATCTGCTGGCTGGATCAAGGTGGACTTCCCTGGTGGCTCAGGTAAAGAAGTCACCTTCCAAGCAGGAGACTTGGGTTCGATCCTGGGTGAGGTGCCTGGCTAAGGAAATCGCAACCCACTCCAGTATACTTGACTGAGAAATCCCATGGACAGATGAACACGGCGGGCTACAGTTCGTGGGGTTGCAGAAGAGTCAGACGCGACAAACAGCAACAACATGAATGAAGGCATAAGTGACTCTATTTGTGTGACATATCCATTCCTGTTAATTAGAAACTAAATTCATATGGATAAATGTTATATATAAAACTGTTCTCTTATTAAGTGTAATTTTAAAAAGGATATATTTGTATAACAATTAACTGGCTCTAAGATTTAAACACTTTAAACAAAGGAAAGCACTGAAAAATTTATAATTTAAGGAAAATAGAACAAACAACTACTATTCAAAACTATACATCTCTGATGTGCAGAAGCTTTTAAGGTTAATTAGGTCCCATTTGTTTATTTTTTATTTTATTTCCAATATTCTGGGAGGTGGGTCATAGGGGATCCTGCTGTGATGTATGTCAGAGAGTGTTTTGCCTATGTTCTCCTCTAGGAGTTTTATAGTTTCTGGTCTTACGTTTAGATCTTTAATCCATTTTGAGTTTATTTTTGTGTATGGTGTTAGAAAGTGGTCTAGTTTCATTCTTTTACAAGTGGTTGACCAGATTTCCCAGCACCACTTGTTAAAGAGATTGTCTTTAATCCATTGTATATTCTTGCCTCCTTTGTCAAAGATAAGGTGTCTATATGTGCGTGGATTTATCTCTGAGGGAGGAGGGTTCAGGATGGGGAACACATGTATACCTGTGGCGGATTCATTTTGATATTTGGCAAAACTAATACAATTATGTAAAGTTTAAAAATAAAATAAAATTTAAAAAATAAATAAAAAATAATAATAAAAAAAATAATAACAAAACTATACATCTCAGTATAGAATACTTCAGGTTGTTTTTGAGCTTGGGAAAATAACAGAATATAGTAAAACTGAAAAATAATACACTGGACTTATAAGGCAGCCTGTCTCCATCATCGCTATGTGCACTCTGTGTAGTAGGTGCTGTCGCCACAGGAGGGGAACACGGATGTCAGGTGGTTTCCACATTTTGTGGAACTTTCTTAGCTTTCAAAAAGAAAATCTGGTGTGAGCCAGAAGGAGACAATGAAATGCAATCAACAGATGGGGAAGAGCTTTTACTAGAGCATGGCCAGCAGTAAAGGAAGTTCACCTAATACAAGGCCCAGGGAAATGGACACGTGACCTGGCTCCACCACGAGGATTGAACCATGTGGTTCCTGATGCACAGGCTGCTGATGCCCAGATTTCTGTATCTTGGCTTCCTGTGTGATGAGACACACTTTTGTCCTAACAGAGACACTATCAATGTCAGACATTTAAATGTACGATTTCTTCTTAGTTTTGACACAACAGTTTTGTCATTGTTTAGTTGCTAATTCGTGGACCTTACAGACTGTAGCCCACCAGGTTCCTCTGTCTATGGGATTTTCCAGGCAAGAATACTGGAATGGATTACCATTTCCTCCTCCAGGGAATATTCCCAACTCAGGGATCAATCCCACTTCTCCATTGAAGGCAAACTCTTTATCACTGAGCAACGGGGGAAGCGCCCATACTATACTCTTAATTCCAAGTCCCAGTATGTAAGGTATTTTTTTTTAAACAGAAGCAACATATCAATGATTCATTTCCAGAGTTTTATCTACTGTGATCTTTTAACTTCTGAGTGATAAAGTGCTTCATCCCCAGGCACTACTCATGTTATATTTTTGGAGCTGCCTTTGCTTTTAGCATCCTGATTAGCACTAATTTCTGATGAACTTTCATCAGTTTACAGTAAGTTGACAAGTTTTCAGTACATGAAAAATGTATTTTCAGCATATTTTGAAAATTAACCAAGATGAGACAGGCAGCATCCATAGGACTGTCTTCCTTCTGAATGTCCATCTCTGCCAAGGAAGAAGGAAGAAACAGAACTAGAGGACTTTAAAAAAATTTTACAGCCATCGTTTCCTTTTAACTGCAGTTCATAAAAAGAAAAACATAGTGGTTCCCTCCTGCTCATTGTCAGGTTAACTCTGTGAGTTTGGATTCACATATCCAGTTAGGCACCATTTACAAATTAATAACTAGGGTTTTTGGTTCACTTAAAAACTGACTTCATTGATTTAGTGATACCTCTCGATGAGGATAAAGAAGGAGAGTGAAAAAGCCAGATTAAACTCAACATTAAGAATACTAAGATCATGGCATCCAGCCCCATCATTTCATGGCAAATAGAAGGGGAAAAGGTAGAAGCAGTGACAGATTTCCTCTTCTTGGACTTTAAAGTCAGTGAAGATGGTGACTGTAGCCTTGAAATTAGAAGATGACTGCTTCTTGGCAGGAAAGCTATGACAAAACTAGACAGTGTGTTAAAAAAGCAAAGATATCACTTTGCTGACAACGATCCATATAATCAAATCTATGGTCTTTCCAGTAGTCATGTACAGATGCAAGAGCTGGACAATAACAGAATGCTGAAGAATCAATGCTTTTGAACTGTGGTACTGGAGAACACTACTGAGAGTCCCTTGGAAAACAAGGAGATCAAATTAATCAATCTTAAAGGAAATCAACCCTGAATATTCTTTGGAAGGACTGATGCTGAAGCTGAATCTTCAATACTTTGGCCACCTGATGCAAACAGTTGACTCACTGGAAAAGACCCTGATGCTGTGAAAGATTAAAGGCAGAAGGGGAAGAGGGAGACAGAGAATGAGATGGCTGGATGGCATTGTTGATTCAATGGACATGAACTTGGGCAAAATCCAGGAGATGGTGAGGGACAGGGAAGCCTGGCACGCTGTAGTCCATGGGGTCACAGTTGGATGTGACTTAGCAACTGAACAACAACTTAGAGTGATAAATCACCCCTTTATCCAGATTCTCTTGGAATTATTTCTTTATCACATTTGTATGTTTTTCAATGAAAGATTTGGTAAGTTTTCTTTAAAACAGTCATATGGAATCAATTCCTAGAGAAACATAATGATGGGATGATTTCTTTAAGTGGTATCATAAAAGTTAACAGGGTTAATTCCAGAAGCAATACATGCAGACCACATACTTCACTTCATGAAATAAGCTCACATTTCTTTATTTTTATAGAAAGTCCCAAGTGTAGTTTAAATAGAAGTAGATCTTAGTATTATCTACCACTTCAGCATTTTTATAATTTAGATTAACATTGCCTCTCTATTCATGAAACAATATGTTCTAAAATTCTAGAGTAATGCTACCTGAGAATCTGTGAAAAAAATATCTCAATCTGGGAAACAAATAAAAAAATAATTTACCAGTACTTCCAGTTATTTTTTTTTAATGTGTCCCAATTTCACCATTAAATTTGTCCTATGAATTCAAGAGTAGTGGATCATCTTATTGGTCTTTACATTTAATGGTTAACGCCCCTTCTCTTGTAGAATTTTACTGTAAAAGACTCACAAACTTAAATAAAATCAGAGGTGCACTGCTTTTCAGGGAGGAGAAGGTGAAGCATTCGACCCAATTTAAGAAAACAAAATCCACATGCTGCTGAAAAGCAGGGTGGTTGTACAAAGACTCCGTGGTGACATCCTTCAGAAATCAGAATTACTGGCTGGAGATCGTCATACCTCCAAGTCTGCCTGCTCATAGTCAAGGCGCATCTGTATATTACAGATTTCAGAGCTTCCCTGAAAGGGTAACACTAAATGACAAACACACCAATTCAAAACAACATGAACAATCAGTCTCTCAGATTTGTGTAACAAAAACAAACAAAAAAAAGATTAAAGAAAAATGCCAATGTCTCTGAAATGAAAAGATCAATCAAATATTCAGTAGTTATTTACGTAGAGTGTTTTCCCTGTGTTTTTCTCTAAGAGTTTTATAGAATCTGGTCTTACATTTATGTTTTTAATCCATTTTGAGTTTATTTTTGTATACGGTATTAGGGAGTATTCTAATTTTATTCTTTTACACATAGCTGTCCAGTTTTCCAAGGACCACTTACTGAAGAGATCGCCTTTTCTCCATTGTATATTCATGCCTCCTTTGTCATAGATTAGTTGGCCATAGGTGTGTAAGTTCATCTCTGAGCTTTCCATCCTGTTCCATTGATCTATATTTCTGTTTTTGTACCAGTGCCATACCAACCAGATTACTCTAGCTCTGTATTGAACTGGCCAAAAAGTTCATTTAAGTTTTTTGGAAAAACTTAAATGAACTTTTAACCAATACAATATTGTAAAGTTAAAAAATAATAAATAAATAAAACTAAAATTTTTGGCTCTAATTCTATGAAAAATGCCATCAGTAATTTGACAGGGATTGTATTGAATCTGTAGATTCTTTGGGTAGTATAGTCATTTTCACAATATTGTTTCTTCCAATCCAAGAACATGGTATATCCCACTATCTGTTCTGCATCATTTTTTATTTCTTTTGTCAGTATCTTGTAGTTTTATGAGATAGTTTTGTCTCCCTGTAGTTTTGTCTCCTTAGGTAGGTTTATTCCTAGGTATTTTATTATTTTTATTGTAATGGTAAATGGGATTGTTTTCTCAATTTCTCTTTCTGATCTTTCCTTGTTAATGTATAGGAATGCTCATATTTACTTTTTAAAAGCAAAAGACTGAGCTAGGTCCTAGGAGAAATTAGAAGTCGCCTATGGTTTAGAAGTCTAGGATTTCTGCCATCAGGAGAATTGATTTGTAAAACGAGTGCAAATATGCAAAATAATTTGTATTAAAATACAAAATGACAGCAATCTACTAGTCATTTTTTTTTTTTTTTAATACAAGGGTGAAGAAATTCAAAGAAGTGGGGCAAGGGGAAGTATGACACAAATAACAGAAAATTCTCTATAAATGAACCAACCTATCCATATAAAAACTGAGCAGATCTTCCAGGGTTCTGTTACCTGCATTAATGCTACAGTATTAAAATGACATAATTGTCAATAAATAATCATTATAAATTCCGACTATATAATTTACCTTTCTAAACGCTTTCCTGTGACCTCTACATTTTATTGGTATGATCTTGTTTACATCTTTTAGTTAATAAGGAAAAACTACTATTGTCTTCACTTAGTAAATATCCCCTAAGACCAGAGGAATAAAATGAATATTGGGGTGTAATGGAGTAATTTTAATTCACTAAGTCACTAGTAGAATTTAATCCCAGTTTTAACATCTAATTGAGTACTCTGCTAAGAACAAGATAATGTATTTATTTGTTCAGGGTTCTAGGAAAATAGCTAAAATGAAAACATGTTGCATTATATTGTTGATTTTCATCATCATCAATACACACATTTTAAGTGCACGCATGTCATCAGAGTTTTCCTAGGAGGTAAATGAAATCAGTGAAACTGATACACTCCCCTTAATTATTAGCAATGCTCTAAATGAAAACATACAGATACTGATACTAACAAGTTAATTACAGTTACTATTAATAAATTACCTCTTCTAAGGCATTCCACAGTTCCTCATCCATATGCTCATTAAAAGGATCCAAATTTTTCCTCATTGTTCCAGTGAATAAAACAGGTTCCTAAATACTCCAAAATAGTGAATATTATTGTAACCTCTTTTCATTTTATTCCAATGTGTACAGAATATAAAAATTAAAATACAAAACATCCAAATTCATTCATTATTAGTAATAAAGTTGCAAATGTATGTTTACAAAACAGTATCTCTAAAATAACTTTCCATTGTACAAACTGTTCTACAAAATATCTTTCGGACTACTGAACACTAACAGAAGAAAGTGCTAATGTTTTTTTATCCTAAGAGAAAAAAAAAGAAAACAAAGGAAGATTTGATTAAAAAAAAAAAAAATGTTATCCCAGTCATACATGTCTGCTTAACACACACACAAACTGAGGAAATAATTACGTGAGAAACTTAACATCAAGATCTGCATAAATTAACTGTCAATCCTGATGTGACTGGGAAATACCAACAGCATGATTAGTAGAAGTTTGTGCCTTAAAGCAAACCATTAAATATTTACACATTGACACTGAAGAATAAACTAAGCTATTTTCTCCATTGGTCAGACTGTCTTCTAGGACCTGGAATCTCTCCATATGTGTGAAATGAATATCCCCACACATCCAAGGGGAACATCAGCTCCTGGAGCCTGAAGCTCCTCTGTCCATGGCGAGATCACCTCTGATTCTGCACCAGGTGATCCCCAGGTTCCCTCACCTGTGTGTTAGTATCACCTGCCTCACAGAACCTAATTATTAACTGCAAGGTCAGGATGACCTGAAACCCCCGTGACATGAGCCATAATGAAATTATTTAACTAGCTTTTCCTGTTTTACTTCCAGAGGAGCCATAAGAAAATTACTAGAAATATATGTTTCCTTCTGAGTTTCAAGAAAGAATCTTCTACATAAGCTAATGTAGGTCATTTACATTTTCTTCTAGAAGATTCTAGTAAGCCATGTCACAAGAATGTGTGCAGCAATGAAGAGACCAATTGGCTCCTTTCAGTGAATAGGGCAGAACAAGGGGAGGCACACTTGTGGGAACAAGAGGAGACCTGACTCTTCCAAAAGTGCCCGGAACTGCTCAGAATCATCATGTTCAAATCCTGCCTGGACTTGGGGCTGGACTTTGCTCATCACTTCACAAAAGTCTGAGAAGAAAGATAAAGACAGACAGGCATTTCTTTTCCCTAATCATGAGGAAGAATGATACTCAGGAAGCCTTCCAAACCATCCTTCAATATTGTCTCAGTTTTAAGTCTGGGCAGAGAGAAATGAATGCAGAAGACTCAGGGTCTGCAACCAAAAAAGATGTATCCCTGAGCAAATTCACAATTAAAAAGACATTATAAAGGGAGATTTATTCATACAAAGTTGATTAAGTGGCCTGAAAATCACTAGTCATAGGATATTTCAGAATGAGTATTGAACTGAACTGAAAAATCCCAAGCCCAATTTAAGGTCTCCCTTAAAACTCTTGAATTTAGAATCAAAGACTAAACAAACATCTAAACAATAGTAAGTGTTTCTTGTCAGGAGAATAACCAACATTCTACTTCAGATTTTTATAAAATCTTGTTACTGTTTGTAATTATAAACACTAAGATTCCCACTTGCAGGCAATTTCTCATCTTTCAGCTGTCTCCATGAGTTTTACATAAAAGATGTGGCCAGGCGAGGAGGGAAGGCCGGTCCCCAATATTCCTCCTCCTTCTCTTCTCCATCTTCCCTCCATTTTCCAGATCCATTCAAGTAAGCAGGCTACTTCCTGAATATAATCTCAATCAGTGTTCTTTCTGGGAGACATATTTAATTACTTTAGATCCTGAGCACAAAGAACACACATACTTCAGCTTCCTGTTGTGTTTAAGGAAATTATTTAAGAAGATTTTTCATTTTTGCTTATTTCTGAAATTTTGAACAGAAATTGAGGCGTAACTTCTTAAAAAGTGTTCATCTTTGAAAGTCCCCCCCACCCCCAGGACTGACGGTCTTTATCTCCACTCCCCTGTCTCTGGTTCCTACCCAGGTCCTTGCTGTTATCACATCTCCCTCAGTTCTGAGAGAGAGAGAGAGGCCATCCTGGAAGTTCATCACTGCTTCCAGGATCACAGGGAGCAGGGATTCAGGAAAGATGATGTGGGCCTGGCTCACCTAAGTGGGGCAACTCAAAGAAACAGCACTGGGCTCCCCCTCTGCAGAGTCTGCTCTCAGCTTCCTAGGTTCCCTAAATCAAGGTATTGAGACACAAGTATGATTGCTTCCTATTTGTTTGGCGGGGAAAGAGAGACATAAGTTTTCCGTACTTAGACAAGTAACTTCAAATAATCACAGTAACAGACTTTCTCCACCTCTGAGCTAGCAAGGCTTTGTAAAGAGAAAGGGCTCTTGGCTGGAGAGGGATAAGATTTTGAGTATTTTCTCCTCTCACTTATTAGACCATGACATATAAGTGAATAACACATTTCTTAACTGATACTGTCCAAATGAGAGACAGGGCAGTAGGAGTAGTATGTTATGGCTTTGCTCCATGATTATTCACTCTTGTTATAGTTTGGGCAATTCTTTTGAGTGGGATGGTAGAAAAAAATGGGGAAAATATGAGTATAACATTGCCAAAGAATTGATGCTTTCAAATTGTGGTGTTGGAGAAGACTCTCGAGAGTCCCTTGGACAGCAAAGAGATCAAACCAGTCAATCTTAAAGAAAATCAACCCTGAATATTCACTGCAAAGACTGATGCTGAAGCTGAAGCTCCAATACTTTGGCCACCTGGTGGGAAGAGCTGACTCATTGGAAAAGACCCTGATACTAGGAAAGATTGAGGACGGGAGGAGAAGGGGGGTGATAGAGGATGGGATAGTTGAATGGCATCATTGACTCAATGGACATGAGTTTAAGCAGGCTCCAGGAAATAGTGAAGGGCAAAGAAGCTTGGTGTGCTGCAGTTCATGGGGTCACAGAGTCAGACATGACTTAGCAACTGAACAACAACATTTATTGAAAAAAAAAAAGTTTGGAATCAGTTTTAGGTTCTGATTCTATTGTTCACTAGTTATTAGACCCAGGGTAAGTTATTAACCTTCTCAAGACTCAGTTCACTTATTGGAAACTGGGATTAGCCTTGTGGGGTTGCCCTGAGAATCTGGAACAACAGTGAAGTTCCTCATATGATGCTAACATGGACCAGGAGCCCAGCCCAACAGGGGACAATGAAAAGCAGTGTCTGTTAAACTGCAGGTGTAGTTAATGGATCATGAAATCAATTTAGTGCTTATGACCATCATTTTGTCTTTTATATTAATTAGAATAGAACTGGTAGCACAGAAGATATCAGAGCACAGAGCAAGAGCAGTATTGTTTTGTGAAATTTTTGTGCCTGTGTGCATGTGGTGTGCATGCACACATGAAATAATGATATGAAGCAGTTTCATGGACCACAGTCAACAGCCAGTTGAAGTCACAAGCTGAGCAATTCACTGCTCAGGCTCTGGAGTTGGGAGTCTCTTTAATTTGAATCCTGTTAAAATATTTTAGAAATTAATATTTGTATCATTTGCAAATATTTTCTTCTATTCCATAGGTTGTCTTTTCAATATTTTTTAATGGTTTCCTTTGCAGTACAAAACTTTTATGTTTAATTAGGTCCCATTTGTTTATTTTTGCTTTTGTTTCCATTATTTTAGGGGACAGATTCAAGAAAATATTGCTGTGATTTATGTCAACAATTATTCTGCCTAAGTTTTCTTCTAGGATCTTGTCTGACAAAGTATTTTGTCTTACAGGTCTTTAGGTCATTAATTCATCTTGACTTTATTTTTGTATATGGCATTAGAGAAAGTTCAAATTTCATCATTTTCCATGTAGCTGTGCAGAGTTCCAATTCCAAAGAAAGGCAATGACAAAGAATCCTCAAACTACCGCACAACTGCACTCATCTCACACACTGGCAAAGTAATGCTCAAAATTCTTCAAGCCAGGATTCAACAGTACATGAAGCATGAAGTTCCAGATGTTCAAACTGGATTTAGAAAAGGCAGAAAAACAAGAAATCAAATTGCCAACATCCATTGAATCATTGAAAAAGCAGGAGAGTTCCAGAAAAACATCTGTTTCTGCTTTATTGACTATGCCAAAGCCTTTGACTGTGTGCATCACAATAAACTGTGGAAAATTCTGAAAGAGACAGGAATACCAGACCACCTTACCTGCCTCTTGAGGAATCTGTATGCAGGTCAGGAAGCAACAGTTAGAACTGGACATGGAACAACAGACTGGTTCCAAATTGGGAAAGGAGTATGTCAAGGCTATATATTGTCACCCTGCTTATTTAACTTATATGCAGAGTACATCATGAGAAACGCGGGGCTGGAAGAAGGACATGCTAGAATCAAGACTGCTGGGAGAAATATCAATAACCTCAGACATGCAGATGACACCACACTTATGGCAGAAAGTGAAGAAGAACTGAAGAGCCTCTTGATGAAAGTGAAATAGGAAAGTGAAAAAGTTGGCTTAAAGCTCAACATTCAGAAAACTAAGATCATGGCATCCAGTGCCATCACTTCATGGCAAATAGATCAGGAAACAGTGTCAGATTTAATATTTTTGGGCTCCAAAATCACCGCAGATGGTGATTGCAGCCATGAAATTAAAAGACACTTGTTCCTTGGAAGAAAAGTTATGACCAACCTAGACAGCATATTAAAAAGAGAGCCATTACTTTGCCAACAAAGGTCCATCTAGTCAATGCTATAGGTTTTCCAGTAGACATGTATGGATGTGAGAATTGGACTATAAAGAAAGCTGAGCGCTGAAGAATTGATGCCTTTGAACTGTGGTGTTGGAGAAGACTCTCGAGAGTCCCTTGGACAGCAAAGAGATCCAACCAGTCCATCCTAAAGGAAATCAGTCCTGAATATTCATTGGAAGGACTGATGCTGAAGCTCCAATAATTTGACCACCTGATGTGAAGAACTGACTCATTTGAAAAGACCCTGATGCTGGGAAAGATTGAAGGCAGGAGGAGAAGGGGACAACAGAGGAAAAGATGGTTGGATAGCATCACCAACTCAATGGACATGAGTTTGAGTAAACTATAGGAGTTGGTTATGGACAGGGAAGACTGGTGTGCTACAGTCCGTTGGGTCACAAAGAGTCGGACATGACTGAGCTACTGAACTGAACTGCACTGTGCAGATTTCTCCACACTATTTATTGAAGAGACTGTCTTTTCTTCATTACATATTCTTACCTCTTTTGTCTTAGGTTAATTGACCATAAGTGTGTGGATTTATTTCTGGGTTTTCTATCCTGTCCCATTAATCTATGTGTCTGGTTTCTGTGACAGCAACATACTTTTTCCATTACTGTAACTTTGCAATATAGCCTGAAGTCAGGGACTGTGATTCCTCCAGATTCATTCTTCTCTCTCAATATTGTTTTGGCTGTTTGGGGTATTTTCTGTTTCCATACAAATTAAAAAAAAAAAAAAAGTTCTAGTTTTTTGAAAAATGCCACCAGTAATTTGATAGAGATTGCACTGAATCTGTAAATTGTCTTGGGTAGTATGGTTATTTTTAACAATATTGATTCTTTCAATCCAAGAACACAGAATATCTTGTCTTTTGTTTGTATCATCTTCAATTACTTTCATCAGTGTTTTACAGGTTTTGGACTAAACGTCTTTTGCCTTCTTAGGTAGATTTATTCCTAGATTTTTTTTCCCCCTTTGATGTGATGTCAATGGGATTGTTTCCTTTATTTCTCTTTCTGATACTTGTTTCTAGTCTATATAATTGCAGCCAAAGAGGAGAGTGGTGAAGGATAAATTAAAAATCTATGCTTAATAAATGCACACTACTATTTTGCTATACAATTGAAACACTCTGAAAAAACAATCAAGCCCACACAAAATCTGACTCCTGGCTCTTCCCTTACTTGATAAATGGGACAAGCTCCCAGTGCCTCAGTTTTTAAATGTGTCAGGTAAGGATAACAACAGAAATGTGAGGGTCAGCAGGAAATGGTCAGATATGGGGCTGCTGCTGCTGCTGCTAAGTCTCTTCAGTCGTGTCTGACTCTGCGACCCCATAGATGGCAGCCCACCAGGACCCCCCGTCCCTGGGATTCTCCAGGTAAGAACACTGGAATGGGTTGCCATTTCCTTCTCCAAGGCATGAAAGTGAAAAGTGAAAGCGAAGTCGCTCAGTCTGTCAGACTCTTAGAGAACTCATGGACTGCAGCCTACCTGCAGTAGGACGGGCTGCTCCTCCATCCATGTGATTTTCCAGGCAAGAGTACTGGAGTGGGATGCCATTGCCTTCTCTGCAGATAAGGGGCTAAAATGTGTTAATGATTTCACAAATGTTAGGAATTATTATCAGTACTCGTGTAACTTGTCAGGGGCTGTAACAAGCATGAGAAGAGCAGAAACAAGAGATACAGGCCCTGTCCTCAAGGAGAAGAAGAAAATAGCCAAGAGTGTGGGGAGAGCTGAGAAAAAAGGCCAGAGGTCTTGGTGGCAGACTGGCAAATAAGTGTACAAGGTCGTGGTCAGGAAAGAAGTTGCTGGGAGAGTAACATGAAATCAAAGTACAAAAAAGTAGTATTCTTTCTTCTTGCTTTTGGTGGAAACATTAGATACATGTCTCTGTTACTTTTCCCCAAATTCCTATTGTGTTTTTTCTATTTTTGTTTCTTTGCTCTACTATTTATATTTATATGAACAATTTAGTTTATATTGTAAACAATATATGTAAAGAAAATTACCAAGGACCATGAACACATAAGCAGAAATTAAAGAGTAAAGTCATTCCACAAGGTGCTACTCTTTCTATTAAGCAGAAAGAAGATCCAAAGGCCAGTAACCCAATCATTAAGAATAATAACAGTTCCTGATGACTGAGCATTTTGTTGTTGTTGTTCATAAGGCACAAACCTTATCTCACCAGTTGTGTGTGAAAGTCTCTTCAGTCATGTCAGACTCTTTGTGACCCCATGGACTATGGCTCACCACACCCCTCTGTCCATGGGATTCTCCAGGCAAGAATACTGGAGTGAGTTGCCATGCCCTCCTCCAGTGGATCTTCCTGACCCAGGATTTTAACCTGCATCTCTTATGTCTCCTGCATTGGCAGGAAGGTCTTTTACCACTAGCACCACTTGGGAAGCTCAGTTATATCTTCACAACAAATCTGTGTAGCAATGATTCCCAGACCTGGATTAAGGATGGGGACACTGAAATCTGGAAGCTGAGTGATATCATCAATGCCCCACAGTCCTTTGAGGCAGAGCAGGAATAAAATTGTTGGGTCACCTTGACACTCGGTCTACACAAACATTCTATCCCTGGCTGTCTCTGGAATGATTTCCTGGGAATCTCTGCACATTGCAAGTTCTCTACAGATACTCCCTCTTTTATCAACCAATATTGTACCTTGGAGACAGAGGCATATAGAGAGGAATCTACATGTATACAAAGCTTAGGACTATTTTGTAAGGATGCTGTCTGGAATGCGTACATTGAACATGCTCAAAGGAAGGGTGGAAATCAACAGAACAGAACAGAACCAAACCATGTTGATGCAAAGGTATGTTTAGTCTTTGCTCAGATGTGCTTCCAAACATTATTGGCACAGACAAGGATCTTCTAACATTATTTCTTTATTTGTAGAGTTATTTTATGTACACAGACATATAACTTTTTCTTATTAAGAAGCTTTAAAAATAATGCAGGGCATGTTTCTAAAGCTTAGCATCCAAGGTTATGAAAGGATTTTACAGACATGCCCTTTATTTCTGTTAACTAATCTCATTTCAGATATGAGTATGATCAAAACATAAAACCTGGGAATCTAAACTCATTTATTTTCTACTGTAACCACAGGTAACAAATTAAATAACCAGAAGGAATCTTTAAATATGGAGACTGAATGTGCTAAAAAGTTTTTCCCATTTTTCCTGAAAGGGATATCTTTGGAAAAAATATTTAATTGTAGTAAAATACACATGAAATTTACTAGCTTAACCATTTATAAGCACACAGTTCAGTGGTATTAAATACACTCACATTATTGTACATCTCTACCTTCTAGCCACAGAACTTCTTTCATCTTGCAGAACTGAAACTCTACCCACTAAACAACAACTCCCCACTCCCAGCAGCTCCTGGCACCCACCATTCTACTTCCTGTCTCCATGTGTTTACTACTCTAGGTAGCTCATATTAATAGAATCATACAGTATTTGTCCTTTTTGATCGCCTTATTTTACTTCGCTTAGTTTCCTCAAGGTTCATCTGTGCTGTAGCAGGAGTCAGAACTTCCTTCCTTTCTGAGGCTGAATAATACTCCACTGTATACATATATGCACTACATTTTGTTTATTGATTCATCTGTCAATGGACCTTTAGGTGCCTCCACCTTTTTGCTACTGAGAATAATGCTGCTATGAACATGCAAGTGCAGGTATCACTTCAAGATCTTTCTTTCAATTCTTCTGGGTTTATAGTTTAAAGTAGAATTGGTAGATCATATAATAATTCTATCTTTAACTTTTTCGAGAAATGACTACTTGTTTTCCACAGTGGCTGTACTATCTTACATTCCTACCAGCAACAAACAATGATTCTAATTTCTCTACATCCTTGCCAATACTGCCAACCCATTTTCTCTTTCTCTCTTTCATTTTTCTTTTTGATAGTAGATGTCTTAACGGGTGTGAGGTGGCATTTCACTGTAGTCTGTAAGGCTGTATCTTGGTTTCAAAAGTACTTAGACATATACGTTACCATATGTAAAATTAGATAGCCAGTGGAAATTTGCTGTATGAGCAGGGAGTTCAAATCCAGTGCTCTGTGATAACCTAGAGGGGTGGCATGAGGTGGGAGGTGGGAAGGAAGTTCAAGAGGGAGGGGACATATATATACCTACGGCTGATCCATGTCAATATATGGCAGAAACCAAAAGAATATTGTAAAGTAATTTTTTTCAATTAAAAACAAATTAATTAGAAAAACAAGAGTACTTAGAGTAATTCCAGGTATTTTAGAGGCCATGGGTATAGCAACAGCTGTACTCAGTTGTAAGATCCAAGCCCACATTCTCCTTCCCCTTTAGGTGCCATGTTGAGATGCTTGCTAATACACAGGCATTTCAGGGCACATTAAACCCACATTCCAGAAAGCACAATTGCCTGGATCATTTTGTCTCATCTCCTCTCTGTTTTTCATCTCATGAGGGTATTTATCTGAGTTTTCTTTGATGGGCAGATGATTATCAAGTATATAAAATAAATTCAAATTCCTTTTTTTAAAAATCAGTAAGTCTGTCAAAGGAGAGGGCAGGATGGAAGATGAGGATGCAGGATCTAGGTTGCCTTTGGCTATATACCTGAAGGATAGTAATGTCTCAGTAAATATTCACCGAATGATGTTGAGTGAATGAACCACAAGGAATGACATGAGTGTCTACTGTGCATATGAATCGAGTCTCCAAAACACTCTCTGAAAGTTATACTTCTTTAAGACGCAGAAGAAAAGAAATTAGAATCAGAGTCCAGGAAAAGACTGGCTAATGGCCAATTCAATGCTCCACTATCACGGCAGTCACATCTGGGTCTACGTGAAGCACTCCACACTTAGTGACATATTTTGTCCTCACAACAGCTCAAGGGGTCGGTACTGTTAGTTACCTTGTAAGACAGAGAAAACTGAGGTACACAGAGACACATTTCTCAGTCACCTGCTCTACCTCACTATTCTATACTGCCTCCCTGGTGAAAATTATTTACTAATGGATGAATTGTCAAAGTCTCCCCAAAGCATCTGCATACCCTGTAATTCTCAAAGCTCAACACTTTCACAGAAAGTCCTCCAAGAAGATAATCACCTTTGAAAAGATGTCCTCATTTCCCACAGCGAAATTCCATCTGTAAGACACTTAAAAGTCATGTTTCCCTATAGGAACCTCTCCAGTGCTAAACAAACAATTTATCCTTTTGTTCTCAGAATTATGTGGTTATCAGTGGATAAAATTGTGGAAACTGAGGAAGACTGAGTCCGGAAATCTATCTCAGTAACTAATTAAATCACATGCACATAAAACTAACGAATGAACAAAGAAACAAAACATGTGTCCGATGAAAACATCTGTTGAAAATACCTAATGTTAAAACTGTACTCTATTGGGAAAAAAAGTATCAACCCTTTGATGTAATTTGAAAAAAAAAAAAAAAGGCAAATTAAAAGCAATTAAACTTAGATATGTTATAAAAAGAACAATGTGACAATCTCTGATGTGCATACCTGAGGTGCAACTGACGTTTTCTTCCTTAAATCATGAAGTCCAATGTCGTTTGTCCAGATCCCATCAATCCGAATGCCACCTTTGGGTTCTGACAATCTAAGAAGAGCAGCGATGAGGGAACTTTTTCCCACTCCTGTTCTTCCCACAATGCCACACTGTAAAGAGACCAAGGGGGATTAAGAATTAACAGGATACAACAAACCTAGGAGAAACCCTGATTGTTGAAGATGAATTTTCAAAGTTCTATTACATATAAAGAGTAGTCTGTAGTTTCTCAAGCATGGTCTTGGTGACATTTTGGGCCAGATAATTCATTGTTGGGGGGTCAGGAGACTGTCATGTATATTGTAAGATGTTTAAAAGTACCCATGAACTCTACCCACTAGGTACCAGATTCAATCCCCAAATTGTGGCAATCAAAAATGGCAGATATTCACAAATGTCCCTGGTTGAGACCACCATCATCCCAAGCATATGGAATATAAACTAGAGCAATTTTAACACCTTCTTAAGATTGTAGCCCAGCAGCTGGTAAAGAATCTGCCCACAATGCCAGAAACCTGGGTTCAATCCCTGGGTTGGAAGATCCTCTGGAGAAGGGAAATGCTATCCACTCCAGTATTCTGTCCTGGAGAATTCCATGGACTATATAGTCCATGGGGTCACAAAGAGTCAGACACAACTGACTTTTACTTCACTTCACTTCAAGATTTCATGCAGTTTTATTCATATTTCCCTGAAGGGATGCTTAATATGCTTAAAATTGTTTTCTGTGATTATCACATAGTATCCATTATGTGGTATGTTAAAGGGGAGGACAAGTATGTGTGTGTGGTGTATGTGTATAAATGTGTATGGATGTGTGTAACTAACATTCATAAATAAAGCAAGATAACTTAAAAAATCATCTGCTGGCTGTGAAAAACCAGCAGTCTCCTAAGTGGTGCATAAGAAGTCAGCTTTTAAATTGGCTTTATTCCTGCTGCTTAGGTAATTGGACCTTGGGAATCACATGGGTAGTTTTACAGAGATGTCAACAAGTCAGAAGTGATACACAAACAAGTACTCATTTTCTCAGGGATCTGTTATTTAAGAGGAATTATTCTTTGGTAGAAAAATGAAATCATTTCCTGATATTAAATATCTTAATTATATTCGATATTAAAACATCTTAAAATATAAAATGCAAAATCTTAAAAGACAGAGGCCAGTAGACAAAATGCACATAATGAGGCCAACAATAACATAAACAAAATTTGCTGTTTACATGGGACCTTTAATTGGAGCAGTACAAAAGGTATCTTATTAACAAATTAATACTTACAATTGAAAAAATACATGTCAAGTGTCAGTATATTTATTAATACCAAAGCAGGGAGAAATTAAGTGACTAGCAATAAGATTAAAGAATCTATACAATGTAGGTTAAATGCTGCTGCTGCTAAATCACTTCAGTCGTGTCTGACTCTGTGCGACCCCATAGATGGCAGCCCACCAGGCTCCCCCGTCCCTGGGATTCTCCAGGCAAGAACACTGGAGTGGGTTGCCATTTCCTTCCCCAATGCATGAAAGTGAAAAGTGAAAGTGAATTCGCTCAGTCATGTCCGACTCTTAGCGACCCCATGGACTGCAGCCTACCAGACTCCTCCGTCCATGGGATTTTCCAGGCAAGAGTACTGGAGTGGGGTGCCATTGCCTTCTCGCTGGTAGGGAATAAAACTGCATTTAAGTATGTATGCAGAAACTGACTTTTTACCAATCAGTTTGAAAGTGAAAGAAAGTATTAGTCACTCAGTCTTGTCTGACTTTTTGTGACTCCATGGAATGTAGCCCACCAGGCTCCTCTGTCCATGGAATTCTCAAGAGAAGACCAGTAGAGTGGGTTGCCATTTCCTACTCCAGGGGATCTTCCTGTCCCAGGGATGGAGCCTGGGTCTCCTGCCTTGCAGGCAGATTCTTTACCCTCTGAGCCACCAGGGATGTCTAACTGCAAATTCCCTGAAGGAAGCTTCCCTAGAGATGATTTCTTCTCTGTTTAGAATCTGGAATTGATGAGGGTGTAAGACATGCTTTCGATCATTTGTAAATCAGTAAAATTTTAAAAATCACAGCTTTAAAGAGAACTAAATCTTTCTATGCAATATAATCAGAATTCTTAGAAACTTTGATTTTTCTGATTTGAATACCTCTAAAGTCTCACAACTTAGCCTGTCAAATCAATCATGGCATTTCAAAAAAGAATTTATATTTATAGAGATTAAATATAAGAAAAGTGGGCTTAGCTAATTTTATTATCTTACAAAGATAATACGTCTATAAGATATTTTGTTGTTGTTGTTGTTTAGTGTGTCAGTCATGTCCAACTCTTTGCAACCCCATGGACAGCACATCAGGCTTCCCTGTCCATCACCACCTCCTGGAGTTTGCTCAAACTCATGTCCATTGAGTCAGTGATGCCATCCAACCATCTCTACTGAACCCTTCTCCTCTTGCCTTCAATCCTTTGCAGCATCAGGGTCTTTCCCAATGAATCAGGTAGCCAAAGTTATTGGAGCCTCAGTTTCAGCATCGGTCCTTCCAATGAATATTCAGAGTTGATTCCCTATAGGATTGGCTGGTTTGATCTCCTTACAGTCCAAGGGACTCTCAAGAGTCTTCTTCAGCATCACAGTTTGAAAGCATCAATTCTTTGGCACTCAGCCTTCTTTATGGTTCAACCCTTACATCCATATATGACTACTGGAAAAACCATAGCTTTGATTATATGGACTTTTGTTGGCAAAGTAATGTATCTACTTTTTAATATTCTGTCTAGGTTTGTCAATATTTTTCTTCCAAAGAGCAAACTTCTTTTAATTTCATGGCTGCCATCACTGACCACAGTGATTCTGGAAGAAAATAAAGTCTGTCACTTTTCATTGTTTCCCCATCTATCTGCCACGAAGTGACTGGACAGGACACTATGATCTTCATTTATTGAATGTTGAATTTTAAGCCAGGTTTTTCACTCTCCTCTTTCACTTTCTTCAGGCTCTTTAGTTACTTTTTGCTTTCTGCCATTGCCATTAGGGTGGTGTCATCTGCATATCTGAGGTTATTGCCATTTCTCCCGGCAGTCTTAATTCCATCCAGCTCGAGCTTCATCCAGCCCAGCATTTCACATGATGTACTTTGTGTATAAGTTGAATAAGCAGGGTGACCAAATACAGCCTTGACATACTCCTTTCCCAATTTTCAACCAGTCCGTTGTTCCATGTCCAGTTCTAACTGTTGTTTCTTGACCTGCATATAGGTTTCTCCAGACATTTTGCACCTTATTTTAAACCCTAATCTATATTATACAGTGGGCCATTCTGTGCACACAGGCAAGGTGTAGTTTATATATATGTGACTCATGTTTTGTGTACAGGCAGGCCTCAAAGATATTTTGGATTTGGTCCAGACAACCTCAGTAATGTGACTATCACAAAATAAAGCAAGTTACATGAATTTTTTTTTCTCTGTTCAGAAAGATTTATGTTTATTCTATATTGTAGTCTACTAAGTGTACAAGAGCATTATATATTAAAAAGATATTTTATTGCTAAAAGAATGCTAACCATCATTTGAGCCTTAAAACACACTGATCACAGACCCCAGAATAACACATATCATTAATAATGAAATGGTTTAAAATATTTCAAGCATTATCAAAATGTGACACAGAGACATAAAGTTAACAAATACTGTAGGAAAAATGGTGCCAATGTATTGTTTGACACAGTGTTGCCATAAATGTACAATTTGTTGGAGGGGGGATGCATTCTCTGTGAAGCACAATAAAAACAGGTATGCCTACATATCTCGGTGTTCTCATACATAAATCAACCCACAACAGGACACAAGTGAGTACTCTATCTGTGAGGATGCATGGATGTTCCCATGTCATCAGCTCTACTGAAACTGATCCATCTTTGCAAACAGGAACATTTGTAGAGTTTGAGTAAATGGTCTGAGATATATACGGGCACCTATAGGGCTGTTCATGAGTACAGGACTGTGAACTTCAAAATCAAGTGAGGAGAACTAAACAAATAAATAAATAAATGGAGGGCTTCCCTGGCAGTCCAGTAGTTATGATTCTGTGCTTCCACTACAGGGAATGTGGGTTCAATCCCTGGTCAAAGAACTAAGATCCCACATGTTGCATGGCCACAGGCACCCCAAAAGAAAAAGGCAATTCCAAGAAAACCTGGTTCTGGCTATTTCTACAGTTCAGTCACCAAAACTATAGTCTGAATGACTTTTCTAGGTAACCAAAGGGTTTTACCAATTGCCCATGAAGAGTATTACCAGTATCACTAACCTTACATCCTTTGATCTAAAGATACTTGGAGGGCTTCCCTGGAGGCTCAGTGGTAAAGAATCCAGCTGCCAGTACAGGATTCATGGGTTCAATCCCTGGTCTGGGAGAATCCCACATCCCACAAAGCAACTAAGCTCATGCACCACAACTATTGAGCCTGTGCTCTAGAACCTGGGAACCAAAACTACTGAGCCCACATGCCACATCTACTAAAACCCTCACATCCTATAGACCATGCTCTATAATAAGAGAAGACACCACGATGAGAAGCCAATGCACCGTAAGTAGAACACTCTCCACTCACCACAACTAGAAGTCTCCACTCACTGCCCAAGCAAACATGTTTTAATTTCATGGCTGCCGTCACTGACCACAGTGATTCTGGAGCCCAGGAAAATAAAGTCTGTCACTTTCCATTGTTTCCCCATCTATCTGCCTCAAAGTGACTGGACCAGATGCTATGATCTTCATTTATTGAATGTTGAATTTTAAGCCAACTTTTTCACTCTTCTCTTTCACTTTCATCAAGAGGGTCGTTAGTTCCTCTTTGCTTTCTGCCCGAGCAGCAACAGAGACCCAGCACAGCCAAAAATAAATAAATAAATAAATAAATAAATTATAAAGACACTTGGAGAAAATCTTATTTTATTTGCTTTACAATGGCTCCTTTCTGTTTTTCCAACCAGGTTGGTCTCTGATGATGACACCAACTTGTTAGACACTTGCACCTGGATCTCTCTTCACACATCAAACTCAACATAATCAACATCCAATGCTCCACACAAAACAACCCCTTCCTTCGTCTTTCCCACTTTACTCTCACGATTTCTTTCCTAGGGGCTGAACTGTCCACCTTACTTCCCTGAGTAAAGCATGGTGCCAAGCCCTGAAGACTCTACTCTTGCAGTGTTTCATGACTCAGTTCTTCATTTCAAGGTCCACCGTCAGCACCAGAGTGCCAGGTTGCATTACCTTTAAAAAGCAAGCTAAAACAAACTCTTTCCTTAAAAATAAACAGTGCAAATGAATTTAAAAAGTAAATACTAGCTAGCCTCAACACTCTGAAAAAAACATTTTCAAGATGACATTTTTACTTTCTAGTCTACTGTATGTGTTCTTGAAGGCACAAGTTCACATATATAAACAAAATGGGATTAATACAAACATACTGTTACATGTTTTCATTTAGTATTTCATAAGAACATTTATTTTAATAGCTACAAAATATTACAATATATGTGATCATTTACCAAACCCTCTACTGCTGGATATTTAGGCAATCTCAATAATTTACTATTATAGATAACTCTGTTAAATATCTTTGAAGCTAAATCTTGTTTTTGCAAACAACTTTAATCATTTCCTTCAGATAAACTCTCAGACGTGGAACTGCTGAGAATCAAATATGAACATTTTCAGAGGAAGCTGTTAAGATATTAATCTACCCTCCAGAAATACGATACCATTTTCTACTCCCACTCGATTCCCTGCATATTCACAAACCTGGATGTTCAAAGCTTTGTTTTAACTGACATATGTTTGATCCCAAAAAGTGGAATCACTTTCCCAAGATATTTTGCTGGAGGCACAACAGCTCCGGGCTCCCTGCCTCCCTCATCTGCCTACTCTGGTCCTCATGCTCTCACTTCTAGGATTAAACTCCCAACAGTCGGCTCTGCGCCCATCACTCCACCCCAGGATGTCTCTTCTACACAACCTTCCCAACTGACCCACATGTCCACAAGTCAGCTTCCTTGGGGTCACTCAGTACTTTTCAGGTTTGAGTATGAAAGTGTCTGCTGCACACCTGGTAGCTGATTTTCTGGAATGCTCTGCAGGTGCCTAATTCTTCACTCACTGGATCAGGGCATCATGTTTTTGCTTATGTTGACCCCAACTCCTAAAGAACTTTCACATGCATTTCTACTGAATGCATTTCCATCTGCTGGAACCCTAACCACACATCACTAAGTCTCTCTCACATGCCTGAATCCTTGGAAATGCTCTCCCTGTCCCCTCATGTGGGCTTATCCCAATCCTAACAGATGTTATGTCATTAAAAAAAAAACAACAGATATTATTTTTGTAAAAACCTCTATAAAAATTATGACCTCTTTCTAGCTTACAAGTTAATATAGTCATTTTCTTGTTTCTTCGGATGAACCGTACATGTTGACAGCAGAATCTGTATTGGATTTGACTGTCTTTATTTGTATTACCTGTGGTGTCCTGAGAAAAAGAAGCTTCCATGTGGAACTTAGATTTTAACTCAGGCCAGACAAATGTATGGAAAATCTATTACCATATTATTTAGTTATATGATAAACCATACAGAGAAAGACACAACAGATGGACCCTACAGCTATAGATACAACTTCAAATGGCCAACACCTCTTTTCTCATGGGACAGACAACTTTTGCAATATAAGTGGTTATGGTCATTTTACACCTAATGAAAATGATGGTATCTTTATCCAAGCAATTACTCTGATCCCCGTACTGGGTGGCTTTACATGTCTTATCTTTTTAAGTCATACAACAACCCTACAGGCTACATCCTATCACTTCCATTTTGTGAAAGAAAAGATTGAGGCTTAAGCAGATGAATTAGCCTGCCTGAAATATCAGAGCCCATAAGTCACAGGATGGGACTCAAATCCACATCCTCGGGCTCTTTTCTCCATCTGCTGATGGCCTCCTTATCACCTGGATGGCCTGGCACCTTATCATGTCCCTCTGTGAAGCTAGAACAGAGAAAGTGGGAAGGAGTGTAGCTGCAATTAAATGTACAGGCCTAACATAGAGATCCTATGACCAGAGAGTTAAAGCATGAAGTGAATACAGGCATGTACATGGTGAGTGGGAACAAAGAGTGTGCCTGAGGTCAGGTGTGCCGGCTGTCAGCAGGAAGAACTGGCACCCACAGCTGGGCTGATATAGAAACCTGCAGCTGAGTGGGGCACATGGTACCTGGGGAACAGACCAGACAGACCTCATGCCCTGCTTGGGACAGGAAGACTCATTTTTTATCCCATTAGGTGGTGAAAGAACTGCATACACTGCTACACTCAGCTCTTTCTGACTCCAGGTCCAGGCAGGGCTGAGCCTGTGGGAAATCCCTCCAGTCCCCGCAGTAGGTTGGTGGGGAAGTTGGGAGCAGGATGAAAATTGCCTGTGATGACGACAGACTCCACTGAAAAGATGCAAATAAATGCAGTAGAATCAAACAGAATTAGATTATATTGTAAAGGCCCGACTTATAGAATATAAAAGTAAATATATCTGTAGGGTTAGGTGGCAGAGATTTTTCTAGAGCCTCCTACTCAGTCACAATAGGGGTTTGGGTGATTCATGAGCCCAGTCTCAAACTGTCTAAGGCTATTTCTTGGAAACACTAGCTATCAGTCATCAAAAACTGTCTTTGGTAGAAAAAGTAATTTACTAGAAGGTCCTGTTTAAATGCAATGCTAAGAAAGTAAGCTGAATGGGCCTGAGGCTCTGCATTTCTAAGAAGCTCCAGGAAATGCAGGTGCTACTGACCCTGGCACCACAGTCTAAATCACAAGGAATTAGGAAGCTGGCAGGGGAAGGGGGACAAGCTGAGAATGAAGGAAGGGGTTTCTAGGAAAATATTATGTTAAAAAGGAAAAAAGTAGGAAACTAATATTTTTTGAACATTATACCAAGGTCTAGTAAGCATCTGTAAAAATTTATTATTCAAGTAATAGCTGTGAGCAAAAACAAAGAAAATTAATCTACCTCAAGAGCTGAAAAATGCTTTAATATGGCCCAGGACTCTCTAAAATCATCAAATCAACCACAAAATCATCTAAAGAAAAAATGTAGCCCATGTTGAGAAAACCAGGAAGACTAAGGTGCTATTTACCTCAGTTTTTTTTTTTTTCTTTTTTTTTTTTTAGTTTTTGGCTGAGCTGGGTCATGATTGCTGTGTTCAGTTCAGTTCAGTTCAGTCGCTCAGTCATGTCTGACTCTTTGCAACCCCATGAACCGCAGGACACCAGGCCTCCCTGTCCATCACCAACTCCCGGAGTTCACTGAGACTCATGTCCATCAAGTCAGTGATGCCATCTAGCCACTTCATCCTCTGTCGTCCCCTTCTCCTCCTGCCTCCAATGCCTCCCAGCATCAGAGTCTTTTCCAATGAGTCAACTCTTCTCATGAGGTGGCCAAAGTACAGGAGGTTCAGCTTTAGCACCATTCCTTCCAAAGAAATCCCAGGGCTGATCTCCTTCAGAATGCACTGGTTGGATCTCCTTGCAGTCCAAGGGACTCTCAAGAGTCTTCTCCAACACCACAGTTCAAAAGCATCAATTCTTCAGTGCTCAGCCTTCTTCACAGTCCAACTCTCACATCCATACATGACCACAGGAAAAACCACAGCCTTGACTAGATGGACCTTTGTTGGCAAAGTAATGTCTTTGCTTTTGAATATGCTATCTAGGTTGGACATAACTTTCCTTCCAAGGAGTAAGCGTCTTTTAATTTCATGGCTGCAGTCACCATTTGCAGTGATTTTGGAGCCCCAAAAAATAAATTCTGACACTGTTTCCACTGTTTCCCCGTCTGTTTCCCATGAAGTGATGGGACCGGATGCCATGATCTTCATTTTCTGAATGTTGAGCTTTAAGCCAACTTTTTCACTCTCCACTTTCACTTTCATCAAGAGGCTTTATAGTTCCTCTTCACTTTCTGCCATAAGGGTGGTGTCATCTGCATAACTGATGTTATTGATATTTCTCCCGGCAATCTTGATTCCAGATTGTGCTTCTTCCAGCCCAGCATTTCTCATGATGTACTCTGCATATAAGTTAAATAAGCAAGGTGACAATATACAGCCTTGACGTACTCCTTTTCCTATTTGGAACCAGTCTGTTGTTCCATGTCCAGTTCTAACTGTTGTTTCCTGACCTGCATACAGGTTTCTCAAGAAGCAGGTCAGGTGGTCTGGTATTCCCATCTCTTTCAGAATTTTCCACAGTTTATTGTGATCCAGGCTGTCTCTAGTTGTGATGAGTGCAGGCTATGCCTTGTTGCAGTGCATGGGCTTCTCACTGAGGTGGCTTCTTTTGTTACTGAGCACAAGCTTGAGTAGTTGTGGCATGCAGGCTCAGTAGTTGTGCCGCATGGACTTACTTGCTCTTCGGCATGTGGAATCTTCTCAGACTAGTGATTGAACCAGTGTCCCCTGCACTGGCAGGTGAATTCTTCTCCACTGCAAAACGAGGGAAGTCTTGGTTCTTTATTTTCACTTGCTATTTTTTCTATGGATTAAAATCCTGCATAGTACCTACTACATTTTCCTATTGGCCATAACTTCCAGGAATCCTGACAGCAGAAGGAATGAGGGAAAGAGAATAAAGCCTCCCTTCTGCTAGGCTGGTTCACTCACATGTCCCCTCCTCACCCACAGCAGCCTCTCTCAATCAAATCCAACACCAAACGTGTCTCCTGGAGTGATGGGGGTGGAGACCGTAAGCAGAAGAGGAATAGGTGGGATGTACACACGTGGAGTAAAATGGCTTCATAAACATGCTGCCCAGGTATCATCTCCCCACACAGAAATGAAGCTAATGGCGATACTGTGTCAAGTTGCTACAGTCATTAATTCAGTCTCCAAATTTAATTTGCCCTGAAACATTTTAGAATATCAATAATCCTATGATTTTCAGGTATTAAGAAGGAAGAATAAAGAATCTGTTATGTTCCTAAGTTGTGCTACAGAATTTCTTAGATAATTCATATTCTATGCCTTTGGGGAAAGTTTAAGACAAGTGCAAGTTAACAGAATTACATTTACAATGGAAAATCTGACGGACACATTGTCTGACAGTAAACAAACATTGCCTTGAGTGCTCTAGGGGACAGGATTATATCAAGAGCTGTGGTTAATGTTTTCCTGACACACCAGTTCACCTTATTCCTGACCTACACTGGAACTGGAAATAACTAGGACCAGCTTTTGCCCTGTGACTAACTGAAGCTGCTCTCTGGGTAGCATTTGGGGATTAAGTTGAATATTTATTTTCTTCATTTTTATGTTACAAGGGTATCATTCACTAAATTACAGCTACAGTCCACTAGATGGGTCTGTGGTGGTGAGAGTTTTAAAGAGCAGTTCTTTCCATTATTCAGAGTTGTCTTGTGTATGTGTGTGTTGGTTACTGGCTGCTCACACCTGCCTGCTACTCACCCTCAACACCAGCAGTCCCTAAGCACCCTCTCTGTCCCCTGCAGAATGCCACTTTCTGGGGAACAAAGATGAAAACAAGATGCTTTCTGATTTTAAAAAACCTCAAGGTACTTACTGTGAAATACAGACTCCAAATTATAAAGCATGGTATTGGTGGTAGCTTTTATTTTCATTATAGTAAAACTCACATAACATAAAATTTAACTATATAACCATTTTTTAGTGGACAGTTTGGTGTTCAGTATATTCACATTGTTGTGCAGCCAAGCTCGAGAAATTTTTTGCCTGCTAAAGTGAAATTCTATACCCATTAAACAAACAACTTCCCATTTCCCATCCACCGGTCCCTGGAGACCACCATCCTCCTTCCTGTCTCCTTGAATTTGACTACTCTAGGAATCTCATATAAGTGGAATCAGAGTATTCATTCCCTTTGTGTCTGGCTTATATCATTTGGCAAGATATCGTGAAGGTTTATCCATAGGTCAGAATTTTCTTCCTTTTTAAAACTGAATATTTCATTGTAAGAATTTACTTCCTTCCAACTTTCGGCTACTGTGAAAACAGTGTACCATAATTTCTATATTAAAAGAAAAGATAAGGGGAGGAGCCAAGATGGTGGAGGAGTAGGACAGGGAGAACACTTTCTCCCCCACAAATTCATCAAAAGAGCATTTAAACGTCGAGTAAATTCCACAAAACAACTTCTGAATGCTGGCAGAGGACATCAGGCACCCAGAAAAGCAACCCAACTCTTCGAAAGGAGGTAGGAAAAAATATAAAAGACAAAAAAAGAGACAGAAGAGGGAGGGACCGAGCTCTGTCCTGGGAAGGGAGTCTTAAAAAGAGAGAAGTTTCCAAACACCAGGAAACCTTCTCACTGCCGAATCTGTGCTGAGCTTTGGAAGCACAGAGGGCAACATAACAGGGAGAAAAGATAAATAAACAATTAAAACTCGCAGATTGCAAGCCCTAACGTAACTCTCCCAGCGGAGAAGCAGCGCAGATGCCTGCACATGCCATTAGCAATCGGGGGCTGGGCAGGGAGGCGCGGCACGGGCTGCATCGCTCAGAGTAAGAATCTGGCCTGAATACCCTGAGCACTATCTGAGCGAGATAATTTGGGCTAGCAAACCAGACTGTGGGATATCTACCATGCGAAAAGCCAGCCCCAACCTAAGACACCGCCAGGCCCGCGCACGGAACAAAGGACTGAACAGAGATAGCCGGCTGCAGACCTTCCACCTCCGGACAGGCAGCCAGAGCCGGAAGGGGGCATTCGCAGCCCCAGAGAGATATTATCTATAAAACTGTAAGCAGGATTCTTTGCTAACTAAAACTTCTTTGGGGTCTGGACGGTCAACATTTGCCTGAGAAGGTGCGCCAGTTTTACACCCAAATAACCGAGTGGCGGGGAGGCGATAAGTCACAGCATTGGCGCTCGCCAAACACCTCATCACCTGAGCTGCTCGGACCTGGGAAGAGCACAAAACGCAGGCCCAACTGAGTCTGCGCCTCTGAGGACTACCCGAGTGCCTGAACCTGAGCGGCTTGGACCTGGGAGGTGCATGCAGCTGAGGGCCGGCCTCGGATTGTTCCCTGTGGAACAACCTAGAGCCCGAGCAGTGTGGGCAGGGAGGCTACATGCACCGTGAGCGGGGGCAGACCCAGTGTGGCTGAGGCACTGCAAGCGCACGCCAGTGTTATTTGTTTGCAGCATCCCTCCCTTCCTCCCCACAGCGCGACTGAACAAGTGAGCCTAAAAAAAAAAAAAAGTTTCCCCCACCGTCCCCTTTGTGTCAGGGAGGTAACCAGACACTGGTAACCAGACACCAGACAGCAAACAGAAGAAGTTATAACAGAGGGAAACGCCTTGGAAGCTACAGGCAATAGATTAAAACCCCGTGGTTACTATGGACTACATAGGAAGGGGCTTATAGATCTTGAGAAATATAAGTCGGACCAAGGAACTAGCCAAAAATGAACTGAACCCACAATACTCACAATAAAACCAGAAAAAGTCCTAGATATATTTTTACTATTTTTACGATCATTCTTTCTTTCTTCCTTTTTTTTTTTAAATTTTTAGGGAAAAAAAAAATTAAGTCCTCTATTGTTCCTTTAATTTTCACTTTTATAGCCTATTACTTTGCAAAAAAAAAAAAAAAAAGACCCTATTTTTTTTCTTCTTCAGCAAACTTCATACATATATATTTTATAATTTTTTGACCTTGTTTTTTTTTTTTTTCTTCTTCTTCTTTTTTCTTTTCTTTAACATTGTATTTTTGAAATTCCAAACTCTACTCTAGTTTTTTAATTTTAGCTTTTTGGTATATGTTATCAATTTTGTACCTATAGTTTTTTTTATAATTTCTGTGACTTTTTTTTTTTCTGTTTCTTTCTCTTCTTTTATATAACATTGTATATCTGAAATTCCAAACTCTACTCTAGATTTTTAATTTATGCTTTTTGGTATTTGATAATAATTTTGTACCTGTATTTTCTTTATAATTTTTGTGACATTGTTTGCTTTTGTTTGTTTGTTTGTTTTCTTTCTTTATGTCTCTTCTTCCTTTTTTTTTAACATTGTATTTTTGAAATTCCAAACTCTACTCTAGATTTTTAATTTTTGCTTTTTGGTATTAGTTATCAATTTTGTACCTGTATATTCTTTATAATTTTCACGACCTTGTTTGTTTTTCTTTGTTCATTTTTTCTCTCTTTCTTTTCTGTCTTCTTTTCTTCAACATCATATTTTTGAAATTCCAAACTCTACTCTAGATTTTTAATTTTTGCTTCTATGTATTTGTTACCAATTTTGTACCTTTAAGAACCCAATCCTCAGGACCCATTTTTCACTAGGGAGCGAGATTACTGACTTGACTGCTCTCCCTCCCTTTGGACTCTCCTTTTTCTCCACCAGGTCACCTGTGTCTCCTCCCTAACCCCTCTCTACTCTACCCAACTCCGTGAGTTTCTGTGTGTTCCAGATGGTGGAGAACACTTAGGGAACTGATTACTGGCTGGATCTGTCTCCCTCCTTTTCATTCCCCCCTTTTATCCTTCTGGCCACCTCTGTCTCCTTCCTCCTTCTTCTCTTCTCTGTATAACTCCATGAACATCTCTGAGTGGTCCAGTTGTGGAGTGCACATAAGGAAGTGACTACTGGCTAGCCCACTCTCTCCACTATTGATTCCACCTCATCTCATTTGGGTCACCTCTAACTCCCTCCTCCCTCTTCTCTTCTCCATGTAATGCTGTGAACCTCTCTGAGTGACCCTCACAGTAGAGAAACTTTTCATCTTTAACGTAGATGTTTTATCAATGGTGCTGTATAGAAGGAGAAGTTTTGAAACTACTGTAAAAATAAGACCAATAACTGGAAGCAGGAGGCTTAAGTCCAAACCCTGACTCCAGGGAATCCTGACTCCAAGGAACATTAATAGACAGGAGCTCATCAAACGCCTCCATACCGACACTGAAACCAAGCACCACACAAGGGCCAACAAGTTCCAGGGCAAGACATATCAAGCAAATTCTCCAGCAACAAAGGAACACAGCCCTGAGCTTCAAGACACAAGCTGCCCAAAGTCACCCCAAAACCATAGACATCTCATAACTCATTACTGGACATTTCATTGCACTCCAGAGAGAAGAAATACAGCTCCACCCACCAGAACACCGACACAAGCTTCCCTAACCAGGAAAACTTGACAAGCCACCTGTACAAACCCACACACAGCGAGGAAAAGCCACAATAAAGAGAACTCCACAAATGGCCAGAATACAGAAAGGACACCCCAAACTCAGCAATTTAAACAAGATGAAGAGACAGAGGAATACCCAGCAGATAAAAGAACAGGATAAATGCCCACCAAACCAAACAAAAGAGGAAGAGATAGGGAATCTACCTGAAAAAGAATTCCGAATAATGATAGTGAAATTGATCCAAAATCTTGAAATTAAAATGGAATCACAGATAAATAGCCTGGAGACAAGGATTGAGAAGATGCAAGAAAGGTTTAACAAGGACCTAGAAGAAATAAAAAAGAGTCAATATATAATGAATAATGCAATAAATGAAATTAAAAACACTCTGGAGGCAACAAATAGTAGAATAACAGGCAGAAGATAGGATTAGTGAATTAGAAGATAGAATGGTAGAAATAAATGAATCAGAGAGGATAAAAGAAAAACAAATTAAAAGAAATGAGGACAATCTCAGACACCTCCAGGACAATATTAAACACTACAACATTCGAATCATAGGGGTTCCAGAAGAAGAAGACAAAAAGAAAGACCATGGGAAAATACTTGAGGAGATAATAGTTGAAAACTTCCCTAAAATGGGGAAGGAAATAATCACCCAAGTTCAAGAAACCCAGAGAGTCCCAAACGGGATAAACCCAAGGCGAAACACGCCAAGACACATATTAATCAAATTAACAAAGATCAAACACAAAGAACAAATATTAAAAGCAGCAAGGGAAAAACAACAAATAACACACAAGGGAATTCCCATAAGGATAACAGCTGATCTTTCAATAGAAACTCTTCAGGCCAGGAGGGAATGGCAAGACATATTTAAAATGATGAAAGAAAATAACCTACAGGTCAGATTATTGTACCCAGCAAGGATTTCAGTCAAGTATGAAGGAGAAATCAAAAGCTTTTCAGACAAGCAAAAGCTGAGAGAATTCTGCACCACCAAACCAGCTCTCCAACAAATACTAAAGGATATTCTCTAGACAGGAAACACAAAAACGGTGTATAAATTCGAACCCAAAACAATGAAGTAAATGGCAACAGGATCATACTTATCAGTAATTACCTTAAACGTAAATGGGTTGAATGCCCCAACCAAAAGTCAAAGACTGGCTGAATGGATACAAAAACAAGACCCCTACATATGTTGTCTACAAGAGACCCACCTCAAAACAGGGGACACATACAGACTGAAAGTGAAGGGCTGGAAAAAGATTTTCCATGCAAATAGGGACCAAAAGAAAGCAGGAGTAGCAATACTCATACCAGATAAAATAGACTTTAAAACAAAGGCTGTGTATAATAGGTTCCAGTTTCATCCATCTCATTAGAACTGATTCAAATGTATTCTTTTTTTTTTTCTAATTTTATTTTATTTTTAAACTTTACATAATTGTATTAGTTTTGCCAAATATCAAAATGAATCCGGCACAGGTATACATGTGTTCCCCATCCTGAACCCTCCTCCCTCCTCCCTCCCCATACCATCCCTCTGGGTCATCCCAGTGCACTAGCCCCAAGCATCCAGTATCGTGCATCGAAAAACGTATTCTTTTTAATGGCTGAGTAATACACCATTGTGTATATGTACCAGAGCTTTCTTATCCATTCATCTGCTGATGGGCATCTAGGTTGCTTCCATGTCCTGGCTATTATAAACAGTGCTGCGATGAACATTGGGGTACACGTGTCTCTTTCCCTTATGGTTTCCTCAGTGTGTATGCCCAGCAGAGGGATTGCTGGATCATAAGGCAGTTCTATTTCCAGATTTTTAAGGAATCTCCACACTGTTCTCCATAATACAGAGTGAAGTAAGCCAGAAAGAAAAACAACAATACAGTATACTAACGCATATGTATGGAATTTAGAAAGATGGTAACAATAACCCTGTGCACGAGACAGCAAAAGAGACACCGATGTATAGATCAGTCTTATGGACTCTGTGGGAGAGGGAGAGGGTGGGGAGATTTGGGAGAATAGCACTGAAACATGTATAATATCATGTATGAAACGAGTCGCCAGTCCAGGTTCGATGCACGATACTGGATGCTTGGGGCTAGTGCACTGGGATGACCCAGAGGGAGGGTAGGGGAGGGAGGAGGGAGGAGGGTTCAGGATGGGGAACGTGGGTATACCTGTGGTGGATTCATTTTGATATTTGGCAAAACTAATACAATATTGTAAAGTTTAAAAATAAAATAAAAAAAATAAAGGCTTTGAAAAGACAAAGAAGGTCACTATATAATGATCAAAGGATCAATCCAAGAAGAAGATATAACAATTATAAATATATATGCACCCAACACGGGAGCACTGCAGTATGTAAGACAAATGCTAACAAGTATGAAAGGAGAAATTAACAATAACACAATAATAGTGGGAGACTTTAATACCCCACTCACACCTATGGGTAGATCAACTAAACAGAAAATTAACGAGGAAACTCAAACTTTAAATGATACAATAGACCAGTTAGACCTAATTGATATCTATAGGACATTTCATCCCAAAACAATGAATTTCACCTTTTTCTCAAGCGCACATGGAACCTTCTCCAGGATAGATCACATCCTGGGCCATAAAGCTAGCCTTGGTAAATTCAAAACAAATAGAAATCTTTCCAAGCATCTTTTCTGACCACAATGCAGTAAGATTAGATCTCAATTACAGGAGAAAAACTATTAAAAATTCAAACATATGGAGGCTGAACAACACGCTGCTGAATAACCAACAAATCACAGAAAAAAATCAAAAAAGAAATCAAAATGTGCATAGAAATGAATGAAAATGAAAACACAACAACCCAAAACCTGTGGGACATGGTAAAAGCAGTCCTAAGGGGAAAGTTCACAGCAATACAGGCACACCTCAAGAAACAAGAAAAAAGTCAAATAAATAACCTAACTCTACACCTAAAGCAACTAGAAAAGGAAGAAATGAAGAACCCCAGGGTTAGTAGAAGGAAAGAAATCTTAAAAATTAGAGCAGAAATAAATGCAAAAGAAACAAAAGAGACCATAGCAAAAATCAACAAAACCAAAAGCTGGTTCTTTGAAAGGATAAATAAAATTGACAAACCATTAGCCAGACTCATCAAGAAACAAAGGGAGAAAAATCAAATCAACAAAATTAGAAATGAAAATGGAGAGATCACAACAGACAACACAGAAATACAAAGGATAAGAGACTACTATCAACAATTATATGCCCATAAAATGGACAACGTGGAAGAAATGGACAAATTCTTAGAAAAGTACAACTTTCCAAAACTGGACCAGGAAGAAATAGAAAATCTTAACAGACCCATCACAAGCACGGAAATTGAAACTGTAATCAAAAATCTTCCAGCAAACAAAAGCCCCGGTCCAGACGGCTTCACAGCTGAATTCTACCAAAAATTTAGAGAAGAGCCAACACCTATCCTGCTCAAACTCTTCCAGAAAATTGCAGAGGAAGGTAAACTTCCAAACTCATTCTATGAGGCCACCATCACCCTAATACCAAAACCTGACAAAGATCCCACAAAAAAAGAAAACTACAGGCCAATATCACTGATGAACATAGATGCAAAAATCCTTAACAAACTTCTAGCAATCAGAATCCAACAACACATTAAAAAGATCATACACCATGACCAAGTGTGCTTTATCCCAGGGATGCAAGGATTCTTCAATATCCGCAAATCAATCAATGTAATACACCACATTAACAAATTGAAAAACAAAAACCGTATGATTATCTCAATAGATGCAGAGAAAGCCTTTGACAAAATTCAACACCCATTTATGATAAAAACTCTCCAGAAAGCAGGAATAGAAGGAACATACCTCAACATAATAAAAGCTATATATGACAAACCCACAGCAAACATTATCCTCAATGGTGAAAAATTGAAAGCATTTCCTCTAAAGTCAGGAACAAGACAAGGGTGCCCTCGTTCACCATTACTATTCAACATAGTTTTGGAAGTTTTGGCCACAGCAATCAGAGCAGAAAAAGAAATAAAAGGAATCCAAATTGGAAAAGAAGAAGTAAAATTCTCACTATTTGCAGATGACATGATCCTCTACATAGAAAACCCTAAAGACTCCACCAGAAAATTACTAGAACTAATCAATGGCTATAGTAAAGTTGCAGGATATAAAATCAACACACAGAAATCCCTTACATTCCTATACACTAATAATGAGAAAACAGAAAGAGAAATTAAGGAAACAATTCCATTCACCATTGCAACAGAAAGAATAAAATACTTGGGAATATATCTACCTAAAGAAACTAAAGACCTATATACAGAAAACTATAAAACACTAGTGAAAGAAATCAAAGAGGACACTAATAGATGGAGAAATATACCGTATTCATGGATCGGAAGAATCAATATAGTGAAAATGAATATTATCCAAAGCAATTTATAGATTCAATGCAATCCCTATCAAGCTACCAACAGTATTCTTCACAGAGCTAGAACAAATAATTTCACAATTTGTATGGAAATACAAAAAACCTCGAATAACCAAAGTGATCCTGAGAAAGAAGAATGGAACTGGAGGAATCAACCTACCTGACTTCAGACTCTACTACAAAGCCACAGTTATCAAGACAGTATGGTACTGGCACAAAGACAGAAATATAGATCAATGGAACAAAATAGAAAGCCCAGAGATAAATCCATGCACATATGAACACCTTATCTTTGACAAAGGAGGCAAGAATATACAATGGATTAAAGACAATCTCTTTAACAAGTGGTGCTGGGAAATCTGGTCAACCACTTGTAAAAGAATGAAATTAGAACACTTTCTAACACCATACAAAAATAAACTCAAAATGGATTAAAGATCTAAACGTAAGACCAGAAACTATAAAACTCCTAGAGGAGAACATAGGCAAAACACTCTCTGACATACATCACAGCAGGATCCTCTATGACCCACCTCCCAGAATATTGGAAATAAAATAAAAAATAAACAAATGGGACCTAATTAACCTTAAAAGCTTCTGCACATCAAAGGAAACGATTAGCAAGGTGAAAATACAGCCTTCAGAATGGGAGAAAATAATAGCAAATGAAGCAACTGACAAATAACTAATCTCAAAAATATACAAGCAACTCCTACAGCTCAACTCCAGAAAAATAAATGACCCAATCAAAAAATGGGCCAAAGAACTAAATAGACATTTCTCCAAAGAAGACATACAGATGGCTAACAAACACATGAAAAGATGCTCAACATCACTCATTATCAGAGAAATGCAAATCAAAACCACTATGAGGTACCATTTCACACCAGTCAGAATGGCTGCGATCCAAAAGTCTACAAATAATAAATGCTGGAGAGGGTGTGGAGAAAAGGGAACCCTCTTACACTGTTGGTGGGAATGCCACTATGGAGAACAGTGTGGAGATTCCTTAAAAAACTGGAAATAGAACTGCCTTATGATCCAGCAATCCCACTGCTGGGCATACACACTGAGGAAACCAGAAGGGAAAGAGACACGTGTACCCCAATGTTCATCGCAGCACTGTTTATAATAGCCAGGACATGGAAGCAACCTAGATGCCCATCAGCAGATGAATGGATAAAAAGCTGTGGTACATATATACAATGGAGTATTACTCAGCCATTAAAAAGAATACATTTGAATCAGTTCTAATGAGGTGGATGAAACTGGAGCCTATTATACATAGTGAAGTAAGCCAGAAAGAAAAACCCCAATACAGAATACTAACGCATATATATGGAATTTAGAAAGATGGTAACAATAACCCTGTGTACGAGACAGCAAAAGAGACAGTGATATATAGAACAGTCTTATGGACTCTGTGGGAGAGGGAGAGGGTGGGAAGATTTGAGAGAATGGCACTGAAACATGTAAAATATCATGTATGAAATGAGATGCCAGTCCAGGTTCGATGCATGATACTGGATGCTTGGGGCTAGTGCACTGGGACGACCCAGAGGGATGGTATGGGGAGGGAGGAGGGAGGAGGCTTCAGGATGGGGAACACATGTATACCTGTGGTGGATTCATTTTGATATTTGGCAAAACTAATACAATTATTTAAAGTTTAAAAATAAAATATAATTTAAAACCTGTTTTAAAAAATAAAATAAAATTTAAAAAAAAAGAAAAAAATAAAATTGAGGGGAAAAAAAAAAAGAAAAGATAAGACACTAACGAAGAATTGAGGGTCTCAAAGATGTGTTAGATCAACTCAGAAAATGAGGAGATGTTCACCAGACAGATGATGGACGCAACGGGTCTCTGAGGTGGAGGTGCAGCATGCACGCTGAAAACCGGGAGGGCATGGTGCTTTGGGAAAACCTATACATGACCTGATTGCAGGGATGTGCATAAGTCAGGAGACATACTGGCTTCAGAGGGAGGTGGGGGAGAGCTTCCTACCACCTTGTCTGTTCTGGTTTAGTCTCTTCAACACTCTGTCCTGGGCCCAGCTGAAAGCCTCATGCTTAACGAGAAAGGAACATCACCAGCAGACATGGACAATGGCAGGTCTAGGTCACAGCCTCTCTGCCATCTCCCATGTGGATCTTCCCTGCTCCCTTCAAGGTGCTTTTGACTTTGAGCAAGTCTCCAGGCCCTGCCTCCATCCGAGGCTCTGGTTCCTCACCCCTGACTGGGTCATGATTCAGGCTCTTCTCTTCCCGACAGCCCCTACTGGACTAGGCTTAGGGCTGTGGTCTGGTTCCAGCAGCAACTCACCCAGGCCAGTAAGGATCAGTTATGTGCTAAAGAAAGAAGCAGTCTGTGGGTGGGAGGGCAGGGGCATGGCAGCTCAGTGTGGGTGAGTAGAGGACAAGTCCACGGCAAAAACCCAGGGACAGAGGAGCAGGCTACACCAGAGGGCACCGTGGGAGGAAAAGAAGAAACACAAAGAAGAAAAGATGGGGAACATTGCTGGTGGTCCAGTGGCTAAGAACCTGTGCTCCCAAAGCAGGGGTCCTGGGTTCCATTCCTGATCAGGGAACTATTAACAGATCCCACATGCTGCAACTAAAAGTGTGCATGCCACAGTGAAGATCAACGACCCTGTGTGCCACAACTAAGACCAGCACAGCCAAATAAATAAATAAAAATATATTAAAAATAAAAGATGGAAAGGAATGAAATATTGGAGAGTTAGGAACAGGGAGCCAGGGCAGACTACACAGTCTTTGTTATGAATAATTAGGTGTCACATATAGTGTCCTGGGTCAGGTTAAGATCAAGCCCTGGAGCCCAGGACCCATCAACCACCAGGAAGGAGCTGGTGACACAGGGAAAAAAATGCTGGTATCCCCATTCCATGGTCAGTTTTCAAGAAAGATTCAGGGACAGTGTCACTGATCTAATCTGCATCCATTAGGAACAAAGAGTCCCCTGTACACAGACAAGGAAGCCAAGACCAGAAGTGGTGCTAAAACTTTAGCTGGATTTTAAAGAGGCAAATGGATTAAACTAACCTTTTCTCTTGGATTAACGAACATTTCCACGTTCTTCAGTACCAGAGGCCCATCCAAGCTGTACCTGAAGTTCACATTAGAAAAGTAAATCTTTCCACTCTCGGGCCAGGATGGAGGTGGACAATATTCATATTCCCAGGACACTTCTTTCTCAAGGTCTGTATATTCAATCCCCCTTTCTACTGAAATCATCTGAAATACATATGACATCACATGAGTTAGTGTCAGAGGGTCTTATTTATGGATGATCAGAGACTGTAAGTAAAACCTTCTTCTTTCCTATGGTTTAGAACATCCCGGGCTCAGAATCCATAAAGGACAGAAGTAGGAGTCTGATGAGACCTTGGATGATTTGCAAACTTGTTCATCATCCTCAACACTTTTACTTATGACTATTCCCTTCAAATTTATATTAAAACTAAAAGCATTACATAAATGAATGGTAAAATTTTATTGATCAACCTTTCACATCTGAAGAAAAAACAAGAGAATTTTTTCAAAGAAAAGAATACTTATGGACACCAATCAGTATGTGTGGCTACAGAAGGGTCACATGTTACAGATGAGCAGAATTGGACAGTCATCAAGACTCATTTTAATAATTAGTCACTGTCTACTCTGTTAGAAGGCTGACATGGAAAGACTTTGTTTTTCTCCCTTTAGGAAAAATTCAAAATGTATAATTTACATACTAAGGCCTCCTAAACAACCATAATCCCACACCTTTGAGAGCACACTATGAGAGGGAGCCTATCCTACCAAGAAGAAGGGCTGCCAGCAAATTCAGGTGTTCAACACATACAAGAATAAATGCTAAAATGCAGGGAGGGGTGCAGGAACATATTAATTAAATAAACCTCAAAATACTGGATTCTTTTCTTTTACCAAAAATGAGGAATTACCCATTAAGAAACAAAGGTAAACAAGCTGCTAAGTTAATAAACAATTAGCCTATATTCTCTCCAGAATTTCAGGACCTTTCTCCTTTGAGACATTTACTGTATTTGAAGTCAGTCTGTGATGAATATAAAACTTTCTGACATGGTATACATAAATCTGAGAAAGATGTATATATTTAATTTCACATTAACATTAAGCAGATGGAGGAGAATACAAAAAAAAAAAAAAACTTTGTTAACTATGATGCAAAAATAATAGTTTTACTATTTTACATAAGAATTGCTTTTATGCCATTTAATAGCAAGGAGACTTGAAAAGGCTAAGAACAGAAAGATAAACATCACCATGTTCTCAACTTCGGCACTTTGCCTGATGCACCACTGGAACATCCCCATGAGTGTGAGAGTAAGAGACAGGACCAGGCCAACCTGCCCGAGATCCAAAGCTAAATGAGGAAGAAGAAAAATAAGGTCAGTCTACTTCTCAACCCCTCACACAGCTCCTTCTGTCTCTTTACAATGAAGACTCTTTTATTTTTATGATTTTTATTGCAGAGTGACCGAACTGAACTGAATAGTTGATTTACAAAGTTGTATTAGTTTCAGGTGTACAGTAAAGTGAAATAGCCATATATATACATATAATCTATTCTTTTTAAAGTTATTTTCCATATATATCATAACAGAGTATTAATTAGAGTTCCCTGTGTTATACTGTAGGTCCTTTTCCATTATCTATTGTATATAATAGTGAGAGGATTCCTTTATAATATTTGATTCATTTACATGTAATGATAGTATTACTTATAATATTACTTCTGTTGATTGAGACCATAAAACAGTTAAAAAAATAAATAAGAAAAACCCACATGAGGGACTTCCTGCGTGATCCAATAGCTGAGATTCCACACTACCAATGCAGGGGGCCTGGGTTCGATCCCTGGTCAGGAAACTAGATTGCACATTCCACAACTAAGACTTCACACACTGCAACTAAAGTCCTGCCTGTCTCACCTGAGACTGAAGATCCCCCGTGCCCCAACTAAGACCCAGGACAGCCAAACGAATAAATAATGTTTTTAAATATTATGAATTTAGAAAGAATTAACAAAGTTGTTGTTGCTCACTAAGTCATGTCTGACTCTTTGCGACGCTATGGATTACAGCACACCAAGCTTCCCTGTCCTTCATTATCTTCCAGAGTTTGTTCAAACTCATGTCCATCGAGTTGGTGATGCTATATAACCATCTCATCCTCTGCTGCCCTCTTCTCCTTTTACCTTCAATCTTTCCCAGCATCAGGGTCTTTTCCAATGAGTCAGCATTTTGCATCAGGTGGCCAAAATATCGGAGCTTCAGCTTCAGCATCAGTCCTTCCAATGAATATTCAGGGTTGATTTCCTTTAGGATTGACTGCTTTGATCTCCTTACAGTCCAAAGGACTCTGAAGAGTCTCCTCTAGCATCACAATTCAAAAGCATAAATTCTTCAGCCCTCAGCCTTCTTAAGGACTTCCCTTGTGGCTCAGCTGGTAAGCGGGAGACCTGGGTTTGATCCCTGTGTTGGGAAGATCTCCTGGAGAAGAGAATGACTGCCTACTCCAGTATTGTGGTCTGGAGAATTCCATGGACTGTATAGTTCATGGGGTTGCCAAAAGTCAGACATGACTGAGCCACTTTCACTTTACAGCCTTAATGGCCCAACTCTTACAGTCTTACATGACCACTGGAAAAATCATAGCTTTGACTATATGGACTTCTGTTGGCAACATGATGTATCTGCTTTTTAATATGCTGTCTAGGTTTGTCATAGCTTTCCTTCCAAGAAGCAAACATCTTTTGATTTCATAGCTGCAGTCACTGTTCAAAGTGATTTTGGAAACCAAGAAAATAAAATCTGTCACTGCTTCCACTTTTTCCCATATATATGCCATGAAGTGATGGAACAGGAGGCCATGATCACTGTATTTTGAATGTTGAATTTCAAGCCAGCTTTTTCACTCTCCTCTTTCATCCTCATCAAGAGATTCTTTAGTTCCTCTTCACTTTCTGCCATTGAAGTGATATCATCTGCATATCTGAGGTTGTTGATATTTCTCCTGGCAATCTTGATTCTAGCTTGTAAGTCATCCAGCCTGGCATTTTGCATGATGTACTCTGCATATGCATTAAATAAACAGTGACAATATACAGCCTTTTTGTACTCCTTTCCCAATATTGAACCAGTCTACTGTTCCATGTTCAGTTCTAACTGCTTCTTATTGACCTGCATACAGGTCTCTCAGGAGACAGGTAAGATGGTCTGCAGAATTTTCCACAGATTTCTGTGATCCATGCAGTCAAAGCCTTTCACATAGTCAATGAAGCAGATGCCCTTCTGGAATTCCCTTGCTTTCTCTATGATCATGTGAATGTTGGCAATTTGATCTCCATTTCCTCTGCCTTTTCTAAGCCTAGCTTGTACAACTGGAAGTTCCCAGTTCACATACTATTGAAGGATTTTGAACACAACCTTACTAGCATGCAAAATGAGTGCAATTGTATGGTAGTTTGAACATTCCTTGGCATGGCCCTTCCATGGCATTGTAATGAAAACTGACCTTTTCCAGTCCTATGGCCACTGCTGAGTTTTCCAAATTTGCTGGCATATTGAGTGCAGCACTTCAACAGCATCTCCTTTTAGGACTTTAAATAGCTCAACTGGAATTCCATTACCTTCACTAGCTTTGTTCATAGTAATGCTTTGAAGTTAAGATACACCTGACTTCACACTCCAGGATGTCTGACTCTAGGTGAATGACCACACCATCATGGTTATCCAGGTCATTAAGTTCGTTTTTGTACAGTTCTTCTGTGTATTCTTGTCACCTCTTCCTAATCTCTTCTGCTAATCAATTCTGTCCTATATCATATTAATCCCACCTGGATTAAGATACACTTGACAGTATTAAACAGGTGAAGATCATGTCATTATTCATATTTTTGTCCCTATGGCTTCAATTATCATTATGTAATTTCACTTTCTACATCCAATGCAGCTGCAGTTGAAACCACAAAAACAAGGCAATGGGTTCTAAGAGGTAGTGTTTTTAAATCTAAAATATGACTCTCACAGCTCCATTATTAATGACTATGATTCAGTGTTATTACTATGGACTAGTTAAGGACACTGAATTCATGCCACATTCCAACAGCTGCTCATCTGGTACCCACACAGCAGTGAGGATACTGTTTTTGCAACAGAGAATCTTTCTCACCCCTATACCAACAACCAAGAACCCTACAACCAAGAGATTCAAGCAGACTTAAAGCTAAAACCTAAAACCTAAGCTGTACAAAAAGCTTAATAGTAAACTTGATTCTCTCCTCCTAACTACAGGACACTGCCTGGAATGTCCAGAAGATCAGTTTGCTACAGCTGTATAGACCTTCAAACCATTCAAGAAAAATAAAAAGATAAAAGATCTCAACAAAGACCTACTGCAAATAAATAAACTACTCAAAGCAATCTATAGATTTAGCGAAATTCCTATTAAATTACCAATGGCATTTTTCACAGAATTAGAACAAAATATTTTACATTTTGTATGGGAACACAAAATACCATGAATATCCAATGCAGTTTTGAAATAAACAAAGAAGAAAAATGAAGCTGGGAGGAATCAGGGTCCCTGTCTTTAAACTATACTACACAGCTACAGTAATTGAAACAGTATGCTACTGGCACCAAAACCAGAAATATAGATCAATGGAACCAGATAGAAAGTCCAGAGACAAACCTATTCACCTATGGTCACCTATGGCAAAGGAAGCAAGAATATACAATGGAGAAAAGACAGTCTCTTCAATAAGTGTTGCTAGGAAAACTGGACAGCTACTTGTAAAAAATAAAATCAGAACACTCCCTAACCCCATACTCAAAAATAAATTCAAAATAGATTGCACACATAAATATAAGAACAGACACTACAAAACTCTTACATGAAAACATAGAACTCTCTCTGACATAACTACAATAAGCTCTTTATTGACCCACCACTAGGGCAATGAAAATAAAATAAAACATAAACATTTGGGACCTAATACAGCTTAAAAGCTTTTGCATGGCAAAGAAGACCATAAAAATACCAAAAAAGACAACCTGCAGAATGAGGGGAAATATTTGCAAATGAAGTGACTGACAAGGGATTAAACTCCAAAAGAATACAGTTCATGCAGTTCAATATCAAAAATAAATAAATAAATAAATAAACAACCCAATTAAAAAAATGGGCAGAAGATTAAGACAGACAGTCTCTAAAGAAGACATACAGATGGCCAAAAAGCACATGAATGATGATCAAATCTCTGATTATTATAGAAATGCATATCAAAACTACAGTGAGGTTTCACCTCACACCAGTCAGTATGACCATCATCAAAAAGTCTACAAACAATAAATACTGGATAGGATGTGGAGAAAAGGGCACCCTCCAACACTGTTGGTGGAAAAGTAAACTGGTACAGACACCATGGAGAACACTGTGGAGGTTCCTTTAGAAACCTAAAAATAGAGCTACCATATGATCCAGCAATCCCAGTCCTGGGTATATATCCAGAGAAAACCATAATTCCAAAATATTCACACACCCTAATGTTCACTGTAGCACTATTTACAGTAGCCAGGACATGGAAGAAACCTCAATGTCCATCAACAAGCAATGGATATGGAAGAAGCAGTACCATACATACAATGGAATATTACCCAGCCATAAAAAGGGCAAAATAATGCCATTTACAGCAACATGGCTGGACCTAGAGACTTTAGTACTGAGTGAAGTAAGTCAGACAGAGAAAGATAGAGTATGATGTCACTTATATATGGAATCTAAAAAACAGCTTCAAATGAACTTATCTACAAAACAGAAGTAGAGTTACAGGTGTAGAAAATAAACTTATGGTTACCATGAGAAAGGGAGGGGTGGGATAAATTGGAAGACTGGGATTGACACATGCATACTACTATATGTAAAAGATTAAAATAGATGACTAATAAGAAACTACTGTAAAGTACAGGGAACTCTTTAATGACATACATGGGAAAAGAATATAAAAAAGAGTGGCTATATTTTATGTGCAGCAGATTCACTTTGCTTTACATCTGAAACCAAGACAACAGTGTAAATCAACCATACCCCAATAAAACTTAAAAATGAAAGAATGGACTAAATGAGCCAAAGCAGGAGCCCAAAGCACCACAGGTCTGCTGGAGCAGGCATGTTCATACCTGGTCTTTGCTCCTAAAGATTCCGAAAGCCAAAGACAGATATTCTTTTCTAAAGGACAATGTATGTGAAGTATCTATTAAAATGCAAATTACTAAAAAAATGATACATGTACCCCAATGTTCATGGCGTACAGAAAAAGAATCTTTAAAAAAGTGGAGATATGTATAATAGATTCACTTGCCTATACACCTGAAGCTAACACATTGTAAATCAACCATATGCCAATCAATTTTTTTTTAAAAGAGATCACAACAAGAACCTATTGTAAATAAATAAAAAAATAGGAAAAAAGATAAAAGTTCTCATCAAGACACAAATGACTTCACATGGACCAAACTGAGGAGTCATATGCAGCAAACAGTTTAATACAATTCATTAGAACTAAAGAGTATATATTAGACATGATGACAAGAATTTTAAAACTACAAACAAAGCTGTAAACTGTAAACAAACCACAAATGTCCTCATCTATACTTACTTTCTACCAGAATCAGGGCCCCAAAGGCAACAACAATGACAAAGATGGCAGAGATGACATCCAGATACACAGCGAGCCATCGGGACGTCGTCAAAAGCAGGAACCAAGCCTCTGGATTTGTGAATCATTAAGCATAATACATAAACAGAAAAACCATGTTAGCTGCTTCTCATAAGGGAGAGCATTTTCTCAGGTGAGCTACAGAAGATTTTACACAAGGTAGAAAAGCAAAGTTACACACCCAAGAATCCTGGAGATTCCAGAAAACTAGGCTCCAACACAAAACAACATGTGGGTCACAGAGGATCAGTCCAGGAAGCAAGGCTTGAGAACTTGAACCCACAGGTTATCAACAGAAATACGATAATAAGAGAGGAGGCAGGAAATCCTCTCATTGGTGTGTTCCCTGCAGTGCTGGGTCTCAGCATGAAGATCATCCTCTCACAGGGCTGACTGCTCCCAGCTCTCTGACAGCGGAGAGCACAGCTCACACTGTTTCCAACACCTTCTGCCCTCACTACAGGGCACTGCAGTGTTTATTCTTAAGGGCCAGGGTCTACATGACCATCAGCTAACAGGATCTGCATGTGACTTTCAAAATGCCATTTTATCTTCAAAATAAAGTAACGATTGGAAATTTGACCAGGATTTCATAGACTTAGAGGAAATTCTGAATTTTCTATGTAGGAAAAACAACTTTACCGATACAAAGTATGATCAAGTGGGTTGCAAATCAGGAAGTTATTTTTGTCAATCATGTCTGCTACCCTCCACACTCTGAGAAGAGTTGGCAAACCACTCTGGGGGCCAAGAACAGGGACCACCTGGTTCTGAATAGAAGGTTTTATTGGAACACAGCCATTGGCCAATGTATTGCGCTGGTCTGGACGGCATTCCGTGGTATTATCTTTGCCTGTCTTTCTGCTACAACAGCAAAGGTGAGTGTTGCAACACAGACAGCACACAAAGCCTACAGTATTTCCTATCTGGATCTTTGCAAAAAAGAAAAGTTTGCTGACTCCTGACCTAAAGAGACAGAAATCCACATGGCACCGTGATGGAAGGACCATGCAAGCCAGTCAGAGGAGAAAAGCAGGGCTGTGACGGGGGAAGGGGGAGCACAGAGGGGATGCTGAGAGGAAGGGGTGGGGGAGGCAGGTGGGCAGAGGGGCAGCAGGAAGAGAGATGCTGGCCAGCAAGACTACCTGAAAGGGAGGTCAGGACTCAGAAGACAGCACACCCCATCTTGAAATTATTTCCAGAAATTTACAGACCTGAGTGCAAATCCTGGTATGCATCAAATAGCTCCTGAAACTTCTCTTCAGCTTTGTATGCCCGGATGGTCCAGAGTCTCCGGAGAGAAGATGCTAAGTGGGAAAACACCGGGCTCCGAGCTGGGGAAGCAGAGACAGACACACGACAGAGAAAGTCAGGGAGGCTGGATGCGAGGAAACCAACTGCCTCCCGGGCTCTGTGGTCACATGTCCTTCTAAAGGGAATCCTCCATGTGACCCTAAACTCCTGCTCACACCAAGCTTCACTTAAATGACCTGGGAATGAGAGATTCTCTTTGAAACAATCTTTGAAAGATCAAATTCAAAAACCAAATTCAAATCACAGCTAGATTTAGATAAAGAAATTCTCGTTCTTTCACCAAGATCCTCTCAAACATGACTCCCTCCAAATTCTTCTGGCATCTCACAAGGTGGAAAATTGCTCACAATTTTTAAAAAATATACTGAAGAATATTTGATTTACAATAATGTGTTAGTTTCAGGTATATAGTATAGTCATTCAGTTATAGTTTTTTTTTTCCTGATTATGTTCCATTACAGGTTATTATAAGATACTGAATAAAATTCCCTATGCTTTACAGTAAATCCTTGTTGCTTATTTATTTGACATATCAATAGTAGTGTGTCTGTTAACCCCATACTTCTAATTTGTTCTTCCCTCCTCCCAATCCCCTCTGGTAACTAAATTTGTTTGTTTTCTATGTCTCTATTTATATTTTGTATACAGATTCATTTGTATTACTTTTAGATTCCATTTATAAGTGATATCATATTTGTCTTTCTCTGACTTACTTTCAGTTCAGTTCAGTTCAGTTCAGTTGCTCAGTGGTGTCCGACTCTTTGCGACCCCATGAATCACAGCACCCCAGGCCTCCCTGTCCAACACCAACACTCAGAATTCACTCAAACTCATGTCCATCGAGTTGGTGATGCCATCCAGCCATCTCATCCTCTGTCATCCCCTTCTCCTCCTGCCCCCAATCCCTCCCAGCATCAGGGTCTTTCCCAATGAATCAACTCTTCACATGAGGTGGCCAAAGTATCGGAGTTTCAGCTTCAGCATCAGTCCTTCCAATGAACACCCAGGACTGACTTTACTAAGAATAATATTCTCTAAATCCATCAATGTTGCTGCAAATGGCAATATTTAATTCTTTTCCATGGGTGAGTAATCATTGTTCACTAATTTTTGAATCAGTAGTATTCTAAAATTTAATTCTCATTAGCCTCCTCACCACCCTGAATTTTGATGAGCTATTTGTGTGCTGTTTCCACCATAGATTAGTAATCTAAGGGCTGGGATTGAGTCAGTATATCCCTCACAGTGGACCAGAGCCAGACATAGGAGAGGGGCGAGATGAGAAAGGAGAGTGGACAGTCTGCCGTCTCCCCCATCCTGGGCCTGTCCCTGCACCTGCACCAGGAGTCTCTGTGTGGGTCACAGAACACCTGGTTCGGCACCGCCCTTGTACCCACAGGACTCATACAACCAAGGATGCTTTGAACAGTCTTGACTTCCACTCTGGAAGCCTGATGGATGTTTTCATAACTGCTCTGCTGGATCTCTGAACCCTGACATCATCTAACACTTCCCCTTTGTACACTGTTTAGGCAAAGAGCTTAAAGTATTCATGGAGCTTTTGATCATCCAGTTGTGTGCCTATGTTCTCATTCCAGCATCCCCACTGCTCTCTCTTCACTCTACTAACTTCTTAGCTTCCTATAAATTTGCACTTATAAGAGCAACATAAACTCAGATTGAGCTTATGCTCCAAATAATAAAGGTGAGGGACTCTGTTCAGGCCTTTTCTTCAGCCCAGCATGTGTCCCAACCACCCCCAGAACTCATCAGTCTGGACACCAGGTGATCACAGGGATGACAAGGTGAATTCCGGGGCCCATCACCCTGTCAGGAGGATGCCGAGAGTCCAGCTCCAGAGAGCACAGAAAACTCACTAAAACCAGGCTCTCACTTTCTGAGCAAATGAGGTGACATGAACACTATTCATCTTAGACAAGGCTTCTGAGCAGGAAGCAGATGTGGCTGTTTACCCAGGGAGAGTCCTGGAGTGAACTCTCCAGTGTGGCCTCCCTCACCTGCTTCTCTGTCAGGAGATCAAAGCTGCAAGTGATTCTCTCCAGTGGTGATGGAGAGTGGGGTCAACTTTAGAAACCAGGTGTCATCTAAGCCTTGAACACCAGGGAACCAAAACCCCATCACCGACCTCACTTCATGCCCAAGAGTTACAGGCTGGGGGAATCTGGACCCATGAAAACCCATCATGTTCCTTTCAAATTCCAGTTAGGGCTTAGCGGGATGACAGGTGGAGAAGGTAATGGCAACCCACTTCAGTACTCTTGCCTGGAAAATCCCATGGATGGAGGAGCCTGGTAGGCTGCAGTCCATGGCGTTGCTAGGAGTTGGACACAACTAAGAAACTTCATTTTCACTTTTCACTTTCATGCATTGGAGAAGGAAATGGCAACCCACTCCAGTATTCTTGCCTGGAGAATCCCAGGGATGAGGGAGCATGGTGGGCTGCCGTCTATGCAGTCGCACAGAGTTGGACACGACTGAAGTGACTTAGCAGCAGCAGCAGCAGGATGCCAGGATGAGTGAACTGGAGGGTCTTAAAAGAAATTAGCTAGTACAGGGGGAGAGGGGATGTCAAGGCTCTGGTGTTGCCCAAAGTATCACTTTTCCCACAAGCACTGAGCTCCCTATCCTGAAGCAACTATGTCACAGTCATGGTGTCAGTCCTCAGTCACAGACACTTGTAACCCTACAGTTCACATGACTGACACCTGTGTTTCTCTAAACCCTGAGGACACTTGGGGACACACCCCACCAGGACTACAGATCTTCCTGGGCAGGAGGACCTTGGGCTGACAGCACTGCTGCAGGTTATATTTCAAGCCATGTGAGACCTCTAGTTGTGAGTAAGTTCTTGATTCCCCCATGTTCAAGGTTCCAGTGCCTTTGGTCATGGCCAGCAAGTACTTTACAAGCATTGATTCAAGAAATCCTCATGAGAACCCCAGAGACTGAGGGAGTAAGAGCAATCAGTGGCCAAGATTAACTATATTAACCCACATAAGTGATAGATCTGGGTGTGAGAGCCAACTTTCTGATTCCCAAGGTTGTGCTTTTAATCACAACAGCAGTGTCTCAGAGGGAGAATAATCAGAGTTAAGGATGCCTGTGTGCGACAATGTGTAATTTTTCTTCAAACTGTTACTTATGTTCAGAAAATCTTATTTATGTTCAGAAATCAAATCTTACTCAGCTAACATCCAACAGCCTTCACCATTACTGCACATCTTATTTAGCACCCGAGGTTGAACAAAGTTCCTGGTAATCTAGTATAAGAACTCTTTAAAACAGCAGACTCGATGATGATCTATGGTCCTAATACATCTGACACACGTGCTAACCCTCCCCTGGCAATGCTCATAGCAGACATTGCTAGTTGATCCCAGCACTTTTTCAGACAGAATTTGGATAGGGTTTCATTATTCAGGCACGGCCAAATCAAAAAGCTGGTTAAAGAAAGGCAATCACATGGTACCCTGGTTTTATGTACTTATCCATGATTGACCACTGTTATGCTCACTTTTGCAAAAATGTGCCCCTTAAAACCCTATTATAATTAGCTGCCAGTACGTCATTAAGATGAAAATGTCAACCTAAGATTCC